>NC_053415.1:26880000-27480000 GCF_016859285.1 Xiphias gladius | reverse complement strand
AGTACTATATATATGAATCTATCTAATATGAATTTGTGATTACTTTGTGGCGGGCATGGGGGTAGACTCTGAGCGGGACTCTCCGGTCTGGTTTAGCAGGCAGTCTCTTCCCGGCGGCTCCCGGCCTCTCTGCTCCTCTGGACTTCTGGGTCTTCTCTGGGCGACAGGAGAGTCTCAGGTTAGAGTAACAAAAAGTGGGCATTCGTCAGTTACAGCTACTGACAGATAGATAAAGGTGTCACTTTGAATTTAGCCTCCTACACGTTCCACTGCCATTAAAACATTAAATCATATCCTGATATGCCGAGTCATAAAAATACTTATTCAAGATTCATATTCAATATTTGACCCAAATATTCCCTATTTAGTCATTTTAAGCAGTATTTAAACATTCAATAGATGGTCTATAACACACCATAATGTAAGCTAATAGAAGGACATTTTTAAGTGTTTATTAATACGAGATATTTGTCAAAAATAATAAATTCTCCCATGAAGACGTATTTTATATGATGACAACTGTGTTTTACTAAATTTTCATTCTTCACTTATGGTTGAAAACAATAAATTCTGTACAAAAACTATGTAAAAACAAACTGTGAGCTGCCAGAGCAAGTTATTCGGCAGATAACACCAGACACTCCCTCGATGATTTAAGGCAGTTACCAGTAACTTTGTGCTGTGATGTTACCAAAGCACAGTGCGCGCCGGGATGTGACCTGATTCATCAACCCAGTCGGGATTTGGCTTATGATAAGCCATGTTTCCCTCTGTCTATCAGATGTGTTCAAGGACGGCAGCTGCAGCAGAGCCCGAAGAAACAATCTGAGGTCCATCTGCACGTGTTGTCAGGAAACGACCACTGGATGGCACCAGACTCCACATTCAACATGTGGCGTGTACAGTAAGTTTCAAGGCTGCAGTTGTCCTCAATAAGGCACTAGGCTCCCCAAACCTTTTTATTTTTTTACTCATGTCACAATTGCTGTTTTTTTTTAAGTTGAAGAAAAGTAACAGTGCACTAACATTTGAGGAGAGGCTCATTTTTAATGTCTGTTTGCTGCCCACACTTTTGCATACAGCTGTTTATCACTGAGGGTGGACAAAATATTAGAAACTCCTGCTACTGCCTACCGCAGGCTACTTCCTCTAAAACGATCATCCGGTAGAATCGACGCCTCTCTCGAACACTTTGAACGCAAACTGAGCATTATAACCCTTGATGACGGAGGATTTACTGCAGGACTGTGGATCAGACTGACTTACTTTTAGCTTGGCGGAACCGATAAATTGGAGACTGAGTAAATGTCATGAACATATTTAGGTGCGTGCAGTGTAACCTGGTGGGTTTGCTGCTCCTGCTCTTGTTTTAGCTGCTTGTGATGCTGCTGCTCTGTTTCGATGCAGCACCGTGTGGCTAAACTCCTCCTTTATCACCTGTACACACAGGAAACCAGACATGCACACACACACACACACACACACACACACACACACACACACACACACACACACACACACACATTAATACAGCTATAATTCTGAGGTCAATGTAGAAATCTAAACACCATCTGAAAACCATCTATCTGAAGTTATGTGGCCTGAATTCCCTTCTTAAATATATTCAGTAGTCAATTTAAACTTGTGCAATGTCAAAACACTTTATTTCAAGTATATACACTCAATGGCCACTTTATTAGGTACACCCATAAAATCTAATGCAATCCAATACTAAAGCTCAACCATAAATTCTACCTTTACAAAAATAATAATGTTTGGCCAGAGAGGTATTATTTTAACTATATATTTATTATTCAGGTTGTAGTTTGCTGTGTCTTCCTAAATGTAGAATTTGTGGCAGATATATTGTATTTCTTTGCATTAAAACGTTTCAGTGCAGTGTGATATTTTTAAGGGTTTCACAAATTCAGTATCCGATATTCAAAAACTATATTCAAGCTGTTCAAATACAATAAGCTGTAAACAGATCTGAAACTTCAGGTCAAGTCAAAAAAATCTCGTTTCTCAGTTTGGCCTGGTTAAATTTAAACACTAAAACTCAGGATTGAAATTCGGATGGTTGCCATAACACATTCCCCAACCATTTACACCAACGCCTTCTAATTACAGTGAAGAACCGGTATTCTTCCTGTGGTTGTTGAGGTTGTCGGCTCAGAAGTATTAGGGAGGAAAGCAGCCTGCGTGAGCTGTGTGGTTTGGGAAAAGTGGAGAGTGAGTCACTTAGTTTTTACTTATTTGCTACGGTGATGATCAAATATTCAGATGGTTTTTAATTTTGATGCGTTTCAGTGAGTTTGTATTTGTCTCAATAGCCTGGAGAAGAAGCCAAGATGGAATATTAATTTAATTTTTTTTCTCATTTATTTATTCTTTACTTTGATTTTTTTTGGTAGATTTCAGTTAAAGATAGTTTATCAGAAACCTATGAATTTTATTGAAGTAATATGTCCCGGCGTTCTGGATCTGGTTCATATTAGTTGGTGGCGTCTTTTCAGAGCATTTTAACTGCAAACTGTGCTTTTATTAGATCTTTTTCTGGATTACATTGAGTCTTATTAGTGAACGTTAAGGGTGATGGACAAATGAGCTCCATCACGGAGTCAAAAGCTGTATCATAAACCCATACAACATATTAATTCTATACAGAGCTGACGATATACTGATTGTCATCGTCTACTGCTTTAGTAGCTACACAAATACACAAAAATAACCCTGATTTACCATTTGGTGTGAACAAGTTTTCTTCCTGAGATCTGATACTTTCCAACATTACTTTGGAGCTGTTTCACCACCATCCACAATTTATTTGGTTTAGTTTTTTCCAGCTGTGAGCTGCTCCATCAAGTTCATCAACAGGACACTCACAAACCCACCGTGTTTAGTCTGCAGACTGTCTGCTCTGAGCATATTTCCAGCGTGAACACGCTATATAAACCTGCTTGGAACCAGTGTGTAGTATGGATTTGGGACATGGCAGAAGCCTGGCTCACTGAGATGACTGTTTAACGAACGGCTCGGTGAACCAATCCGAATCATTACCTGCGGGTCCAGGTGTTTGCTAATGTGCTTCTCCAGGAAGGGACACCTGAGGACAGAGCTGACCGAGGGACGATCACGGGGGTTGACCTGAAAAATGCACGTGTCCGTAATGAAAGTGAAAATAGTCAATGAACACCAAAGAGCAGAATCATTTAGCAAGATGCTTATAGAACTTTTTGATCATCCACTCCTGTTTGTATCACCTTAAACGTACAGCCAGGGACACGAAACCTATCGTATATGCTTCTATTTCCTAAAGTTCAGATCCCTGTAACCGGCTCCTGGTGGGCACAAGTCAGAAAAAAGGGTTCACACACTCCAAACTAAACAAAAGTAAGGAAAGGGGGCCGAGCTTTTTCTGTTGGGCGTCTCAGCTCTGAAACCACCTGCACGACAATCTCAGGCAAAATCAGCGTGAAAACATATTTCTATCAAAAGGCTTTTGTAACTTGATTTAATCTGTCTGAGGTGTGTATTTACCGCAAGTGTATGTGTTGGTTAGTGTGTGTATTTCTGACCTGATTTAAGTTTTTTCCATTTTGTACTTTTTGTGAAGCGCTTTGTTAAATAGACTATCATTATTGTTATAATTAATTGATCAATTATTTGCACAGTTTGATGATGCTATTCAAAATCACTGACTGAAAGGAGTGCGACCTACGTTATGCAACTCTATAAATAACGCCATCACAAGCAGTAACGCAGGTTTCCATGTACCTCACCGAAACACAGCATGTAACGAGTGTGACGGTCTGAGACATTGGACTGAAAAACAGCATTAAGGAATCTCTATGCGTAAGGCCTTGATCAACAGTCTTTGTGCTGCAGCGTTATCTGCCTGAGTGTCTGCAGTGAGACAATGGGGGCTTCCTTGTGTGCAGCCCTGGCTAATATCCTGAACAGCTGCTCAAACACTTTCCTGTCTTTCAACATTTACACCTTCCTCTTTAAAAATTCTTGTTTTGCAGCGTGAACTCAGAAAACTTAGCAAGTGATGAGGGGGAAAACTTTTCTGACTCTTTCTGGAAAAATTCTGAAAATCTCTTGTGAACTTTCAATGAACAAGTGACCTCTCTCAGCAGACCATGTGTTGAAATACTTAACTGTCTTGCACCGGTTATAACTGTTAGTCTTGTACTTTAGTAATTTAACTGACATGATGGTTTCTGAAGTGTGATAAATACAAAGTAAACCGGAAATGGACAAACACAGATGTTGCACCTGCATTTTGAGAGTGTTACAACACAGCAATAGAAACGTTTACACCGACCGGCCACAACATTAGAAAAAACAGTTACTGTCTTAATGTTGTGGTTGATGGTTGTGTACGCCCACGCTGTGTAGAAATGTAAGGAAAAGAAATACAACAATACAACAACATGAAAATACTCCATTACAAGTAAAAGTCCTGACTGGTCTCTGATTCTCTCTGACGTGATCAGATCATTGATCCTGAGTCACGGAGGCTTCAGCAGCGTTTTACCGGTGGAGCTGCTTTTAGTTTAGTCCACTGGTTCCCAACCTGGGGGTCGGGCCCCTCCACGGGGTCACCAGGTGAACCCGAGGGCTCGTATGATTTTATACGAGCCACAACTACACGCTGATATCTAAGGGGTTACAAGACAAATGGTTGAGAGCCACTGGTTTAATCTTAACAATGTGTTGTATTTAATGAGATTATCAAGTGTTTTTTAATGTATGATCTTAATCTGTAACTACTGTACAGATTAAGAGTATACTTGTGATATAAATGTAAAGGAATAAAAAGCAGAGTATTTCACTTTGAAAGGGAGTTGAAGTGTAAAGTAGCAAAGAAATGGAAATACTCAAATAAAGTACAATTACCTCAAGTCATTTAATTACGCAGATGTACTGGATACTTTCCAACACCGAGTCTGTCTCATTAGTCTTCAAATCTGAGTCATTAGTCGCAAAAGTTTCGCAAGTCGCAAAATCAGTTTAACCTGATGTTCAGGTCCAGGTTACAGGTACCGAACCTGCTGTTCCTGCACACTTACTGACTTCAGATCCACAAGATGAAAAAGCTTCAGAGGGTCTGACCTTGAAGAGTTGGGTGACCAGCAGGCGAAGGTCGTAGGAGTAGCGGCTGGGTACTGGGCTGTAGCGCCCCCTGCAGATTTTGCTGACCAACTGCCGCAAGCTGCTGCCTTCAAACTGCAGGCGAAGACAGGTTGACGCACACACACACAAACACACGGAGTTAAATCTCCGAAAATAAGTTAACTGGCAACTGCTTTGATGATTGATTAATTGTTTTGTCGTTCTTTAAGCAGAAATTTCAAACCTGCCCTGCTACCAGCCTCTCAGATGGGCTGCTTTTATTTATCATTTATGCTAGCAAACTGCATATCTTTGAGTTTTAGACTGTTGGTTGAATAAAACAAGGTATTTTAATACATCACCTCGGGCTGTGGGAAGTTACATTCAGCTGGCACTTTATCAGTTCCACCCAGCTAAAAGTAAAGCAGTCTAATCCGATAGTCCCGCACTCAATCCTCCCTGCAGGAGGGTTGTAATGTTCAACTGTCTTAGAGAGGTGTTTCTGTTATTCAGCCTACCCTCATTGACATAATGGGATGGACAACATGATAGAAACACCTGTCTCAATATATGTAACTATTCAACATCACCAGAAACTTGAATCAACACCTTCTCTAAAACAGTTTCAACGCAAAATGAACATTACAACCTTCATGAAAGAGGATTTACTGCAGGACTGTTGTGTTAGACTGACTTTAGCTAGGTGTAAGTAATAAACTGGCAAATGAGTGTATAAAGGGCATTTCTAATTTTATTTTAATTTATATTTAATCTTTGATTAATTTTGGTATTTTGTGCCTTTATTAGACAGTGTCAGTATAGAAGTGACAGGAAAAAGAGGAAAATAATGGGCAGATTAATCAGTAATGAAAATAATCTAATAAATTATTCGGCCGGTTTTTGCAGCGCTTTGGTCTAGACTGAAATATTTCCACTACTGTGGGATGGATTTCCGTGAGAATTGTACAGATATTCCCGGTTTCCAGAGGATGAACCCTACTGACTTTGGCGATCCCCTGACTTTTTTAGATGTTGCTGTAACTAATCTATTAAATAGGTGCAGCACTCAGAGATTTGTTGTAAATCTCCCATTTGTTTTACTCACAACTCATTTGGCTCCTACTGTAATGTACTGTGAGCAGAGGGACTAAATCAGCGTTAGTGTTAGCCTTAGCTCGGTGTTAGTTTCCAGCTGTGTGTGTGAAGCAGCTGCTGATGTTCCAGGTGTGGTGAAGCTTACTGGATGCCTCAGGGCGCAGAGCTCATACAGGACGCAGCCCAGAGACCAGATATCCCTGCAGAGAGGACAGGCACACACACACACACACACACAGATGTTTGCATTATGAAGAGGGATTTCAAATGCATTCTGACATGAATCTTAAGCATAAGAACTTCATACACAAACCGTGGTTGGTTTTGTTTCATCTCTCCAAATGTGCTCCAGCTCAGTGTTAACGTTTTGAAACTCAAAAGATTCAGGGAGTGCATCTATGACGTCACCAGAAAACATCTTTTCTAGAACATCTTGTGTAACCTGACATATCTCTTGTTGAAACAGGATGCCGGGGCAGGGCTTAGCTTTATCCCCTGCTCCCTAGAGCTACAGTCATGAACACCAGGAACAGAGACATAATGTCGAAATCCAGAGCAGTCAAGTCGCCTATCAGAGCACAGCTACTGACAGAAAAGTCATTTCTGGAGTAATACGACTGCCTTGGCATTTGCTTGTCTGGCCAGGGACCAAGTATGTGTGTGTGTGTGTGTGTGTGTGTGTGTGTGTGTGTGTGTGTGTGTGTGTGTGTGTGTGTGTGTGTGTGTGTGTGTGTGTGTGTGTGTGTGTGTGTGTGTGCTTTTCTGTTTTTCTGAGGACCTACTAAGGTTTTAGAATTTCCCAAGCTCGAGCATAGATAACGTCTCACTAGTACAGAAACACAAGAGTTTCTTTGTGAGTGTGGGAAAGAGGAAGCCACTCTGACCTCATCTTTATCAAAACAACACTGCAGAAGAGAACAGACCAATGCCTGAACACTGAGAGACGAATAGAGAATGATAATACATTTCCTGCACATCTAAGTTTCCTGTTACTGAGCAAGTATATTTGTGTCTTAATGTGTTTGTACATGTTGTTGAAATGAACAACTGTCTGAGTGAATGTCCTGCAGTGTGGGCCATGTGCTTTAATCACGGCCACGCGGCCGATCAACGGTCACGGCCGGGGTTGTGTACGGACAAAAAAAAACGGGAACCCCCTCTCTGCCCACAGGGTCAAGGTTCATTTTGCTCTGAGGCCGAGTGACAACCGTACGTACGTCTTGTTGTTGTACGGCCGACTCTCACAGATCTCCGGGGAGAGGTAGTACGGTGTCCCAACGCACGTCCTGGCCAGCTCCACGGTGCTGCTCAGCCACAGTTCACAAACACAACACACTCAGTCAGACTTCAGGGTGTAAAGGAAGTGCAACCTCAAAGAAATATGAAATATGTTTTTCTATGTATGATATTGAGGATCCTCTTTTGTGTGTTTTGTGGCAACTGGTTTTTAGTTCTACAAAAATTTCTCAGAGACCGTAAAAATATTTTTATTGGATGAGTTAAAGGGCAGGTTCACAAGTTTTCAAGTCTGTCTTAAAACAAAAGGAATGGATCTCTCCATGTCCAGTGTGAACACGAGGGATGATTACAGCAGTCAAAACCTATTTCATTGTTCATATAGGCACCTGACTAGTGTTTTAAAACTGCCTCGAAAAACTGTGAAACTATCCTTTAAAACCTTAGTGTGCGTGGAGCCAAAAACGCCTTTCTCTGACTGCAGCCCAGTGTAAAAGTCAAGACGTAACAAATAGAGAAGCTAATAGGATTAAGCATATTGTCCTGCTACAAGCCTAAAAGGAAAAAGGCCATCTTTGTGCTGCGTCCTGAATAAGGGCAATTGGTCCAGTCGAGTTCTTTCGCACCAAACTGGAAGAAACATTTCTTTGTGGACCTGGCTCTGTTGACAGGGGTATTGTCACGCTGAAACCGGAAAGAACCTTCCCCAGACTGTTGCCAAAAACTTGGAGGAGGACTGTGGTCTAAAATATCAGTGTATGCTGTGGTAATGAAGAATAAGACTGGCCACGTTCCATATTTTTGTTACCGTCAACATGAAACTAAAACCCAACAGTGGGTTGGTCCGTCGCTCAACACTTTCTGACTTCCTTTCTCTGTCTGCGGCTCTCAGCTCCCACTGAAGACGTACTTCTTTATAAACACCTCACACATATAGAATTTCATTTTTAAAAGGACTTTTTAAAAGGACCCAAACGCACCCTCTCCAATCTGACGGATAACGTCATAGTTGTTCATAACACCTGGAACACCTGCAACAAGAAGCTGGACACTGTAGTTCTTAAAGGATAAGTTCACATCTTTTTCAAGTCCAGCTCAAAACAATAGTCAGGTGCCCATATGAACATGTCGGTGTAATCCTTGCCCCCTGTCTGTATTTATCACCTCCTTTTGTTCAAAAATGAATTCACCGTTTATCTAAAGCTAATATGAGACTTCAGCCGTCTGAGTTTATCAGATCGAGTGGAAACCTTCCACAGTTACAGTCTTCGTAGCACCACACTCCCTCGTTGTGTTTGCCTGTTCAGCTGCAGTGGAGGCATAGCAACAAAAAGAGGACTAATAAAAACTAAAAAAGTTTTAACTCCACTTGATTTAACTCATTTGGTTTGCTGAAGCCTCATAGTAGCTTCAGATAAACTTTTCATTCATTTTTGCACAGAACAAGGACTGTGGATTCTGTCCCCGATCACGGGATCGTTTAATGGCCAGTATGAACAGGAGTAACAATCACAGCGAGCAAAACCTGTTTCAATGCTCATATGGACACCTGACTATTGTTTTAACATAGACTTGAAAAATGTCAACCTCTCCTTTCATCGCTTTGGGACAACAACGGAGCTCTATGGCACAGAGGAATCAGATATATCATTTATTATGGGTTTAGGTCTTTTCATGAGATTCACTGACAAGAAGAAAATTGATTCCCCTCCAGATTTCCCTTCATTCAAACTAAGTGACCCAGACCAGAGCAAAAGTAAACAAAAGCATGTGGACAGCCCTGTCCACATTCATATGGTGTAGCTGATCCCTCACAGGCTTCCCACCAACCCACTGCCAGCTGTGTTTAATGTGGTCGGCCAAGCCAGACCTCACTTCTTCCATTTCTCATCTTGTTGATTTATTTATTTGCTTCTAATTTGAAAACTACAGTATGTTTTCTACAGTATTCATTTCATTTCTTATTCTATTTTTATTTATTTCATTCAAAATTTGTTTCCTTACCTGTTTGCCCCCCCATGATCAATAAAGTCTTATCTTATTTTATCTAGTGTAAAAAACTAAAAAGACATGCATGCACTGCATGGCGTTCACAGGACACAGAGCTCTGTTTGCCTGTACAGTCACACAGGCCGATCAGTATCTCCACAGTCAACTGTGTTTACATGTCCTGGTCGACAGTTTGTGGAATGATAATGACTTGTTTGGAGGTCTTCCATGTGTTACAGAGTGGTTAGTGATAAACAGCTGCACTGTCACTGTGTGTGTGTGTGTGTGTGTGTGCGTGAAGATGACACTGACTTACTTATTCAACATTCTTGCGATTCCAAAGTCCCCCAGCTTTGCTTTCATCCCTCTGTTGGTTAGGAAGATATTCTAAACAAGAGGGAAGCAGGAATGAAAGCATGTCTGTATTCCAACGTGAAAACAGTGACTGGACATGTATCATGTGTGCCTGAATGTGTGTGTGTGTGTGTGTGTGTGGAAACAGATATGATTGATGAAAGACAGTGATGGCTGTGAACAGAGAGGCAGTCTGTGGTCAGCTGTGTCAAGTTATTCTGGGAGTTGGCACACACTGAGCTCTTTGTTCAGAACAAAGCTGCGCTCTGGACAGTTCAGCTGCACAATCCCCTAAATTTTGTAATGATAATACTCCTTAATTAAAAAGCGTAACCTCAGGGCCTGTGGATACCGTTGTTTACCATGTACAAGTTCAATCAGGAATGCATGATGTACGGTCTGCAGGTTACAGAGGCCTTTCTCTTTTTAATATCAGATTTCAGCCTCCGTAGGCTTGAGAGGGAACAGCTCACATTTACATCAATAACGGTGGAATTCAGCTGAGACAAGTATTCACATCAAACCCTTCATCCAAACTTTTCGAACCACCATCAGTATGTTCCACATTACTCAAAAATGTGAAAAACCGCTAACCAACTGGCAAAAATGCCAAACACTGTCTGTGTCCAGCTTCTCAGACGTGAGGATGTGCTGATTTTCTTTGTTTCATTTCATTGTAAACTGACCGTTTGGGGGTTTTTAGTCCTTCGGTCGGACAAAACAAGCAGTTTAAAGACGTCACCTGGGGCTCTGGAAATTCGTCATTATTTTCTGACATTTATGCTCAACACTTCATCGGAACACAATCAACAGATTCATTGTTAATGAAAATAACTAATAGCTGCAGCCTTGAACTGTTAATGAGAGCAAGTGAGGGTACGGATCCTAGTGTGTGTCAGAAGGAGGCAGGCAGCGTGTTGAATGAGCTGGATGTGTGAGTGTGTGCAGCAGTGAAGTGGGACAGATACCTGAGCTTTGATATCTCTGTGGAGAACCTTCCTGTCGTGGATGTGTTTGAGGCCCAGACAGATCTGAACGAACCAGGCCACGATCTGAGGAACGCACAGCTCAGTTTTACTCCGTGTGTGTGTGTGTGTCTGTGTGTGTTGAAGTCATTTTCTTATGATTATAAAAAACAAATTACTTCCTAGTGACAGGAACAAGTGGAAGACCCTTAGTCCTCCAAAGTCCACCTCACTTGTAAAAAAATTAGTTTCAGTGGACAATAAAACTCCTTTAAAGGTGTGTGTGTGTGTGTGTGTGTGTGAGTGTGTGTGAGTGTGTGTGTGTGTGTGTGTGTGAGTGTGTGTGAGTGTGTACCTGCTCCTCAGCGAAAGGGACTCCTCTCTGCGTGTTGATCTTGTTCATTAGATCTCCTCCATCACAGTACTCCATCACTATATACAGGCTGCCCCCCTCTATACAGACATACAGTAAACTGTGAATCATGTGATGAAGATCCGAACACACTCGAGCAAAAATCTGATAACAACAAGACACAATACGTTCACTATGGAGCCACACTCACCTTGAAATGACGTGGTGAAGGAGACGATGTTTGGGTGTTTCATCCTCGACAGCAGCATCACCTCTTTCTTGGACGCTTCCTTTTCCCTCGCTGACATCTGAGCAGTAAACGCATTTACAAACCAACAATCCTCACTTAACATTAACGTAAAACAGCTGTGTAACAACTGGTTACTGGAGTTTATAAAATCTGGGAAGTCACGTTTTTCTGAATTTTGGAATGGTTTGACATTTCATTCTACAGTGTTTTAGGATGCAGCACAATTTTGTGACTAACATTAATATTTCCTGTTTTATCATTTTCTATTATTGCTCTGCATGCTTATATAATATTTCACTAACTCTTCTAATTCTTTTAGGTCGATTATGTTACGACTGTCAAGGGACTACAGTGTGCACTGCCTTGTTAAAGCATATCTGTACAGTCAATATGAAGCTACAGGAGCATAAAGACTGGAAACAGCTAGTGTGGTTCTGTCCAAGGTAATAAAAACCCACCTAGCAAAACCTCCAAAGTTACTCCAAGAAGTCACTGCACCCGACCAAGAAATAGTAAAACAGCAGTAAAACAGCTAGCAATGACTGGCAGCTGGTGGGAGCTTCATATTTATCAGACAGATGTGAAATGATCCAACAAATAAACAATAAGCACTGAAAGTTTAGATCATTCAGGTTAAGAGTTAACTCTGGTTACAACACGGTGATGTTAGGTTTTATCCTTTAAGGCCAGTGTGAGCGGTGCTTTTAAAACATCAGTGAACTGCAGGTGGTAAAACTGAGAAAACTGATCATATGTTGCCCTTCTCACCTTTCTGAGGTCGATCTGTTTGACAACACACTGTCTGTCTCCACGTCCAGCTTTCTCCCTGACCAGGAAGGCTTTCCCAAACGCACCCTCTCCAATCTGACGGATAACGTCATAGTTGTTCATAACACCTGGAACACCTGCAACAAGAAATGGAAAAACTTTTTCACACAGAAATACGAAGAGGGAAAGTTTGTTTAAGCTGCTTTAAGAGAAAATTGCAGAGGCTGCACAATGTGCCTCAGGGTTAGGGCTAGCTAAAAATTCTTTTTATTAATGATGAATCTGCCAACATTAGATTTGTTGCATATTCAGTTTGCTGTGATATAAAACAAAGAGCAGTAGAAAATTCTTCCGTTTGTGAGGCTGGAGCCAGCAGATATTTGGCATTTTTGCTTGAAAAATAACTTAAATAAATAATCAGTGATCAAAACAGCTCCTGGTTAATTTTCTGCTAATCAATAAATGGGCTAATCAACTAATTGTTGCAGCTTTAGACAGGATATGTTGAAGAGGGTTGAGGGTGAAAGAAAACACACTCATCTTCAAAAATGAGGCCCGTTTAGTTTGGCAGTATTATTGTTGACATTTTTCTTATGTCTGACTCTGATTCTGTCTGACACTATTAGATTATTGTTCATACTGATGATTCAGTGCTTCAGCAGCATTTTGCTGTTGTAGTTGCCCGAGGACTTTTCTTCAATCTTTGATTCTTCTCTGTCAAATATTGGTTCATTTTTCCTCTTTGGGACTCACACACTTATTGAAATGAAACCATGTGAGAAGTTTAGAAGGGAAATGTCTCTTTGGTGGAACAACTCATTTGAAATATGACAAGGGGCCACAACTAGGCAGTTTGTGTGTTTGCTGCGTGTTTTATTTTATAAACCTATGATGTGTTTTTGTATGTAAAATCTCAATCAGAAAAGTAACCAGTAACTACACCGGTCAGATAAATGTAGTGCAGTAAATATTTAATATCTCTCTCCGAACTGCAGAGGAAAAGTAGCATAACATGGAAATAATCAAGTAAAGTACAACTACCTCAAAATTATACTGAAGTACAGTATGTGAGTGAATGTACTTGCTGTAGTTACTCTCCACCACTGTCATTAGGGCAGAGGAAGTACTGTTGTCATCGTTGGGCTATTAGTACAGAAGCACTGCTGTGTATATATGCAGTTTTATTCTGTAGCTGGTCAACATAAAGTAAAATGTAACCACTTTATTTGCTGTGCTACTGATTAGTTTAGGTTATAATCTGATCCTCTGCACTACTGACCTTTTACATTTTCTGTCTATATTCTGTTTAATAATCATGTGCATGTGTTTTGCAGGATCCACAGCTTCAACTGCCTGCTCCACCTCAACCCTTCAAACCATCTTATTTGTTTTTATTCTTATTTCTTCTTATCCCTTATGCTCTTTCTCCTTTACAGTCTTCGCAAAGGTATCCGTCATTTTATTTGATTGTATTGTTCTTCTTGTTATATATTGATCTTATTTGTATTTTGAATTAAAGTTTAAGCTAACGCTTATCTATTTTCAAACTGATTGTCGGTGATTTCCCCACGTTCTACACAGGTGCCATTGAGAGCATCCTGACCAGCTGCCTCACTCCCCTGCATGCAACACACCTATGAAACATGGTGCAAGGAGCCCACCTTCCCCACTCACACCCTCTACCTCCTGCTACCATCTGGCAGGAGGTACTGGAGCATCAGGGCCTCCTCTACCAGGCTCCGAAACTGCTTCCTCCCTCAAACTGTGAGCATCCTCAACAGCTTGCACATCCTGGCCAACACCCAGGCCAACTCAACCCTCCCCACAGACAATGCCATAGGCCTGCGTCCACTACACGGGCAGTAACGACTGCACATGACAAGCCACTGCACTGTAGTGAATCTAGAATAAATACTGTATATGTACAGTTACAGTTGTCCTCGGATTTACATTAACGTTGACATAAACATTATGTACAGCTCCCCTCTGCTCGACAGGTGAACACACCGCTGCACTACCACCTGCACATCACACTTATACTGTATATGTATATTATACACTGCCATTTTGCAGCCTCTCTCAAAACACTGTTGTTTCTTATCAGTGCACTGCAGGAGCACAACGTGTTTCCTAACTGCACACTGTTGTTCTTCTGACTTCTTTATGGGAAATGCTTTTTTTGGGTGTATATTTTTATTCGATATCTGTCTCTGCAGGTCTGTAATTCTGCACCTGTGGTTTTAATTTAAATCTATTGTTATCCTCAGTCTGCTGTAACGAGGCGATTTCCCTCACGGGATCAATAAAGTACATTTATTATATTTACTCTTTACCGGTTTTCAATTAGTGTCCTTACAGGACGACGTTTCGTTTTCCTGCCCGTTGACGCTCAGTAAATAGGCTGAGTTGTGAAAATGACAATAGAACTGAATGAAATTGAACTTGAACTCATAAATGTATAGCAACGACAGCTGTCAGGGTAAAAAGGTACAGTATCAAATATAGGAGTACTCAAGTAGCCCGAGTACAGTTACTTCCAAACTGTGCTTCAGTACCGCGCCTTACTTTTCCACCAGGATAATACCACAATGATATTCCTCCGCATTAGCCGGTAGATTAGATAAAATCCCAGCCGTCTGGGCGGTAATTACTGGGCCTTACTCTTTATATCGTGGATGACTGAACGTTGATTAAAAAAAAACAAAAAACGATAAAACCTTTCCGCGGTTTTGACACCGACAACTCCCGGCGCAAGGAGCCCGTCACCATGGAGACGGGTACACTTTCGGCTAGCTTTCCTGTTAGCATGCTAACGCAAGTTCACTGTGAACAGCAAAAAGGCTCATTCTTCCTTTTACTGGTGTCAGATAAAAGCCTCGACTTACCTTTTCAAAAGCTGTCTTGTTCTCGGAGGTGGAAGACACTCGGTGAAACGAAGCGGCGGCGGCGAGTTATAAAATGTCTGTCTGAAAACTGACTACTATAAAAAAAAAAAACCGTTTGTTAACTACGGCAAGCGCGAAGGGAAGCCATGGGGAATGCTGGGAAATGTGGTTGAAGCAGTTATGGTCGCTGTGTTCAATCACACAGCTTTTTATCAAAAAAAAGAAAATCCCCACGAGATTATTTTAAACAGCAAGAAAATGGTGTTCCTGTTAATATGCTGCATGGAATGCTGGGAGATGTAGTTGAAGCAGTTGTTGTCGTTCACAATCTTTTCTAAGCATTTTAAATTAAAAACTGAAGACGCTACTTTATTTCTATAATAATCCCCAGCAGTGGAAAGTACATTTACTCAAGTAATGCACTTGAGTACAGTATAGAAGTACTTGCACTTTTTTTCGGTACTTCGAATTCATGATACTTTGTACTATTTGCTGTTAGTTTGATTTCACACACAGAAGATAAGATCGGTTGATAAAATATGATGCATTATTACAGATTAAAGGCCCTGCACATCCACACAGGTGTGTTTCAGTTATTGTGGCTGATCAGACCTGCTCAGGTTGGCGTTATGTGACCTCAGGTCACCAATAAGAATGAAAATTTGTCCAGCAACGAAACTGAACTGTAGAGAATTCCTGAAAAATGACTGTTTTTCATCTTTTTTTATAAGATAATAACCTTTGTACACATAATACAAAATATCCCTCCTCCTCATGTTGTTCCTTTTTTCTTTAAGTTTATTATGATTACTGTTATTGTCATTTTGTGTCTCCTTCCGGTTGTTTTATGTCACTTTCTGGTTATTTTTGTCTTTTAACCGAAGACTTTCAAACAAGAAATATTAACTGTCACTTCCTCCAGAGGCTCCGGCGCTGGGGCCCCCTGACCACACAGGCCCGTTCGGTATTCCATCCGCGATCTACAGATTGGGGCTTCGACTCACCAGTTAATTCCTAAATTAATTGGAGATCATACCCTTAGTTTCTGTTGTTATAATGAATTTTAATCTGCAAAGTAAGAAGTAACTAAGGTCATCAAAGTGCAATATTTCCCTCTCAAATGTAATTGAGTAGAAGTATAAAGTAGCAGAAAATGGAAATACTCAGATAAAGTGTAAGTAACTCAAGACCGAACTTCAGCACTTGAGTAAATGTGCTTAGTTACTTCCCACCACTGCTCCCGTACAAAACAAACCTAAAACCGCTTCGCTTTATGCTGAAGGACATGTAAGTCAGTGTGACACTAGTATCCCAGTCTATCTGCACAATAGTGAGAGTTGCTTGGATGAGAGTCCGGCCCAGACCCGCAGGCAGAATCAGCGCAGCGACGACACCGACACGTTCATCCGTTAAAAGTCTCTCACCTGTCCAGTCTGTAACCGGAGCCAGAGGCTTCACAGCCAGAGAAAGGGGGGGGGGTAGAGGGAGAGAGAGAGAGAGGGAAGGATAGAGGGAGAGTGGGGGAGAGAGGGAAGGGGGCGACAGGGAGAGAGAGGAGAGAGAGAGGGGGGGGGGAGAGGGAGGGAGGGAGGGGAGAGAGAGAGAGGGAAGGAGAGAGGGAGAGAGGGGGAGAGAGAGGGGGGGGCAGAGAGAGAGAGAGGGGGAGAGAGAGAGAGAGGGGGAGAGAGGGGGGGGGGAGAGGGAGTGAGGGGGAGAGAGGGAGGGAGAGGGGGGGGCAGACAGGGGAGAGAGGGGGGGGTGAGAGAGGGAGGGAGGGGGAGAGAGAGAGACAGACAGAGAGGGGGAGAGAGAGAGAGAGAGAGAGGGAGGGGGTGAGAGAGAGAGGGGGAGGGAGGGAGAGGGGGGGCAGACAGGGAGAGAGAGGGGGGAGAGAGAGGGGGGGTGAGAGAGGGAGGGAGAGGGAGAGAGAGAGAGAGAGAGAGAGGGAGGGAGGGGGGGGGCAGACAGGGAGAGGGGGGGGGGGTGAGAGAGGGAGGGAGGGGGAGAGCTCCTCATTTAAATCCTCCGTTCGGCAGCGGAGGGTCGGTGCTTTTCTCACAGTCACATATCATGTTGCTGTTGTCAGGTTTTAGCCATCACACCCCAGAATGAAATGCCAGGCAGCCATCGTGTGTGTGTGTGTGTTTGTGTGTGTGTGTGTGTGCGCTGTATCTGAAAAAGACAGTGATGTAAATACAGAGTAATCAACTGAACATCATACCATATTAATATGTATTTTTTCTTAATTAAAATATCAACACCACCATAAAAGTCCTGCATATAAAAAGGGACAGACATATTATCATAATTATCTGCAAAATATAATTAAAGTATCAAAAGTAATGTTTTTATTTTATTATTTTATCATTCAAATTTAAAATTACAAGTAAAACTAAAAATAAACAGGTACAGTATCCAGGTGTAGTCAAAAGCAAAAGTCACAATGGCTTATAAGGGAACCTACCTCTAAAAAATGAGCAGACAAAGTATTAATCTAATGACTACAACATAAAGCAAACATTTCTTACATTACTTAAAGGAAAGGTACGGTTTAATCTGCAACAATCCACCATATGCTAGGTTGACCTTTGTATCTACAACCTTAAAATACAAAGCGAATAGTGAACAAAGCTGTGAAATGTAGAGTAGAGCAGTAAAAAGTACAATTTTTCCCTCTGAAATGAGGAGGAGTGGAAAGTAGCAGGAAATGAAAAGTACAAGAACCTCAAAATTGCAGGTAACCGCAGCACCACCGTGTATTTTCAGACAGATTGTGGTTGAAGAAAATAGCAGACGTTTCCAATCTGTGGATCCCAACCTGCAGAAGAGGCCTCGGTGTGAAAATGCAATTCCAGTCATTTCTCTTGCCTGCACCTGAACAGGGGCAGGAAATGACCCGGCTCTTGACCACAGTAGGTGGTTCTGTACAGTGTCTGTCCACTGTGTTTGCAGCCTGCTCGTATCTGTGTTAACGGGTGATAGATGATTTACACGCGTCACTGCACCAGGGAAAGATAAATGTGATGTGTAGGCGACTGACTGGAGGAAACCGTTGATGTGTCTGGCTCTTGTTTCGTACAGTGCTCTGTAGCGCCTACCAGAGGGCAGGGCATGGAACACGTTGTGTCCAGGGTGTGATGTCTCCTGAGTCTGGAGGTGTACAGGTCCCGGATGGTGGTCGGGTCGGCACCAGTGATCCTTTCTGCAGTCCTGTTGTTGCCGTTGTCTGTTCTTGTCTTGCTTGGCGTCCGAGCCGAACCAGACAGCGATGGATGTGCACAGAACAGACTCCATGGTGGCAGAGTAGAACTGGATCAGCAGCTCCTGAGGCAGGTTCAACTTCCTGAGATGGTGCAGGAAGTCCATCTTCTGCCGGGTCTTTTTGATGACTGACTTGACGTTGGATACCCACTTCAGGTCCCAGGAGATTGTGGATCCCAGAAACCTGAAGGATTCCACAGCCAACACAGTGCTGTCAAGATTGGTGGTGGTGGTGTTGGGGGGGTTCCTCCTGAAGTCCACTGTCAATGTGTTCAGCTCCAGGTTGTTGTGCAGCTGTTCTACCAGAGGACCAGCTGTTCTATCAGAGGTCCAGCTGTTCTACCAGAGGTCCAGGTGTTCATCCAGAGGACCAGCTGTTCTACCAGAGGTCTGGTGTTTGTCCAGAGGTCCAGCTGTTCCTCCAAAGGACCAGCTGTTTCACCAGATTTCTAGCTGTTCGACCAGAGGTCCAGCTGTTCATCCAGAGGTCCAGCTATTCTACCAGAGGACCAGCTGTTCTATCACAGGTCCAGCTGTTCCACCACTGCATACAGAGACTTAGCAAACATCCCCGGGAGCTGCCATTGCCGAATCTCAGGGTGCTGGATGTGACTCTCCCCAGCCTCATCTGCTGCTTCCTGTCTGTCAGGAAGTTGCTGATCCAGGTGGAGGCGGCCTCGCTGAGCTGGCTGAGTTTGGAGAGGAGGATTTCCATTTGTCACTCTTCGGTGTTCTTGCAGATTAAACAAACAAGTTACTGCAGAACGTGTTCATCAGTGAGCTTTACAGCTGCTGGCAGGTGGATGTTGTTCCCTTCCGGCAGAGCCTGGCTAACTGTTTCCAGCTTTTATGCTAAGCTAAGCTAGCCAGCTGCTGTTCATACGTCGCTCTGAAATCTCGGCCAGAAAGCGAGCGTCTCCAACAGTTCCTTTAATGTTTGCTATTGTCTTATTGTGGTTTTATTAATGCTGCTTTCCTGCTGTTTCAGATGTTGACTGTAGAGAAGCACATCGCGGCTGATTGACATTTCACAACGTTGTTGTCTGGGTTGTGCAGGACGCAGAGGCCTCACACCAGGAACCAACCGCCAGGTCAAACCACCACACGTTACTCACTAGGTTCTGCAGATGAAAGTCTTGGGTCTTCAGTCAACAGACAACTTGTTGACACCGAGAACGGCAGCCTCTCACTTTCACATAGGCAGCCTCGTACTTTCATTTTGTTGATTCTAAATACTCCATTACAGGTAAAAGTATTAGCCACAAAATGTACTTTGAGCGTCAAAAGTTTACAGCATCAAATTTTATAAACCGATCACGTTTTGGATGAATATTTAAATCAGCGAAGTGAACTCCAACTGCCAGATACTCAAGTAGAGCAGGCAGCACAACAGAGTCTAAGTAGAGCAGTTTGTTGTCTTGTCCGGCTCTTTATCTTCTGTAAAACACTGCAGCTGTCATGAGAAATGCAGTAGAATTCAAGTTTATGACCCAGAGAAAGTAGATTTTTATGAAATGGTTCACTCTGGGACGGGATGTGGAGTTTTGGTCTGTGGAGCGGGAGTTATACCCGGGTGCTGCACTGAACAACCTTCTCTCTGATTCTTCAAGGTGACCCTCCAACGCTGCCACCTGGCCCATTTCCCATGACCCCCCCCCCCGCGCGAGGTCCGTCCGATTAGAGCTTAATCAAGAACAAATTTCCACTGTGATCAAATGACACAAAGGCCGAGCGCCCGCCGTGACAGCTGATCCCGTGTCAGTCCTCTGAGCTGATGACTGCAGACACGCGGCATTCAAACTCCTACTGAAGTAGAAGTACAGAAGTATTCTGAGCTTCATGTAAAAGTACTTGGATCTGCAGTGACCTGTCTCCTGCGAAGGAGATTCGATTCTACGTGACATTATCAGGTTATTAATGCTGAGTCACCGGTGTGCCAGCGGCGTCCGGTGCATGGTCCCCTGCGACGCTTTCCGCCGAGTCAGCTGTGTGACATGAACATGTGCAGATGGTGAAAACAAATGTCCCATCCTGGGACGAAGAAGACCATCTATCTGCTATGTGTCCGAAGGACGTTATAAAGTGGCCTAAAATGGAAACGCTCAAGTAAAGTACGGGTCCGTAAAATTGAAATGAAGTACTGGAGTAAATGCACTTCCACCACCGTCAGTCAAGCTTCGGTCGTCTGCTACCGATTCCCCCTTCGGCAATATGACAAACAGAAGCAGCAAAAATCCACAAGAGCCCGTGTTTTCTGAGCCGGAGCGGATGGACAGTTGTCTTTACGCTTTTCATCAATGTGTTTGTCCTTCAGGTCAAGTTAAAGGGACTAACTGTAAGAATGTGGAGCGATCTTGTCTTTAGTGCCAACCCGTGAGCAGATTGGGACGTAACTGTCTCGGTTGCCTCCAACAGGCCTGCGGACGGATTTCTAGGTGAAGGACTCGGGGCCAATTTTCCGGGAAAATCCGAGGGACGTGACGTTTACGCTCCCGAGTCTCAGTCTGTTGTGACGGAAACCAAAACGTCGGTAATGAATAGTGGCGACGCATCTGATTGATAATATTCCATCTGTTAATGACTTGTGACCGTGTGAATTCTCCGGGACAGAGGGGACAGTGTCTGCTGTCGTTCTCGTTGCAAGTCAGTCACCACGTGCTTCACGGGGACCCCGCGCACCTGTGAGCCACACTAGCCCCGAGGTAAGAACACGGGCAGGTCGATGACGCCGTTTTGTGTGCGCGTCGTGTCAGTGAAGACGCCGGCAGTTAGCTTATTCGTCCTTAGCTTATCGCTCCATCTTTTTAAAAAGCATAAGAATATCTGACCTTTTCGAGACGCCAGTTGAAGTCGTAGAGTACGGTCGACGTTCAGAGGGCGCGGCGATGGTAACGGCGGCAACGCCAGCCCGGTCGGTAGCAGGTAGGCAGCAGGTAGGCGGGTAAAAGCCAATGTTTCCACCGGAAACGGGACAAAAACCATCACTTGATAATTAAAATGTACTCGTGCATTCAAGTGTTTCTCCTGGGACCTATTTTTCTTATTCCATCACGGTTAATGTCGTGAACCACTGGTAGGTCACATTGTGGGTATTTTTATATCAAGTCCCTCCCATTAACCACACATTGACCACTCAAGAGTTAAAAACAGACAACAGTTGTTTTTTCTGTTTTCTTTATTGTGTTGGTCTGGTCATATCTTTAAAGAGATTATATACACAAATTAGTACAAGAAGAAGAGTTATCCAAAAAATTACACATTCAAAAAAGACAGACAACCCTCACGAAAATGATTTTAACACAAGCGTGTTTCCCGTCAATTCTCTCTGCGGTGAATTTGATTCTTTGTTTCCTGTTTTCTTACTCGGCACTTCTACAAACATGTTTTAAAGCTAAACAAGAGAGACACATGCCCACACTCTTATTTTAAGACCATTTTCCACTTAAGAAGGAACAGGTGCAGTGTATTAATAGCTACAGCAGACAAAATACAAAAAAAAAAAAAAGGAAAAACCCCACAGTCTCACTGGACTGATGAGTTTCAAAAACCCGGATGAGTGGTACAAAAGTTGCCCTCTCTCTTAGAATTTTACGTTTGGACTGAGAGAAAAGACAAACTGTAAATTTACCCATGTCTATTAAAACATATAGTCATGCTATAACTGCAGTTAATTTGGATTAAAATAATTTACTATTTTATACTGAGTTGACTTTTAGCTAGTTATTTTCTGAAAGATAACAATTCCAAGAAGACCCCCGTACAGAAAGTGGAAAAATACATGACTCTTCACCTTTTTATTTCACAATCAATGAATATTTACCAAACAGCTTCACATTTCACTCCTCTCACTCACTCAAACTACCTGAAGTAAAGGACAGAGGAAAAAAAAAAAAAACACAATCTCACTGCACGCCAGTGACTTTAAGAGCAGTTGTGAGGCGACGAGGTGTCTTAAGGCTCACAAATCAGAGTCTCCACCACAAACTTGTTCTCGAAGTGACGGATCTTGTGGCAGTTCAGAGCCTCACGCTTCTGCATGCCTGCAAGAAAACCGGAGAGAGTCAACATGCTGAACTGACACAGCATGTATGTGGACCGCGTAAATGGAGATGTTGTAGCCTCTGCCTTAGAGCTAAAACCCGTTAGTGTTAACGGGCGTTTGTGTGACGGTAAAACTAGCTAGCTAGGGCTCGCTGTGTAAATGAATGCGTAAGGTGGGTAAGGTAACGTATGGCCTTTGCAAAATGCCAGCTACAGTCAGAGTACGGTCAACATTCGGAGGGAGCGGTGGTGGTAATGGCTAACAACACCAGCCCGGTGGGTAGCTTTATGCGCCGGTGAAAATGAAAAAACCCAGTGTTTACGGATAGGACGGTGGTTTTCTCAGCCAGGACCAGTAACTCCATGAAGTCTCCCAGTAAGTCGACACCTCCCAGCCAAGAAACAGTCTGGCACATAGCCCCCATAGACGGCAAATGGTTCCTTTTACACTTTGGTTTTTGTACAAATGCCGTTATCCTCGGACCAGGCTAGCCCCCCCCCCGGTTCCTGTCTTTATGCTAAGCTAAGCTAAACATCTCCTGGCTGCAAGTCCCGAGAGTGGTATCAACTCTAGGCAAGAAGGCAAGTGAGCATATTTACCACAATGTCAAACCATTCCTCTGATCTCAAAATGTCTTTACTGTACCATAGGACTGAATTTAGTCACATTTGTTATTACTACAATTATCACAGTCGCCTTGGTACAGAAAGTGAGTCTTTCAAATGCAAAAAATTAGCCTCACTTCTCCCCCCACCAATCCACTGATCACAGCGAGAATCTTGAGCCAAAAGAGATAGCGAGCATAATAATAATATGATAACTACGGTAAATCAAGGATTGACTGATGTCATGTCCCTACCCAGGATCCTGTCTCTGCGCTGCAGCTTGTAGGTGTCTTTGCCTTGGCAGAGGCTGTAGATGAAGTAGCCGAGCTGGTCGACCTGCTCCAGGCGCTCGGTCACCATCATCTCCTCGTGGACCAGGTAAGACTGAGGCAGGTAGGTGCCGGCCTGGACGGAGGAAGGGACACAGCACAAACATGTCACAGAAAAAATGATGATAATTGAAAGGAGAGTCTGGCAGAAGGGAAACCCAATCAGCACTGACGCCTGCCAACCCTTAAATTAAGACTTTGAGCCGTTGGTTCAGGGCAGGTAGAGACTCCTCAAGTGCAGGTGCATCAGATTCAAACGTTTCTTTTTAGTGCTGTAAATCACTTCATCTGCACCCCAGCGGTTAGTATGCACCATTTGTAGTAACCAAAAACACAGTCCCTCTCCTACTGTCCTAATGTCTTCGGCTTATTTCCTGGTCTTACTGGTTTCAGTTTGTTTTTATGTAAAGCTTCTCACTGCTTTCACTGTTAGTGTGCCTTCCTCTTTCTAATTGATTTCTGTTTTTAAATTTAAATTACTGACCAATAACGAGGGAAGTGAACTATTATCGTTTTTGTTTCTTTTTAAAAAGCCAAGATGCTAAAATCCGTGTGATTGCTTTGGTGATTTCTCTCCGTGTCCGTCTTTGCTTTCTCTCAGTAGAAGCAGGTTCTGATCCACCCTCGCCGCCACAGGAGCCCGTTTACTGTAAACTGAGCTCAAGGGGATCGCTTTCTGATTCGTCGGACGACAAAACCCGCGTGAAAATCTTTTCAAACCAAACTGCTTCATTTCTTTTTTTTTTGTAACCGTCCACAACAGACACTACGATAGAGAATCGAAGCAATGAGTTTTACACTTCCACTTTGATTTGGTCAGGGAGACTGAGGCAAGAAGTGAAAGTACTAAACCCTTTTACAAACATTGCTTTCCCCATTTAACAGCTGGGATTAAAGGTGAAACCTAAGTCCGACAGTTGCAGGGAAGCCGCCTGTTACCTTGACGTTGATGAGCAGCTCCAGGAAGTCTCTGGGAGGCATGACGATGGAGGTGTTGAGCGGGATGACGTAGCACTTGTTCAGACTCAGATCCAGGTATGCAGTCAACCCCTGAGACAGAAGACAAACTTTAACAGACCAAGAGAACAGCTAGTCTTTACGAGGCAGTACTCCCTTTTCCTTTTCATAGGAAAATATAATGTGTTTTTGTCACAACACATGAATAATGTAAGTTCTAAAACAGTGGCTTTCTTTCTTTACCGCAATGGCACAGAGATCCATGTGTTTATTTGGAACAGACCTGCTTCCCTGTTAATGCAAACTCAAAACCTGCTCCGTGTTGAGCTGTTGGCTTGACTGATTCCGTATCACGTACATTTCCCCGGTGCCAACTCCGTCAGTACACCAACCAAGGCATGTCATACTCCCCGCTCTGCTGCTCAGGCTCTATTCTCTAACAGAAATGTTGTTTTCATTCACCGCTTAATTCTAGTCGACTCACTTTTCCCTGTTTGATCTTAAGCTACTGTGACTGCAAATCAACACTTCCCGCTCTTTTTTCAAATTAAAAGTATTTGCAGTCTCCCTGTTATTGGTGGTCTTCTAATTGGCAGGAACTAGAATCAATCGATACAGTTAAAAACTGCAATGAACAGGTAGATGAAGCTGGTTTTTCTGTTGAAAAGAGAAACGCAGCCAAACAGAGTGAGTTTGACTGTTCTGATGGAATTAGTTGTGTGGAAATACTGAATTTAATATGTGGGAGCTGTTTTACCTGGTCTTTACAAGCAGCATTTACTCAACTGCTTAAGCTCAATTCTGAGCTACTTGTACTTTACTTGAGTATCTCCATTTCTTTGCTACTTTATACTTGCTCTCCACCACATTTCCAAAGGAAATATTGTACTTTTTACTTCTCTATATTTATTTCACAGCTGTAGTAACTAGTTACTTTTCAGATGAAGACTTTAGACAAAAAAAGCTCATAAACACTGTTATAGATTAAACCAGTGTTTCCCAGCCTTTTTGGTTTGTTGCCCTGTACAAAAAAAAAAAAAGTGGTGTCTACTTTAGAGCCTTGTCATGTTTCGGATGTTTCTGAGTTGTTATCATCTCCATAAAAGAGACATTGTCCCGTCCTCTCCCATGAATCACCCGACGACCCCTCAGGTTCACCTGGTGACCCTCTGGAGGGGCCCGACCCCCAGGTTGGGAACCAGTGGACTAAACTCTCTCCCTGTCTCTGACGTAGCTAAAAGCCCCCTCTCACCCGCTGGAAGTCGTGGACGATGTCTGCTGGGTCTCCGTCATCGAACTCGGGCACAGGGACGTTGATGAGCTCCACCTGCTCGCTCTCCAGCACCCGGATCCTCTCCTCCAACTGCCGCAGGTGGAACTGGCTTGGAAGCTCCACCTCCACCTAGAAAGCGGTTAAACCAGTTGATCACCCGGTTGCTCGGTCAGTCGGTCGACAGAGTCAGTAAACCGTCCCGAGTCACGACAGTTTACATCACAATGTGCCTCGAGGCGGCTCATACAGCAGTTATGACGTGTGCTACTTTTGAACTAAACACAAGCCTTGAAATCCACCACAGGGAACATCACATCTGTAACCACATTTTAAGAGGCTGCAAGTAACAATTATCTTCACTCTAGATGAATCTGCCAGTTAGTTTCGTGCTTGATTGATTCATCATTTGGTTTGTGAAACATCAGAAAATACTAATTAAAAAAATGACAATTTCCTAGAGCCCCAGGTGATGTCTTCAGCAACCCAGACCAACAGTGTAGGACAAGGAAAAGCAGCGGATTCTCACATTTGAGCACTTTTAAAAGTGACTTTAACTGACTAGTTGATTATCAAAGTAATTGCTGATTGTTTGTTTTTTTTGACCATCGACTAATCGATTACTTGACTAACTGCTGTAGCTCTTGATTTTTCTAAAGTTCATACAGAATTTTTAATATAAAACTGAAATGAAGGAAAAACAAGTGCTGCCTAGAAACAACAGGAAAACTACAAGTACAAAATCTACAACTGTGCAGCAAACAGTTTAAAAATGGCAGACAAAAGGGTAAGATAAATAAAGCGAGCAAAAAAATCCACAATGTGATGTGATGTGTTGGACGGATTAAGACGACTCTACTGTGAGTCCACTGCAGGCTGAAGTCAATCAGTCAGTCAGTAACTAAGGTCAATCAATCAGTGCCTCGGTCTGTAATGATTAATTATGTGCCATGTACTGAATACACACATTTCACTGCTGTGTACTTGAACCTGCGGCATGTGAATGTAGGTGACAGTGTTGTGCTGTCTTATACCTCCTCTTCCTCCCGGATCATGTAGTCCTCCTCACGGTAGTTCACCCCGCACACAAACACCTGGCCGTCCTGCAGGGACGAGGGAAAAAGGGGGAAAAAAAACAGATGACATGAGGTAGGACAGAAAAACAGAGAAATAACCAGCCGATTATATCTCTACCACATGTATGTGATTTGCATTCAGGTGCTGTAAAAACTGTTAGTTGTTGCTGTAGTTGTTGTTGCTCGGCAACGATCAACAGCAGCAGTGGCGGCTGTGACACACACGGCTAAAGGAGGCGATTAAGGTAGGCTACTTTAAAAAAAAAAAAAAAAACCTCATTTGTGTCCAAAGATAATTCAGTCAAATTTTAAATTCAACCTGACTTACACTTTCGGAGGATATCATTATAAACGTCACAAACGCTGTGTAGAAATCACAGAATGGGAAGAAACGCTCCTTATAACACCAGAATTTTCCTGAGAGTCATCACATTTTTAAGTTTCCTTCAGTATCACAGTGATCCAGTGATAGTTGTCTGTGTAACCATGGCTACACTGCAAACAGGAAATGTTAATAGTGAATTTGGCAGACTTCATTTTCCAAAATGTAAACACATATAGGCTTAAAAAAAGGGTTCATTTGTAGCCCACAGCATAACTCACTCCCTCCTTGGCAACAGGCTTCCTGTTTCTTGTATTGGTTTAGTTTATATCTGTCCTTATAAGTGACTTAACATTTAATGTACCATTATCCAGATGAGATGCTAACATCACTGCACGCCACCTACGGCGTAACTGACGTAAAAAAAAAAAAAAAAAAAACCTGACAGCAGCTGATCTCATTTGATTGACAGCTGATTTGCAGATCATTATTTGGAAATGGAGGGGCGTTGGGCATCTGTACATCTTCCGTATCTGAATCGAGGGACTAAGGACAGGAAGTGTACTACGCTGTACACATTTTAAAGCCATTTGAGGCACATTTTGGATTTTGGCCTATACAGGTAAAATTGACTATAACCTAAGGTGTAGCTTTAGCATCTAGATGCGTAGGCGCCATAGCTACACCATGACCCCTGATAAATCCAGTTTGACACTGAAGCTAGCTACGCTGTGCACAGAGTAAACCCTTATGATTTAGACAACAACATGACATTTCTTCTGGCAACACCCTCGGGACAAATTCTACATTTGTTACAAAGATCCACACACAGACAAGTGGTCGGTACAATTCCCGTCCATTCACATTCTGTTTTCTGGAGTATGATGAACATTATTAAAAAAAAAAAAAAACTAAAGGAAGAAACACTACAACTCGGAATAAACTAATTTGGAAGTGTTCAAACCCATGTAGGTTTCATTTATCATAAACCTTCTGGACACTCGCACAGGTGTTCTCTGTCTTGTTTCTGTTTTGGGTGATTCCATCTCTTGAATTATGCAGGCTATAGTTATTTAGCTCCAAGCAGTAAGGAGGGGGGTGCTTATCTGTTTTTCATCCAGGCCTGCCTAGGCACCATAGGTGGAGTTAAAAACAGCTCACAGTAATGGTGGGCGTTTACCTGCTGCGACCTGTCGGGTCGTGTCAGGTCACACTTTCTTTCATGCTTTTCCACCCTCGTGGCTTGAGTACAGACGTGAATTTATTTTTCGGTAAATCGACTTCACTTGTATATATAGCACTTTTCTAGTCTTGTCAAGCACTATGAAGGAAAAGTTGGTTTATCATTCATTCACTATTGGCGATGCTCCTATAGGAGTCTCAAGGTCTCTCCCAGGGGCCTTAGGCAGGTGTTTTACTAGCTCAGGGGGGCCTACCTGTGGAGCAGCCTGCCACCTTACCCTTAATGGAACCAAGCCAAGCAAAGCGCTTTACACTACATTCCACACTCACACATACTGACGGCACAGCCATCAGGTGTTCGGTATCTTGTCCTAGGACACTTCCACATGCAGACTACAGGAGCTGGGAATCAAACCACCGACCTTCTTATTAGTGAACGACCTGCTCTACCTCCTGAGCCAAAGCTGCCCCAGTTTTTAGTTGCAATTTATATTTTTATCGGCCCTTTTTATCTGTATTAAGTATTCCTGGAAAAAACTAAAGGCAGGATCATCCAACCGTAATGCGATAAAATCCTCCTTCATGAAGGTTATAATGTTCAGTTTGTGGTGGAACTGTTTTAGAAAGGTGCTGGTTCAACTTTACAGTTGTTGTGATTCATTTTACCTCACTGCTGTAGGAGGTACTTTCCCACCCTTGTCGTGGCTGGTTTCTCACCTCCAGGATGTAGTAGCGGTACAGGTAGGCTCCTCCGACCACCACTCCTGACAGCATGAGAGCCAGACCCAGGCACATGCACCAGCACCAGGCCCGGGACTGGTGGCGCACCAGCAGAGCTGCCTCCGCATCCTGCGGGAGAGAAGCAGAAATGAAGAGGTTTGAATGTTTCCCCCATATTTATTCTTTCATGGACCAGAGAGGATGTTCTTCAACCACATGCTTAAAATTAAATCCTTTCACAGATCAACAGGAGAACATTTATTATTACTACTACGGCCTGGGCCACACTGCGGACCCCTGCTTTCGGCGGCCATGTGAACAGGTTAGATCGGGTTACAGCTACACAGCCTGTGTGAGATGTGTGTCATCTAGAGTTTCAGGGTCGAGCCTATTTTTCACGTGTGAGCCGTGCGGTTCTCAACAAAAATAGACAGTGAAAAGATCCGTTAATAGTCACGTTGGCATCATACCGGCAACATTACATAAGACTGACACCTTTCACTACAGCTTCAATGTCAATTGTATGTTTTTAAAGGAATAAGTCGAGGCTCCATGTGTACCATACACTCATAGCAGAAACCCAGTGTAGGCTGTAATTATAAGTGATGTCAGTATGTTAACAGAACATCAGGTGAAAGGCAGCAGTTTTCTGGCTCTCGCTCTCTCTCCGAACGAGGCTAAACAAACATCATGGGACTGCTTTCTGGTTACAACGCTTCCCTTTTCTGACCGCTCATCAGTGATGGATGATCATTGTTATTGAAGGCCATTATCAAAGGCAAACTCAGTGTGGGAAGACAGGGCTGGCGGTAGCAGCACCGCGGGGTAGCCGCCACGCACAGGTGAGGTAGGCGGTGTGGCCCAGGTGTAATCACTTGCTGGTAATTTCTCTACTGCCAGTCATTCGGTTGCCAAGATTTCTAAGTATTTTATCTAAATGTACTCGTTCCTTTTCCATATTTTCTTTTGTATTTCATCCAGAAAAACTTCAAGACAAAGACACACTCAAGTCAATGAATTCAGATTCTTTATTTAAACTGTGTCCATTTCCCACCGAACAAATTATCTAAAAAGATGTGATAAGCGGATTCAGAGCTGGATTCAGCTTTGATGCGGTGCTACCAAACCCCATCCCTACCCCTGGAAGAGCTCCTGGTCTGAAAACAACACGACGGCAGCGCCAGAGCCACAGCACAGCAGCCAGACCTGCCAGGAGCCTGGAAACTCTCCAGAGCCACAACAACCAGAGGCCAGGGTGTGATGTGATGTGATGTGATGTGATGTGTGTGTGTGTGAAAACAAAGCCTTTGTTTGGATCGGATGAAGGAGGCTGCACATCTCTTTTCAGACACACAAAGCAACACGGTGACTCATCACGATGCAAATCACAGAGGGAAAAACAGAGGCAAACAGAAAATCTGAAAAACATTACCAGAAAAAGTGAAAAAGAATGAAAAACAGCAAGAGAAAGTGAAGGTGTGTGATTTAAGTATGACATACAACTGCAATGGCAGTGCTATGTAGTGTGTTTACTCTGGAAAAATGACAAAATGAACTAAAATCAGACAAAAATTGCTGGAAAAATGTGAAAAAATCTAGGCAGTGGTAAAACACATTTTGCTAATGAGCAACTTCTCCTCTTTGAACATGGTAGCTGCTGAAATACGAGTCTGATGTGTGATATGAGAACACTGAGGTCAGGTGATTAAATGTGAGACAACAGGTACGGCTTTTTCTCGATTTTACTCCCGTTGTCTGTTTATCAATCTCATTCGACTGGATTTTGCTTGACCTTATCCTTTTTAAAATCGGGTTTCAAGTTAAATTTACCCAGGGTTTCACTATCTGCTTTTTATTATTGTTGGGTTTTATGTGTTTTCTTGAGTGAAAAGTGCTCTATACACATAGCTGCAACAATTAATCGAAAGAAAATTAATCAGCAAATATTTCAATAATCGGCAAAGTTAAAATACTTTTGACGCTTACAAGGTCCTCAAGGTCCTCGCTGCTCTACTTGCTTTTCGTTTTAGTGAATTTAATGTTTAATGTTTTGGGCTGTTGATCAGAAAAAATCTGCTATTTGCAGATGTCACCTTGGGCTCTTGGATCCTGTCATCTGCTTTTTAAAAAAATTGTTTTCTGAAGTTTTATACACAGGACAAGTAATCAACAAATTAATACTGAATAAAAGTATATCTTTAACTCCTCTTAACAGCCTTGAGATACGATAACTGATTTTGTAATAAAACTCCATGTTGTTAACATTTCAGAACGTCTGCTGTGATCAGGGAGAATTTTTGCAATGTTGCATTTTACAATTTGTGGTAAATATAATTCAGATTCCAGGATTCGTAAAATGAGCATGTATTATTTTGAAATCCTATTTATGCGTCTCTTTACATTGCCATGTGTTTTTTTAAGCACTTAATAAAGCACTTCTGTTGTTGTCATGGAAAACACTGTGAAAATGACGTATCACTGTGTTGTGTGTGTGTGTGTGTGTGTGTGTGTGTGGTTGTGCGTGAGCACCTAAACCTTCTCTTTAGAGAAACTTGAGCCCTGAGCTGAGCTGAGTGTGTAAAAGGAGGATTGTGTGTAATTATTCTAAAGCACAGTGGAGACCAGGGCTCTTCGGCGGACACACATCAGCCGGGTGGATAAAAACCCAGCTTCTTTCAGAACAAGCCTCGACGCGTCTCCTGCTTTCATCTCCTCCTGCTAAAAACCAAAGAGCTTTCTCAGAGCGGGAGAAACCCCGTCTGAGGTCGACATGAAGGTGAACGGCCAGGAATCATTAATTCTGAAGCTCTGCGGCTCTGCTGTTGGTTTCCATGAGCTACCACCACATCTTTTTAACTTGTGTCAAGTCTGAAAATAGAACCTGCGGTTTCACTTTCCGACACTCGGACAAAAGCCTTTCCTGAATTAACTTCGATGGTTTCAGTGAGAAATTGTTTTTAAGAGGTTTATTTTGTGAAGCAGTATTCCCTGTTAACAGACTACGTCTTCTCCTGGTTGTTGGAGTTAGTGAAACTGAGCTGCAACTATTGATTATTTCCATTCACAATAAACAATAAATACATTTTTCAATTAAACAATCAATTCATCAATCAGTTTCCAAAATGTACAATAGTGAAAGATGCCCATTACATATTCCCAGAGTCCATTCATAATATTCGTAATGAAAAAGATAACTACTTTAAAGACTTCTTTGTGTCCTCAACAATATTCTGTCTTAGTCCTCATAAAGAAAAGACACATATTGCTGACATCAGCCGACAATACGCTGCCCTCGGGGCGGCTGACCCCCAGTTTAACATTCATATTTGAGATAAAGCAGTACCATCTGGTATTTCAGCTTGTCCTCAGCTTTTACAACTTGATAAATGTGGGGTGTGAGTCAGCATTTCCCTGGGCAGAAAAAAAAAGAAAAAAGAAAAGGAACAAAAAACCGCAGGAAGCAGCAGCAGTTTTTTTTCAGAAACAGCTGGGCAGCAACTCAAAGACCGACTGTCAGCCGTTTCTGACCTTTCCAGACCGCAAAACAGAACTCAATAAATACCGTCTAACGCTTTTCTGTTGTTTTCCTTTTTTTAGTGGTGAAATCGTGTGACAGTAAAAAAACAAAAAAAAACAAAAACAAAAACAAACAAACCCCCACCCCCAACAAAACACTGGAGATCAGATAAGCAGGGTGTGTGTGGGTAATGTGAGAGTGTAGGTTTGTATGAGGGGCAGTGATATGTACCGGTGTTAAATGGTTCGGGACAGGTTGGTGTGTGGAGTAATGTTACAGTAATAATAAATATATCATGTGTCAATAATATCATAATTAGTATGATAGTGATAGAGTAATACTATAATAATAATCATAACATGCAATATTGCAGTAACCACTATAATAGTCATTAATTCCACACGTATACAGCGATGAGGAGTGACGGCAGACCGGACCCCCGGAGAGGCGAACGACAGGTGCCCCCACCCGGCCCCCCCGGCACCACAGCCATTAGCCCCAGTGGGAGACAGTCGGGTCAGGTCGGCGAAGGGACGCGAAGGTCCCGCTTTTCTAGAAGGCCGTAAGCTGAGCAAGTTCATGTTTTAGTTGTTTGAGACTAAATGTGAGAAACGGAGGAAGAGGAAGTCATGGGTGAGGCCTTTACAGAAAAAAGTGTAAGGAGGCTGAGGAAGCGGCTGACGCTCGTGGTGTTAGACGCAGCGTGTTGGACAGGGACCAACTGAAAGGGAACATTTTCTATGGCTTTCCTCCGTCAGCCGTAAAGCTCAGGTCACTTCAGCTGAGCGGAGGGTTTTTCCTAATCACTCACAGGTCTTTTGACATCGAGGGGAAGAAAAGAGGAACTGAGTGCAAAACAGAAGCAGACAGAAAGCAGAAGAGGATGTTTTACACTTACTAAACACCTTCAGCACACAGCCGACGGGTCAGAATATCAAACAGAGTTCAGTTTAGAGACTTTCTGGCCCTGAACTGGGTCTGTCAGGCGGACATTCTCCACAACGTACTGATTTGTTTGAGACATATCTTCAGGGCTCTATGGATTAGGGCCGCAGCTAATGTTTGCTTTTAATATTGACTAATCTGCTGATTGTTAAACCTATAAAATGTCAGACAATTGCGAAATTGTCCATCTCAGAGTCCTTTGTGACATCTTCAAATGTTTTGTTTCGTCAGACCAACAGTCAAAACCGCAAGATATTCAGTTTAATATGATATAAAAACAGAGAAAAACTGGAAATCTTCACATTTTTTTCTGGCTGTTTTAGCATAAAAATTATTTTAACGTTTAATCGATCATATAAAGTTCCTTTTGAAAGCATGAACTGGCCTTAACTGTATTTCATTTCATTTTACATATTTTATTTCATATTATCCAATGTCTTAAATCTCATTTTATTCATTTATGTAAAGCACTTTGAATTTTCTGTGCCTGCTATACAAATAAAGGTGCTAGAAAGAACCTCTCAGAAACTCCCTGGAATCAACTCCAGTCACCTTTGGATCCTGATGCAACGATGTACCTGTTTCACAACACACCAACAAGACCCATCAGGCCTTCAGACGAACATTTCATAACTGCAACACACACACACACACACACACACACGTTAACACATTCATATGTCAACACAGTGAAGTATGCTGACGTCACACAAAGCGGGAACAATATGTACAGTCAGAATGTCACACACTCGGGGACAAGACTTTCAGGATTATTTGATCGGTTTAGGGCTTTTTTGGTTTTTGTGGATGATGAGGTTTAGAGTGTTACAATTCAAACAGTCCAAAATCTAAAGATATTCAATTTGATATAATATGATATAACACAGAGAAAAATGGCAAATCCTCCCTTTTGAGAAGCCGAAAGCAGAAATATTGTTTTTGTAACTGATAAAACTACTTAAAATGTTGTTTAGAGTTTTTTGGATCGACTCATCGATTAATCAACATATCGTTTCAGCTCTTGATGGTTTGAGGAGTGAAATCATCAAGGGCTTGTAAATCATTACAAATCAATACTGTAGGTATTTAGGTTTATCAACAATGAAGCCAATTCCTACTAATGCAGCCCTGTGCAAATGTTTTATGTACGAGACAGGTCCTGTTCTAATGAGTTCAGCCTTTTTTCTTATCTCTGAAAAACACAGTCTGCAGCTGCCTGCGTCGATTCACTTCCCCTTTTGTTCTCAGACCACTTCCGCTTGACTCTTTTTTTTGCGTTTCTGCCTCTGCAGATGATTTGTCTCAACTTGCATGTGAACTGTTTGCACTTCTGGTCTTATTTTGAAAGGTTTTCTGTGGCTGTCGTTGGCAGAAATCGCCAGTCTGGCCGGCTGTGGTGAGGACGGACGCGGTGGGTTTAATCATTGGGGCTGCGTTCACATCACAGTCGCGCTACAATGACCGTCTTTGTGTGTGTGAGACGTTGAGATGAACCAACCAGCCACCAAATTAAGTTAACCTCATCAAACAACCATTTTTCAGTTAATTCACTTTTTTTGTGGACTCTGACGTGGTTTGAAAGGGTCCCTGTATACAAATACTGCAAACATTTGCCATAAAGTGGTATTAATATAGGAAAGTATTCTTATTAACACCATTACTAATGATTTCAGTCATTATCAGCCTGCCCTATTAGACGACTTTACGCTACGAAATGATGCTTTAATGCGGTAATAAATATACATCTTATCTCAATTTCACTGGAACAAAATTATGTATTGAAAGAGTTTTTGCTTCACACTGGCACAAATCTAATGGTTGGTAACATCATTATATGTTAATATTATTTTTCAGACTTGTTAGACTTATGACCTAATGTCATGTAGTTGCCAATATTTCATTATTTTCTTTGTCATTTTATAGAATTTCTTCATCTCTTTCACCATTTTGAATTTATATTAACGTTACGAAATAACAATTTTTAACTAATGAATTTTTATCCTTACGATGGATTATTCTGCTGATTATTCTGTAATATCCTAGAGCCCAACGTGAAGTTGTCGAATGTCTTTATTTTTCCAATAAACAGTCCACACCCCAAAGTATTTTATTTTCCGTAATTAAAGACAAAGAAAAGCAGCAAATTCTCACATTTGAGAACATGGAGGCATCAAGTTCTCAACATTTTTTCAATGGACTAATCGATTTATTGACTAATCAGCTCTATTTGAATTCTGCCCTCCCTCTCACCAATATGAAATCAGTCGTGTCTTCTGTTGTCATATTGACAGTTTCAGTATTTTGTGTGTTTTCAGGTGTTCGCTATAAGCTTATTTGATTTTGCCTGAACAAATGAGATTCTTCTCCTTTATCTGGACTTTAATCAAGGCATTTTATAGTTGAGGCTTATTTCATTTTTCTCATCAATACTGTGTCAAATATAGTACTATTCTCCATTTCCCCTGATCCTAAACTTGGTTCAGTCTTCCAGTAAAGGTCTTAAAGCGGCTCTGCCTGCAGTGTCCTGAGCATCATCACCTGAGACAGCTCGTTTTTTTTCTGTCTCTGTGGAGACAGGTGAGTATCCGTGTCCAGGACAGGTAAAGTTTCAGCCTGCTGGCGATACCAGGTGAAACTCCACTCTGCTCTGAGCTGCACACAGCCTCTGGGAAGGCAGATACTTTGGGTTAAATCAGGCGACAGAAAGACGCTGACGAACCCGACACACACCGAACACTGAAGCAAAACTTAAGAAAGATACTACAGATTACGGCTGCAACAAACAACTTTCTTGCTTAATGGATACATTTTCAAAGAACTAATTAAATGTTTTACTATATAAAATATCAGAAGATAGTTAAAAATGTCCCTTTTTATTTTCCAGTGCCCAGTGTCACTTCTTCTTATTGTCTGTTTTATCTGACCAACAGAACAAAACCAACAATAGTTAGTTTACTATCATATGTGACTAAAAATTCTCACATTTAAGAAGCTGGAACCGGAAAATGTTTAGCATTTTTGTTTGGAAAATGAACAAAACGATGAATCGATTATCAAATTGTTCCTGATTAATTTTCTTTTCACGGACTAATCGTCTAATGGTTGCAACTCTAGAAATAACATCAGCATCTGGTGGTTACTGCACTAGGTGTAAATCTGGTTCTCTGCACCATACTATGGAGGTAGAGATATGTGTTTGGTTACCAGGAGCAGTAGCTCCGCAGGTCTGCACAGGGTGAGGCGTGTCTGGGCCTCAGAGCTGCTGTGTGGGGGTGGACGGTGGGTGGAGGCTGTCCTCTGTTCCCTATATATCTGCCTGTTTGGTTAATCTCCCTTCTGGGTTTTAGTGGTCGGGGCCCTGTGGGAGGCAGCTAAAGCTCTCCGACTGAGTCTCTATCTGACTGATTAGACTATAATCCTTTTCAAGCGGTCTGCATGCCTCAGACGACAATCAGAGGACACACAAGCGGAGAGCAGCGTGATCCAGAAAGTAGCTAAGGAAGGCTTCGGGCTGTAATCTGGTAATTAGGTATACCACCGTATCTGAGGGTAGCAATTGCTAAACTGTTACTGTCAAATGACTGCTGCTCTTCATATCAGAGAGGAAGACAATTGATTTACACCGTATCTATTCCTAAAAATAGTACCACTGATGCACTTTGGACATATTTTTGGGATAGTACCAAATGCACAAAAACCCAGCCAGCAAACCCCGGTGAAACTCTGTGATTTGCATAAACAAAGTGCAACCAGAGATGGAAATCATTTACCTTTATTTCCATCCCAGAATTATTCACCTATCACCTGCTAACTGTTGCAGGTACAGACCCCAAATCATCACACAAAACAACAATGCGAAGTACCAAAGAGACAGTTTGCCGTTTCCCACAATCACAACTTCCTAAAGCCCAAAGTGACAATTTCTTTTTTGTCCAACCAACAGTCCAAATGCCAAAATGTACTCAATTTGCCATCAAAGAAGATTAAGAAAAGCAGCAAAGCCTTGTGTCTGAGAGGCGGAATCTAGGGAGTGTTTAGCATTTGGGATTGATTCATCAACTACCTCACTAATCGCTTCAGCTCTAATATACGTATATGTATAGACAAAAACTGAACAGTAACACAGAATAAAGACAATACAAAGAAAAAAAAATGACACAAAACCAGAGCAGGTCCACCATGACAACACTCTCTGTCCCCAGACTTTTGATTCAGATATGGAACAACGCCACAAAACAACCCTTTGATAGGAAAAAAAAATGAAAGACCATATGTTATGCCTTGATCACCAGAAATTATCTGCCAAAAAATACCAATAAATCTATAATCTTTCCAATCATACAACACAAACATGTTTTCAAAATGTCTGGTTGGCTGCTTAATTTAAAATTTCAAAAACACTGATGATTTCATGCTCAAAAACACGAAACGTTTATAGTGAAAGGCTAATAAATTCAACAGTAATTCCCGATGTGATTGCCAGCGGTGATCTGGCTGGTGCATTAAATTCATCAGGAGTCCGTTTTTCCACACGCAATTTTGCAAAGAATGCATCAAATGCAGCCACACGGCAACAAGTGTGTATACGCAGCTCTTCACACCCAGACATGTAAAAACAAAGTTTCACTCCAACACTCCCACATTATCAGCATGGTAACACGTGAGCACAGCTACAGCCAGCACGCCCTAATAAAGCATCTTTAGCATCTGCATTCACAGCACACTGTCTCTGAATATATCTGACTCCTGCTCGAGTATTTCGGCTCCGAGTTCAGGTTGCTCTTTTTTTACTGACTTTTTTTCTTTTTTTTTTAACTGGTATTAAGGCTTTTTAATACCTTTTGAGGCCTCTTTTTTCCAGGGAAACTGAATTCAGTGCTTTTTAAGACTTTGTAATATATGCAGATAACCTGTAGAATTTTCCACACCCAGCCACCGCTGAAGTTCAAGTGACAACAGAGTAAAAAAACGACCTTTTTAAACGAGCTTCACACCTCTCTGTCGTGTATCTCTACTACACAGAGCTCACAGCACAGTGTGACGCGTTAATGGGCTCTGAGATAAGCTCGGGTGCTCCTCCATGCTAATCTTCAGCTGAGCCGGCTGCAGGTTATTTTCAGTGTTTTCTCTGTGGGAGTTCTACAGAGAAAACTGGGCCAATCTATTATTCTACTATCTTCTATATTATTTCACTGTTTTAAAACCCTCACGTGTCTTCTTATAATGCCTTGTGTTCCTTTTATATCTCTTCTTAAAACCTTTCATCCCCTACGTATAGCACTTTAAAGTGCTTTAATGATTTCAGCCCAGAGGTCAATGTAATCATTCTCTATTTTCTGTGCTGCTAAAATAATTAGTCAACAAATAAACCAATTGTCAAATTGCCAAATTTGACAAACAACCATGTAACTCAGCTCAATTAAAATTCCAAAACATTTGCTGTTTGCAGCTTCTCAAATGTGAGTATCTGCTGCTTTTCTTCATTTCTTATCACTGGAATTAATCATTTTCTAGCTAGCCAGACAGAATTTGGACTTTAAAGACTTCACTTGAGTAGAGTTCACTTTATTTCCATGTGGCTCATAGTTCAACAGGACAAACACGACAACATTCAACACAACATACAGATAATGAAACCATCATACACCTAAGCCAATTTTAAAATATACAAACTACCATAAATGTGAATGAAAATGATATGCATTAAGTTTGTGAGGTCTGGAATTCAGAGGTTAAATAACCTAAACATATTAAAAATAGGCAAACCATAAATAATTACTATACAACCAACTGAATACAAAATGTACCCGTCAGTGCCTGAAAAACATCACTTTGGTCTCTCCTTACCTTTATTAAGAATTTGTTTATATTTTTGACATTCTACACTAAATAACTGGACAAAAAAATCCTCAGCAACAGATGATCCAGTACTGGTAAAATCCAGCAGCGCACATTACAAAAAGAAAGACAGAAGACTCTGAGACTTTTTAATGCTTCCTAGTATTGAAGCGAAAGCTGCCAAATCAGGTCAGTTTCAAACTGAGCAGAGCTCATTAAGGACCGGATCGATAAATGAGCAGAGTCAGCAGAAAGACAAAGGCAGCAGCAGGAAACTAACTGTTAGTCCGCACAAAGTCAAACTATGTTTAATAAGATGCTGATTAACATGTCTAATCCTACCTGAGTGGACACAGCACAAAGAGACCTAACTGTATATGTGAAAACTGTGGAATAACTTTAACTTTCACTAACTACAGCTAATCTAGAGGAAAACAGTCATGCAGAAATTTGATTTTTACACCAGGCGTCCTAAGTCTTAAGTTTTTTCACATGATTGATGTAGAACTTCTATTCTGTCATTAGTCATTTTAAAGTGGAAACTTTAAATATGTCCTGGTTCCAGGTTCTTAAATGAGAGGATCTGATGATTTTCTTTCTCATATGTGACACTAAACTGAATGTCTTTGTGTTTTGGACTGAAAAAGACAAAATAAGATATTTAAAGAAATAATCTGGAGCTGTGGTAAATCATAACAAGCATTTATGTACTTGACCATTTTATAGACAAAAGGATAATAGATTAATTGAGAAAATAACCGGCAAATTGATCGATAATGAAAATAATCATGAGTTACAGCCCCAGAATGACGCACAATCAAGCTTCATGTTCAACAGGAAGAAACTTACATCCCTGTTTGGCTCAAAAGCTGTCTGAACACACCCGATAAGACTTATTCAGGGAAAAGCTAAACTAAGCATGTGGACATGCTTAGCCTAATATTTAGCTTGGTCTATTTTTTGTCTCTATAAATGTCTCTGCAACTGTCTTTAGTCACAGAGCGTTCAGCTGATTGGTTTCAACTCCGTTTAACCTGTTAAAGACTGACAAACTGCCTGATGGAAGGTCATTAACATGAAGCTGCACATGATGCAAATAATAATTTTAACAGTTTTAAAAAGACCAGGAAACAAAAACAGCATATGCCTCAAAGAATAGCCCTTTTCGATTTGTAAGTTCAAACTGGAGGTGAGGGTTTCTTAAAAAACACCGCAACAGAAAGAGTGATGCAATGAGACAGAAACATAACGGACAGAGAGCGACAGAATGAGCAAGCCAAACTTAAACAGAATCAAAAACTAAAAATCATTTCAGCGCCATTTCATAGTGGTTTCTCACTAATTTTAAAAAAAGTAGCAGATAAACTCTCCTACTGACTTAAAGTTCAGTCTCAGTGTATGTTAGCTGCATGTAGTTGGTGCTGAGCCTCTGCTCTAAGTTCTCCTCTAGCCTCCTCTTCTCTGAAAAAGCACTTCACTTCAGAAATCCGGGTGTCGTCGTTGAGTTGGACCTAACAATTCAGAGACATGCGGCCAACATCACAAAAACTGCTTTGTATCATTTAAAAAAAAAACAACAACACAGTTTTAGAGTAAGAAGCTTCCTGTCTCAAGCAGATGCAGAGAAACGTACACGTGCATTTATTTCTTATCAGTTAAAATAGTGCAACATGGGGACGTCCTTATCAAGTTTATTTGGCTTGGATCCGAGTCCTTTAATATCGACTAATTGCAGATTTTGAGTTCGAAAGGACTATCTGAAAAACAAAAAAGAAAACCAAACAAACAAGAAAAAACAAAAAAAAACAAAACAGAATATTAAAGAAATAAATCTTGGTGATACAGTTTAACTGCCATGTCATATTTTTTACTTTGCTCTGATTCTAACATAATTACTTCCTCCACCGCTACCTTCTCCAATTTTGACGCCGTTAGGGGACACGACAGGTCTCGTTGCTCCTCTTGTGATCGGCCAGCTGTCAAAAAACTGCTTGACGTGAAGCGTTTTTTCCTGAGAAGTTGAACTTCTTTAAACCGTGAATAATTAATTATCAAGGTGTGACTGAAGTGTAGACTTTCAGCTTTAATTCAAGGGGTTTAAAAAAAATAACGCATTATCTGTTTAGGAGTTACAGCCATTTTTATACATAGTCGCTCATTTTCAGAGGTAGTATACATATTACCCACACACAGACACACACACACACAACATTAAAACAGCTAACTGGTTTTAATGTTGTGGCTGATCGGTGTAGATGCAGCATCTAAGCCAAATGAACAGAAAAAACTATGCTGAGTTCTCTGCCGCCCTGGAGAGAAAGTAGACCGTACCGGCCTAAATATACAACAATATTTTTTCCTGATATTAGGTTTGAAAAAGAGGACGAGGCAATTATGTTTACAACATCAGATATTGTTTTTGAATGGAGGGAGCACCAGTTGCGCGACGAGTGTATTTTGTCCCCCAATGTCTTTACTGCAGAAACGAACCAGGGAGAAAACCTGTCCAACAGCCAAGAATCACAGCTGTCACAGATAATGAGCTTTGATAGACTGAAAACCTGAAAAATGCTGTCTGTCACAGGAAATCGTTCTGATGGAGGAGCTGACTTAATTTAGTATAGTAATCAGCTGGCTAGCGGCTACACCCACTGAGAAAGTGATGTGCCTACAGACCGAAGACGTTTTCTTACTTAGCCATCACATTGTCAGACGGCTGTGAGAGGATGAGGAAATGGCAGTTCAAATCCATTCACTTTAAGCCTTGTTTTACCCCTGTTATTTTGTATGAGTGCAATCACTCAGTGTGAAGGATCACCTCAGGACATAGCGTTCACCTCATCAGTGAGCAGATCTGTTTTGCTCTTCTTCTCGCTCATGTCTGAGTGCCCTGTGAAAGACAACCTGTGTTTTCCTTTTACAAATATTGCAATGATAATGGTCCAAAAACGATGTTAGAATGTCCCCTCCCCACTCTACCACAGCACCTTATCCCTCTCGTTGAGAGTAGAAATGGAGATTTCAGGAGAATGACAGAGAAAGACAAGATGGGCGTAACAAAAAGACAGCGAGTGGCTAAGAAAAACAAACTTAACAGAAACTAAAAATCATTTGAGCTTAATTTCATTGTGGTTTCTTACTCAATTTAAATTGGTAGCAGATAAAGTCAGGTAGCAGCGCACATGTACAGGTGACAGACGCTGCTCAAAGTTCATTGGTAAGCGACGGCAAAATCACGAACGACTGGGAAATACCAAGAGCGACTGAGACCAATGGGACTCTTTCCAGATCAGCGGGCGACCCCCCCCCCCAGAAGTAGCACAAAGTACATCCTCCAAAATGATCACACGGTTGAATCAACACCTCCCTAAAGACAGTGTCAACGCAAACTCAACATTATAACCTTCATGAAGGAGGATTCATTGTAGAGCTCTTATGTTAGACTCCGTTTTAGCTAGGTGTACCCAATAAACCGCCAACTGAGTGTACGAGGACCTGGTCTGGGTTCTGTGCTGCAGTCGAAACCACTCTACCAAGTGCAGGAAATCCCCCCCCCCAAAAAACAACACCAACAAGTACAGAATCTGCTCTATTTGAGCCGACTTCAATCCCCAGAAGGAAAACATTAAGCTGCGATTATCAAGATAGGAGTCGTTCTGACCAAAACTCGGTGGGGGAGGTGAAAACCAACCCAGATTAGCCCTGCACAGTCATCACCACAATAAGCATACAGGAAGACAGTGTTAAAAGGTTTCAGCAGAAAGATATTTATCACATCAAAACAGATTGAAAGAACAGATAGTGTCAAGACGAGAAATCCTATGTCTATAACAACTTGTTTACCGAGATTTGACTTTCGGGTTTTTAAATCAGCTTGTATCTCTGTTACATTTACAGAACATGTATTTTCACCTACAACACTAACCGTACATGCAATTAAATTTACATCTCAGCTCTCTAGAGTCGAATTTACGCAAAGAACAAAAAGCCTGTCTGACAATCTCCAAACAGAGCTGAAATTTCCCCTGTCGGAAACAGACACACGGCTTTCACAACAGGGTGGAGACTGAGCGGGCAGAATCGCAGGAGGACTTTTTACTAGACTCTAATCAGAGAATCACCACACGTCTCGGCAGACTGCAGCTCAAGTCCCCAACCAGCCTTAAAATCGCAGAATTATTCGAATAAAATGGCATACTCTACAACTTTGTTGTTCAACAGAGTGGAAAACTATCTTTGGCTCACCAAAACATAAACGCAGCTTAAGAACACAACATGTAAAACAAGTACCGTGCTGTATAAACAGACAAAAGTCCAGAGTACACAACACTAGAGTGATAAAAATGAAGGATAAAATACCTAAAACAAAGCATGACACATGAAAACGCAACATAAAATACTGTGGAGCAGGAACTGTGGCTCAGTTGCACCAGTCAGTCTGCAGACCCACATCCCACAGTGCTCACAGCTACTGCACCGTTCCACCACTGTAATTCTGTTACACCGCCACACCAGATATTAAGATTTACAGCAGCCGTTTCACAGGCAAACTAGATTCCAGTCTGCTCAACCATCACAAACCTAGAATTACTGTTCATGTCCACGTGACTTTTCTCAACTTCTAATTACACATCGAAGCAATTTCCCAACTTCTCCAACACGCCTTCATAAAGGTAACTTCCTCATTGTGTGTGTAACCCGCTCAGGCTGACAAAGTGGGAAACTCGCCTCCTTCTCTGTCTAACTTCCAGTGGATCGAGATCAGTCAGTTAGTTGCCCAAAGTTGCGGAAGAGATTAGAAGAAGTTTCTGGCCACAGCTAAAATGTGACTGTGGCTGATGGATACGCCCCCCCCTCCCAAATCCTTGTTTGCTTTCTCTTTGGTCAGGGTGACGCACTTTTCACAAGCAGCAGCAGTTTTCTTTAAAACTAACCCCACAGTGCTGCAAAGGATGAGAGAAAGCGACTGAAAGACAAAGAGACAACAAATGGGACATAAAGGACAGAGGACACTGAGTTCATGTGTGTGGAGACCAGTTCTAGGGGCCTGTGTTGAGCTAATTAACAGACCTATAATGATAAACTGACCAGCAGGGAGTTAGTACCTTTCAGTTTCACATTCAAGTCTTCAGGTACTTCATAAATATGGAAATAAAACAGCTTCAGATACTTAACTTCTCTTCCACACAAGTTGGCTTACTTTGCTGGCTAATTGTAGAACAACATGAAAAATCACACACAAAGTTGAGTGCCCTTCTAACTGTGACCATAAACTTGTTATGCCGTATTTTTTTTCTCGTCAATAAAGCAAATTAAAACCTGTGCTTAGAGGGATAAACCATATGCATTAATTTAGTTGTACTTATTAACTGTGATCTTAAGCCCACGATAGAAAAACTGACATCAAAGTAGAGATTTTAAAAGGCAAAAGGGCAGCGGACCAGCGGCACAGCAAAACTAAATCCTTATTATGTTTATCTAAAGGAAAAAAAACCCTAAATGCAACACATGGAAGTAGGCAAAATCACATACTAGGTGACGCTACTCTAACGCACTGAAAAGTCCCAATAAACATACAGCAGTGACCTCTTTTTTGAGAGTGAACCAGTTACAGAAAGAGTAAAAAAAAAAAAACCAAACTACGAGCTCAGCTGAACAACAACTCCGTGTGTTAGCTGCGTCTTCCCTCGGCGAGCTGGAGGCTAAGTTAGCCATTTTCTACTCACTTTGTCCTCCTCGGGGATAAGAGTTTCGGCGTCCTTTTTCACATCTTTCTGCCCCAGGGCCGAATTAAAAGACACTTTAACCATCCTGGAACAAGCGCTGGCGACCCGCTAACGTGGAGGGAAACGCTACGAAAAAGCTGCAAAACAAACAAAACGGCGAGAATTTGCTCCGAAGTGAAGTATTCGCACCTCCCTCCGGCCAAGTCTGATCCGCTGCGATAGCGGCTGAGCCAACGGCTGGGCAGAGGACAGCGGCGCTTCCGGCGCGCTTTCACAATCAAAGCATAACGGCCGAACCTGGCAACGTTAGCTCAGCGAGCGGTGGTGGAGGAGGAGGAGGAGGACATGTTCGCATTCATCGTCACAGACGGGACATTTTGGACTCGGGTGAAGGATAAAAGTGAGAAACTTGAGGATAAAAAAAACAAAACAACAACTTTAGTGAATTTGTAGTGCAACACGGCCCGGAGAGTCTCTGCTCTCTGTACAACAGAAACAAAGGAAGAGGACGTGAACTAGCGGCTTCTGCATCACAGCACGGCAGCTTTAGCATCTTGAGACCGCAGAAATGCTGCGTTAAACAGCCCTGGAAAAGTGTCCCGCGGTGCCAGAAAAGACTGTCCCGTTGATCATGCGATCGAAGACAACAGCTGGACAACTCATATGTGCTTCGCGTCCCGGAACGCCTTTAGCACGCCGGTGCCGGTAAAGCGAGGCCACATTAGCCGAGCCCGCCCCACTCTTATTTTGAAGTTTTGAGCGCGGCCCGGCGACCCGCGTCCACCTCGATGCGCCCGTGTCCGCACGGTAGCTCCGTGGGACCGCCAGATACGGGCCGGTATCCCCCGCTCCGAGCAGATGGGGCGAAGCCTGCCACTAAGATCAGACGCACCCAGGCTGTGCCGAGGACAGCGACCGCGGGGGAGACTTCCTCATGTAGCGGGCAGCAGGGTCGGCCCTGCACGACCTCACTGTCCTGCTGTGTCACGTTTGAGAGGAAGACACTGTCTGTTTGCCTGCTCCTCATTCCCGAAGCATCAGTCTGAGGTGGTTCACGGCCTCATACTGAGGCTCAGTCAGCCTGAGACTGTTTTACAGAACCTCTGAAACATGACTGGTTTCTAATGAGACCAGTGTCTGGCTCCAGTACATCTGAACCTTGTCCCCTGTTGCATATTAACATTGTCTTTGTTACTATGGAAGGAGCAATTAAAAGACAGTCACATATGTAGAACACTTTTTTCTTTTTTACATTACATTATATTTCTTGTGTCGCCATAGACCAGTACTACAGCTCAACCCTATTGTTGGTATTATTATTATTGTGCTTCTCTGAGCTCTCAGCCTCGTGTAACGTGTGGATTTCCCCCGTCAGGGATCAGCAAAGTCATATCTCACCTTTTGGTTGTTTCACTGCTCTTAAAATAAAACTGAAGCTTTTAGTTTTAAGGAATTTCCCAGACGGTTTCTCCCTCGCTGGCTGATGACAAAATCATCACACAGTAAAGTCGAGATTATTTTATGTTACGGAAACAAGAACCAGAAAATGCATCCGACTGTTACGGTAAGTCACTAATATTACAACCATAAATCCACTTTTTTTGAAATCTCTTGTGGGAAATCACATTGAATCTGTCGAACTTATCAATAATATGAAATGTGTGAATCAGGAGTTATTTAAAGAAATTTATGTAAAGTGCTTATGTATGATTTTTTAAATGTATCCGTTAATTTTATATTATTATTTACCCTTTCTGTTTTTCCTTATTTTTAGTTTATTTTTTCTTTATTGACATTTGATGTAAAATGCCATAAAGTTAATGATGTACAAGTCCATCACATTCGCAGTGTAAGTGTAGTATTTGTGTACTTTTGTATACACGCAGACACACACAGCTTTTTCCCTTTTTTCCTTTGTGCTAATCGTTCTGGCTCTTTTTAGTTAAATATTGATTGCAGTGGCAACAAGTACGTGACATGGAAACTGAATCCTAGCTCATGTTTTTATTTTTCACATCTTTGTAAAGCAAACTGCTTTTATCCTTCTTTTATGAGCCAGTTTCCTTTTCACTCTCTCTGTTACTGGCATTTCCTCATCTTTCTAAATCTTTGCCTTGTCACTGTTTTCTTCTCTCTTATTTCCATGTTCTTTGACTTGACTCTTTATTTAAAATAAGATCTGAAAATGGCATCCTAGTCACTCAGAAAGAGTACACTCTCCGAGCACTTTATTAGGAACACCTGTACCCCTGCTTATTCATGCAGTCACCCAATCAGCCAATCGTGTGGCAGCAGTGCATAAAACCCTGCAGATCCAGGTCAGGAGCTTCAGTCCATGCTCACATCAAACATCAGAAGGGGGACAAAACGTGACCTCAGTGACTTTGACTGTGAGTGATTGTTGGAGCCAGACGAGCCGGTTTGAGTGTTTCTGAAACTGATGAGTAAGAAATAAGAGAAAACAAAACAAAAGACTAAAAGTGCAGTTTTTTTTCCATCGAGGTGACAATTCATTTGCCCTCTGGTCTCAAGATGAAGTAGACAGATGTACAGAAACACTCAGTAAAATGTCCTGTGGTACAAGAATGACAGAAATTCTATTTTATTTTTTTTTTAGTGAAAGGACAGTTATTCTGGGCTCTCATCACAAGGTTACTGTTAACAATCAGAACAATCAAGTACACGTGACGGTACACAGCCAGTGACGATAAACGCTATTTCAAAAAGTTTTATTTTATCCATCCAGTTTCCTGAAATGCTGAAAAATGAAGCTATGTGCTTATAAAGCAGTTACATAAAAGACTAAAAGAACTGATTGACATTCTTTAAAATATTGCATTAAAAGGCATAAATCTGATGTGAGGAGAGAAACAAAATCCTGACTCTGAAAGGCACAATCTCAAGCCAGTCTCCGGAAATGTGAGAGGACACGTCAACACGACGACAACAAAATGACACAAATACGTTGGGGATGATATTAACTGAGAATATTTTCTTTTGGCTCCCAGGTGTTTTTCCACTTTGCCCCACTGCAACACACAAAGGGAGACGACAACAATTATTTACCGTCACACCGTTCTCAACAGTACTATGCTGACACTGCACCGTCCTATCTTATATGACACACACTGGGACACCGTCAGGTGTGCATGCACTCAGGCCTTTGACGAGGAATCCTCCGAACACCTGGGCCTAGTGGCCATCCCGAGTAAAAACATGATGTATTTCGTGTTTACCTTCCATTAAAATATGAACTTAGCAGCCTGCTTTTTAAGATAGAACTCTTACGTGCGGGAGCGAAGTCAGCCTCTAAAAGTGCGATTTATTTGCCACAATACATGCACATAAAGCACAATATATACTGTACGTGAAGCCAGGCAGGTCATATTAGGTAGAGGTTTTAATCCCAAGCACATTTGTAAATATACTGTTGTGAGGCATGAAGCTTGTACAGCTGCTGGTCCTTGCAGGAGAAATCTTTTTCATAATAACTGTTGAGGAGATCGCTTTAAATTCTACGCCTTGCACTCACAACGTGTCAGACTGGAGCACATCTTTCATTGCTCTGGTCGTGCGTCGGATTCCACACCAACCCATTTCTAGTCCGGACCTTTAGGGAACTTTCCCCATCCGGTCACAGTTTAATCCGCTGGGATTTGATCAAAATCTGAAGTGAAAACTAGCATTTAAACCGCAGCGACAGAATTTCTGCACTGGCCAAACTGCCGCGCGTCTCGTCACTGATCGAGCTGCGGTTGAAGCCGAAGAGCTTGTCTTTGTCTTGCGAGCTCTGCAGCCCGCGGCTCGGCCACCTACAGTAAAGTAAAGGTCAGGTATCATACACACCATCCAGAGCAGGGATACCACTGCAGCAGCACCTCGGCACGGCCCTTGGTGAAGACAGAAAGGGGAAAAAAAAAAATGTCACCACATTTTCTCTCAACAAATAAGCATAGAAGGCAGACTGACATACTGTACATGCTTCTGAACTGTAAAGGAGGACTGACTCCATCACATATAAAGCTTTCAAAAATCAGGGGGCAGTTTATTTACATATATTAATACTAATGTACAAATACTGATGTAGAAACTGTGGGTCTTGACTTTTTAATTCTGGCAAACTGCTATACTACCATGGTCACCAATAACGTTTCACACTCAAAACTTATGAATTTATGAAGCGAGACTTTGCTTCGTAAAATGAGTGGTTGAAAACCGACACCCAGCTTTACAGGAATCGTTCTCAAGCCGAACTGACATTTTGAAATCACACCATCACTCAACAATTGGCACAGGGACTTTTCTCCGGCGGTACCTGCAGTCTTTGGCTATGGACCAGCTAAAACCCTCTGCTGACACAAAGAATCATGACTTAGAATGATTTCTCTTGGGCCATTATACTGTGTGATTCCACAGGGGTGGTCGTATCATCGCTTTATGACTCTTCTAGTAATTGGAAAAGCGTTTCTGGATTACAAACCTCCCTGATTCTTTCCCCCAGTATCTGTTTGTAGGGGAAGCTGCTGGAGCCTTGGTGAATGGGGCACTCTGAAATGAATTGAGAGACGTTAATCATTTGTAGGTTCAACGGACATTTTCTAGACAAGGCCATGAAGGTCTTAGCTAAAGAAACAACACAGGAACTCAAACGTGCGCTGAACAGGAGCCTGTCCACTGATGTTAGAGTAGCGTGACATGACGGGACAACATTTCTGAGACCGAGGAATCCCCGTGACACACCGCAGGGGTGCGTTCTCGTCCTTTCTGTTAAAGGATCGGTTCACATCTTCTCCAAGTCCGTCTTAACACCATGCTTCCATGCCCAGGTCGAAGGAGCAGTGGTTCCTGACTAAAGCTACTCTAATATATGAAATCCACACATCTCCTCATTTTTCCTATTCCAGTGTGTTTTAAATAACAAGTGACAGAAAAGAGGGGATTTCACACTACGATCGTATCTGATTGGTCTAAGTCATATCATCTTCAGCTACAGAGACAGGCCCTGTTCATTCAGCTGGGAGAAGAGTGGGACGAAACTGCTTCACTTTGCAAAATGTCCAACACAGTTTTGACTTACACGCTGATAAACCCACACGTACCGCTGGGGTCTAGTTTCCTTCTCGCTTGCGCTCTTTTCCACGAGGACGATAGTGAGTCAGGGGTGTCCAGCCGAGTGGACACGGGAGAGGACAGCTTGGAAGAAACAGAAAGGGCTGATGACACGGGCGAAGCCAGGGAGGAGGACACTGGAGGGGTTGGGGAGGCTGAGGACACAGGACGGGTCAGGGAGGAGGGGGAGGAATCAGGAGGGATCTGGGAGGAGGAGGGCACAGGAGAGGCCAGGGACGAGGACCCGGGACTGAGCACAAAGGTGAATTCGGTGTCCAACTCTGGTCTGAGCAGAGGTGCGGCGGTGGAATCGGTGTTGGCCGGGAGGACATGCTGGTCCGGTGGCGGAGTCTCTGTCTGAGTGGCCGGAGGCTCCTCGCCGTCCGCTGCCGGAGGCCCCCCCATCTCGGCTGCCGGCTCAGCTGGCACCGTCACTTTGGGGGAGAAGAGAGTGTGACGGAACAAAGAAAGAACCCAATGGTGTGAGACGGCCGAGTCTACTCCGGCACACTCATTATGTTCTAGTATGACACGGAGCTGAACAGATTCCTCAAGGAAGCGGAACAATCGCAGAAACGGCAAAACAGAACGGCTTCCTACCAGAGGTGAAACTGTCTCTCAAGGGATCGTGTCCCTGTTTGTAAATGGAGCATGAATGTTAATTCTAGGTGGTACATGCCCGTAGAACAGGTGTGGAACCTTCCATTCAAATATACACAACACGCACCACAGACACACAAACATTTCATCCTTTCATTAGAGCACAAGCGGCCTCGTGGACCATGGCGGTCGCTTGGCCGGTCTGGTCCGTACGCGTTAATACTTTAAAACGTTCTCAGTGACGCGGTTTTCTATCCAGGGAAAGGTCTCGTGGCCTCTTTAGGTTGAGGCCTGAGGATTATTCAGAGCCATGGTGACGCCGCTACGTGAGGGAGGTGTTGCTGTTGAATTTTCAAACTAAATTCCATTCGTGTACTTCGTTGTGGGGGCGGAGGCAGAAATCCCCGGGACAGACACTTTCGATTCGGTGGATGACACGGGATTAGAAAGCGAGGACGTCTGCTCGGCTCCAACAAATCGAGACTCAGAACTCGGGTCACCGTAGCGGCCTTCAACCTTAAGCAAAGCCGAGGTCTCCATTTTCATCCTGAGCCATGTCACTAAATGTCGGCTAAAAGTCTTCCTGTGCAGAAAGCACCAGGCTCTGTGTAAGGAGCTATAAACACAGTACACTGGCCGGAATGTGTATTTATATTCACACACTGTTGCAACAAACTTTATATTCCGTTTAATAATCATGTGCATGTGTTTTGCACGATCCACGGCTTCATCTGCCTGCTCCACCTCAACCCTGCAAACCATCTTATTTATTTTTATTCTTTATTCTTACTTCTTCTTATCCCTTAAACCCTTTTCCTCTTTGGGGCCTTCGCAAAGGTTGACTGAATTGTTCTTCTCGTTACTGATGTTATTTGTATTTGCTGAATTAAATTTGAAATCAAAGTTTAAAGCTGTCATGATATGAATCACTGTAACTGCGGTGAGACGACGGTAAAGCTCCCTGTGTCTGAAATGTTGCGCTCTTGGTAAAACCCATCGTCCGTTTGTCTTTCTAAATGCTCCTCAAGTCGATGCAGGATCATCAGTAAAGGAACTGCGGGAGGAAAGTGTGTGTACGTTACCGTTGAGAAGACTTTCATAAATCCTCTTTATCGTGACTAGGGCATCTTTGGTATCTTGTGCATTCATTTGCCACGGACAGAAGCACTCAGCTAAAAACCCGTTCGTGGTTCTCCTGGCGAGAAGGAGCATCGGATGTCGCTCCAGAAGTTCCCACTTGTGCAGCTGGAACAAAATTGACACAAGATCATGATGAAAATGAGACAGATAACTCCAAGGTCAGAGCGCTGAAAAAATCTCGGGAAACTGTGTCGGTCGATAAAAGGCTTCACCCCAGGTCTTGCTGTGATACCTAGACAGATAAGCTGTACTTTCAGAGACACGGTCGAGTAATTCTAAACAGAGTCTTAGTAGCGATGTCAAAAACTAAACCCAAAACCTCTGCACTGAACCAGACCTGAAAACCATTCGAATTCAGTGAGAGACAAGAGACAAGCAGCGGGCTTCTGTGTATCTGCAGCGCTGGAGCACTGCAAGACGTCAGACACCTGAACATGGGACGATCTCACAATAATGTTTCTGACACAAACATCTGCCCATCAGACTCACCGCACTTTCAAAATAAGAAGATGCTCATTGTCAGACACATACTGGAAGCACCATCCTTGACTAAAAACCACAACAGTTGAACTACTTTTACTCATGCAACGGTAGAGTCTGAACCTCTTTTAGTTCCAGTTCGGGACAAACACCAGGTCGGAAGGTACAGGTACAACCCGCTACAGATTTGTGTCCCGCTGCTCTTACAGGGGAGACGTAGCCATTTTAAATAAGACACACTTTCCGTTGGCAGGAGGTGGCATTAAAAAAAAAAAAAAAAGACAATTCCAGGCAACACCGTGGACGGCTAAAACTAAAACAATATGAATTCATACACAGTGTATAGGTCGGTGTATTTATGTCCGGCCCATTAATCAGTTGAGGCTCGTTCACCATCCCTCTGTCACTCACGGCATCAGGCCCATTTCCCACATAAACTCAGTTTTCAGTTTATTATTCTAATGTCAGTTCAGTCTCATCCTACGTGAACTGCGTCGTTAATATTCTTACCCCATCTGCAGCTACATACTGCTCTCTTGTAAATATTCACATCTAACATACCTTTGCCCATATAAACTACATACAAGGTAGCATACATTGTATTATTATCATTTTTATACACACAGTAGTAAGAGAGCTGACCTATGTTAATGGTGTCCAGTTATTGTGGATACTGCAGATCCTTTTATTCTGTTCCAATTCCCATCTAATCTACTTTCTCGTGTTTTGTTTGCATAGTCGTCGTAAACGTTGGACTTTAACCGGATTTTTCCATTAGTCTGAAAAGGGTGTGATGAAGACTCATCTGACGTTGTCAGGTGTGTGCGGTTGTTCTTCAGCCGCCACTCGCCCCACGTCATACTAATACGTAGCCTCCCGCCTTGGTCAAACTAAAACCTGCGGTGCCCGCAAGTTGGACCCTCGGCCTTCACTGAATGTAAGTGTGGTGGTTAATGACACGTGGCTCAAGTACCAGTAAACAGGCACCGATCGGTTCTTCACACACACACACACACACACACACACACACACACACACACACACACACACGAGTGTAACTGACAATGAGCCCAGGATGGATGCCGAGGTCAGCAGTAGGGATGTGGATACTTTACCATTTGAAAAAACCAAGGACCTACCAGCAGATTTGTGGCATCGTATACTTTGTTGACGCTGCTGTTTTTTTTCTGCCTCTCCTTCCAGCCGTGGGCGAGTTTTTTCTTTATCTTCTCCAGCTTTTGCTTGTACGGCTGCTTGGCACCGCAGTGCCCGCACGTCTTGCTGGCTACCCCAATTTTTTTCTTACAAACGTGGCATTCTTTCTGAGTGGGCATCTGGAGGAGGAAACACACATAAAGGTTAGAGAGTCGCACGCCGCGTTGTCGGGGGGAAAGAGTTCGTTTTCTTACCCGCACCGTCAAGGCAGGAGTCAGGGCTTGTTGCCCTTGTCAACATTATCACCGCAGTGGCCTGATGTGAAGGCTTTCAATGCAAACTGCTGCAACTTCTTTGTTTTGTGTTTTAGTTCGTCTTCTACAGGAAGAGGGCTCTAATGGAGATGTGGGCCCAAACCCTGTGGGAACCAGTGTTTGTTTAAATAGCCACCAAGAATAACATGTAGGTGAGGTGGTATTGCCCGTGAGGCGCCTGGCGCCTGGAGCCTGGCGCCTGGCGCCTGGCGCCTGGCTCCAGGCTCCGGGCTCCGGGCTCCGGGCTCCGGGCTCCGGGCTCCAGGCTCCAGGCTCCAGGCTCCGGACGCCGTCTCCTGCGACCCATCTGGCTGTCGCGTGTATTGAAGGTTTTATCATCCACTTTGGTTTGACAGCTGTTACCGAGCATGACGCCCCCACATTTTTTAGATAAGGTCACAGGTACTGATGGATGACCAGAGGCTCACACCGCGTGAGCAGGTGTACGGGACCGTCTTTCGGAGCTCACCTGTCGGAACCTGTCCGACCTTTTGGACTTCTAAGCAGCTGATATCGTAGCGTCACAGAGTCTGATTCTGGGACACCAAAATCGAACCACCTATCTTAGTGTGCGACCTTACTGAAGGAAGGGAGAACGGGCCCCACGCTTGGTAACACTCCCTCAGGTGGCTCTTTAACCCGAACACCTGGTTAAAAACGGAGCCAGTGTACCAGCGGTACAAAGGTTCTAACGTCCAGTTGGTGTTGAAACGGTTTCAGAGACCTGCTGCTGTGGAACTGTACAGTGTCATAGGGACAGGTGTTTCTATTATTTTGTCCACCCCAGGTAGCTCAGTAAGGGGAGGCTAAATAATAGAAACACCTGTCTGCATAATGAACGCTGTTTGTCAAAATAAAATAAGTGGTCTGCAGCGCGGCGAGAACCCTCGACTCCAACGCACCTCCTCATCTAAAGTGACTTTGGCATCACTGAACTTTGTCCCACAAGACGGGAGACGGACAGGAGGAGCTTTGGCAGAGACCCCAGGGTGAAACAGTGAGAACAGAACTGTATCTGGGTCTTGAGAGTCTGAACCTTACAGGACTCAACGGTGCTGCGTTTTCACCGACTCCCTCCTGTTCAACATTGCTACCAAACGCAGTGAAGAATTCATTAATGCAGCAGATCCGGTCTCTCTCTGAAGGTCAGCTTTGGTTTCAACAGGAACATGCAGACCAGCAGAGGCAGGTGGACTCAGGTCCGGTCTCCAGCTGGATCAGGTCTATGCAGCTTCGTTGTGCGGAGCCGTGAACCGACTCCCCTGCAGATCTCATCTGTGTGTGGTGAATTCTACGTTTCCTCACCGTGAACCTGTGCCCCCCCGGTAAAGACATCTACCGCACGGCACCCTTGAGGTCTCCTACGGCCGTGCACCCGGAGCACGCACCTATCGCCGGACACCGCTGTCTGCCTGCACCGAGGGGACCAGACCCCGTTCACAAAACCACTCATTTTAGCCCTAACTTTCCCAGGGCTAACTGCTGGCTAACTTAGCCCCGGGATCGTTGCTCCCGACTAAACACGCTACCGTCCGGTTGCACCAGACCCGAAAACACGCTGACTGCTTCTTCTCTGATCCCCCGAAGCGGGTTTCATCGCCGGCTACCGACCACTTACCCCGATCACAGCGGAGGCGTCCCGAAGACAAGGTGATCCGGTCTGTGGATGGATCCCACCGAGCGCGGAGAGGAAGAACATCTGTGCAGACGTGAGCTGTCGCCGGTAGGAGCGCTCGCTCGGGAGAAGCTCCTCCGGGTCATTTCGCAGGGTCCGGACTCGGGACTCGGGACCCGGGACCAGAGAGGGTTCAGGTCTCTGCTCACACTAAGATTTGATTTTAAGAGGGTGGGATTGCCCACGAACCCCCCCTCGGTAACCCACAATGAAAGAGTAAAAAAAAAAAAACTGAAATCTGCCTTTCACTGGCAACCTGGTGCTCTGAGGAAGAAGAGGATCTGGCTGGACACCAGTCAACGGTCCAGTTCTGGTGAGCCTCTCTGTTCCTGGCTGACAGGACCTGAAGCAGACGTGGTCCTCTGCTACTGTAGCTCCTCCACCTGGGGTCATTCTGGTGCTTTAACGTGCTGAAGCTCCTGACCTCTCACCCGCTGCACCGCTGCCACGCGATTGGCTGATCGGGTAATGGCAGGCACAGGCAGGTGTACAGGTGTTCCCGCTAAAGCAGGAACCGACCGCGTCCATTGCACCGTTAAGGAAAGACAGTTTTACAGGTGTATGACGACATAAACAGGTGCTCTGAGAGTCCTGATAGTGGACGTGTGAAGCTTCACAGGCGTTTTCTCCAGAGGGGGTGGCAGTTATTTCTGGTCCCCAATGGATGGAACAGGTTGAGCCAATAGCAGCGGCGGCTTCGTTCAGATGCACCTGCAGCCACGACCGACCCGAACTGGTCTCGTGGCAGGAATACAGATGGTTAAAGGATGGGTATGGAGGGAGAGTTTGGAATGGGACTCAGACACCACTACATATACAGAACTCTGTTGATATCGGGCAGTTCACAGGGGGCGGATAGTCGGGCCCACGGGGAAAATGAGGACCCAGGGCGCCAGCGTGGGGAGGACCCTCCAAAACCCTGAATTGGAAAGTTCAGACTGTGCAGACTTTCTTACGATGCACGTGTTTACTTGCTGACTCGCTTCTTTGTAAAAGGGGGACAAGGCCAGGGGCCCCACTGAGGCTGCATAGGTACAGGGCCCAGGTTTTCAGGGGACCGGAGCTTGCAGGTCCAAGGTTAGTACTGTCCATTGGGAAAGAAGTCCTTCGGGTCTTTGGCAGTGGTGTAACTGGGGACGTTGCTATGCAGTGTGGTAAATGGGATTCGGACTGGGAGGTGGGTGGTGTGGTCTGTTGAGGATTCAGGATCAGAACGTAGCTCGACTTCGTTTTTGTTTCTTTAAACAGCGAACCTACGCACTCCGATACAATAGGGGGCGCTGTGCGCCTTTTCCCGTGGTGACGAACCGGCCGTCACGTCCTGTCTTGCGCAGAAGCGACGGGAGTCAACCATGGCGACAACCATGGCGACGGTGGCGGAGAAGTCAACGAAGGAGCGGCTGCTGTCTGTGCTGGACGACCTGGAGGTTTTATCCCGGTAAGGTGAAGCCTTTTGTGGCTGTTTCCTGGCGAGGTGTCCGGGCGCTTTTCACGCTGCTGCTGTTTGACCTGTGAGGGGGTTTTCCTCGGCTGGTCGGAGCCTGGGACCGGCTGCGGGAGCTGCTTCCTTTTCCGTCTCTAACGCCAGCTTTCTTTTTTCTTTTTTCTTGTTTCAGGGAGCTGATAGAGATGTTAGCTCTGTCCAGGAGCCAGAAACTGCCCCAGCCAGGAGAGGACGTTCAGGTAACGCAACAAGGACGCGGGGGGAAGCATTGGAACAAAGCCACAGTGAGCCTGGGCTAATGAAACACACTAGGGTTAGTAACCGAGGGGGGGCGGGGTGCTGCTGTTTGTGGTCTTTGTCCTCAGATCCTGGAGCTGCTGGTGCAGAGGGACAGGGAGTTCCAGGAGCTGATGGAGGTGGCTCGGCAGCAGGGGAAGGTGCATCAGGAGATGCAGCTGCTGGAGAAGGAGGTGGAGAAGAGAGACAGCGACATCCAGCAGCTCCAGAAGCAGCTGAAGGAGGCTGAACACATCCTGGTGGGTGTTGCTGGTCTGGGCCCGAGGGCCCACGGTCTCCTGGTCCGTGTGTCTCACTGTACATTTTACTAAACGACAAACTCAGCCAGCTGGGCTCTGTTGAACAGCAAGAGTGGACCAGATGCAGTCTGCTCTGAGGCTGGGTGATTAAACTAGCTCCATACTTATTACGGAAAAAATATTAACAGTAGCCATGATAAACTGAGTACATTAATGATAAATGCCTCTGTTTGTCTCTAGGTCAACCCCCTGTACAATCCCCCTATCAGACTACAGCAACTGGTTCACGCTGACGTGTGTAGGGTCAAAACCAGGAAAGAAAACCGAATTAATCTGACCTAAAGACTAGCGACCGTGAAGAGAGTCAGACGGACACATAAGATGATGGAATTGTGGCAATAAAAAGGCCACAACATCAGTGATTTGAAAACGGTTTGGATCTTTTAAGCTGGATAAACAGCAGAGAGAGATCTGTTCACCGTTACCGTCCCACCCAGTACACGGAAAGACAAAGTCTGCTGCCAGCACTGCTAGCAGCCGAGCTCGCAAACAAACCTCATGCGGTAACGTCAGTTCGAACCCCAGCAGCAGCTGCTCCCGTCTGCCTCTCCACTCATTACCTCGTATGATAAAAGCTCAAAAAGAAGCTTCGTATTTTAGAGTAAAAGGCGCGACACCAGTCAGTACGGTGAAAAACCAGGTTTCAATCCTGATTAAGGGGTTGACTCTGGGTGTGAAGTCCCAGGAGGGAACCTTGTTCAAAAACAGCGCTGCCTCAGCTTTATGAAGAATGAAGAGAAAAAGTGGAAGAGCGGCTTTACACACTTCGCCACCACTAATGACCTGTGGTCTGGCGGCACAGCAGAGCCTTACATGAGCCCGATGAGCATTAATGTTAAACCGTGTTGGTTACGGAGAGAATCGCATTATTGATTCCAACACAAGTGACTGTTCAGAACCAGGACAAACCTTCTGATTGATGTAGGAGTCGATCCCAAACTGAAGGAACCCGCGAGATTCAGATTAAAAAGGGACTTTGTGGAGTTTTCCTGCAAACAATGTTTACATCCAGTGTTAAATCCCCGTAACATCTTGTGTGTATCATTGAGGTCTAACAAACATGTTGAATGTGATTCCTTCCTCACTAATGGCATTAAATGTTTATACAGGCAATTCTCAATCAATATGAAAAAACATTATTGTGATGATATCAGGCCGCATCGCCCGGCCCTACTCTGGTCCAGCGTTGGTCTGACGTTGTTGAGCAGATGATCGTAATTGTAGAGACGTTATCCTACTTCGGACGCTCAGTTAGCTGTGAACCGGGGAAACGTCAGTACATTTCACGCTGATCATCGCAGGTTCTGTTGACATAAGCCGGCTCCTCTTCTGTCTCTTTTTAAGGCCACGGCCGTTTACCAGGCCAAAGAGAAACTCAAATCCATCGACAAAGCCAGGAAAGGTGAGCTAACGCGCCTGTCTCACACTGTCTGCTGAACACTGAGGTTGTTGACTCCGGTCTGGTGTCTGATGATTTGTCCACTAAGTCAAGTAATTCACTTGTTCTCTGCAGGAAGCATCTCGTCAGAAGAAATCATCAAATATGCTCACAGAATCAGTGCCAGCAACGCTGTGTGCGCTCCTCTCAACTGGGTACCAGGTAGGACCCGCACAGTCGCCGCCGGCTGTCAGCAGAAATCACGTTTTACCTCACCCACTCTTAACGCAAGCGTTTGTCTCAGGTGATCCGCGCCGACCCTACCCTACTGACCTGGAAATGCGCAGCGGGATGCTGGGTCACATGGCCAACCTGGCCACCAACGGTGTGAACGGACATCTGCCAGGTGACGCTCTGGCTGCTGGAAGGTTACCAGGTAGGTCCACATCCTCCAGGAGGAGACATGCAATAGATGTGGTGTGTAAAGTAGAGCGACAGTAGATTTACACTACGGACAATCAGATCACAACTTTATAGATTATGAGCTGGGAGGACGCCGAGCAACGTCCAGGTGCCGCCAGCAGGATGGGACCTGAGCACCGTGACGTCCTCTCCGCCATCAACGCCCGGGGAGAGGACGGCTGTATGAAAAAGTTGCATTTCACAGAGTAACCACCAGCGCTCCTCTGTCTCCCCAGACGTCCTGACGCCTCACTACCCCTGGCAGTCCTCGGACGTCTCAGTGGGCATGCTGCCCCCTCACCACGGCAACGACTTCGGCCTGGAGCCTCCGGGTCACAACAAGGAGAACGAGGATGACGTGGAGGCCATGTCGACCGATTCCTCCAGCAGCAGCAGTGATTCCGACTGAAAGACAGGGACTGTGTGTGTGTGTGTGTGTGTGTGTGGGACATCACCACTTAGCAACATCCGATCAAATACCCCCACCTAGGGTCGGTTACATTTAGGCTAATTTAAGACTCAAACACGGGGAAGCAGACATTTCATGACACAGCCCATTTGCACCAAATCGTGCTCCACACGATTGTCTTCAGGTAAAACGATGTGAGCAGCAGTTCACGTCCTCTACGGAAGCTGAGGAGTTGTGGATTGTATCTGCTGCCTCTGGCTCTCAGTAGTGGAGCAGCTGCAGTTTATCACCGCACCATCCTTTACTACCATTACGTCAGCCGAGGCCTGTGGCTCCACACTGTCCTTTATTACAAGACGCCATCTCTTATTTTAATGTTGTAGATGGAGCCTGTTTGTGAGAACGGCGTTGAGCCTTCCTTCCGCACTGCAAAGGCCAAAATTCTCTTTTAATGACACTTGTCAGGACTTTGAACAACAGCATCGGACTCTTGAGTCACTTCCTGTGGGTCCCATCTGACTTAGGATTGTCGTTTCATTCCTTTGTGGAAAACGGACCCTGTATTCTGAGTCTCGGTGACCTGAAGGGCCTGAGGGTTTGAAGACATTACCGTCTGCTGACTCTGCAGCCTTACGGCTCACGGCAGGAAGACTTTCAGAGTTTCTACTGATGGTATATGGAGGACGGAGCAGGGAGTGTGTCAGGGTTCTCCATCTGGCTTCGCTTTTAAAGGAATAGTTCCACATTTTGGGAAATATGCTTATTCACTTTCCATCTACGAGTTAGATGTTCAGACTAGTGCCACTTTCATATCTGTTCAGTAAACATGAAGCTGCAGCCAGTTAGCTTAGCATAAAGACTAAAAACAGTGTGAAACAGCTGGGGCTGCAACTAATGATTATTCTTATTATGGAGTGATCTGTCAGTTATTTTGGATTAATCAATTATTTGTTCATAAAGCAGTAAAAAATGCCCAATACTCAAAGATATTTTATATTAGTTTATTTTTATGTTAAGACAAGAAAAACCAAGACACCTGAGAAGCTGGAATCACTGAATCTTGAAAAATGACAGTTTTTAAAAAAAATGGTTGCTCATTGATTTTTCTCTTAATCTACTAATAAACTCTTTGTTTTCACAAACAGCAGGTCTGGCTTTGTCCTAAAGTAGCAAAACCACCATACCAGCATCCCTGAAGTTCCCTGATTAACATGTTAATTATGGCACATAAACCCTGGAAATCCACATCCTGTATTTTTTACATTTTGTTTTTAGTACAGATTAAACAGACGAGACATAACTCACTGATAATGTTCATCAGTGAGCTTCAGAAGAGCTGGAAGGTGGGTTTTTATTTACCTTTAGACAGAGCCAGTCTTTATGCTAAGCTAAGCTAACTGGCTGATGGCTGCAGCTTGCTAGTTACCATACAGACATGAGAGTGGGATCGATCTGAACGTCTATTTCTAAGCAGGAAAATAGGGAGTAAATGTATTTCCCAAAAAGTCGAACTGTTCCTTTAGGATCCTGCAGTTGCACCAGTTACAGACATTAAATGTCAACAAACCCGAGTGGCTTATGTTTGTCTGCAACAAATAACAACAAACTAAACAAAAGCAAAAACTAACCAAGATGAAGTCCTGTTGTAGACGTCTGCATAGAATTAGTCTAATATCGTGTGTGTGTGTGTGTGTGTGTGTGTGAGAGAGAGAGTGATGTCAGGTCTCATTTATGTCGACTGCAGCTTGTATTAACATAGTGTAGTGTAATAACAACTTGGACAGATGCTGTTAATTAACATCCGTGTAAATAAGCTTGTACATACTCAGTCCTGTAAATAAATACTTTTTTGAACAGAAACTGTGTGTGTGTGTGTGTGTGTGTGTGTGTGTGTGTGTGTGTGTGTGTGTGTGTGTGTGTGTGTGTGTGTGTGTGTGTGTGTGTGTGTGTGTGTGTGTGTGTGTGGTTACCAGGGGCCTCTGGTCTGGCACTCTTTGGATTAACTGTTAACACAACTGTTACCGCCTAGGTAACAGTTGTTGAAATGTAAACCACATAACTAGAATATGAAGCTGCAGAAACACTGGAAATCATTTCCAGATATTAGAACAAAGGGCACGGCCGGATTGAGCTCCTGCTCGACGTGGCAGTTTCATTATTTCCCCATACACCAAGAAACCGACTAGTCCTCCAGAGCTGAAAGGATGAGTTGATGAATCCATTATTCGATTGAAAAGAAAGGACTCGGCAGTAAATTTAAACAATTTCACAGGGAAAAAAATCACTGAATACTTGCTAGTTTCTCGTTTTTTTTTCTGACCGTAAACTCAACACCTGGAGTATGTGAACTTGAATATTTTCACTATTTTCTGACATTTTATTCACAGAACAATCGATTTTATGATAAAAATAATTCTTGGTTGCTGCCGTTCAGTTCTCCTCTGATGGAATAAGAGCCTGCAGTTTTCCCCTCTTGTTTAAGTTGATAAACTAAAACAGTTCAGGTCCGTTTAGAACTAGATTTAGATTCAGGGTCTTTGGCCAAGACCGGGGCTACAACATGGAGGACGGAGCGCTGATGCGCTGCCGCAGTGGTACAAACACGGGACCAACTGATGCGGAGTGAACCCGGGGCCTTTTTCGGCCCCCGGGCAGTTGCCTGCTCCGCCTGGTCGTTGATCCAGCCTTGAGTGAGGGTAAAGTTATGTAGAAGTGTGGTAATTATTACACGCGTCACAGCATTGACGCTGACTGTATTATAGCACATATTTTCTTTTATGATTTTATTATCTTATATTGTCTCCCGTGTAAAGAGTTTTGTCCTCCATGTTCCAGTTGTTAACAACACAATAAAAACAGTCATAAAGTGACGCTTGGACCTGGTGGATAGATGAAAAAGGTTAAAGGGACTAAAATACCTCAGAGTCCGACACGAGGTGCAGAAGCCTTGAAAAGCACTTCAGTCACAGCATTATACAGTAATGACTGGCACTACATTCACTCAAGTACTTAAGTACAGCTTTGAGGTACTTTACTTGAGTATTAACATTTTATGATGCTTTCAACTCCAACTCCACGGCATTAAAGGGGTAAATGTTGGAGTTTTTACTGCACTATATTTACCTGACAGCTTTAGTGACTAGGCACTTTTCAGATTAAAATTTTACTTAAAAAAACATGATATACCTATAAAATACAAAGCATCTTTTTAAAAGATTAAACCACTGTTTCCCAACCTGTTTTTTTTTTTTGCATGTGGCCCCTAATAAATAACAAATAACAACATTTGGGGCCTCAACATTTGCCATGTTCCAGCTGTTTATGAGTTAATAGTTTCACAAAGGAAACATTTCGCCTCGAACATTTCACATGGTTTCATTTCAGTGACTGTTTTTAGGCCCAAAATGGTGAAATTATTCAATATTTTGAAAAAAAAAAAAAAAAAACCAACCTGAAAACTGATTGTGACTCAGAACTTGAGGGGCCCGACCCCTCAGACCAAACCAGACTATGTAGTAATGTCAGAGAGAATCTGATATCAGTCACAGAGGTACTTTTCCTTTTGATGCTTCAAGTACCTTTTTCTGATAATACCCTTAATAATAGCACTGCACTTTTACCTGAGTAGGACTTTCAGTGCAGGAGTATTTTCTTACAGCGTTGTATCGGTACTTTAACTTCCTCAGAGGGCCTGAGTACCTCCGCCACCACTGCTGATTGTGCTAATGTAGGTTAAAGGCCAGAACGAGGCTATATTTACACTGTCAGGGCCTACGTGCTGCCTTCAGGATCCCTCTGCTAACTCCCGGTGTCACTGATTGTCATAAATACGTATCATGTATTCTGGTTAAAAGGAAGGAGCAAAGATATCCTACCTCCAGCAGTATGGCTCCGGTGTTTGTATTTGTGTTTAAATCATGCAGCGGTGATGTTATGAAGACAAACCAATTGGGCTTTTAGCCAATAATGGTTGTGTTCATCTACGACAACTATCTGGTAACAACTGAGTCTAGTCTTCATGTTAAACTTCACATTGGTGGAGGAAGTACTCATAACATAGTAAAAGTAAAAGTTTCAATACAACAATTTAAAAATACTGTATTACAAGTAAAAGTCCTGGATTCAAAATCCTACTTGAGTAAAATACAGAAGTATTATCAACAAAATGTAGCTGTTGTATCAAAAGTGCTTGTTTTCTGTCACTAATGATTTATCACATATGACATTATAAGGTTGTTAATTAATTAATGCGTCGATGCTTCAGCAGCGTTTTACTGTTGGAGCTGCTCCATAGACAGGGAGAGAGTTTAGTCCACTGGTTCCCAACCTGGGGGTCGGGCCGCTCCACAGGGTCACCAGGGGACCTAAAACTAAATAATAATTTTAAAAATAACTGGGAAGTAACTTAGTACGATACTTCCCTCAGAGCTGTAGTGGAGTACAAGTATAAAGCAGCAGAAAATCAAAATTCTCAAGTAAAGTACAAGCAGCAAAAGAATTAGTAGTTCAGTAAATGTACTTAGTTACTTTCTACCACAGCATCTAACTCGCCTGAATACTTCCCAGACATGTTGTCTGGTCTTCTCGGAGCTCTTATTTTGAAATAGTTCTCTAATTTCCGACAGCGTGTGAAAGCAGCACTGGGGTAGCCCGACTTTGCACTTCATGACGCATGCGCGGTAATTACTCCGCTATAGAGGGAGACATGGCGACGTCCCTGATCTGCGGCCGTTTGACAGCCAGCCTGAGGAATTCAGGGGCCAGGAACACGATCAGCTCCGCTTCTAAGGTGAGTGTGTGTCCAGATTGAAGCGTAGGTCTCCGGCTTTCGGAGCAGGTGTCTCCGACCGCGCTGCGCCTTCCCTGACGACTACGGTTTAGGAAAAAGGGACAGGGTCGAATTTGACATTCATTGAGTTCCCGATTGTTTTGGCTAACATGCTAAGTAGCGGTGAGCTAGCGTTAGCGTGGCCGGCTGTCAGTGCTGCCGGGCCGGACCGGCCCAGCACAAACAGCCGCCGGCATCCACACGACCCGCTCAGCCTCCTTTCATCCGGTCACATCTCCGTGCTGTTACAACCGGTGTGTTAGGAGCCGAATGTGCGCAGCGAGCACGGGCAGCCGCGGCTCCGTGACCTCCACCCTGAGCCCTGCGCCATCGCATCTGTCTCGCCCCGTCTTCGCAGAACGGGAGACGGACTCCAGCTTTCCCTGCGGAGACAGGCCGTCAGCGCAGCGGGGACACGGGTCGTTCCGCTGGGGAGCAGAATATGTGTCAGTGCTCCACAAGTACGTGCAAGTTCCAGCGGGAGGAGAACAATGAATCTGCCGCTGTTGGACTCAAATGACATTACAGAGGGAGAAGTCATTGTACCGTGCAATGGTGGTTATACATATATAATACACTGTACATTAGTGCAAGTCCGGTAAATATAGATAATCGATAATTGTAAGGGGCGGGTTCAGAAACTTTTGAATGGGGAGCACAGATTAAAATAAGGGGGGGGCATTTGGGAGATGAGCACAAATGTGTAAGACTCAGATCTAAAGCCCTGTTTCTAGGCAGTAATGAACCGTACAGCGTAGTTACACTGTGATAATGAACATCAAATGGACATCTTCAAATATTCTAACATGGAATTATATCAGTAAAAAGCTGCAGCCATTCACAGATTATGAGAGAACAGGCACCTGGACACAAGTGTAAATGACAAATGTTTCCAGGGCTTTTACTGCCCCGGGCTTTGCCTCTCAGGCATACTCACTGTACAAAAACTGAAAGAAATACCTGCAGACGCTGCTAATGGGAGAAAAAAGTATTTTATTTCGGCTATAATTTGTGATAAGTCAAACCAAGACCGTAATCAGCACAAACAGGGGCTCAAACGGTGTCAGAGGTCCTGATAAACGGGAACAAGGGCAGCAGCAGAGAGATAAGAGAATAATTCAGATTTCATGTGCTTTATCAGTATTATTTTTTTTGTTACTTTTTTCATTTCCCCATTTGATTCGTAGCCAAATGAAATTGTTCCTGGCACAAACCTGATGGCTCATGTTTCGACTGTCTCCCACAGTCTGCTGTCAGTCTGGTCTCAGTCACGTCTCAAAGCAAAAAGGTTTCTGATGACTTTAACTTTCCTTCGCTTTCTTTTTCCGTTGGGGCAGTGTAGAGTTTGGAGAGTCCTGGTTGCTGTTGAACCCTGTTCTATTATTTGAGAAGGAGGGAAGGGAGAAACATGCTGAAGCACCTTTATTTTCATCAGATTAAATGGTAGGCATTATAGGAAAATGCGGGCAATGCTTTGTCGTGTCAGAGGGACTTCCCCCCCCTTCCTACCGTCTTTTCAGAGGCTTATTGACCTTATGTGTTTCAGGAACAAGGGAATATTCTGGCCGCCATTTTGTCTTTTAACGTCTATCCATACTGGAAGTGGGAATGTGGCTGTGTCACTGTGTAGGTTGATATCTGTTGCTTGTCATTACCTTGTGCCTAAATGTTAGTAAATAGTTTTCTGATGCGTCTCACAGTGTAAAGGACTGACGGTCCGCAAGCGTCTCAACGGCTGTGTTATCAGGGTATCTGCAGGTCTTTCCTAAAGGTCTTAGAGGGTATAAAGGTCTTCAGTTTCACTAACAAAAGTTTTAAATCTCTCTCTCTTGTTTGCTGTCGGCAGTAGTGTCAGTTATAAAGTGTTTCTGTGGGAGACGCTCTCCTGCTCTAAACTCTCCGTGGGTTCGTCGTGACCGGGGACTGAGCTGCAGGAGGATGTTCAGTCCTGAGTTTCAGTCAAACACTGTTGCTGCTGCTGCTGCTGCTGCTGCTGCTGCTGCTGCTGCTGCAGGAGCCGGAACAGAGTCAGCTCACAGTGGACAAGTCGAGATTTTAGCAAAACTTAAATAAAAATAAATTAACCATCTTCAATTGGTTAATAGGTATTAATAAGCTCCTAAAGTTTAGCCTGGCGAACCTGCAGACACCTTGTTTATGTAGCGGTGCTAATTCAGTGGAGAGTGGAGACTCATTTGGTTTTACTTTTCAGGGGTTCATTTAGATCTGATATGAAAGTTATATGATCAAACTAAACCTTTTCCACACTTGTATTAGGAAACGTTTGTTTTCATACCATCTCATACATCTGTATGAGGTTCAGTAAATCGGATATAAACAACATCATGTGCATTAAATAGGCTTATTTTTGTGTAATAAGCTGATAAAACATGGTATATGTTACATAGTTGGGTGAAAAGTTGTGTTTTAATTCATGTTGATGAATCAGATACAGACCAACAAAATAAAAAACCATTAAGTCGTGGCTGGTGACAAATGCGAGTAGTGTTAATAACTTAAAAACACATGCATGGTTGTACTGATAAATGAAGCATCAGAGCTCTTGGAATTTTTCACCATAGAAAGGTGGAGCTGCTGCTGCAGCACACGGCAGGCTGGTCGAACTCTTCGTAGGTAACTTTGCGCTTTAGGTCATATGACCTCCTCAAAAATGTGCGTGTGTTCCCAGCTTATATATAGGCTGGTTGACCTGCCCAGGACTGAGACTGTGACTGTGTATTTACTGTGGCTGTCAATAGCAACAGCAAATTAAGAGACAAAAGCAGAAATGGAACAAGCAAAAAAAAAAAGGGTGTGGTGCATAAGGCCAGTACTGTGTATTGTATTATAAACACTATGCACACACAGTGTTGCATGTCCGTGGTGATGTAGATGGAAGTTCAGCAGGTCCAGACTCCACTTTCAGGAACCGGTGATTAGAACTGGAAAGCAATCCCCAGTTCCCCATCTGCTCTCGATACCAGTTTGGTCCTGGCAAGAGGTCTGTGCAGCTAAAGTAAGTGCAAACAGCTAGAGCTGCAGCCAACGGTGGTTTTCATTATCAGTTAACGCGCAGTTTCCCAGAGCCCAAGCCGACGTCTTCACGTGTCTCGTTCTGTCTGACCAACAGTCCAAAACCAACGAGATTCAGTTCACAATCGTAGCACAAGTCCCTCGGCAGAACAATGATCGGAAACTGTACAGGTTCCGTCATTTTCCGAGCCAAAATAGTGAAAAAGTTGCAAACATTCCTTAGTTCCAGGTTCTCAAGTGAGAGTGTTGGCTGTTTTTCTTCATCATACATCATCGTGAACAGAACATCTGTGGGTTCTAGACCGTTGGTCAAAGAAAACAAGACATTTGTCCACTGTCATCTTGGGCTGTGGGAAGCTGCAACAGGCATTTTCTAGACTAACGATGAGTCGATTTTAATTGAAAAAACTAATCAGCAGATTAGTTGCTAATGAAACTAAGCGAGTTGCAGCCCCAGATTCGTTGTCTGGCCATCAACTGATAGCTGCAGCTTTAAAAAACAGCTGCGTTAGAGCTGGAACCGGGAGCCAGAGGCGGGTTGGAATACCTGCCTGCTCTTGCCCCGCGTCGATCTCAGTGGAAGGTGGCGCAGCAGATCAGCAGTTTGTCGTGTAAACACCACCTGTGCCTTCGCAGACCAGCATCACTGTCCCCCGTAGTTTTCCGCATCTCTTCAGCTCCAGCTGACTCAGTTTGAGTTGAGCTGTGGTGAGAAAAACTTGAACCACTCTCTCGGTTTCATATCCTTAATCACGTTTCCACTGTTGCTTGTGTTATCCGGCTGACTGCGAACACTTCTCCTCTGGTCTAAGAAAGTGACTCAGGATGGTTTTGTTATTTTTACTGTCTTTCTCCCAGTTCCACGTCAGCTGGTTAATTGCTCAACACCGGGAATTTTCATTTTATTCTAGAGAATCTACTTCTCTGGACGTTGGTGGTAGAAAATGAAAGTTACAAATCACTTTCCTCCTAGTGACTAACTCATTTAAAGCCCCCCCCCCCTCTTCTTCTCCTGCTCCTCCAGGTCCTTGGCGGTTCTCCAGGTCTGTTTGGAGGCCATGCGTCCCAGCCGCAGCCCCCCCACCTGCAGCAGCAGCAGAGGAACCTCTCCCTACACGAGTACATGAGCATCGGGCTGCTGAAAGAGGCCGGCATCTCTGTTCCCGCTGGCATGGTGGCCAGCTCCTCGGAGGAGGCCTACACTGTGGCCAAGCAGATCGGTAGGACAGAGACCGTAATCCCATAATATCAGAGTCACAAAAAACTAGTTCTGAATCTGACCGGGCATGTGCCTTCTTGGCTGGGGGGGCAGCAGCATTATTCCTGATCCATGAAGAATGTGGTGCTGAGTCATTTAGAGTTTCACTAGACTTAGTTTGATCATCGTTTAATCGTGTATGTAACAATGACAAAGGATCCTTTCTCCGGTGTGGTGATCGGAAGACGTCATTTTGGATTCTGGAATCACTACGTTCGGAATGTTTTAGGATCGTGACTCTCTGTCGAGCTAAAAACGATTAGTTGATCAAAACAAGAATTAATCGACAGCTATTTTAAAAATTGATTCATCGTTTCAGTCACTTCTCAGGCAAAAATGCCAAATATTTGGTTTCAGCTTTTTAGTCTTATATGACAGTAAACGGAATATTTTTGGGTTTTGGGCTGTCGGTCGGACAAAACAGGCGTTTTCAAGAGGCCACCTTGGGTTGAGGGGCTTTTTTCACTGTTTTTTGCCATTTGGGCATTTCGCCACAAATGTTGCCACAGACCGGGAAGTAATCATCAGATTAATCATGAATGAAACTCAGATTCTAACTTATCAGAGCTCAAATCTTCGGATTGTTTGTCTCATCCAAGCAGCAGTGGCAAAAACACAAAAATAACTAACTACTGTGGAGAAACTGAGGAAATCACAGAACAAGTAACGAGATTAAGAATCTGTTTCGGTGCCTGACTCACTCTCACCAACACGTTTCTGTCGGTACCAAACAAGTCTGACACTGAGGCGGAGTCCTCACTGACAAGCCCAGTCTCGCTGACACAGTTCAGTTTGGTTCAAGGACCTGTGTGTGTGTGTCTGTGTGTGCATAGGTTTTAAATAGCTGAAGCCAAGGCTGTTCAACATGTAGATAGACACACATTCACACAGTCTAAACATAGCCTCTGTCTTCTTCAGTGGTATCAGGTGACGCTTGACTTACATGATTCCAGGATAGTAAGAAGTTGTACCATTAGTCCACTGAGTCCTCTGACAGGTGACACCATTCTCTAACCCTGACCTAATGTGGCTTTTGAACTGCCGTCGGATCCCGCTCTCTCCGAAGAGAAGAGCCCAGGCTTTATTTCCACGTCACATCTGCTTAGGTGGAGCCACGTTGGAGGCCGCTTCATCTGAATGCCACCCACGGCCTGCTCAGCCTTCCAGCCGCTACCACTGTCTGCGCAGCTTCGCCGCTCTTACAAAGAGCCACTCATTAGCAACCCCGCTGGCAGGGGTTGAGGTGTGAACGCATTTTATCGAATCCCCTGTTTCCAATGAGCTCCAAACATTGATCTGCTCGGCATAAAAAGGTGAACTTGGATTTAACGGGCTGCGATCATCTGATGGTTTCTCTGGAGAAGAGTCTCCAGTTCACCAGCGGTCGTGGAGAGATGTTACCGAGGGATGTGTCCAGTCAGCGGCTCGGAGAGAGACATTAACCAGCCGACTGAAGCTTCGCCGGACACGTTACACAGTGAACCTTAATTAGCTACAGCTGAAATAATCTACGGCCGCCGACGTCGTCGTTTCAACCAGAGAAAGAAACGCTCGGCGCCGGATGGAAATGAGAAGCTGCTGACGTCGCCTGACCGTTCTCTACGTCGCTCTTTGATCATAAAAAATAACAGGAGATAAAAGGTAGGATTGTAGACTTGAACAACTAACTGCTGAAGTCAACTCTAGCATCATCTCTGGTCAGCTTTAACTGGCTCACGTCTAACTACAGCTAACATCTCTACCTGAGCTGCTGGTGCCCACTTCAGGTGACCTGAATCCCCGGAGCACAGACTCAGGCTGAGGTCAGAGCGCCACCTGTCCAGTTGGACCTGGAAGGGAAGGGTCATCCTGTCAGACCCCACCTTCTACCTTCAAAATAAAAGCTTGAACCCCCCGACGGAGACTAGGAGCCGTATCTGGTGTCGGCATTAACTAATGAATCGATATGTGTTGACAATAAATGACTAAAATCACATTCGGTTTGATGGCAAATGATCTAGAGTCATGTTGAGAGTCGGAGTAATTTAAAACTAGTTAGTCTACGTCATAGTGGCCGTGTCAGCTTGGAGGTTCCTTGTGTTTCTAGTGGGATTTCTTTTTATTTCTCCTTCTTCCATTTTTATGAATAATCTTCACAGAGAAAAGGATTGGAAGCATCGTGAGAAAAACATTTCTGAAGGAGGCTGATTGTGAGCAGGATGTTGTCCCCAGAAATCTAGGGAGCCTGTCACGGGCCGGTTGCCTTTCCTCTGATCTGATCCTGACTGGGATTCAAAAAATGGAATGGTTCAAACAAAAAATTTGAATAAAGTGATCATGGGCTGTGGCTACATGCCGAATCGAGGCACAAATCCGACGTACCAGTATGAAGGAAGTAGGTGAGAGGAAGGGGAAGAGTTGGATTGTCCGAATCTGGCTGAACTTCAATCTACAGTCAGGTCCACACACACATACAATAAGTGATATGTGAGTCAAGAGTCGTATGGGCACCAGACTTACAGAGGAGCAGTTTATTCGAAGGCTGACTTTTTTTGTTTGTTTACGTGACCCTGAAGCCAGGATGTGGGTTTGTCCAAAAGCAGCTTGCGAGCGAACAATGGCTGGAACCTCTCGCAAAGTACTCAGAAGCCAGAACAGCTGGAGGAAACTGGGAGCGTGGACTCAGAAACCAGTGGGATCTGACCCACCTGACGCACCTGTGCGCCCTCGCATGTTCGCTGAGAATCGCTCAAATTTGTCTTGTGCTCTCTGTTTTTTTGTCGTTTGCTCGGCTGCTCCTCAGTCGTCACTACTGAAAAGTGTCCATCACGCTCCCCCAGATCCAAAGGGGACGTCCTCAAATGGCCGAATTTTTCCGGCCAACAGTCCAAAACCCGAACATGCTCAGTTTTCTACGATATAAAAGAAAAACGGAAAAGCAGCAAATGTTCGCATTTAAACACACGTGATGATAAGAAATTACTTCAGCGACGCTGATGTTGATCTTTGATGAATTGTCACAGTTTACGGTCAGTTTCTTTTCTGACTCCTGTCTGTCACCTTAACTGACTTATTGTTTCAGCACCAGTAAAATCAGGGGGCAGTTCGGGGCACAGAACAACATCAGACATCTCCAGCGCGGTCGCTTCCGTTTATTGACGGAAACGTGTGTGTTTGTGTTTTTTCAGGGTCAAAGGACCTGGTGGTGAAAGCTCAGGTGCTGGCCGGTGGCAGAGGCAAGGGGACGTTCGAGGGCGGACTGAAAGGGGGAGTGAGGATCGTCTACTCGTGAGTAATCCGGCCTCGGCCATCAAACACAGTTTGATATAGTTTGCTGTATAACACGGAGCATTAGAGTTGGAATCCCTAAAATTTCAGTCCCGGCCGATCTGGTGACACCTGCGGTTACCGCGGTAACAGCAGACCCCCTCCGAGCAGCTCAGAGCAGCCGGTGCATCTGTTTCCAGCGCAGCCAAACAGACTCAGGTTGTTTTAATGAAGACGTCAGTCAGCGGTGATCACGAGCTCCGTCTGATTTCGTGCCGCGCACAGCCAGTAGTTTTCCACTCAGCAGCGGGACACGGTCCGAGGAGCTGGTTCTGGTGCCGAGGAGACGGAGGTGTGCGGCTCGTCAACAGCTCGCTGTGCCTGCTCTCCACTCTTCATCACTCTCGCAAACATTAAACTTTAATACATTAAACTGTGATCCACAGACGAAGAAATGCAGAAAATAGCCATCGTCTCTTTTTGAAGTTACATTTGTGCGTCTGCGGTCACCACTAACCACAGAGGAAATGACACAATAAAAGCCCCCCCATAAGTCTTTTAATGTGAAGCAGCAGCAGCAGGAAGTGTTGCGTTAGCGTGACAGTAACTTAATCCAGCTGTGATCCAGATGTAGGAGAGTGAGCGGTAAACAGTGAGGCTGATATCCATCATATTAAAGTACAGACAGTAACACTGGATTACAGGCTGCGTCACTTCCTGTCAATCCCTCGTGTGTGTGTGTGTGTGTGTGTGTGTGTGTGTGTGTGTGTGTGTGTGTGTGTGTGTGTGTGTGTGTGTGTGTGTGTGTGTGTGTGTGTGTGTGTGTGTGTGTGTGTGTGTGTGTGTATAATCTGAATCCAGTGAGGGGATGATGGAGTCTGCCGCTGACAATGGAAACTATAATGTAGAGAAGAAGTCAGTGATGGAATCTAACTAAGTACATTTACTGAAGTACTGCACCTAAGTACAATTTCAAAGTACTTTACTTGAGTATTTTCTTGTCATGCTACTTGTGTGTGTAGGGATTTACACTACTTGTCTTTGATAATTTTTATTTTTCCTGCTTGTGTATTTTATGCTTTATGATCATTCTCAGGTTTGGACAAAACGCGCGTCGTGAAGGTGTCACTTTGAGTAACTTCCCCACTATTTTCAGAAGGTTACAAACCAAATGATCAGTCCCTCAATCGTGAAAATAATCAGCAGGAGTTAAAGAGCTCCACCTCTAACAACTACAACAGCGCTGTTGTCGTAGTTGATTTTAAAATGCAGTTTACACATTAATACATCGGTAATAACATATTACTTACAGAGGCCATTTTTCTGCATTGAGTACTGTCACTTTGAATACTTTTGAGTGTATTTTCCTGATTATACTTACATACTTTAACTCGAGTAACGTTTCTAATGCAGCTTCACTCGCAATGGAGTATTTTCAGTGTGGTATTAGTACCCTGACTTCAGTGAAGGATCCGAGTACGTCCTCCACCACTAGAGGTGATTATAGAATGTAACTAAGTTGAATTGCTACTGCTGACCATGAACAGAATCAAAAGCAGGGTTTGGTTCCACGGATTATAACTTGAACGGTGAAGACGTGCTTTATAATTCACCGATGGGTTACATCTGACGTTCTTCTTTTTGGCTCCTACACTCTGGCCGTGGGGGTTTTTAAGCCCAGTCGAGTCAGTTTAATTTGTTTGGCCCACAGTCACTAATTTGCCTCGGAGCGCTTTCAAACCTGTGCAGCATATGACGCCCTTTCTCCTCAGATCAGTTCGATGAGGGAAGTCTCGCCAAAACGAAACCCTTTAAATGGGAGGAAAGGGACGAAAGCTCAGGAACCAGGTTTTCGACTTTTATACGCCACTATTGCCACGAGACATCTGAAACACCTGCTTTTTGTGATAAGAGCCACAGAGGGAAAGTTGCAACTTCACGTTGGAGTAGCTGAGGCTCTGCAGGCGTCATTCCTTTAATTAGCTCAGCAAACTACTGGCTTCTGCAACTGTAAAATGCCACCTAGCTGCCAGATGTCACCAGTGAGGCAGGAACGAGCTGCAGAGATGAAACCATTTAAGGCTGCATTAATGCAGATGTCCCTGTGACCAGTGTACTATTTATTTATTATCACTGATGCATTAAGGCACAGGCAGCATGTCACTGTTGTAGTTGGTTGAGATGGAGCTCATTTCAACTGGTGACCATTTTCATTGTGGAAATAATCAGATCATTTTCTTGATTCCTTGATTGTTTGGCTTGTAAAAATCACACTTGGACACTTTTAAACCAAACAAACCAAATGAACATTTTTGTCATTAATTTTTGTTTGTTTTGCATGAAAAATGAACAATGATCAGAATAGATGCAGATAAACTTTCTGTCAGTCGCTTTATCGGTTAATTGACTAATTGTTTCAGCTCTATTAGATTAGATTTTACAAGCACCTCGTATGTTTTGTATGAAAAAATGTTAAAGGTGTAAAGTAACTGAAGCTTTCAAACGAATGTGCAGTGAAAAGGACAATATGTCCTTCTGAAATGACAGAGTAGAAGTAAAAAATGACAATACTGAAGTACAAGTGCACAGAAGTACAAGTGTATTTAAGCACAGTATTTGAGTACTGCTTGGAAGTACTGAAAAAAAACCGGATGCAACTTGTTTACTTTGGCCTAGAGCTGCAGTGATGAGTCAGAAATTGGTTTGTCTACCGGCAGAAAATGATTCACCGACTATTCTGATAATCGAATAATTGTTTTAGACTTTTTTTTTTAAAGCAAAGCTGCCAAAAAAGTTGTGGTTCCAGCTTCTCAGGGATGTGACGCTTTTTCTTTTCTCGTACATGATGGTAACCTGAATGTCTCCTTGGACCCTGGGGAATAACCACAGACATTCCTCACTGATTTCTGACGTTTTATAGACAAAACAATTAATCGATTAATCGAGAAAACGATCAGTCATGAAAATACTCGTTAGTTGCAGACCTACGGTGACTGATATGTCTGTGAAACGGGTATTAAATTGAATTTGTGTGATATTACATGGAACTCTGAAACTCTGAACCCTGCAGAAACCCCGTCTAACTTTCCTCCTGTCCTTCCTCTCCAGCCCAGAGGAGGCCCGTGACATCTCGTCCCAGATGATTGGTCGAAAGCTGTACACCAAGCAGACCGGGGAGGCGGGTCGCATCTGCAACCAGGTGTTCATCTGCGAGCGCAGGTACCCGCGCAGAGAGTACTACTTCGCCATCACCATGGAGAGGTCCTACCAGGTGAGGGAACACGCTGACGCGCAGACACGCACATTCCCAAACTGACGGGTTTAGAGCTGCAGCGACTAGTCGATCGATCCATTAGCCTATCGACAGAAAATTAATCGGCAGCAATCGTGATAATCGATTACTTGTTAAAGTAATTTACAAACAAAGATGCAGAGAATTCACTAGTTCCTCCGCTTTTCTTTGTCTTATGTGACAGTAAACTGAATATCTTTGGGTTTTGGAGCAACTTTAAGACGTAACCTTTGGCTTTAGGAACCTGGGAATCTTATCTTTTGCTTTTTTTTGACATTAAAAAAATACATTTCTTTGACATTTTGTCAACAAAACAATGAACTGATTAAACAAGAAATGAAAATGACCTTCAGTTGCAGCTGCGGTTGTGCTTCCTGTGTCGTTCAGTAGCCTGATGACAGTGGCAGGTAACTAGTGTCTCCAGATGCACAGGGTCTCTGTTTCTTGGTCACTTTATTCATTTGTTTTTCTGTGCTTGTAAAATATCCACCGTGTCCTCGTCTTCTAACGTAACAACCGGAGCACGAGTCTCTCTGCGTTTCTCAGCGCAACACGTGCGGTTGCCCGTGGACCCTTCTCGCGTAGGCAGAGTAAACCGACAGGCGAGGGGTCGGGCGAGGGGAGATGGTCCACTAGTTAGTCGATCCTGGATGGCGTTAATATGCTACACCTGGTCTCCAGATGTTCTCAGGCGGCTGTGAATACGCCTGGGCAGCCTGCACAAGAAAAGTCCGTGTGTGGGAAACACTGAAGCAGATACACACAAGTCCTTCTGAGTGACTCCAGAGAAAAGTCGTGTAGGGATTTAATCTGCTTATGCTGATTCATACCACTGGATGGCAGCGCAGTACCGAAGGTAATGATGACAGTCAGATGACGTTGGTCTAAAATCCCTGTTACACACACTCCCTGGCCACTTCATTAGGTAGCGGTGCTGGACCGCATTATGTGGAAATTTGTTTCTATCATTCTTCCCCCCTCGTGTCTGTAAATGCGGTGGACAGCAGATTAGAAACACCCGTCTGTTCAAATGCAGTCCAGCTCAGCGGCACTGCAGACTACGACCTCAGCATTGAACACATAGTTAGTTAACGCCTCACTGTCAGTGACAGTCAAAACCCAACATTATTAACTCGTAAAGGTCGGATTGATGTCTGAGCTGTTGTATTGCAGTAGATTTTGCAGGCTTACCTAATAACGTGGCCGCTGGGTCGCTACGTTTAATGCTAAATTAACTTGTGTTTTCAGAGAGAGGCTGTCCGGAAACCATTTTCAGAGGTTTGATCTCCTCAAGCCCCAGTGTCAGCTGAGTACAGAAGGGGCATGGTGTAGATCTACCGTAGTCGGCGCGATGGGAAGGGCGTCGGAGTGGATTGAACTAGTTGACAGTGTAGAAACTGGCATCCTCTTTCTGTAGCAGTCCGCATTTGACGTTTTAGAGAAGGGAGTCTGCAGTCATCAACTCTTTTAAACATGTTTTCCTTTTTCTGAAAGTCACAATTCCCACTAAACAGAATTCACATGCTGAGCTTCTTTTTGCCAAATTTTACCATCTAACCACTCATCCCAAAGCCAAAAGTCACAGTCCGTAATCAGGAAACATCCTAACGCTAAACCCCTAAAAAAAAAAAAAAAAATATATGCGTCGTGTCGGTCCTGCCTTTAAGACTCTTAGGTCTGTGAGAGGTTAGAGGTAGTCCTGACACATGCTGCAAGAAAGAAAGAAAGCGGATTTCAAAGCCATTGCTGGATCACCTGGGGAAATTGGTGCGACAGGATATGCGAGTCGCCCCATCAAAGGAAGAAGACTTGTTCAGTTAACTGGGGAAAGAAAGCACAGCATCAGCACACAGGTGGCATCACATGCATACTGATGCTTCTGCATACAGCCCCAGGTACATCCATCAAGTGCCTCGCCACTAGGACTCGTTCTAAACCGTACTAGCTATGAGTGCTGTGTGGGAGGAGCACTGGTGCTGTTACTTTACAGAGAAATAGATAATGACGAGACCTGGCTTCTTACCGTGAATCGGCTGAGAGAAGACAAAGGAAACTCTTCACAGGTCGGAGTCTGTGGAACGAAACCTTCTCTTAAACGGGGGTCTGTGATCTAAAGTGCCTCCTTACAAGATCTGTAGACATGAAGACTTGTGGGAAACACTGGTTTATAGATGCAGTTGTGTTCATGAATTAAATGAATTTTTCTTACAACCATTTTTATCTGGTTGTTTTTTGTGTGTGTGTGAGTGTTGAGGACAACGGGCTGAAAGTCTGTCTCTGTAGGTGGATTTGGCAGGTAAATGCGTGAGAGTGGCTGGTAACCTTGGGGAACAACTGGCCAGGGCGGGCAGCAGACCAAACGCTGCTTCGCTGTGATGCCTCTTCTGGCTGATTTGGGTTTATTCAGCTCTTCTGACTGATAAACTCTCTGGTGGCTAATAATAGACCAGGACACCCAGAGGTGTTTGGGTAACTGCTGAAGTTGTGGTCGGAGTCGGTGATGTTAGGTGACTGTCTTAGGCAGAACCAGACCGATCCACGTGAACTGCAGTTTTTCTGTCCCGCTTGACTCATCTGCTGCTGTGTGCATGTGCCTCACAGTAAGTGCATTTTAATGTGAAGGCAGAAGTGTTTTCGAGAGGAATTTACGGTGAGCTATTAAAAAGCGACTAGACACAGTGTTAGACCATTAAGTCCATCTGCACGCTTTGTTGGAAGGTCGTTTTGAGACCAGTTCTCCGTTACATGGGCAGATCTCATGGACCCATACGACCTGCACGGCTGAGTGACCACATTCAGCCTGGCGATTGTTGAACGTTACACGTGTTGTTTAATAATCCCAGCGGCGCTGAGCCGTGGCCCCTTCCTGGTCTGATATTTCTCAGAGCAGGTGGAAGTCTTTGAGGAGAAGAATCTGTGATGATAGAACTGTAATACAGACATTGAGGGGATCCTTGGATGTGTTTTCAATAATCTGATTAACTGTGGAAATGTCTGTTTTTAAGCAGCGTGATATTAATCAGTTACACACGGAGAGCTTGGATTGGTTCGAGGATTGGACTTGGTATCGGTTAAGAAAAGTCGGATCCCTGGTGTCAGTGCAACCAGCCGCTTCGGCAGGTTCCCAGGTATCCGGTCTAATCTGCCACTGAATGTACCTGAGGAGGTGAAAGCTTTGGGGATTTGGACCCAGTGTTGCTTATCCTCTGTCCTGTCCTGACGCTGGGCTGAAAGTAGAGCGGACTCGCACGGTGGATTGTTTGATTAGCAGATTGGCAAATATATTGATATTGGTTGATAAATTCTTTTAGTCACTTTTCAAACAGAAACTTGAAAAATTAGCTTGTTTCACCTTCTGAAATGTAAGGATTTGCTGTTTTTCAGCGTTTTTTGGGGGTTTTAGACTGTTTCTCAAGACGTCAGCAAACGGGGATTCGCATTTTCTTTTTATGACATTTTATAGATAAAACAATTCATCAATAATGAAAATAATCAATACTTTCAGCCCTAGAAATAAGCAAGTGTTCAGGTTTATTTAAGACCACAGTGACCACTGGGTTGGCCTTGTGTCATCTCTCATCTGCTTTCTTTGTACGTGGAGTTACATGGACAAGACGACTGTCTGCAAAATCTGAAACTCAAACCAAGAAATCCAAGTTCCACTGATTTTCTAATAGAAATAGTGGAGTGACTCTGAGTGCATGGGTCCTCATCACCTGCTCCTTTTTCCCACAGGGCCCCGTCCTAATTGGCAGCTCGCAGGGGGGCGTGAACATCGAAGATGTTGCGGCAGAAAACCCAGACGCCATTGTGAAGGAGCCCATCGACATTGTGGAAGGCATTAAGATGGAGCAGGCTATCAAGGTACGATCAATAGTAGATGGAAGAAGTCACAAAACAGACGGGGGATGTTCCAGTTGTGTGGTTTTGACTGCAGGAGAAATCGAAAAAAGAGGAGGAAAAGGAGAGAGGGATGCTGTGCGTGTAAATCACAAGAGGCTTTTTATTTCTGAGCAGGAAAACTATTTTCTAAACAGGATACAGGTTCAGTCTCTGTCTTACGGATCGAGTTTCAGGTCGGAGAAAATCTTTGAATTCTTCTCAGCAGACTTCATTCCTTCCACCCGTTGTTTTTTAGATCCTAACGAAAGAGGTTTGATAGAAGTTTTAAGATTCACGATTTTGGTTTTCTGCCCCATAAAGTCATAATTTCCCTCCAGCTTCTCAGGTCTCCGTTTATTCTTTATAAAGGCTACAAAAACATTGAATGAGTGTTTTTCTCTGTCTAGACAGGAGTTCTCTGAAACAACAATCATAGCAAGTGATTGAAATTGCACAAAAACGAAACCTAATTCATGCATGGATGCAACGTTAATTTGTAGAAAGAGAAGCAATGGGTCAAAAACTAAGAAAAGGTAAACGTCGGTTCACATTAAAAACTGAGCAAAGCAGAAAATGTCAAATTCCCTGACAGCTTCAGATTCAAACATGAATGATCTTTCAAGTGACCTTCAGAAGCTTATTTTAGTTTTAGGGCTTCGCTAACATGTTTTTGGTTCACCTTCTCTCCGAGTTTGAGTTTTCTCTGGGCTCTGGGCTCTGGGCTCTGATGAAGGTCCCTTGATAACCCTTCGCTGTGTTCTTTCTTTTCGTCCACTGAGACCTTGTTTGTGAAACTGAATGGCGTTCATAAAAAAAGCAGCAGGTTTTCTGGGTGACACTTGTAGAAACAGCTTTTTCTCCTGGGTGTGAAGGTGCTGTATATTACCAATATGTTCTAAACATTTACAAACCAGATCCTCTTTTCCCAATAACAATAATGGACGTGACACTATCACATTTTCACGCGATGATTGTCGTGGTCAAAAATAGCAGTTTTATTATCTTTTCAGAAATATTACTATTAGAACCTTAAATGTAGTAAATTACTTCACAAGTAGCGAAGTATTTATTCTCATTTTTTTCACACATTGAGTAGTCATGTCATATACTTGGTTCGACCCCGATGAGACGTAAAAGGAAAACAGGAAGTACTTCCCCCAAAGCTTACGTGACGTAGTAAACCAGCAGTGACGACGTCTTTTTCATTCGTCGTGAACTTACTCGAAGCAGAAACTCCTGCAGGTTTCAACTGGACTACACCAAACACTTTTAGTGCCCTGAGGCATCAGTGCTATCATGATAACAAAGACTACGAGCCCACCATCTGTTTAACTATTAATCCAAGGCCTCCGTCCAGTAGCTGCTGCTTCAGTAATGGTTTTAAAACGAGATACATAATTCTGATTAGTGATACGACTTGGGAGTGAATTCCACTCAGTCATTTTTCTGATTATGACTGAATGTTGGATTCAGCCTGTGACCTAATGCGTGCGGTCTTGACTCTTTGTCACGGGCGTGAGATGCTGGCTCTCAGTCACGTACGGTGCATTTCTACCAAAGGTTCCTGCTACTTTGGAACCAGAGGAACTTTTTTCAGGAACTTTCTCGGAAGTCAAACTTCCCCAGTTCTTCCCCGTTTGCCTTCCCACCACATCTGAGGAACCAGGTAGATCATGCAAGTTAGACCCATGAAGAACTAAAGAATGGCAGTGGCATTTGAAATGCAGTATTAACACACAGGGAAAGAGTTTTCCTGTTCTCTGCATGTAAACAGGAACCTCCAGAAAGTACTACCCCCCCAGCAGGGACGTTCTGCCTTTCTCCCTGGAACTATACCATCTAGACCAGTGCACATCAGCAGTATATTCCACTAGGTTTACAGGGAAAGCAAGCCTCTGTGTGAATGATCATATGTACATGGTTTGCAAAGATAGAGGTAACGTTACCAGATATGTCCAGAGCAAACGAGTCCGGGATAATAGACAAAAACCTGCGAGCGCTACAGCTCCGGTTCTGCTATAGAGGACGAGCACCGTCGTTCAGCGTTTCTTCTCGACATCAAATCAGAAACCGTTTGAACTTTTTTCTATCACTGGTGTTAATTAAAAATCAGAATGAAATGACAGAGAAATGTCAAGCCTCTCTACTTTTCAGTTTTCTAAAGACCAAAGTAGCACAGTTCAAATTTTCCAGAGTTCTATGATTTTCACCCATAGCCTTGACTAATTTCTTTTTTCTTCTCATTGTGAGAGGGACGCTAGCACTTACAAAAATGTTCCGCCTCCATTTTGTATTTGCTTTCAGAGACAGTACGTAGCCTCTGTCCTGACTTTAACAAATGGCAGCTCGCAACATTACTTTGATTTCTTCGGCTGGTTGAGCAGATATTCAGAAGACTTTTTTCACCTTCAGGCCTGAAATGAAAATGAATTCATCTCTTTAATCCCACAGTCTCATCTCCGTCGTTACAAACACTAGGAGGAGAATAAAATTTAGTATCTTGTTCAGTCTGCAAAGCTTAGATACGAAATGCTGATACTGAATGTTCCAAAAAATGGCGCACGAACGAGTCATCTACTGTATAATTATTTGGTTGATGTGATGGTGACTTAAAGAAACAGTTTTGGTTTTGAGATATACGCTTAATTGCTTTCTGAGGGAAAGTTAGATCGAAAGACTGATCAACCTTTGTCTGTACAGGAAGTACGAAGCAACCGGCAGCAGCTGGTTAGCTTAGCTTAGCATAAAGACTGGAAACAGGTGGAAACTGCTAGCCTGGCTCTGTGTAAGGGGAACAGAATCCACCTACCAGCACCGTGAAATCTATTCTGATAATCACTTGTCAGTTATCATTGTAAACTGAATCTCTTTGGCTCCTGGACTGTTGGTCAGACAAAACGAGATATTTGAAGAAAGTGTCGCAGGCATTTTTTCACCTTTTCAAACTTTTTTTAATTTTTTTTTTTTACACTCTTCTTAGATTAAACGATTAATCAATTACTAGAAAAAAAGAATCAGGAGATAATAAAAATGATGGTTAAAACGTTTTACAGCGTTTTCTCTGAAAACAGCTGCTGCTGCGGCTGAAAGCGGCTAAAAAACAAGAAGAGTTGGGTGATAATTCTCTGCGGGTTCATCACTATAAGCCACAGCCTCATCTCACACGTGGTCATTGCATCCACTGTAGACAGAGAAGTATTGATCATAGCCGTTAAACACCCCTGCACATTTTTCCATTGAATATTTGAGGTACCAGTGTACAGGGGCTGGTCCAGGCCCAGTACCGATGTGTGATGAACTGTTTTGCGTGGCTGCAGGTGGCTCAGAAGATGGGCTTCCCGCCGGCGCTGGTGAACGAGGCGGCGGAGAACATGGTCAAACTCTACAATGTGTTCGTCAAATACGACGCCTCCATGGTCGAGATCAACCCCATGGTGGAGGACTCCTCAGGCATCGGTACGCGCACACGCACAGAGACTTCTGTTCTTATCTGTTCTTGATAATTCAGGAGTATTTGAATGCTAGTTAAACAGCAGGTTGATGTCCAAATAATGTAATCCAAATGTGGATTAATCCGCCACTGAAAATAGTCCCCGACAAATGCACCGTTGCCTCCAGTTGGTTCGAAATGCATTATGTCAGTGAGTGTCCTCACAAAGATAGAAGTACAAGTTTGGGTGTGTGTTTGTGGCGTTCCTCGTCAGAGTTAATGAGCTCCTCAGACACCATTGACTTCTGTGGTAAATGACCATCACACCGCGGGCTGGACGCAGCCGCGCTCAGACTGGCCTGAGGGGAAGTTAGGTCCTTACGCTGCATAATGTCATGTAAATTTAAATATTGGTTCTTATTAATGAGACAGTTCTTTGCACCAGTGCTGCTCCCATGGAATTAAAATCCTTTTATCCTTTTCACGTCTCTACCTATAACAATTTATTCGAGAATGTTTTCACGACATATGTTCTCTTCACTACTACCAGCTACTACAAACGATTCAATTTAAACAAGAAATCACTTTATTGCTTTACTTGTAATTTCTTGACTCTTCTCCATTATTACACAAAAGCGCTGTGTCTCATTGAAGCAAGAGACTCTTCAGGTTCTCACACGATGAGCCGGCATGTTCTTATAACAAGAAGCTTCTTACACGGTGTTAAAACGAGACAAAAATCCAGTCAAAGTCGAAGAAGCTGACATTGACGGGTTTAAATGGTTTGAGTCAGTCTTGGCTCGTGCTTGTGAGAAGACACACTGAAAGTATCATCCTGCATCCGTGCCCTGCGCGTCCGGAGCTGGGTCCTGGAGGGCTGGAGACTTTCCAGCTCACGGTAGGCGACAGCGCCGAGTCCTAGATGATCACTGACACCAAATCCACACACACAGATGTTATGCATAGACGCACCAAATGAGAAAAAGCAGCCCACAGCTATAATACATAGATAGGTCCTGCAACAGGTCTAGAGTAGTTATATTAGAGGACTGATGAATCCTGGTGTTTCAGAAGAGTTTCAGTGTCTCTTCAGGCAGTAACTGGAGCCTTTTCTGTTCAAACAACATCTGGAAGTTAGAACGAGATAAACTGAGTCTGTGTAATAACAGGAAAGTTTGGTGATAACAAGATAAAGTGATGTGAAGATGACCAGAAAAGTTTCTTGTAAAACCTGAAAAACTTAATAGGTAGTAATGACTGGTTGTTTGAATAAAAGCAGCCAAAACTTGGGAACAATTCTCACTTCTTCCAGTTCGTTGCTGCCACGAATTGGATGGTGCCAGTGAAATTTTTACAGTTGCCAGCTGATCCTTGACCCCAGTTATTTAAAAAAACGTTCCTGTGTCCTTTTCATTGGCTGAAAGCTGCGGTAGCCTTTTTAGCCACACTAGCAGCGCAGCTCTGAACATGGGGATGTTGTTTGGTTCAGACTGAAATAACAGTCACTGGATGAATTGTTGAAGTGATCCCCTGACTTTTCCTGCAGCGCCACCATGAGGTTGGCATGTGGTTTATTTAGAAATGATATCAATATATTTACACTTGCAGAAGCAGCTTTGAAACTAGAAGGTTGGAGGCAACTGGGCGAGTCGTGATGAAATTAGTAAAAGACGAAATGATCCTCTGTTCTTCTGCAGTAATTGTTGAGGTGCCCTTGAGCATGATGTTGTTTTTCTTCTACAGAGCAATAGCGGTACTGAAAAACCTGATACATAAAAAGGATAGTTAACTTAGCAAACTGTAGCTGGAGGTGGAAAATGTAATTCAGAGTCATTTGTTTATGAACACCTTCATATCCCTGAGCAGAAATTGGGGTAAGTTTGAAAGCAGAGATGTTTATTATGTAAAATTGAAATCAACTGGCATTCGACTTAACCTTGCTTTTGTGGTGTTCAAAGAAAATGAAACCTGTGTCCCTGTTGCACCAAATGTCACCGCAGAGGGACGCTGGAAGTTAATCTTCTCCTAATGCCAGTATCTCATGTGTCTGCTCGTCAACAGTGATGTGCATGGACGCCAAGATCAACTTTGACTCCAACGCCGCGTACCGTCAGAAGAAAGTGTTCGACATGCAGGACTGGACCCAGGAGGACCCCCGAGATCGGCAGGCCGCCAAGGCCGACCTCAACTACATCGGCCTGGATGGAACCATCGGCTGCCTGGGTCAGTGTCACAAAGGCAAAGGCAGTCGTTTTCGAGAATTAAAGAGCATCTGCCACTGAAAGAGGAAATTTGTGGGGGATCACAATACATGTTTGAAAAACTGAAACAACGGGCTTCATACAAGAAGAGTTTCACATTCTTATCCTGAACCTCTGTCCCTTCTTTCTGTCAGGTTCGTTTGTACGGGTGTGGTGCTGAAGTCAGAACAATAGGACTCTGGTCCGGTTTCAACCCGACGAATGCCTCGCGTTCACGAGCAGCGCGTCTGTGAGATTTGATCATTAGCATAATCAGTTTCCCTAAATTCCCATTCAGTGAGGCTTCGTTTGAGAGTCAAAGGAAGCTCGCTCCCCAGAGCCTCGAGTCCTGCTGTGGGACATCTGCGGAGCACTGTCAGCACGGGCGTTACGTTCTTCAGTCAGTATGTCTGACTTGAATTTAGTTTGGACCAAAATACTCTAAATACCAATGAGTTGGTTTCACTTAGGAAAAAAATCTGTTCACACGAGCGATTCTTGCACGAGGCCCAATGGGTTTTAGTCTTGTGTGTGTGATGCATTTTGTTACTGGATGGTAACAGAGATTTCCTGAGCTGAGCCTCAGTATCGGTATTTGGCTGATCCTGGCATATTTTAATAGATCAGCACTGGCTAAAATAAAGCCAACCCAAGTCTGATCCTTTGCTTACTGAACTTCACCGTTTCTTTACTGCACCTGACTGTGTTCTGGCCAAGGCAGCGGGCTGGGGTTGCAGCGCTGCTCTCCTTTAAACGGCCGACAGTGCGAGCATTTCACCCCATACCTAATATTGTCGCTTGGCGGCAGGTCATATCAGCTGTCACTAAAGTAATGTCAATTCCCTGAGCAACATTAAGCCAAAATGAAACTTGTGTATCGTCTGGTTAATGTGCTCTTTACAGCCTGTCTCCGTGCCAGAGGTTGTTTAAGAGGCAAGAGGCTCCAGTCTAACTCCACTGTACAACCATCACGTTATCATCACGTGAATTTCAGGAGTCTCATTTTTCCGGTTAAACATGAATTCGTATCATATCAATAACTTAAGCCTATAAACTCAATGGTTTTGAACCAGGACCTTCAGTGTTTGCATCAAGTAGCTCATGAAAAATAAGTTGTGTTAGATTAAGTAGGTTACAGCTGTTATTTCAATGTGTCACATACATATATTAACCGAAATGTTGAGTAAATGAGTATTGGATCAGACTTGGCGCAGGCAGGTACCAGAGCTCGGATCGGGAGTGGGTCCGGAGAAACCTGAACAGGACACCCCTCGTGTTACCTTTGAATTTTAACACACAGTGTCCTTTACCCTCCTGCCAGCTGGCGCTGCAGCCGCTGGTTTTCAGATTGAGTGTCTTACTTTGGACTGACGGTCCGGCTCTGTTCTCTCTAGTAAACGGAGCGGGTCTGGCCATGGCCACCATGGACATCATCAAGCTCCATGGCGGCACGCCGGCCAACTTCCTGGATGTCGGAGGAGGAGCCACAGCTCATCAGGTGACCGAGGCCTTCAAACTCATCACCTCTGACAGGAAGGTAAGAACACAACTGCTCCTGATTCTACGGGCTGTCAAAAGGCTTTAACGTGAGCTTTATGTCTGCATAGCACAGCTTGGTGGCAGGCGAGGCTGGCGCCCATTCGTAGGGACGGACGCATAAATGCAAACGTTGTGTGTTTGGTTACATGTCGGTTTTTCATTGTGCGTGTCGCGGCGGTGTCGCTCAGGTTCAGGCCATCCTGGTCAACATCTTCGGCGGCATCATGAGGTGCGACGTCATCGCCCAGGGCATCATCATGGCTGTGAGAGACCTGGACCTCAAGATCCCCATCGTAGTGCGGTTACAAGGTACGACACACAGCAAGCGAGCAAAATGTCCTCTCGACGCAGCGGTGTCCAAAGATTGGTCCTCACAAAGATAGCACTACAAGCCCACACACACAGTGTAGATTCATAAACTGTTTAGTTTAAACTAGTTACCACCTGGAAATGTATGATCCAGCTCTCCAGTCCTGACAGAGAGGGAAAATTCAAGGACGAAACATTAGAAAACGACCAGTTGGCTGAGTGAAATGTAAAAAGGCCACGAGATCCCAAAAATCCTTTTTGTCCGATTCTCCTGCAGCAGCTGGAACTGCAGCATTCAAATGATAATGATTTAAAGGTCTCCTCCTTTCATACTGGACCGTGATCGGCTCCAGCCTAAATCGAGCTGACGGTTTTCAGTTTTCTGTTTTGGGAATATTTTGTGCTACGGCGTAAAGATTTATACTTTCAGCTGCACATGTGCTGCTTCCTTACACATTTCATTATCATTTGAAGTGTTTCTTTCTTCCACGTTTCCAAACGTGTTACAGCTCAGGTCGTCCTGCCTGATGTCTCAGTCCGGAGTGAAATTCTTCGCGTGGCACTGTGAGGACACGCTGCGTCTAAACAGATGGTCTTCCCTGGCAGCTTCCACCCATGTGTGAAAAACCGAGTTTAAAATCTCAGCTTAAATACCTGTAACATAAGCACAGAAAATGAAAGGAAGCACCAGCAACAAGAGAAAGGACATATGTTTAAAATCAGAGGGGGAAATTGGACTTTGAGTATTTCCATTTAATGCTGCTTTATTCCTACACTCCACTACATTTATCTACAGCTGTAGTTAGTCTGCACATTAAGTTTTTACATACTAAACATGTGATCAGATAATAAAATATTATGCGTCGTTATAGACTAAACTACCCAACGGTTTATAAAATAGTTCAAATTATAATATTATTCAGTGGGGTCCAAAAGTCCGAGACCACTTTCCCATTCGCGTGAATCCTCCAGGAACCAGGAGTTTCTGCAGTAAAATTCGTAAAACCCGTCATCGGCAGCACGTTAAAGACGTCATCTTCACACTCGTGTCATTTGAAAACCGCAGAATGTCATGGATTAGCTCCAATGAGACACAGATGCCGGACTGACGGTGTCAGAGCTGCACCGCTGGTTCTGGGCAAGGTGCAGCTGGTCAGTGATGAAATCTGAATCTGCTTCGTTTTGTTGGTTTGGTTTTTTCAGGGACGAGAGTGGACGATGCTAAAGCTCTGATCGCTGCCAGTCCGCTGAAAATCCTGGCCTGTGACGACCTGGACGAAGCTGCCAAAATGGTACAGACACACACACACACATTAATCTTCATCACTTTGTACCTTTTGATAACGCTTTCTCACTTAATTCAACCTGATCTTAAACTGGAACATACACCACCATGTAGAGTAGGTTGGGAGCAGGACAAACATGCATCTGTCTACTAAGCCTCCAGTTGTGTGTGTGTGTGTGTATGAATGTAAGGCTTTGGCTATATAACACACGCAGACACACACACTACCCAGCAAGGCAACCTGTGCCACCAGGTGAGAGAAGGGCTGGAGGCCTCCCGTCCCTGGTGCGAGGCGGTTTCTGTTGTTTGTTGTATGTTGCACTTCTCACCTCTCGGTCGGTCGGAGGTGAGAAGCTGAATTTCTGTGGGTGATGCCAAAAATACGGAAGGATTCCCCGACAAGATCGGAGAAATCTAACCTTCGAACGTGTTAATCAGTGAGCGTCAGATGTGCCGGTTGGCGGATTTTGTTACCTTCGGGCAGAGCCAGGCTAGCTGTTTCCCCTTGTTTCCAGTCTTTATGCTAAGCTAAGCTAAGCAGCTGAAGCTTCCTATGGAACAGACAAACACAAGGGGGGGTATTGTTCTTCACGTCTAACACCTATTAAGAAAGCAAAGAAGTGTATTTCCCAAGTTGTCAAACTCTTCCTTTAAAGTAGCAACAGCGTCCAAACAAGGCAGGTTTACCTGTGTAGCTTCTTTCAACAACAAGGCGACACAAAGTGCTTTACATGAGACGTAAAAGGCATTAAGAAGAAAACCCTGGAGACAACATAGAAAGATGCATATAAATAAGATTTTCAAGGAAAGAAGACAAAATGAAGCTAAAATAGAATAAGACTGGATAATAAGTTACAGGGAATCTGCAGTGCAGTTGGAGATATGAATAAATCATCCCGGATTCATGTCATAGAAGGCAGACGGAAAAGTCTGAAGCTTTGACGCTTAAGCTGCAGTCTGCAGTGCATTACCAAACGACAATAATGCAGACCTGATGTTCACTGCGATGGATTACACAAGTCAGGCACGTCTAGGGCGTCTGCTAATCGATGGTCACAGCGTATTACAACAAAGGAAATCAGTGGCTGCTGGGAGCCGTGGGAGCAACACATCAAAAGACCTCAAGCCGTACAGCAGGGATTCAGAGCCGGTCCACGTGATTCGCAGGAGCTGGGCTGATGTGCAGCCGTGACGCTCTTACAGCAGCTTCTCTTATCTTACCGGAATAGAAATGAATGGATGCCTGGAACAAAAAGGAAAGAAGTTTCAGATTTATTAGCGCTTTTCAGAACAAAAGTTACGAATTGCTTCACACTGAAGGCATCGAACAAGCTTGGTAGTGACGAGATAAGTTAGAAAATAGGAAGTGTTCAAAACCAGTGAAGTCAACATAATCATTTTACAAAATGGCAAACATCAGTTTAAAAAAGCAGGGGGATAGAAGTGAGTTTTCCAACTTTCATAAATAGTTGGAAAAGTTTTAGGTTTCAAAAATGCCTCTAAATAACAGGAGGAGCTGGCGGCTGCTGAACCAGCTGCGAAACGGAGAAGATGTTTTCTTAACGGTGCGTTTTTCTTTCGTTTGTCCTCAGGTTGTAAAGCTTTCTGAAATCGTCTCGCTGGCTAAGGAAGCTCAAGTGGACATCACCTTCCAGCTGCCCATCTAAGAAACCTGGACCTTTGACCTCCATGGCCCCCTCACCCCCAACCCCTCCCCAGCACTTCCTCTGTCACCTCCCCGGACGCACCCGTAGCGGCCCAGCACTCCTCCCCCTCAACTGACAGCCAGATGATCCCTCACACCTGGGACACGTTTGGGTTTTCTGTGGCATGATGGCACGACTCTGCACAGGCGTCCAACAGCAGCAGAGAGTAGCCTCCTTTGTAGTCACACTGGTATCTTCTGTCTCCGCCCTACGTCCCTCTCCTACTTTCCTCTAACATACGTTGCACTTGAGTCGATGCGCACAAATCTCCGCCTTCAACGCCCCCCCCCGGCCTTCTCCACTGACCCCCACGGTCCGGGAGGGAGACACCAGTCCGTTTACTCGGTCCTCGTTGGGACAAGCTGCTTCGGCCTGTTAGAAAAATAAAAACAGACCAGTTGACGTGTTCTGCTGTTTGATTTCAAATTCGAATGACTGAAGAAGCTGCTTTCACTCACTTCATTTTGTGTCTTCAGTTGTGAGACAGGAGCCTGAGAGGCTGTAGAAAGGTGCTGTTACATCAAGTGGGTGCAAACAGCTGACTGAAGAGGCTTCAGGAACCAGGAGAGTAGTCCCGTCAGTTTCAAAAATACACACATGTAGTTTTGCATGAGTGCCTTTTCAGTGTGTTGTCCAAACAGGAATGTAACAGAATAAAGAGTGGACTCGTTCCCTTCATGTATGACTTTGTGTGTTTTCAGCGCTTCAGCTGACCCCGCGACGAAATGCTTCAACCAGCACCATGCGGTAAAACCGTTACTGCATTTGACTTCAGGAAACGGCCTCAATTTGACGACAGCGCCGCCAGCGCAGCTCTGATTCAGTAATAGTGTTGGAGCGCAGCAGCTGAGAGGGGTTCAGCAGCTGTTCGTGGCTGGTCAGACGGCACATCTGGGGCCGCCGCTTCTTTCCAAAAGCCGAGGAACCTTGCCGAGCTCCTCCCTTACATCGCGATACTGTTAACATCAGTCGCTGCTGCATCCCAGGTTCATGTAATTAATTACGAAGCTAAGTTTAGGTTCACTGTCCAGCATCTGGAGAGGGTGGAGCAGCGGTTACAAGCACAGCTGGGTTCCCCAAGCTGATAACTGTACCGAGATTCCTGCCCCTTATTGGTTCCTACCCACGCGGACGGTTTTGGTTTGATTTGTCCAGGCTGTGAGATATTTAAAAATAAGTCTGAGGTTTCTGCCTCGACCTTAATACACTGGAGGTGAAGTGAATGGAAGTTAACTTGTACAGTTTCACAGCATTAAAGAAATGACGCCAGCGACATCTCTTTCCAGAGAGTGTCCTGGAAAATCCACCGGCTTCACTGGAGCTACTTTCTGCTGAAGACACAGTCCCAAGGAAAAGCCCAAATATCTGCATGGCGAGATACTATTGGCTAGTGAGAAAATATGTGGGGGGTTTTTTTTGTAATTTTGTGGAGTTGACCTTTTAAACCCAGTGTAACAAATCTCTTATTGAACATTTCATCTCATTACTGATAAAGGAGGTGAAAAGAAGCAAAGATAATCCTTAAAACGTAGCAGGATGTGTCAGGATACACCCAGGGAGGGATTATGAGACAATGGACCCCTGGACACAGTCAAGTAACCCCCCCCCCCCAGATAAGACAGAACGCAACTAACGATTTTTATTATCTTTATCTGTCTATTCTCAATTAATCATCCACGTGTATGAGACATCACAAATCGGTGAAAATTAAATTCCACAAACTGCTGCAGTTGCAACTCTGCGTCTCTTTGTGGTCGCTTTGCGTCTTTAGACTGACCTTCCAGCTAACAGTGGGGTCAGGGGTCTGGGGGCCCCTGGGCCAGAGCCTCAGGGCCTCAGGGCCTGCGCCCGGTATTCAGCCATGGGTTCGCCACGTCCCAGTTTTCCAGCGATGACACGCGCTCCCCAGCTCATCACATCCCCGTTACTGTATCTGGACGACGGCGTCCGTCGGCGTGACACGGTGGGAAGCGAGTTAATGATGCGATGCCGCCGGTGTGGTTTCCCCTTCACGTTTGCGGGTTGAAATGCAAACTGTCAGATTTGATCTTCTGTAACTACATTAGTCGCTTTGCCAACAGACAAAAGGAAATTCTTGGCTCAGTGGTTGAAATCTTTCTTTTTTAAAGCTTTTTAAAGCGAATTTTTTTTTTTAAAGAAATGAATTATTCAGTGTTCCTGTCGCGGAGCTCGTGTTTTCCAGGGAAAAACCGTGAGGGAGGAAGATGGAGACTACACGTGGAGTTGAGCGGACGTTGAATCGGTTGGCGCGGCGCGAAGTTCAGGTTGATGTTGGAGGGAGTCGTTATCGTAGCAGTGTCGGGTTTAAATGAGCTAATGCAGCACTTTAGCTTCATCCCCTGGGAGCTTATTAGGTTTTTCTCTTCCTTTGGTTTTACAAGATACGAGAATTGGACTGGAAACACCGGAGATCTGTCTTTCGGTGTATTTACTTGGTTCTACTATAGCCCCCCTTTGTGGGAAAACTGGCGGCTCCAGGGTTGGATGCCGCTGTGTTTTCAGTCTGCCATCATGCCACAACGCTAGCCGTTTTCTCTCGGCTGTTGTTTTGGTTTGTGTCTAACATCAGAGTCGAGTTGGGCCGAGTCCCCTCAGCAGATCAGTAAAATGACTGTAGATGTTTCTTTTTCCCTCCCTCTTCCTCCTCCTCCTCCTCATCCTCCTCCAGCGCTCCGAACACAGACATTGTGAGTTGTACGTCATTTATTATATCTTGTAAATAACCAAACCGATATTCTCGCTATGTAAAATATTTATGCTCCTCAAGGAGTAAGACAAAGGAAGAAACAAAATAAATAGAGAACAATGATTCTGTGCTTTTTTTTCCCCCTCCTGTGTTGTCTGTCTTGCGTGAGGACATCGATCCACGTGTCCATCCGCTCTTTTTCTGGCACTTAACCAGGTCTAGAGTACGCCAAGATCCAGACTTGTGAGGACGTTAGGACACGGTGCGGTCAGTTTGTCATTGGGACGACAGTGTCCTCGGTCTGGCTAGACTTCTACCTTACTGTACCGTGACAAAATAATCTCGACTCAAAAGGTCGACTAACAGGATTGTTCGGGAGAAGCCTCGATGACGGTTTGAAATCGAACCAAATTTACTGCAGGCTGCTCTGCCTTTTCAATTTCATGTATTCATCGATTTTAATCCAAACGTGGTGATATCTGTACACAAAGTCCACGGAGGCAGCGCTGCTGTGAAACTGTGCGATTAAAAACATGAACCTGAACTCTGTCTTCAGACAAACTGAAACTCAAAAGGAATTATAAATCAGAACTCCACGGCGACATCAGAGCCGGCAGTAAATTACCGAAGGGCTTGCTGAGGTAAAACTGTTCTCCCCGGGACGATGCCCAAGGACACCGACTGAAAGCTCATTTCGGGAGCAGTGCCGTCATTTAACCAGGGTTATGCGCTGAACGGCTTCTTGGCAGCGACCGGGAACTCGATGAAGTCTCTGCTCGTCTCCTGGAAAATGCTCAGAGCCAAGAAAGAGTCTGAAACTTAACCCCTGTTAAAAACAGCAAATCGTCTTTTTCACAGGTAGAGGGACACATCTAGTCCGGCTCTGACCAGAGACAAACGATCTGTGCAAAGAATATCTCTCTAGTCCTTATGCTAAGCTAAGCTAACTGGTTCCTGGCTATAGCAGTAACAGGAGAGACCGGTATCGATCGTCTCATCTAACTCTCGTCGAGAAAGCTCCCTGAGGGGCTCCCTGGGGCTGACGAAGTAAAGCCACCGCGGCCTGGCCTGTGGATGTGGGCTTTATTTTGTTGTTCTGGTAATAGTGCTCTTAACCTGCGTCGGTCTGCTATCGGCCCTGCAGTGACCCTGACGGAGGTCACTCTGAGTGAGGCGTCAGCAAAAGTTAGGGGATTATAAAGACGGCAGGTGACGTCGCACCTGCAGGTGTTTAACTGCTTGACCTGACCAGCCTCTGACTGCTGGGCTCCAGAGAGACAGCAGAGAAGATCAGAACCTGGGTCAAACCACAGGACTCCCTGCTGTGTTTAGATCTCTACTGAAATCAAGTCTCGCCACTACAACGCACGCACACACACGCACGCACGCACGCACACACGCACACACACACACAGCTTTGAAGTCTTTGCTCGAGCCTCTCTTTCCATAATTTCCTCTGTCGCAACACGAGGCGCAGCTCTGATCCTCCGGCTAGAAAAATAAAGGTGATTTTGATTGTACATGAACATTTCATTACATACTTGTTATTCCAGAGCAGAAAAGGCCACTGAGGCAGAAAATGTTGTTCTGGTAAATGAAACTCTCTTATGTTTGAAAAACGGTCACAGCTAGAGCCAATGTAGCGGGTGTGTGTGTTTGTGTGTGTGTGTGTGTGTGTGTGGGGGGTGTTAGGTCGGGAGCTGGTTTTTCACGGCTGTAGTTTTGCATTTAGAATCACAATATTAAACATGATGACGAGTGTGTTGTGGGCGGCGGAGGGAAGAGTCTCTGCTGGATCACAACCAAACTGAACTGAATCTGTGTCAAGATTTGTGTTTCTGTGAAGGGAAAATGTGGTTTTGCCCGAGGTCCTCGCTTCAAACGCTGTCGCAGCACGTGGCTAACTCACAGGCAGTGGACAGAGGAGTGGAAACACCTTATAGTACAATCCAGCTCTTGCCCTGTACCTCCCACGACTCACAGCACTTTTAATCTGTTCGTGCTCATCCGTGATTCCTGCCATCTCGGTTTAACGAGCTAGCAACTCGTAATTGGCAGTAAACACAGAGTCCAGCTGAGGCTGATGGGAATGTCTGCAGTTTTGCAGATATTTAGTCAAAAACCAAAATTTGAGACGCCAGCTGAAAAGTCGGAGGATCACCAAAGTTATTTCAAGTGACAAAAATATACGCCGATGAGCCGGAACATTACGACCAGTCACAGAGGAAGCGAGTAACGTTGATCTATCTTGTAAAGACAGCACATGTCATGGTGGGAGAAATGGCAGGTGTTAAAAAAACAAACAAAACAAACAAACGACGACCAGACGACTGTCGGAACATCTCCGAAGCGGGGAGGCTCATGGGGGTAGATACCACCACCAGATACCACGGGGGCCTTCAGAGGTCCTGTAGAGTCCATGTCCCGGTGTTTTGTCGGCACCCCGAGGACCAGCACCTTCTTAGGCAGCTGGTCATAGTTTTGGCTCATATGTAGCATCAAAGATATACAGAACTTACTGTATAGACACTTAAAGTTGAGAGCAGCTTGGCTGTAAAGCACAAATCTTTGCATGTGTCAGAGCGCTACTTCCTTCCTAGATTGCTAGTCATGTTACTGGCAGCTGGTGTGAGCTATTTTGTTTTTACAGTTTTTACATTTCAGAGGGCAAATATTTTACTTTATTACAGTCATCTGACAGCTGGACTTTCCGGTCGCTTTTTCAGATCAAGGTTTTTATACTCAAAACACACAATAAACCCAGACAACAACAACTTGGACCTTGACTGATAAATGATCAGTGTTTGTACCTGTGGGCCGGTGAACGGAGACAAAGAGCGTCCCCGTCACACGGCTCGTCCACCAGACCACTCACAATTTTATTTTTAGCCACGCGTGCAGCAGGTAACAGTTGGTCTGTGGACTGAAAGATCTTCGTGAGGCTATCGGACGGAGTCTGTAGAGGCGTTCGTGGTCCTCACAGGATGAATTTTACTGACTCTGTAGATCCTTCTAACTTTTCCTCTAGCGCCACCATGAGGTTAACTCTTGTGGTTCAGAGTGGAATCTCTCAAAAACACTCAAACCTGGATGGATTATAATGAAATTCTTTCCAACACTCTGACAAGTAAAAGTACTTTTAATACTTAACTCCGTTTTGCTGCCTATCCATGAATGTTATAAATGAATAAGTGTAAATGCTTGTAATGGAGTAATTATTACGTTGTGATATTTCTACTTTTACTGAAGTAACGAATTCCAACGCTGATGTTTGAAATGTCTTCTGAAGTGTCAACACGCTGCTTTATGTCGTCTCACAGACCCTCAGTTATTGTTAAAGTACACACACACACACACCACACTCATTACTTTGTGTTTCTATAGTTCACACATACCTGGACATTTGCCGATCGGCGGCGTCATCTCGGCCACTGTTTCCACACCGTCGAGGTCACCCGGACAGGTGAGGATGAACCCGGCAGGGTTTCTGGCTGCTGGACTCTGCTGCTGGGGCCGCTTTGCTGAATTTGGCTTCACAGTTTGATCACCGATGATCAAAAATGCAATTTAAGCTCTGTGTTACCGATGTCTGACTTTCACTCTTTTCAGTGTGGCGACTATCAGGACGGTGTTTGAAATTCTTTTTTGTTTTACTGAGTTACTACCACATTAGCCTGGAGCACGTTCCTCCGAGCTGCATGTAGGCGAACGTGTCCAGGGGCTGTTCTGACTGAGAGTCGCGTGGCTGTTTCTTTTACGCTAAAAAGTACAACCTGTAAAAAGTTCATGTTTCTCCTCCTTACTGAACCCTTTGGATCAACTGAACTTGCTCGACGTTCAGGTCCGCACAGGCCTCCACCAGACACTGTGACCTGCCGTTACCGAAGAACGTCCTGGGTTAGCAGAGACGATCGTAACTCCAGTTTAACTCGAGCTGAGTTCGCACCGGCACAGATACTGATCAAGAACCACGGCTAAGGTGTTCACATGCTAATGGAGCACTCAAGCTAACATTATTAAGGTTCTCCAAAACATATCACCTTTTAAGTTGATATGTTGAACTTGTTCTCAAACAGCTGTTTATTTCCACGTCCAGCAGTTACAGAGCAACATGATGATTCATCTGGATCTGGTGTCTGTGTCACCTGATGAATCCAAGTCCAGTACTCCCCTCTTTTAGCTCTGGTTTTGGTCTCCACCAGCTCCTTAGGGAAACATCTGGCTCTTCAGCTCTTAAATGCTCCTCAATGTCCACCAGCTGGTCTCTGACTGGGTCTGTCTGCTGTTTGCTGCTGAGCAGGTGGTGGACAGTGGCTTTTTCCAGCTGTTCCTCTGAAAACATCTGCCTGCTGCGGCCGAAAACGGCGCCATGAGAGCGGTGAGAGTGAACCAGAACAGTAGACAATGAGCTGAGAGTCACTGTGAAGCTGCGGGTTCAGATGATCCTTCTCTGGAGGTTAATCGCTACCAGAGACTCCTGAACATTGTTTTCACATTTTCATTTCATACAGAATTATATTATATATCATATATATATAAAATGTATAATAATAATATAAATTATCGCTTCTTTAGTAAACAGCTCAACTACGTTTTAGGCCCCGTTTCCAGATGTATCTATATATACAGTATATCTGGAAACTGACAAGGGGTCTCAATCTGCACCTCGGGTGTCTAACCCCCCCACAAGTACCCTGAACAACACACCAGAGGACGTGACCTGAGTGTCCTCAGTGGCAGCTCTGGCCCTGGTTGTGGCTGAATTATTTCAACAATGAACCATCAGCTGTATAATCGGGAACTTCAGGTACTTTCTCTTAGTTCTTCTGTTCAGTTTAAGCACATTGGGATCACATTCCTCTGTCACCGTCACCAGTGGAGCCTGTGTGATGGAAACAAGCTTCAACTGTCTGACCTGAAACGGGAGCCATTTTCACCGTCTCTGTACAGACTGATTCAGCCTGAAAATGATGAGCCTCGTGTTGACTTGATAGCGCTATTTTTATAATTAGGTCCCAAAAACGCAGATAACGGTTTGTTTCCATCTTCATCTGTCACGCAGACTCCCCCCTCCTCCTCCTCCTCAGTACTTCCCCCCGGTTGCAGACAGTGATGGAGGTCCTGCAGCGCGAATACGGGCAGGCAGGCTCGGTGGCTGTTTGCTGGCTCACACTGATAAGGTCCGGAGTTTAGAGGAGTTGTGCTGCCGCCGCCGCTGCCGGTTCATTTCTGAAGTTGTGATAAGGCCGGTCGGCCTCAGTGAGCCGGGGGAAGGGGGCAGCTGAATTTGTTGGTCAATTTAGTCCATTTAGAAAGAGTTAGCTGGCATTTTGTGTCGGAAATGAGAATAATAATGATCAGGAACTCCGCGGTCATGCTCGCACATGGTGCGTTCATTTCATATCAGAGTTCCAGTAATTACAAGTCTGGGACTTGTCAGTCACGTCAACATCTAAGCTGCTACCGATTTCGCTCTAACGTATCAAATATAATATATTGTTATTGTAACGCAATTAATTCAACCGTGCAGGAAAGAGTGAATTATTGACAATAACTTGATAAAGTACGTCAGTTTTTGGGACTGAGTTTTGGAGTATTAATGTCTCTTAGTGTGAGGGTTGCTAAGTCTCACGCCTTCGGTGGGAGACACCTGCCTTCAGATTCTGTCTCATGTTCTCACTCTGTCTAAACAAATGTCATAAGGGAGGAAACCACGAGGGCCGTCCTTCAGGGCAAGTATACCCACGCAGGTTTTGCAGAAGCACCAATACTCGCCGTGCGTGTGGTTTTCTTTCAGCCGAGTTTATTAAACACCCGTAACCATCACGCAGCAGGATGGATTACATGGAACATGGACTCTCCAAAGTGAGAAGAGCGCTGTGTGCATTCTTATGCACGTGGCACAGGACTGTCAACTAATTCTTTAAATCTCCACAGAGCAACAGGAGCAGTTAAAATAAAGCCCGATTATCAGCCTAAATAACTCATCCATCACAACCATATCCACGTTGCAGAGCGTGAAAATGCCCCCTGGAGCCAATTAAATCTGAAAACCAGCCTCACATTTCAATGTGCACGGAGTTCCTAGGAAACAATGACCTTGCAGAGTTTCTGGGGAGTGTTCTTTCATCGTGGTGTAGGTCCGACCAAAAGCTGGCCTTCCCCCACACAGGTGTATTTATGCTACAATCAGCTGAGCCTCCTTGACTACACACTACACTAACTGAAGTGTGAAGGGTTTTTGTTTTGTTTTTTTAAAACATAACCCAACAGGACTCGTAGTTAATCTGCTCCTCTGCTTTGGAAGAAACGCTTGATTACTTTGCCTCTTACATTCAATTGGCAGCAAATAATGATCTTGCAGCCAATACACATAATTGCCACAGCAGTGTAACGAAACCACATGCAATCTTTTCATGTTTATCTGGCTTTGACTAAATTCCATAGTGTTGCCACTGCACACTGTTCACTTGTAGGAGTGTGATTCGCTTTTGTCCTCCGTAGGTCCAACCCTTGGAGCTTAATGTGCAACCACACCTGCTCTGGTTTCAAGAGAAGAAGCTGACAGAGCCATGTACAAATCACAGCCCCAAAACGAGCGGTGTTTGGCGTTTCACGCCGAAAGCGCTTCTCCCGTTGACTGTGTCCTGCCGGCGTGAAGAGCGATGGCGTAGGTAGACGCCTTTCGATCAATTCCTCGGACCCCTGCCTCCCTCTATTGTATCTGTCCTACCACAGCTCCGCTGAAAACGAATGCCCATAGGAGCCACGCATTGAAACCCAGAAACGGGCCCATTTTGTCGTGGTAAACAAAACGTATTTTCCTGTCATGCCCTTGTGACGAGGCGTCTATACAGATGAATTTCTGTTATGTCAGAAATGTTCTTATCGTCTCCGTGCAAATGTTCAGCCGGAGCAGCAGATGTTTCCTGGCCGATAGGATCGCAAAACCATTTGTGTAACGTCAACTCATCAGATTGTGTCTTATTAAATTAGAGTCAACAGCGTCTCATTCATTTGAATTTATCACAGGCAGAGACAGAAAGCGATTGAGGGGGAGAGCGAGACAGAGAAATTCCTGCTGTTTAACCATGTGGTGGAGATGCTTATGTTTTACATGAAAACAATTTTCAACTAAACCATCACACAAAACACAAAATGCTGGAACAAAATCGAAATATGGGCAGTGGGTTCCCGGAGAGATCCAGTCTCAATCCAGCGTCCAGATGTGGCCTGGACGCTGGGATCTCTGCGTTTCGTGAGCATTTCCGTCTTGCATGAGCACGAGTTTTTTCGTGTTCCCGATCACACGTCAGTGCCAGTTGTAACTAGGGTCACTGTTTTGTGTGTCTCTTCACAGCAAGCTGAACTCCAGCAGAGGCTTTATTGGACAGCGCACATCAGTAAACCCTCCCATACGGTACGTGTGCCGGAGCAGATAGGCCATTAACCAGACTAGAGGGCACACACACACACACACACACACACACACACACACACACACACACACACACACGCGGCGGCCTTCAGTGCGTGACAAAACGCGCCTACCTATTGTTTTCTATGTAAGCCCGCACACCGGCGGTGTGTTGATGGTTGTCGACTCCTCAGGATACACCGCAGTCCTGTTTCCCAGCATCAAGGCGTGTCAGCTTCCTCCAGCCTCGTCATTAGGACATGACGTCCACGGATCGGCCCCAGCTCCTCTCCCCAGACTTACTGCCTTTGTGCTAACGTAAGTAGTGACGTACTGTGCGTTTGCAGGTGTCATGTTGGCCATTTTCTCCATCTTAGTTTACAGTGAGTGTTAGCATGTCTTGTAGCTTCGACGTCCCCGACCAGAGCCTTTGTTGCGTGTCGCCCCCCGACGTTTCTTCTCTGTTTAGCTTATTAGCATGCTAACATCTGCTAATTAGCAGTAAACACAAATTCCAGCTGGGGCTGATGGGAACCTCATTAGTTTTGCAGGTATTTGGCCACAAACCAAAGTATCGGACCGATGAGACAACTGTGTTTTCACAACATCAGATATTTGTTTTTGAATGGAGCAAATACCAGTGTACCATGGTCTGCTACAGAGTGTTGCATTATGGGATGTTTGTAGCCTCAATGTCGCGAGGCTAGCCAGTGTATTCGTTCTGTTTATAGTCAGTCTTTGAGCCAGTCGGCGCTAAAAGTGTCTTAGTCCAGTTCAACCTGCAGGAGTCTCTGACGGCTGCCGTGACGTGTTTTGCTGCCACGGAGGAAATAAATTCACGACGAGAGAAAACGAGTTCGCGGCGTCTCCCGCCGCGGCGTCTCTGCCGCAGAAATGAACCAGGGAGAAAATCTGTCCGACGGCCAAGAATCACATTTGTCACAGACGATGAGCTCAGAAAGACTGAAGCCTGATAAACACTGTCAGAGAAAATGATTCTGACCTTCAACAGTCCGACAGGAGAGAGTGAGAGTCTGTGACCGAGAGACAAGATGCACTGACGTGGGTTCACTTATCGCCGTATTTCATGTTTCGCTTTAAGGAGAGAAACGTCCTCAGCGATGAGGACTCTCTGCTCCTCGGATTAATTCAGACTTTCCCGGCAGGACGTGTGTCAAAGTGTTTGCTGGCGTGTTCTCAAAAACAGATGCTGGAAAAGTGGGGCCGTCTTTAATTCGAAACACTACGATACATCAGGGTGGTTAAGCTGCGGTTTGACAGCTTATTATTCCGTTATCGCAGATATCCACATGTTGTTCACGGGGGGTCTGTACACCTTGTGTCAGTAGGAAAGTTTTTAGTCTTATGTTTCGTGTCGTTCAGTTTTTCTAATGTGGCTCTGAAAATTTGGTCTTGGGTACAGATTTATCTACATCTCCTCATTTATTCCCACAGGTGACTTTCAAGAGGGGGATTAAGGAAGAGAAAGTGATCATCTTTTCGAAGCATGACTCAGCCCCTGGCTTCCAGAAATAGTCTTTCTATATCAGTATTCATCAGTCACACGGCTCCGAGTTCGTGGGCACAGTTTCTTCCCTCCTCCACGCTGTGTCTCTGTTGCAGCTCCTCAGCAGGACGGTGCAGCAGATGTTCATTTTGGACCGTTTTGATTTCTTGCCATTTTAGCGGGAGTTAAAATTAGCTCAGCAGCACCCCGCGGCTCTTCACTCAGAAGCTATTAGGCCCAGAAGCAGCCCGGTTCACCGAGTAGGCAGACAGGGAAGACGAAGTGGTGTCTGAAGAGCCACGACACGCTGGGGAGTGATGGTGACCAGCTACCGCAGACTCAACCCCGGGGCGGACAGCCCCGGCTTGTGTCGGGGCCCTAGACTATGTAAGGAGCAGACCTGGCCAGTCCCTCTCTCTACCATAGCTAGCACCCAGACCGCCTGAACACATGCTCGGGCCTCACTCACCCGAGCACACGCCACGCTCCTGACTCACTGATTCCTGCAGTTTTTGTGCAAAATAAACTCTTTGAATCATGGTGGACTTGTGTGGACTCCCTGCGTTTTGTTGCGGCACCTGGAAGTTGCTCACTATCCTCCTGGATTATATTCCCCACGTATTTTTACAATCTGTAGTGTCGTCTTCCTGATTGTCTGGACTGTAAATCTACTCTGTTGCTCTGCTCTGTACTCACGTCTCATCCTGGAAGAGGAATCCCTCCTCGGTCGCCTCTACCTCTGAGGTTTCTCCCGTTTTTTTCCCATGTTAAATTTTGTGTTATTTATTTTTTTGGAAATGTTTTGGAAAGTTATGAGCAAAGTTTCCAGGGAATCAACTGTATAACACAGGAGGTTTTAGCACTTCTACTTAATGCTTTGACATCCTTTGGTAAAACCGTTTCGCTGCCTTCCACAAGAGAGAAGGAAGAGGGTTCAGTGTTTTGAGAATAAAATTTAGACGGAACAAGTTGGAATTCTGGAGAACAAAATGTAATTTCAGTGTCTGAAAATAAACTGAGAGAACAAAATAATTACTTACTGTGCAAATAGATCACCTCTCAGCCTCCCAGGCTTCCCACACACCAGTTGCTATGTGGAAAACAAGCGTAGCTACTGTGTGTGGCCACGTATTAACTTGATCAGGCCGTGAACAGGGTACGTTTTTAACCGACGTTTCAGTTTCCTGCAGTCCAGAGCAGTCGCTTCCATCTCTTCTTAAATGTGGGTTTAACCTGCCTGTGTCATCATCCTCTTGTCCTTCTCTCACTTTAAGATGACTCCCTGACACTGGAGGCCTCTGGGCAGAGTCTCAGTCTTCCGCTGAATGAAGGAGCGGGAACGTTCTGGATCAACTTTAACAGTGAATACTCATTGACTGAATCTGACGTTATCAGCTTGCAGGCAGGTGCGAACACGCTGATGTTTACTGGGAGACCCAGATAGATTCTAGCTTACTTCGTCTGCCCGTTTCACAGCTTTCGCATATCTTGATTTCCAAAGTGATGTCACTTAGGCGACTGTGCTCTGGTACTTCGCAGCCCAGCTACGGCACCGGTACCCGCACGGCGGCTCCCTCAAAGGGAGATAAATCTTCTCCTAGTGACTGTCGGAGCTCCACCAGACTCGCTGTCTTTCCAGCAGACACACTAAGAGTCCGGCAGCAACTTCTCATGGCTGGTCAGTCCGTGTTCTCCGTGCCCCCCCCCGCCCTCCACAACACACACTACGTAGCCACAAGCTCCGGCCTCCCACAGTCGGCGCTTCCTCACTGCTCTGCTGCATTTCGAAATACGCTGGGAGAGGATTCTGGCAGACTTTGCAGGTCGGGAGGCCGCTGGACCAAAGCCTCTGATTTTGCATATGTACACGGAGACGCTAAAAAGTCGGGGTGCCTTGTTCCTATGTAGGACGGATTTAGGGGCCGCTGTGTCTTAATCTGTGTAGGGGCCTTCCACGAGTGTCTTCAGTGACTCATAATTGTTTTCACCTTCCCACATTTGTCACGTGTTTGTAGGGGAATCACAGTGAAACGCTGTGATAAGATGTGTTAGCAGTAGAGGAGTAAAGAAGCTAGCAAGGCTGCTGAAGCTTCGGCTGTTCCCGTCCGCCAGTCACGGGGCCGCTGGTCTGATCCCCAGCTCCTCCGGACTACGTGTCAAAGAGTCAGAACCCGGGTTGGTCCAGGTGGTCAGGCCAGTGCCCTGCATGGTAGCTCGCTGCTGGGTGAGTGAGCGGCAAACTGTAAAGCACTTTGGACACAAGCAGTAAATATAGTATAAATGTAAAGCATAGACGCAGACCATTTACCATTTGCAGGTCGTACCGGTCTCTTAATTTGGAGAGTATCAGCACTATGAAAGCGAGCACAGTATTTGATCATTTTGGCACTGAAACAAATGGATGAACGAGTCCTACACTGACGGGGTCAGGGGAGAGAAAGAACAGATGAGAGACCCGGAGCCGTAAACTCTGCCTGGACCGCATGTGCACGGAAATCATTCAGCTTCTCTTGTTGCCCGACTTCTCCCTCCTCTCCTATCGCCACTGAATGAGACACGTCACAGGCGTAATGGCGCTGAGGCCGCCCGACGAGAGACCTTCGCTGCTCTGTCTGTCTTTGTTTGATTTCATTTTTCGGCTTCCTGCTCCTCTCGGCAGATGCTGTTTATGGGACCCAATCAATTGTCTGAAAAGTGTTCAGGAGGCTGTAATCATTTGTTTTACATCCTGTGAGATCAGACTTGTGGGTTTTGTTGTAATTTTGAAAATAGCACATGATCAACCTGCTGTGTCTTTTTGTTTCTGCGTTGTTTCTCAGACAAAAGAGATTAGTTTTATTTGAAACCACTTACTGACATTTATCCGGGGATGTCTTGCTCCTACACTTTCCTTCCATCTCCAGTTTCTTTGGTTTTCAGCTGAAAACCTCCCACGAAGACGCTGGAGACGCCACATCTGGCCCCCTGCGCTCCACGGCTGAACGGGGGAGCAGCGTGCGCTCCGCTGAATGAAACGTGTCGCGATAGCCACAAGCACGCGGCGGTGATGAGTGACGACTGAGCCGACTGCTGTGGGTCCCGGAGGTGTCCGTCTGCGGTACGAGAGGTTTCCGCAGGCTGTGTGTAACATGAGACAGTAGAAACAGGACGTATCGCAGAGCTACACCGAGAAATCTATACATTTCATAAATGACAAAATATATTTTTTGTGTTTACAAGCCATATGATTCTAAAATATGACCTAATCTGCCTTTTGTAAAGACCTTAGATATGAAGCAAGGTTTAAAAAATAGCACCCGTACATTCGAGGGTTAACGGGACGACTACAGGACTCGTCACGTTCTAAAAAGCTCCTCAGGTCAGTAATGAACATACATATTCATGCCCAGCAGCCTCCCCCCTCCCTGTCAGGGGAGACAGATGATATGAGACCCACAGCAGGGTCCAGAGACCGGGGTGATGTTAGATATATTCCTCCCCTCTGGGCGCAGATTCAGCCAGCCTTCCCACCAAAACTAGCACTCCCAGAATCCCCTGGAGCGCTTGTTAGGTGACATTAAGTTCACTTTCTGTGTTGACCTTTACTCGTTTTCCCTGCTGGACTCTTTCGCTGCTCCACACGGCGAAGCCATTTAAATAGCATCATCTCTGCGGACACAGGATCACGTTTAATGAGGAACTCTTTGTGTATGTGTAACTTTCATGGATGTCTTTAGCACATTGGGATGTATGCAGTAGCATGGCAGTGACATTTTATACCACAGAGGTTTATCAGATTGTAGAAGCTCTACAAAGCTTGGTGATGAAAGGTAAACGAGATGGTCTCTAATGAACATGAACACGGTGGTGATTCGCAGCAGTAAATCACAGCCTTGTGTTATAATGTGTCTGTTGAAATGGTTCATAAAATCCAGGAGAAAAGCCGCACCAGCTGATCACGTCTTCCCGACATCGGTGTGACGTGGTCTGCTACAGGGCGAGTCGCATCGCGCATTGAAAGGTCTCTGGGGAAATATCGGGAACACTCTCGGCGGCTGTAGGGGCGCGTCAGCGTCTGTGTGTGATTGGACTGCGATTGATGTCGGAGCAGAACTGCTTCGTGCGACGCGTTGTCCGACCACACGGCAATTGGAACCAATTTAGGGTTTCCACGGAAGCGCGGTGGCAAATGAAGACAGAGAGCCGGGGAGAGACGTTCAAGCGCCGCCGCCGTCTCACGTCCGCACAGATGCTCAGTCACCGTCTGAACCACGGGCAGGTGATGAGAAAATGGGCCCCAGGCCACAGACAGGATAAAGGCCCACACTTTTTCTATTCACCTACCGTGCATTTATTATTATAGTTATTATTGTCACTATTCTATAATAGGTTTTACTTTTTTGCTCATTGACTTCCTCTTTCCCTCCTGATTGTTGTGCAGTTGTAACAAAGCAATTTCCTCTACTGGGATCAATAAAGTTTTTAAAATTCTGTACAGGTCCCCTGGATTTGCAGAGGCTGTGTCTCTTTGTGGCTGTTCTTCTTTTCTCTTTACTGAGCCGTATGATTTTCAAACATCCACTTCATGCAGAGGCTCTGGCCCAGGGGCTCCCTGACCTCCCGGGGCCCTGTTGGTTTTCGTTTCATGGCCCGAAGATACAATTAAAAAGCTCCGTTCGAGACAGGTCATCACACTGTGCAATAATGATAATAATAATATTCAATAACTTTATTTCTATAGAACCTTTCAAAAACTGTCACAAAGTGCTTTACAGTAAAAACAAAGAATGAACATCATAAAATCAAGAAAACAATTGTAAAACAAGATAAATGATCGAAAGACCAACAAATAGCACCGGTTAAAAAGCCTGGAGATAAAAGTGAGTTTTCCTGTCATGGATCCTCGGGCAGGGAGTTCCACAGCTGGGAGAGACAGCCGGACATCAGGCTCACGGGGAGGTGGCAGGTCAGAGATGCAGGCGGGAGTCGGACCGTTCAAGGCTTCAAAAACCAGCAGTAAAATCTTACGGTACACTTGAGTTGAATCTGTTATTAGTCTGCTCAGTATGAAAGTGTGGTGATGTTGTGATGTGGTTTCAGATCGGTCCGTTCAGCTGCAGCATCCACCACTAACAGGTTTCCAATAAAGGTGTGTGTGTGTGTGTGTGTGTGTGTGTGTGTGTGTGTGTGTGTGTGTGTGTGTGTGTCAGCCAGCAGCCATCAGAGAGAGCTGCAGGTGTGTGCTGCATCCATGACACAGTCTGCAGAGTCCTGACCCTGACGTCTGATCCGAGCGACGTCCCGGTAAAATAGTAAGTCCTATAAGACACGTGACTGGAACCAGATCATGTTTTATCTGCACGTAACGAGGAAATGTTGTTAATGAACATATCAGCAGCTCAACACCCACCTGTAGAGACTCCAGCACCATTAAACTGGTTTAGGGTTCGGTTCAGACTCTCACAGCACCTGGTTCAGGTTCAGGAAAGATCCTGGTCTGGTTGAATACAGTAGAAGTTCACAGTGACTCCAGACACCAACCTGTTTATTTACACTGAACTAAAACCACCATCTTTCCTGGACCTCAACCACAGACGGGACTCTGGATGTGAACCTGGTCTCCGGTCTGACGTCTGCTTCGTACACCACCATCCGCCCCAAACACCTCCTGACGTAGCTTCACTCATTAGAAAAAAGGAAGAAAAGATCAGGCTTCCTACAAAATGTGTTTGCTGTTGCAATTTAGTTGTAGAGAGATGTAATTTCTGGGAGACAGGATGGAAATTCAACAGCATAATTTAATTGTTGATGACATTTTGAATCAATCAACTGAACTCTGAACAACTAAATCTGTCTCTTTTTGTGTGTACAACAAAGTGAACGTCTTCCAGCAGAGACCGTCTGCACACGTGAGCTTTTACTCCCGGTAACGAAACACTATCATGCCCCTTTTTTCTTTAAAACCCACGTACGACATCCGAGTCTCCTCCCGACAAATCGCACATCCACCCAGACGCACGCGCGTTTGCTGTGCACCTGTTGCGCAGGGAGGCCGCTGAACCTTCCCGCCAGCTGGTCTGACTCACGCTGGATGTCAGATGTCTCCGTTTGACTTGTTTGTAGAGAAGCTGCACACGCTCAGAGTAAAATGTCAGACCACCTTTAAACTGTCACATCAATTAGATGACTCACTGACAGTTCAGACAAATCTAACCAGCTTTCACGGCCTGTCCTTTGCCAGGCGAGTCAATTAACTGAGCTGACAGCGCTGCCAACTGCACGTACCGGAGTTTTATCCCTGCTGTCTGCTGGCGTGTTGTTCTGTTGACTCCTGCCTGCCTGCACACCCCTGAAGTGCTTATCAAAGTGTCCTTAACAACAGCTTTTAAAAGTGTAAGGTGAGAATAATACTCAGCATTTACAAAAAAGGACAAAAGCTGCAAAACCCACAATTGCTATTCCTGTTTGTTGAGTTTCTCACCTGTTTATAAAGTTTTTTTGCGTTTCGCCTTGATTAGATAATGACTGCAGAGGCAGGTGGGACACCATGAGGAGAATGAGGGATATGTCGTGCAACTACCAAGGCTGGCGATGCTGAGAAAGGTTCGATACATCAGGATGCTGAACTCCCAGTGACGGATCTTTCCAAAAGTTCCCAGAGCAAAGTCACTTGTAACTGGAACCAACGTCACATTTCTACCTGTATTTCATAGTTAAGTGATGGCGTCAATGGCGAAAACACTGGTGGGGCCACCTCCTTTGTTTCTGGGACTTCCAGGTGACGAGCTATTCGGCCTCCTCGGGCTCCTTTGTTCGTGTATAGAAAAAAAGAAAGTGAGCTTTGGGGTGGGCCCCTAGCTCAGACGCTAAGACGCGACCAGTTTGAATCTGGCTGGGGTTGCTCTAACTCTCCCTTGTTTTCTGTCGTCTCCTCACTAGTGCCGTCTGGTGAAGACATTAAATGTCCAAAAAAATCCCTCAACATCCAGGAACAACCCCCAACAACAACAATAAGCTTAAAAGATGTATATGTTGCATGGAAATCGTTATTACTTGTGTTAGATTGGACAGGTTTGTTTAAAGCCCCATTCAGACATAGAATCTGTGATATAAAAACCAGATTTCCATCCAAATGTAGTTTTAATTTGATTATCAATAAAATTTTATTTCATTTCCATTCCTTACTGTTCTGTGACTGTTAGAGCCGATTCTCCAGCCGCCGCCATGCAACCACCACAGAAAGAGAGGACGCGGCGAGACGAGGTCGTTAAAAGAGCTGATCAGTCAGAGCCCAGACGATGGAAAACCACGTGGAGAACGTGATGGAAACCTGGCGTTTCTGCTGGTCTCATGTGTTGATGTGAGGAAGGTTCCAGTCTCCTCACGGCTCCTCACAGACCCGATGGTTTCCTCTCTTCATGATTCACGGACGTCAGCGTTTAGTCACTCAGGCTGTTTCCACTGCTCTTTGTTGCTTTTGACTTCTAACGGTAAACCTCAGCCAGGCGTAAACTTTTTTTTGCGATATATAGATTTTCTCTCCCTCAAGCTATTTTAATGCGCGGATTTAAAATGCATTTGAAAACCGGTGGATAGAAATGCATCTATAGTGAGAAAACATGACTTTAACACGAGCCAGCGAAGGTTTCTGATACTGAAATGTTCCCTAACGACATTGCAGGACTGTGATGGATGGAGCGCTCACATCTCCAAGCCCATCTCACCAGATTTACGACATGCAAAGTGCAATTTGCGGCATTTCCTCATCGTTTCCGCTCCGTCATCGACACCTGTCACCGATCAAAGGCAAACGTCGTACCTGCAAACGTGGCAGGAGCATCTGACAGTCATTTGTGAAATATGACACTTTCCTCCATCTTTGAGAAAGACGTTCTTCTGCAACGGGCCCCTGGGACGCAGTGGGAGCACCAGAGATCAGACTGTAGTTGGTACCTTTTTGCTCGCATGTTGTCTAAAGTGTGTTCTGGTGGATATTCACGCTGTAGGTTTACAGAGCCTGAGGGAGTCATGCCCTTTTTTTTTTTCCTCTGCTTTGACTAGACCGATCTGATGTGGGAACGTCGCCTCTACAATTAAAAACGGTCCCATTCACAGAACCTCACTGACCATTAAGTGACTGATTCCTTACGAGACGTGTGTGTAATCTGAAAGTGCCCGACACCGTGTCCACGCTCAGGTTGAGTTACGAGTGTCCCCGTAAAGCGCGGAAGGTTGCCCCGTCCTCATGCGGACATTTACTGAGGTACGTGTGCGAGAGACGTCCTCTGCAGTTGCTGAACTGTTTGTCCCGGTGTTTTTGCAGCAGCAGTGACATTTAACGAACACTGGCAACAGAGACTCGGCCGAGGTTTGGAGATGTAGATAGAGCCCTGAAGGATGGGCCCGTCACAGCCGGATCGCTCGCCATTCCTCAACCCTAATCATGTCAGGTGTCTACATCGCTCCACAGCAGACGCACTGCTTCGGGATCAACTTCTTTGGTATCACGTGTTCACTTTATCACATTTTTTTACTTCTTTCTCAGGTTTTCGTAATATTTTGTCGATTAACCAAAGCTGCGTTTTTATGTCCTCAAAAGTGAAGCTGTGTATCAACCACTGACCGTGTGTGGTACCAGTCTACACTTCAGACAGATAACAAATATCAGTTCTACCTCCTCCTGAATCTGCCGGGGTTTTTTGTTTCTTTCCATCAGGCAGTTATATTCAATGTTTTTGAGAAATTATACCAAGGCTGTGAGTCTGGTGTCCGCACCACATAAATATACACTGAAACTGTGCAAATGTTTCCCTCCTCTCAAGCTAACAAACAACAATAAATACTAACATTATTTTCTGCATTATTATCGCACTTACCCTACTCAAAATCACGTTCTTTTGATCGATAACGACTATGTAAACCTTTGTATCGTTAAGGCACTAATACTAACTCATTTATTGATTCCTTTATATACCCCTGATGTTGTACTTGCGTCTTTACTACAAAGAGCTCTGTGCTTGCGGGTTTTACCGTTTGATGTTCAAATCTATCGACTTTTTACGAGCAAAGTTAATTGTAACAAACCGAAGGGTTTGGCATCAAGATTGTTTATGTCAAGGTTTTGTTTTAAATATTAATCTCAGCCGATTGGAATTTTTTTTAATAATCATATTAGTAACAAAAAACCAGTATCAAACTGGGCTGTGTCATTTACAGTATAATAGATGCAGGATGTGACATAGCAGGTTGTTTTGTTGGACGGGGAAAGGAGAACAAACAGCGTAGCAACAGCTCACGTCCAGCTCTGGGATTTATCAGACGGTGAGTGAACGGCTGGTTCTCGTTGTCAACGTGTTGGACGCGGGAGAAACGGGCAGGTGCTCCCGGTCAACAGTGGCGAGGACCGGCTGACAGCGGTCCTAGGAGGCACAGACCACGACCCGGAGACAGGGTGTCTGGGGATGTGCTGGAACAAGTCTGATCAGCACGGGCTCCACCTCGTGCCTCACAGGACTTAAAGGATCTGCTGCTGACGTCTTGGTGCGAGATACCACAGGGGCCTTCGGAGATCTTGTAGAGTCCACGCCGCGGCAGGTGAGAGCTGGTTCGGCGGCACACCGAGGACCATCCCCTGCGGATGCCATGAGGAAACCATCAGCGACACAGGAGCCAAACGGCAGCTCACCAGACTCACAGCTGGACTATCCTTTTTAGTTCTATGAGAGAACGTTCGAAACCCAGAGCGTGATCAGAGGCATCTTAACCAGAGGAAAAAGGGAGAAAATCCGAGCTATGAACGGAGGGAAACAGCCCTAGCACGAAATAACACTGACCCACAGAGTGAGAGCGTCCCTGCATTAGCGAGCGACGCTGCGCGCCATGCAACGGTCCTCATACTGTGTGCTGAGTCTGTCTCTTGACCTTTGCTGAATGTCTAACCGTCTCTGTGTCTGCCTGCTTGTACAGACAGACAATACGAAACTGGGCTTCAATGAAAGTTTGGTCAAAAAGATGTTTCTAATGTGTTGTCTTCCTCCTGCGTGCGAATCATTAAAAGCTCTTCTTACAACAGTGCCGGCCGATACGATAACACCAAAAATGAGACACAGCTCAGTCAGTCGTTCTCCGAAGGCGTGTGTGTTCAGACATGCCACGGGGGGAATTTCAGACTAGTGGTTCTGTGCCAACGAAAAGTTGTCATATGCAAGAACAGCCACAAAACATCTGTTAGCATATCCAGACCAACTGCAAACGTGGAGTTATGCTATAAAACACAAACAAAATGTCAGAAAACCAACTTTAAAATAGATTTAAAAAAGCGAAACCGTGTGGAACAGAAACACCGTGAAAGAGCTGTGATTTGGGAACAGGCGGCTCGCCGGATGGCCGGGCCTTACCCGAATCCTGGGGAGTTTGAATTAAGTTTGAATTAAGTAATCAGATGATAACTGTCAATACATCCATTGATACACGACCAGGAACTATTAATAGCACATTCTGGTTCCTTAATTTTCCAAGATTTCCAAGAAACAAATATAAACTATATACTGCATAATTATAAAAGAAATGAAGCTCACGTTCCCACAGACTTACATTTACTGTAACCTTCTCGGAATCAGTTGTATTGATATTTATCTCATATTGATTACATGTTCTGTAACTATGTGAGTAGTGTATATATGTGTGTGCTAGTTTGTACCGAGCCGCTCCCAGGTGCGAACGCTGAAAAGGAGCATGACGCTCTGTCAACTCTCCCCTGAAAAACAACGATAAAAACGTGAGTAACGTCAAAAGGATATTTCCCAGAATTCCTTTCCTGTGGATCACGGCTGTCCATTTAGGTTCTCGTCGGCCTCAGAGCGATGACTTCCTCACATTTCGCACAACGCCCTAGTGCTGCTCTGTCATATCTCTTTGAGTGTCAGTGCAGTGAAGCCGGTTTAGCGGGACCACTGCAGCACTGCGTCGGTAAACACATCCATCACTCTGGCTGTGGACGCTGACACCTGACCCGTCATCGGGGCAGAGCGAACGCCACGCATCCGCTCAGCCTCACAGCTCTGACTGATGTACGAGGTCAAAGTCTGCGACACAAACACCCCATATGTCACAACATCAATCTCTTTATTCTGCATCTGCAACGGGGGAATATGGAGAAGAGAGTCGGAGGGACTCACGGAGGAGGAGAGCTGCCGACGCCGGCTGTGACGCACAGAAACATGACGGATGGATCTCCCCGTCGGTAAAGATGGAAGCGGCCTCTCGTTTTTATTACGCTCATTACGCTACAGGCTCTATGGACGGCAGCGTGGGTTGGTCCACCACTTTGGTCCAGACTGAAATATCTCACAAACTATCGGGTCTTGAAATTTGAGAAACATATTTGTGGCTCCCAGAAGATGAATCCTAACAAGTTTGGTGATCGTATGACTTTTCCTCTAGCGCCATCTTCAGGTCATTTCCTTCATTTAGTCCAACGCTTTGTTCATGGCCAAATACCTGCAACACCAACGACATTCCCATCACCCTCAGCTGTACTTCTTGTTCAGTGGTAATTAGCACGTGTTAGCATGCTAACATGCTAAACGAAGACGATGAACATGCTACGGTGTGGTATGGCGACAGAAAACAGCGACGCCATCCGGAGAGCAGGACCCTGTAAAAGCTCATCAAGTGTGCTGTTGTAGTCTCAGCTGCAGGGAGCTGCTGCTTTTCTTTTGAGCCTAGAATTCTGTTCACGTTTTAGTAAACTGTCCCATTAAAAGCTGCTGAATCAGCTGTGATCAGCTCCTGTTGCAGTGTAGCCGTGGACGTACAGACGACTGTCACCGGATCACTGTGATACTGAAGGAAACTTAAAAACATGAGGCAAGTTCTGCTTTTTCTTTGATTTCTGAGTGGATTTAAGAAGGTTTTCTTCTGGATGGAAGTCAGGGATAATAATGTCCTCAGGAAGTTGTAAGACACACCGACTCATATCTATATGTCTTTCATGTCCGTGTGTTTGCATCAGGCTGTTATGACTCTGAGAAGGGAGACATGTTTGAGTTACAATCCCCTCACCGTATCTTTGCAGCTCCTACCCCACTAACGATATGCTCTACCCCTCAATGCAAACAAACCCATTTATACCTTTCCACTTCAATCCTGTCTCCTGCCAGAAAACTGAGTCAAAGAAACAGCCGCATGAACACTTCCAAACATCTTTCTGGTTTCCATTCACCTGCTTTTATTCGCAAACCTGAGTAGAAATGCTGAAAATTTGAAAAAAGAAAACATATTGCAAAAAAGAAGTGTATGCCTGGCTGAGGCTGGTGTATCGATAAAAACAAAAAGTGACAAAGTGCAGTGAAACAGACTAAACGCTGACGTAGATGAATCATGAAGGGAGGAAACCATCGGATCAGTGAGGAGCCAAGAGGAGCCTGGAACCTTCCTCACATCAGCACATGAAACCAACAGAAACGCCAGGTTTCCATCACGTTCTCCACATGGTTTTCCATCGTCTGAGCTCTGACCGCATCCTCTTCTTCTGTGGTGGTTGCACGGCAGCGACTGGAGAATCAGCTCTTCCAGCTGTTTATCTCGGCGAACCGACTCCTGCTATTCACATAACAGTATTGGATGGAACCGCATTATTCCCATTTTCTTTTGCAGATTTTGTGGAAAATTCGGTCAAGATTTGTAGGGAAACTTGACTATTCCAGTCAAATTCTCAGAATCCACTTCTCTGCTGTGTGTTCATATGCTCAGTACGTTCCAAAGTGTCACGTTCCAAATTACCTTCGCAGCTTACAGGTTTGATTTTTGATGAAATGTAGCTGCATTGAACCATTATAATGTGACATGAGCCACGCTGGAGCCTCTCTGTAAATGCAAATCTCTCTTTAAATTTTGGAAACATAGTATGGAAGTTAACGGGTTAATCGGTTTCCTGAAACGGCCCAGAGGGAGAAACGCTCTGGGGAAACGTGGGGGGAGATGAATCGATGAAACAGCAGCTCGCTCTGAGGCTTTGAAGCCGAGCTGTTGGGAGATAATCAGTACAATCACCATCGCCCATGTTTCCATCTCACATTCTCTCTTCTGATGAACAAATCTCTCTTCAGTGTTTGGGATCCTGGCTAATCTTTGATCTTTTTAGTGAGATACAGGATCATTTGAACAGTTATTGAGATGAAACCACCTGACAACTCAGAGACAGTTTTTTTTTTGTAAGTGCTTTTGTCTTTTATTCTAGAGGCTGATCATCTGTTTTTATGTTAAATCTTAATTTGAAAAGTGAGCCGTTGCTACAGCTCTAAAAAGCTCTAAAAGTAAATATTTCCCCCTGAAATGTGACAGTGACAGAAAACAGAAACACCCAATCATGCTCAAGTACCTCAAAATTGTACTCAAGTAAACTCACTTGGTTACTTTGCAGAACACTTTCCCTCGGAGAAATGCCGTGTCTGTCCACAGCATTTATCAGACTGCCAGTGCCCATTAGCTTACAATGATGATTAAACTTTTCCAATAACCTGCGTCTGAAGGCAAATGAGAGAACATCCTGTCTGGACCGTGGCCTGAAACAGTAACGACCTCTGTCACCGGAGGTGTGATGCTGTTAATAAAGGTTAATCGACGGTGTAATTGTCTTCTCCACGGAGAGCTGCGATTCCTTCTTTTGTTGTCACAAGTTGAAGATGGCGTTGCACCAAAGTAATTTGCTCGTCCTTATTTTCATTTCATCATTTCGACTGCTTGTCAGAGACAATGTGAGTCGATCTAACAGCAGCTACACAGGCCATTAAACTCTTGGGGTGCGTCGTTGTTTCTTTTATCTCGGAGCACATGGAAAATGTTTCCTTTCATGTTAATTTATCTTTCAGAGAGAAACGCTTCTTTGCTCCGACGACTGAGAGAGAAATCTGGATGCCAGAGGGTCCGACTTTATTAGCATACAGACACCAGAACCAAGTCGGACCATCACGGAAAGTAACAGTGGAGGGAAATGGAGTGCGACACCATTGTACTATTAACCAGGGAGGTGGCACGCTATTTTGTAAGTGTTAAAGCGGCACAACCTGTTTTAGGAGGCACCTGGAGAGGACAGAATTCTCACTCTGTGACCTGCAGCAGAGCAGGTCTAGACCGGACTCTTTATAGTCATAGTTACAGAAACCCAACATTCCCCCATGAGCGAGCACTTGGCGACAGCGGCGAGGGAAAGCTCCCTACACCTGGATGTTCAGGTGTCCACATACTTTTGGCCATGTAGCGTACCTTTGCAAAAGCTTTCTATTCATCTAATCAGAAGTTGTTGTTTTTTAAAGCTGCATCTGGAGATCAAGACAAAACAACTGATTCCTGAGTGGAACCAGGAACCAGCGTGGATCTGCACAAGAACTGTAAAAACCGTGTCTGGACACTCAACAGTGTCTGATCGCTCTAAAGCAGGGTTTTTCAGGGTCAGGCACAGTGGCCCCCTCTTTAACAAAGAGACAAAGAGACAAAGAGACAACCGCCTGCTGCCACTCGTTTTAAATTTTGGAACAACTGTTCTCACACTTTGTGGGGCTGTAAACAGGAAGTAAACAGGATTCTCAGCCGGGCTCTGAAAATACAAGGACCATGTTTTTCTTCGATTTCCGAGCAGATTTATGGACGTTTACTTGCAGTGGAGGTCGGAGCTAATATCACCAGAATGTGCAAGTCACTGTGAGTCTAAAAGCAAGTGTACCACGCCTGTGTGCTGAGTTATGAGTCTGGGGAGGAGAATACGTTTGGATACGTGGTGGTGCTAAGAGTTTTAAAGCACCCTAACAGCCCCGATGAGCTGCGTGAGAGAGATAAGCTGCTGACTGCGTTGGTGAGCGGCCAAACTACGATAAACTCACTTCCTGTTGTTTTTCGAACGCCTTGGAAAAGCTGTCCCTTTCACCCCAGCCAGTATCTCTGCCTCTCGTCGCGCCCTCCGTGCCCCCTTCAGCTCTCCCTTATAGTCTGAAAACCCCCGCCCCAAAGTGATGCCGCTCTGTCCCTGCTAGGCTTCGTTTTACGGGCACGTTGACACTAACGGAGGCCCACAGATTAAGGAACGCCACGTTCTTTTCTATGATTTACAGGCTGGCGAGCAGTTTCCACCTACAGACAGTTTCACCCTGAGATCAAAGTCCCGTGTGACGTGTCATGTCGCAGCACGGTGGATGTTGTTCTGTACATGCCAGAAAGAAGCCTAATTGGCCCGTATCACGGAGCTGCAGCGCTGCAGCACGTTATGTAACTTGGATTCCAATCCTGCGGTGTTGAAAACCCGCTTCATCTTATTGCTGCAGAGCAGCTGCAGTTTGGTGCTAATTCTTACACGTGTCTCCATGCTACTTCTGCCTGTACACGCATCTGCTCTTTCCGTGTTGTAAATGAACCGGGAGGCCCACAGAAGCAACATCCATGTGCATTATTGGGGAGTTTCATTCTTGACGCAGCAGAAACTTAAATGTGAACACAAAACTACTGAACGTGATAAAGACGCCGTGTCTTTATCCCGTTCCATCTCCTGATGACGCTTACATGCTCTAATGGCTTTGCGGCTTGTTCTCCTCTGCTGCCAAAACACCACATTTTCCCCACAAGCATCATAAGATACTTATGTCCCATATATTATACCTTTACCTCCTCGGACTGTTAATTCTTTGGAACTTTATGTGCCCAGAAGGAAAGCCGAGCCTGATTTACATTACGCCGTTCATTATTCAGAAGCTTTATGAGTTAGGAGGATCTGACTGCTGCGAGATTTTGTTACTAGAGAAGTTTCACTTTTGTTGCAGTTCCAAAAATCTCAGCAGCCAAGAAACAGAGCTTTATTTGTTGGCCCGATTACACACGTTTGACTTTGGTCCTCTGACTTTGTGGTTTTCAGTGAAATGTCTGAAACTAATTGGATGGATTACCATGAAATCTGATTATTTGTTAATATAAACTAAAATAATTACAGTTTAAAACGAGAGTACTGTTAGACGGGGGGCCGCTAAATGGAGGACCTGACATACTTAGTAATGTGCACCAATAGAGTACATTATTAACAATTGTGCGATCGAATTCTGTGGATCCTTCTGATATGCAGAGACCCTGCTGATCCTGGGGCCTTGGAGGATCTTGACCGCTTTGGCTGCTGGTAATCCGGCCTCGCCGCAAAGTACCGATCTGGTGATCCGGAGGTGAAGACATCTTGATGTCTACGTTATAAAAAAGGGCTGAACTTGGTTGAAAAGTGAAAGGTTTCTAGAAATCTCGCTTACACAGAGCTGTTTTTAGCCACGCTAGCAGCTTGGCTCTACGGATGGTCCACCACATTGGTCCAGACCAATACATCTAACTATGAAAACTCTCTAGTAGCGCTGTGAAGCAGTCTTTTCATGAGCGGGTCCCCGTTAGGGCTGCATCTAACGAGCATTACGAGTCCAACAACACGTCTCAAACATCTTTTGTCCAAACAGCAGCACAAAAACCCCAGAATATTCATTCTATAAAGTGTAGAAGAATAAGGGAACCAGCAAATAATCACAATGGAGAAGTTGGAATGTTTTTTCTCGACGCAAAAACAATTAAACGATTTGCAAAACAGTTAGTGATCAATTTTTTCTCTATCCACTGTCGATTAAAGGGCTAATTGTCTCAGCTCTAGTCCGTTTGTTTTCTCGCACGGGCTCGTACAAGGACCGCAATGCATGAAGAAAAGCAGCAAAGCCCCCGAAGACGACTGCAAGCTGGGATGGACGTAAACAATGCAGAATTTGAAATTCTAAAATAAAGAAAACCCCCTTGTTTACAAGAAAACTCCAAATGGGACCTTTGAATGCAAATGTTAGCCCGCTGCTACACGAAACTAAGACGATGAACACGGTCGACATTGTTTGTTAATATCAGCACGACAGCTTTGTCATTGTGAGCACGTTAGCGTGCTGATATAGCACTGAGCATTTAGCTGAAAACACCCTGTGCCCAAGGACGGTGGCAGAGCTGCAAGCATGGCTTTAGACTCTTTGTCTGATTTTAAAAAGCAACCATAAAACAACTCGTATCATTCGTCATCAAGTTTTTTCATGTTAATCAGAAATAAACAAAAACAAACCGATTTTAATAATCCATCATTCAGTTATCTGTCAGTTACATGTGAGGCTGAAAGTATATTTGAATGTGAGGTTTATTTATAAATATTTATTCATTAAAAAAAATTTCGGACCCCAACATTTTCAATGAACTGTTGAGATTTTCTCAACATAACCCTGATTATTAAAGAATTTATTTACAAATAGAATATCAATAAATGCATGTGCAAATATTTAACAAAATCTTGCACATGAAAATTAAAACCTGGTCTGCTTTTGTGGTGACGGGGCAGGTTCTAGGTCCCGACTGGGCTACTTTTGTCGGTCAAATCTGGCAACACCGAATGCGGATGCAGCCGCGGGCTTTGAGACCGTGGTCTACAGAGGAGGGACGCTCAGTGGAGGCAACAGGCCGGCAGGGGATGATTGACCAGACGTGAAACATTTCAGAAAACACCCTCTCCTTGTGTCTCGCTGCGTCTTTGCTCTGAAGGACATGAAGCCCATCGTCTCCCCTCTCTCTGATTCTCTGTGTAACAAGTGAGATCTCAAACAGCTGAAGGCTCCCGTTTCGCTGGCTCATTAGCACATCATACACTCCACAGAAGGAAATTACCTGTAGAGCTCAGCCTTTGTGCTGAGTATCACTTGATCTGACAGTAATTACAGGAATCACAGCAGCCCCGAGGTCTGAAACATGAGCGGGAAACACAGTATATACAGTAGGAGATCAAACACACACATTTGCACCTATGTACCAGACTCAGTCTTCACACAACTGTGAGAGATCCTGCATCGTTTTAAATCTGTAAGTCTCCCGGTTCTGTCTGTGCAAAGCATTTTAGGATCCTCGTCACTGCAACAGCTGTTGACACAGAACTGGTCCAGACTTGTGGCTCCAACGTGTTTTCCACACTAAAGTCCTACAACAGGCCTTAGATTCACTTTGTATGGAAAAAAACCCCCAAACACAACAAAACAAAACAGGAAAAACCCCTTTCATTGCTTCCATGTTTGTGTCATTCAGTGTCTCTTCTGCTCATTCTGACTTTTTGGTTGTAAAATTTAAAGAGCTTCCTTTCAGAGGAGACCAGGGTCATGACTGTGATCAGAAGCGTGGAGGAACAGTTAGCGTTTTATCTGTGGTACATTATTTTCAGGCCTGAGTGCGGGTGTCTGTTAAGGGGGTTCACCCTAAAACCAAGTCTCGACAACGGCCCTATGAAGAGGTGACGACCAAACAAAATGTCCTAACTTTCCAAGAACATCAGTCTAAAGGCCCGGTCGCACCAAAACGTGGTTCAGCAAATTTCATCGCAACGCTTGGGTCTAAAAGGGGACGTGGTGAGGACCCGCGGGGCGAGCAGGTTCCGGATCGTGCTTTTGCCCCCCCCAGGCGGTACGGGTCGAGAAGTCTGGTGAGCCCCCTGGGCAGAACTGGGTGAACATTCTCTTAGTAAGAAGAATGAGGGAGGCCAAGTATAAAGTCAGGGATGAGCAAGGCTTCACGTCAACCTGAGATTTGAATTCTTTTCACTGTCGATGCTGCAGCTTTTTGTGCACATTTCCCCATTTTTCAAAAGGGACTCAACCGTTTTCACTTCCGAGCAGGCGTTTCCTCTTCCCCCTTCATGACGGTTATAACGTTCGGCTTTCATTGATCATTTTGGAGGATGTGGTTTGTGCTGCTGGTGACCTGTATTACATTACACAGAGCAGTGTGTCTGTTATTTAGCCTCCCCTCATCGATAGAAAGGACCAACTAATAGAAAGACCTGTCTATGTAACACAATACAGTTCAAGAGCAGCACAAACCGTAACACCCCAGATGACCATAAAGTTGAATCCACTCTTCTGAACAAAACCTGTGTGTGTGTGTGTGTGTGTGTGTGTGTGCATGCTCTAAATTCTCAGCTGATGTATTGTTTTGCTTCTTTTTTATTTACAGGGGCAATTATCACGTTTCCCAGCAGCCACTGCAGCAGCAGACTGAAGTACTGATTAGAGTCACCATGGCAGCCTCTCTCTGGCTCTCCTCTTCGCTTTCCACACACACACTCACACACACTCACACACTGATGATACAACAGGGGCAATTTGGGGCTCAGTGTCTTGCCCAAGGACACTCTGACATGTGGACTGGAGGAGGGAGGGGTCTGGAGGGTTAGTGGACGACCCGCTCTTCCTCCGGGGCCACAGACGCCCACCGCTCACGTCAGCGTTTACTGCAACCAACGTTCCACCTGATTCCCTGCATGTGAATGCGTGGTCCCCATCAGCGGACTCACCGGCAGCAGCGAGGTGAATCTGTGACTTGGTTGTGTTTCGGTTTCAACTCCCGGTGAACTCCCGGTTCACCTGGTGAACGCTTCAGGCCGGAATTTGGGCTCTGGGCTCCTTCGGTTTCAAGTGTACTTATTCTCTGTGGAAAGTGGAGGCAGAAAATCCCTCCTTGGAGAAGTCTCTGAATATTTTTGTCACGTAAATGAAGAGATATCTGATGTTTTCTTTTTCATCCCTCTTGTTTTGCTCCTCTGATTTGTCCATCTCTACTGATCCCTTTTATCTTATCCTGTCTTATCCTGTCTGTCCATCTGTTTAGTCTGTCTCTGTTCTGTTTGCTCATTCAAACTTTTAATTTGTTCTTTATGTTTTTCTTTCTTTGCCTCTAGATTCCTTTCCATCTGTCTAGTCTGCTTTTGTCTTTCCCCTGTTCTTAATTCTTTTCCTCCATCCACTGTGGGTTTGTATCAAGCACCGTCGTAATCCATCAGCCAGCGCGGCCTGCTGGGTTTTTACAGGGCGTTATTCATCTGGACAGCGATGGCTGGGCACAGGCGTGCAGTAATGCTATGAAATGTGTGCAAACAGAACTAAAGATGGCTGGATTACTGTAATCTGGTGTTAATCACAGCGGGGGCTCTGCGGGCGGGAGGAGGAGGAACAGGCTCCGCGTGTTGCCGGACCATGAGGTGAACACGCAGCAGGACTCTGAGGAGACAGAGGACCAGTTAAATCTGAACCTTTTAGTTAAACACAGATCGTCAGTCCTGTGTTGGTTGTGTGTCACTGATCTGTTCTTCAAAAAAAGATAACCGCTCTTCAATAGTTCCCACAGTAAAATAACAACTAGCACGATTTTTTTATATGATGTAAATTTCTGCGTTAGGTCTAAATTCCAGTGTTTGGTTTAACACTGATGCATTCACACACACACACACACACACACACACACACACACACACACACACACACACACACACACACACACACACACACACACACACACAGTGAAACTTTCTTTTTGGTTGTGTGTGTTTGTGCTGTGTGAGAGATTCGGTTTAGTGAAGCGAGCTCTTCTTCTTTCCCTTTCGTGTTTATGAGTTGTTTTTATTAAAGCACGTCAGTCTGTCTTCCTCTTCCTCCTCCTCCTCCTCCTCCTCTTCCTCCTCCTCTTCCTCCTCCTCCTCCTCCCACCTCGTCCTGCTCTTTATTTTCTCTCCTTGCTGTCCTTGGATAATAAAAGCCGGGCTGTCTGAAGAGGAGTTCTCTCTGGGGAAGCCTGTTCAAACGAAGAGATGCTCAGATATAAAGATGAGATAATCAACACATTATGCTGATGTCCTTGAGCTTCTTCCAGAAATCTGATTTCACTGAGGACCACTTCCCAGTTTTGATTTTAACATCAAGCGTATCAGCGCAATCTCATCTGAAATATAAAAGTCAGAGAACATCGAGTTCTCATGCAAGCGGCTCCACCAGGACTTCTGCAATGAAAGTTTACAATCTAATAAAGTTCACAGTCCAGCACAAGTAACTCAGTGAAAGGAGATGATCTAAAACACAAGAAGTGTGAAAAAACATTCAGATACATCTCTGAATTATTTTACAGCACAGCTACGAAAGCTATGAAACACAGCTATGAAAGAGGTTCTGTACGGTGGACACTGGGCTTGAAATGCCTCAACATGTCATTAAAAAATACAGAGATGTGGATTAAATCATAGTGCAAGGACCAATTATAAGCTCAGCATTTTGATGAATGTTTTGCGTCAAATGTAAGTTCCAGTCAGGAAGTATAAAACACTGAAAACTGAAAATATATCAATCTATAGCAAATAAGAGATTTTCCAAACTAAAGGTCCCACATTTGTCTCTAAATCGATGCCGTACAAATGCTTGATTTTCAGTCTGCGTGTGGTCAGTTTGATTCTGAACTCAGATGAATCAGTCGCTGTCAGGAACGATTTACTTCTTCGTTTTTCCATCGACCCAAAATCAAAGAGTAAAGTGACTTCCCTCATATTTTAGAGAGATGTTTTCATTTATAAGGTCCACAGGTAACATGCGTTGTACTTCCTCTGAATCTAATCCAATTAGTCTTATTTTCACATGTGTATTTGGTCTGTACTTTGTCTTAACACCTTTTTTTGACCACTGGACGTAGTCACATGTGTATGTCAGTTGGATCAAATGTATCGTGTGTGGTTTGCCCGGGTATAACTAAGATTTCATAGCCGCTCTTCAGACTTTCGTACTGCAACACTGGTCTTTGGAAAGTGAGAGAAATGACAGAATAAAGTCCCCATCACAGTGATGAACATCCGCTCCGCCACAGTAGCTTGAGTGGAGTCAGAAAATCGCCTTCGCTGAGTGTAAACGCTGCGTGAAGAGAGCAGTAAGACCAGACATACACGATGGCCGATGAACCGGCAGAGCCTGTACGTTGAGGAAAAGGTCCTTGTTATAAAACATCATCCCAGTGAGATCTTCTTGGGGAGAAGACGGTGAGGAAAGGAGGCGGTATCTTCTCCTGCCGACGCTCCCTCCTGTTTATTCTGATACCTGCCGCTCTTATTATACTGTTTACTCAAAAACGTGGCCTCGGAGGATTCACTGAAGGTGCGGCGAGATCCTCAAAGTAAATACTTAACCTTAAAAAGCTTTTGATAAAGTCAGAATTCCAGATACAGCGGCAATGTATCTTGCCCTGCCGTGTTCAGTCAAGTTAAATTCACTAGAGTTTGGTTTCTTGCTTGAAGGAGGTTTGAAATAAGATGTTAAAACTAATCTTCTGTCTCTGATGTAAAAGCTGTGACGGAGCTGTTTGTTTTGTTTTTCAGACGGTTGCTGATTGAAATGAACAAAAGAGGCTAAAAACTGGACGACAAAGAAAAAATAATTAAGACTGAAATCTCTAACACTGGGTTGCTGACCGTGTGTCTTCAGACTGAGGTAATCAGTGGACACAAAGTGCCACCGTGTTGAAAGACTGAAATGACATGACGAAACAACTGACTTGAATTTCAGCACCTCTTTCTCTTTCTGCCCCAAAAACCAAAAACCAAATCATTTCTTTGTGTTGGGTTTCATATTTCACAGTATTTGATCACTGTTTGAACATTTGACATGTCAGGACTGAAGCCACAGAAATAAGACGCAGTAGTCACCAAAACACGCATAGCCACACGTAGTATTCCTCTCCGGGATCTTCGGATGGACTCCTCCGCGGCAGGAACCGTTTCAGGAACTGTGTTTCCACTGGAGGAGCCTAACGTTGGTCGGTGTGGGGCGAGGAGGGCTCCATTTTTTATTGGCGGAGTAAAAACGCGATTTAACTGACGGGAGGCATTTAAAAAGGCAGTTTCAAGTGTTGTACGCCTACCACAGCACCGCTGATGATTTAAAAGCGCTGCTCTGAAACATTATCACCATCATCACTCTGAGAGGAGTGGTAGATAGGACCCAAGCGGCAATGGAAAATACCCAAACAGACACGGGTCGGTTTGGGAAAGCGCAGTCCCAGGATAGACGCGCATTTTTCACTCTAGTTTAAACCTCTTGAACTTGCGCAGACGTGCATTTGTTTGTAGTCGCGCCGCCTCCAAAATGTGCTTGACATTTTCCATGAACTTTCCGGGGCCCCGGACCCTCGATGTCCCCGAAACCCCGAGTTTCACTGTGTGTCAGTTAGTTTGTGATAATTTCATGAATTGCTCGTCAGTTTGGGAAGCTCCCTGGTGAACTTTGACATACACATTTGTGCCGTTGACCAATAACAGGCCGTCTTGACAGAGCTGACCTCCACAATGGGTGTAAGGTATCGTTGCTTATTAGCTGTCGCAGCATCCGGTTTTATTGAACCTCCTCTGTCGGAGGATAAACTGGTCCACAACAGAGACATGGTTTTTATAGTCAGAACACAGAAAACAATGGTGCAGATACACCTTTTGAATAAAATGTGTTTTCCCCTCTTTGAATGAAAGGTCCAGTGTCAAAGCAGCCTTAAACCAGCTCTGACATCTTTTCACGCTCTTGTGAATTTATGTATAGAGAGAGAGAGAGAGAGAGAGAGAGAGAGAGAGAGAGAGAGATGTCCATTGCTGTGAATGTCCCTTTCTTGTACCAGACTGCAGGGACAGAGACAGAGCATCTGTCACCTTCAGGCGACCCTGTGGGGGAGGAGAGAGGAGTTATAGGAGGACGAGAGGATGAACGAGGGAAAGACAAGAGGAGAGACGTGCTGAGGACGGAGGGAGGAAAGGGAGAAGCCGGAACAACTCACACTTCATTGTTGAAAATGTTTTGATGTTGAGTCTTGTTTATCTCCTTCACCTTCGTCTTCGCCCTCAACTTTACTTCTCTTTTATTTACATTTTCTTTTTGTGCTCACCCTTCATCGACTTGTCTTCCCTTCTTGACCTTCCTCTTCTTCCTCTTCTATCCCCTCCCTACCTCTCCTCTCTCCCCAGTCCTTCTCTTTCCCCCAGTATCCTCTCATCTCATCTTTCCTTGTCTGACCTTTTTTCTCTTCTCCCCTCCTTTCCTCTCGCCTACACCCTCTTCTCCTCCCCTTTTGTCATCCCTCCACCTCTCGCTACATTTCTGTTTGTTTTTTCCGTTGTCTTTACCGCACATTTAACCAAACCCCTTCTCATTTCGTGTCTTCCTGCGTTCTCCCTCTCCCCTCTCTGATTTGTAATTAATCCCCTCTTCTGCCTACGCCCATCTCTGGAGGGATTTGTGAGGAATCCTTTAATTACCTCCTTCCTACTAAAACCACTTAAAAACTAAACTTTCTACTCCCAATAACAACCTCGCCTAGGAATACCTTACCTCAGAGGAAAGTCTGCAAGGACATTTTGATTTATGCAGTTTGGACGAATATGTTAGCATATACCTAGTTAGCATTAGTTCGCTTATGTTTGATTTTTTTCTTTTTTTTTCTTTTTGGGTTTCCCAAGTTTCCCAGGAAGTGAAATATTTACTGAAAATTGTCTTTAAAAATTCTTCTCTGAGGCTGATTTTGCCTCATCTCTCTTTTTTCGGTGAATAAGCTGAGGAGTCGGGAATATTCAAGTGATCCCCTGTTTGAATAATTTATGGTTCAAACGGAACAAGCTTAAATAAGAGGAAATATGTGTGTATATGAAGGGTAATGATATCGCCTGTGTGTGTGTGTGTGTGTGTGTGTGTGTGTGTGTGTATGTGTGTGTGGAGCAGCAGGTGCACCAATCGGAGAAGTCATGCTGACTGACATTTCACCGCCATGATTTGCACACCATTTTATTACGGGGATTATGACCCACCCAGAGGATTATAAATTCACAGCCTCCACGATCTCCTCAACATAAACACACGGCTGCCGCCGTTAGGCTTAGACACCAGGGCGGTTTCAAAAGGTGGGGGATGTAGATGTTAGTGGTGGTGGGGTGTTCGTATCAGAAGTATTTATGTCAACCTAATAAATGTGTAATGAGGCATCAAAACTCTCAGCTGATTTCGCGAGGTTTTAAAAGCTTGAGCAGTATTCATTTAACCTTTAGTTAAATCTTGAACAATCACCCTCATTTTTGACTATGTCTGCGAAAAGATGGGCATTACAATTTGTTATTTGTATATAAATTGTGAACAAGACAGGACCGAGTACTGAACCTTGTGGAACCCCCTTTGACAGTGGTAAAAATACAGAACGATCATCTCCCGGGATCACACACAATGCCGTTTACGGGACGGGTAGTTCTGAAGCCATTTTCGAGACTCAGAAATCAAAACCAGTATCTCATAGCCTCAACAGAATCGGACGCTTTCGTTAAATCGACAGAGAGCAACACAGTATTTCGCTTTGTCAACAGCGGATACAATGTCATTTGTATTCAAAGCAGTAGCAGTGACAGTACAGTGCTAAGCTCTGAAACCAGACTGGTTTGGATATAACACGTAATTTCTTGAGAGGAATGATTTGAGATGATGATTAATTAATAGCTCCAGGACTTCAGCAAGACGGGACAGTTTGGAAATTGGCCAATAGTTGTTGAGATCACCACGCTTGTTCAGTGGGACTAAATGTGCAGATTTCTAGACCTGAGGGATAAATCTAGTGGAAATGGAGAGATTAAATAGATATGGAATTTGTTCAGTAATACGTGGGGCACAGACTTTTAAAAAATAGGGTCTATTTTATCCTCATAAGTTGCTTTTCTGCAGTGGATAGCTTGGAGTGCCTGCAGTTTAAACTGAGAGGTACGGTTTATGGAGGATATATGAGCCAACAGCCCACTATTAAGAGCAGAACCTGAATACACTGTATCAAACTGATTCCCAGCTGCAGCAAAATGCATGTTGAAAGCACGGCCAATCTCTGATGACTTACTGCCACGGCCCCAGTGCCGTGGATTGTTTGTTTCCTCCGGTACCGCCCCTCCTGCAGTGGAGCAGGTTAATCATCTTCAGCTGACTCCCATCCCTCATCCACAGGCGTATGAAGGGGGAGAGAGGGAGACCAGACGGGGCCGGTTGGCTATGTAGCGGTTTGGGTGCCGTGGCTGTGGGTTTCGATACCGAGCTCGGTGCCGTCCTCCATTCCCCCTTCCTCTTTTCTTTTTTTTTGATGAAGAGGTTCGTTTGAGTTGCCGTCTTACCTTGTTTCCGTTAAGCTGTAAATACATCTTTTTTTGTTCCCGGGAAAACATCCGTTTCCCTGTTCTTTCTCCTTCCCGGGCTCATTTTTATATGTGTTACTCCCTTTATCCCCTGGACCATTTAGGGGACGTAACACTTATTTATTTAGCAGCCAATAAATGTAATAGATATAGAGGATTTGTCTTAGATTGGGGATCAATGAGGGTGGTGTTGTCTGCAAACTTCAGGAGCTCGACAGACTGGAGGTGCAGCCGTTGGTGTACAGGGAGAAGAGTAGAGGAGAACGGATGCAGCCTTGGGGAGATCCGGTGTTGACGGTCTTGGACTCAGAACATGTTTCCCCAGCCTCACGTGCTGCCTCCTGTCAGACAGGAAGACAGTGATCTACCTGCAGGCTGGTCTGGGAAACCTCAGCTGGCAGAGCTTGTCCCGCAGCAGAGCTGGGATGATGGTACTGAAGGCAGAGCTGAAGTCCGTTGGATCCTGGCATAGGTTCCCAGGGAGTCCAGGTGCCATGCTGACAGCGTTGTCTACAGACCTGTTGGCTCTGCAGGCTGGTGGGCTGGAGCCGGGGGACAGAGACACGGGGGATGGTGTCAGGACTGTTCTGTTGTCTTGTCAATACGACAGTAGAACCCACTCAATTCGTTCGCCAGGTGCAAGTTGTTGGCTGAGAACTGGTGTTGGAGTTTCTCAGAGTCATGTAGCTTCTCTCACTTTCTTGCTAAACCTGTACTTTAACTCTGTTGTCCTTGTCCCTGTCCCCACTCCTGAACACTACTTCCCTGCCAGCTGCAGCACAGAGTCCGGTATTGATCCACACAGCCAAATTTCCATGAAGCGTAAAACGGAAGATGGAGAAAAGTAGCTGAAGTTCATCCAGGTTGTTACACAATGAACGCACGTCGGAGAGTAGTTTTCCTGTTAGCGGTGTGTGAAGTCCGCGCCGGCGGAGATGCACAAGTGCGCCGGCACACGTACCCGTCTCACTGAATGAACAAAGGTGACGGCACCTTCGACCAGAATGTCCAGCAGCTTCACGGAGAAAAGTAGCAGATAAATCCGGTGGAGTTTTTCCCCTGATGTTCATGTGCTCCTCCCTGGTGAAAGAGCTTCAGGTACTGCAGCAGAAAGCTGAATTTACGAACAAAATAAGACACCAACACACTCTCAGCTCTCCGCGCTGCACATATCGCATCTTCCATATTTAATCTGTAGAAACAAAAAATGAGACTTTTTGGTTCGATGAGCAGTGAGACCACAGTATGTACTGACTGTCAGCAGCTTACCTCTTAATGTCAAATGTCCTGTCCTCAGAGTGAAGGTGCAAAGGACACAAAATGTAAATTAGGCAACCTAGGAGCCTCAGGAAAGGTTTATTCCTTACCTATTCACACTTTCAACAAGGACCACACTTTTCAGAAAGGTTCGGTTTTCCACAAATGTCTCCATCTTTCTAAATATGTCCTTGCTTTGCGATAAATTCTCATTTAACAAAGATGTCCTTGCTTTCCACAAATCTCCTCTTAATGTCATCGAACCCAAAGTGCTCCTCGCAAAGATGGAAGTAAAAGAGCACACCGAGTTACACTTGATGCCTGTCGTCCACTGTCAAAAATGATGCGATATTTTTAAGCTACAAATATTCATATTGTGTCATTCAGGCCAGAATCTCAAATGAAAGCTCACTTTGTAATTACCGGTACTGTGTGTGTGTGTGTGTGTGTGTGCTTGTGTGTGTGTGTTCTCTGAAAAGCTCTTGGCTGGTGCTATTTTAAACAGCAAAAGACAGATGGGGCAAAGATAATTCTCCAAAAAGACGAATTGGATGGTTGGACAGTACTCGCTGTGGGCGAATCAGATTAGTACAATATCAGTCTCTCTCTCTCTCTCTCTCTCTCTCTCTACCTCTACCGCCGCATGTGGTGGCTCCAAATTTATTCCAGTCTGAAAATGAATCATTACTAATGAAGCAAGGGAAGAGCAGGTTATTTTGGTAACAAGCAGTGGTGTAGGTTGAGCGCTGCTCCCGCTGTAACTGTTAGGAAAGCACATTTTATTGTTTGTGCTCCAGAAAGAACAAAGAAAGAAAATGACTGACAGTGAAAGCTGCAAAGCGAAAGTGACTCAGTGTTCTTTATGTGGTCTCACTTTGACCCTTCGGAGTCTGAACAAACTCTGCAGCCGAGCGCTGTCATGTGTTTGTTGTGGCTGCAGCTGTTTTTTGAGATATAAAAACGTAGCTTTCCATTTGCTTTTCAGGAACATCAGGCTGCTGTACAGCACAGACCAACTGCTGATCTGACCAGTGATTAACATCAGACCCAACAGGGACTAGGCTGGGAGCCGTTCCCAGTCTAGTCCCAGTCTGTGTATGCACAGTACAGCATATAACATCACAAGCTTGAAGCTCGTACCCAGGGTGCGTCATCGATTTTGGTACTGGTGCCCATTCAGTTCCTCAGATTTGGTAAAAATACTAAAACTATTTTTGAAATCCTCATTTGAGGAAAATAAAGACACTGATTTAACAAAATATATTAAACTTTTCCGATGCATCAGGATTTACTGTTGGCTCTACGTCTGGGCTCGTTGTCCTGCTGCAGAAGGAATTTGGGACCGATCAGATGCCTCCCTGGTACTGATGATGGAGACGAATCTAAAAATATCAAGTGTCTAAGACTTGTGAACAGTACTCTATGCTTCAAAGCTGATTGCTATCCCTTGCTATGTCTCGGTTGTCTCTGAAACATGTCCATCAGGGTCGGCCCTCCTCCACTCCAAAAGGAGGTGACAATGCACCTAAAGCTGTTTTGGTAACTTACAAAAAGAATAAGAATAATCTGTGAACTTTGTTACTAAACCGTACAGTACGAGCATAGTACGATAACATCGTAGCTTGCTAGCTAAAGGGCTAACACAAACAAATGGATGAATCGTATAAACTACAAGACGGAGCTGATTGATTGATTGATTGATTGATTGATTGGTTTATTGGTCCCCTTAATGAGACAGAGAGAATGACAACTTCAGCTTTTATCACAGAGGACAGACTGTAGTGGCTACTTCCGCAGGGCGCTTTTACCTGCCCAAGACTCATGAAGTAACTCAGTGTGATACGGTTTAAAGTCAGGATATCTGCTGCTTCAATTTCGAACATGCTTTTGAAAATCTGTCTCTTGTGAGCCCTCCAAGTTAATGGAAGTGCAATCTTAACACAGCAGCAGCTGAACGTTTCCTAAAGAAAATACTGTGCCGGCTGATCAAAGGCCTGATTAAAAAATGTAGACTAAAGTGCAACACACACTGGCTGTGACGTGTGTCCAGTGACAACTGTAGCACACCGCGGACAGATGAACAAATCACGGTACAGCAGCCAGGATGTGCTGATCTGGGGAGATAATGCAATAAATTTACTGCTTTCTGGAGAGTCGACGCATGTTGAAGTATGACAGTGGTCCATTCTGATGATGACGTCAGTTTCCACCGCTGAAAAAAAGTTTGTTGTATACATTTCAGAGACATTCACACAGGAAGAAAACCTGCGAGCTGTTCTACAGACTTAGTTGGTCCAAGGGGTCCGACCAAAAATAAATCAATAAATCAATAAAAGAGAAGAGAGAAAAAAACACTCACAAGGCTGAAGCATCATACATTATTAATATGCTTTACATATGCCAGTGTTGGTTAGTAAGTCGGGGAGGGATGGGGAGAAAAACCTACCAGATAAATGTAAACATGTGTTTAACAGTAACTCCGTTACTGCAGTACATGTAAGCACACCCTGAGTTCCTGCCGTAGCCTGGCTTCTCCCAGTAACCTACTTTATTTTATGAATGTAAATGTGGCGAGTGTTCAGCTGCCAGCCACAGCTACATGCGTGTGGTGGGGCATCAAAACGCAACAAGCTCTGTCAGTGTCAGGGGATCTGTCCTGGAAACGCTTTGGTTTCAGGCACTTCAAACCCCTCAGGCTAAGCAGAGGAAATGTGGTGTGTACAGCAGAGGTTCCCCCTGCCCAAAAAAAACAAAACAAAACAGAAGCAAAAAGCGAATAATTATATAACTTTACAGGCTTTTACAGGCCAATTACCTTGAACTTGACTCTTTCTGCGCTGCAGTATTCTGCACCTCGCCCCGTCAATATCAAAGTCCATTTTTCAACACGGATTTTCAGTTAAAGTAGGTCATCGTTACACGAGGTAAACAAACCGTCATCTTCACCTCTCAGCATTCAGCAGAACATGAAATCTGTGAGGACACTACCCGGGTGTTGGTGAGAGGTCTAACAGCCTGCTCGCAGCATCGCTCTATGGATGGTTGGTCTGAAGGTTGGTCGGTCCGCCGCTTTGGTTCGGACTCAAATATCTCAACAAACGTTGGATGGACTTCTCTGAAATTTTGTACATTGACATTCATGGTTCCCAGATGTACTGTAATGACATTGGTGGTCCCCACACATCTCCTTGAGAGCCACCGTGAGATTGACATTTTAGTTTTTTATTGAAATTATCTTGCCAACTATTGCACAGTTTGCTGTGAAATTTGGTACAGACATTCATCCTAAACCCACCTGGGACCTCCTGTCTACTTTGTTTTCCAGCGTGCGGACTAATGGGGTGTGGAGAGCATTTACGCTCAGCAGTAACTTCGTGCATCCCCGGTCGGACTTTCCGCAATCAAACTGTCAATATAAAAACTATCCACAGTGCCAAAAATTTTATGGGAACCCTGAGACTGTCCTCAACAAAAACAGCAAATGGTCGAACACGACATATGCTTACGTTCAAGCGTTGCTGCCAACTTAGCAACTTTCTCACTATATTTGTCAACTATTAAAACCCCGTAAAAGTGACTTTTCACCCCCCGAAAAAACGCACCTAACCACGAATCTAGCAACCTTTTGGGCAGATCTTCCCTTGTCTCCCTCCAAGAGTCTCCGAAATTTCTCAGTGTACGTGCTCTCATGTGGCCGTGGCTCTCTGGACTGACCGTGTTCAGTGAGTGGTGGAGGACAGCAGCAGCGTGCTCAGTCCACCAATCAGCAGCTAGACAGTGGTGTGAACGAGCTGTAAACGTGCTCCTAGCAGCCACTCACTGATCCCCGCTGAGCAGGATTTAACTACCTTCCATTGAAAACAGTTGTTAACACTGCGCTCAGTCAACCGTGACTAAGTGGTTTTTATTGTAACCAGGATGGTGAACGACCCCTAACCTTAATGAAGTAGTAGTAATTTTAACTCAAACAATGATCTTTCCCTATTCCTAAAACAGTTGTTGCAAACCTTGACCATGGCATCGTAAGATCATAAAATGGTTTTCTCATTTCACCTCCCACAGTTAGCTGTAGATAATGGGTGTACACAATCACTTGTTTGCGTATCAATGCTTGTTCTCGCTTCACAATTGCGGATAAAAATTAAAAGGTCATTGACAGCAAAATAATGGCTGAAATGTGAACAAAAAGAGTGATAATGTTCATCAGTCATAAAGTTATTTCAATATAAACTTATAAATGCTGCTTTCATTGACATTGTGCATGTTGCCAAGGAACCTAATCAATGAACGTTTTACCGTAAGGTTATGTCTCTCACCTTACACTATTTATATCTCCTATATCTGGCTCTAGAAAACTGTGTTGCCGGTCTGAGGTCTGCGTGAAGTCACACGTTCTTACTGCACATTCTTCTTTTCTAAATACTAGTTTATGTGTGCTGAATTACTGTATGCATGGTTTTTATGCATACGCGTTGTTTATACATCTGGCCGCTGGTGCTGTGCATAAAAATAAACCACCCAGACAGGTCATTACCATTCATTACTGCAGAAATTAAGCCTGTTGACTTGTTCTCTCTTTCTCTACACACACATTTCCACTGAAGACGTGAATAAATAAAACACTTAACCACATGGAAAATGCTTAATCTCCAGTTTTTCTTTTTACTCTGATTTCAAAACAGGGAGGCAAAAAGCTGGTCCATACAGTTGACATACAAGAGAAATGTGACGGTAACCATCAAACATCAAATTCCAAAAAAAGACACCACTGTAGTTTAAAAAACACCCCCAAACCACAGTCATGTTGTGGATCCAAAGTTTCGTCCGCAGAAAGGTGTTGATGGTCTTCACAACACTGCAACAGCAACAGAACTGCACACAGTCTGCAGCCACATCATCTGAGTGGGTCCAGATCCTTAAAAAAACCTATATCGGGCCTGTTGGCTACCAGGATGAGCAACAAGACAGAGGCTAACGCGATAGTCAAACCACAGTCCTTCACCCACCATGGCCGTACTTAACCAGATACGACGAAGGCTGATTCTGAAGCCTTTGCTACTAGACGGAAATTCAGGGTTTGTTTTACATCCTGGGTTTATTGTTTGCAGTTTTGTCCATAGTTCCTATCAGTGTTCATAACATTTTTGTCTGAGGGCCAGGCAGTATCATCACAACATAGTCCAGCAGAGCGGGAAGACGAGCCATCAGATGAAAGCGGGGCTGTGTATGGAGCTATTTGACTTTTCAAGTTTTCCGTTTTCAGCTTTGTAATCCAAAAGTCCAAAGGTAGAAAAGTGGAAAAATGGATCCAAAAATCTTATTAATTTTTTCTATATGAGAGACCCTCATTATTGCAGAGGGCCAGCTCCTCAGCAGGAGTGGACTCCTGTGAAGCAGGGCCTCCTCCTGTCTTTTTCTTTTCCTTCTTTTCCTGTCATTGTGCTTTTGTCTACCGATCACGATCTGCAACAGAGACTGATTGAAGCCTCGTACATGTTGTACTCATAAGACATGAAAGTCAGCCTACTTACCGCTTTGATGTTTTTATATTTAGTCTTTATTTGCTCCCAAGTCCGACACAGTCTGACACAGCGGGGGACGCAGCTGAAAGAATAAAGCTAAATCTGTCATACGGGCCAAAAGAATATATCTACGCCACACACTAATGTAATGGAACACACAAATGTAATTATAGTCAGATGTACTTGTGCCCTAATGATGGGGCGGCGGTATTATAAGCCTATTAATTCAAACAGTTGGCGATTTTTTTTGCCAGATGTCCTTCCTGCATTTGGCAGCTGCAGCTGCTGATTTTTGGCCTGGATTATGTGTTTAACTTCTTCGTAGTTCTCTAATATTCCAGTTTGCTCTTCGTCTGTAAAATATGCCGCTCTGCTGCCGGTAGACTTGTCCGCCCATACGCTGTAGACGCCGCCTCTTCTATGTGAACTCGGTGAGTCAAAACCTGGGTTGACTCACCGAGTTGATAACCACCGTGGTGTGGGGGCGATTAGCGTGATTACGGCTTTTAAGCCTAGTGAAGCCAGATAACGTAGCTTCCTAGTACTGGCTCCAGATCTCAGCATTTAACCTAGTGAGTTATCATTAAAAACGTTATCCTAATGGATAGGCCCAAAACGCTAAAAATTAGACAGATTGTAAAATAAACTGAATATTCCTTCGAGAAACCATAAATGCTGTTTCACTGCAAGATTTCTTAGCTATTTCTTAGCTGCCGTTCACTCGCTGAATAAAACGGGACCTCCAAAGACAGAATATTCACCCACTTTAAAAATATCAAATTCAAGTCCAATGTGACAGCAGTTTAGTTGGGTGGTTGACTGCCGTGGTCCCTGTTGATGCTCCATACTTAACTTCTGAACAGTTCCCCTTTCATTTGGACGGAGAGAAGCAGAAGAACCCGACTTTTTTGTTTCTCTGTAAATGCGGTTTGTGACTCAGCAGGTATAAGAAAGTGCATCGCTGCTAAATGTTGCTGTGAAGCTAGAAGCTAGACACCTGCTGAGTTTATATTTCTCTTACGTCATTACTGGCGTTAACGGGAAGCCTCGCTCTTTTGTGAGCCCCATTTGTCTGGTAGCTCCTCGCCTGCTCTTGTGAGTGGCAGCTGTTGTGAGGATAAATAACCTGGCTGCTGCCTGCTTTGGCTGAAAAAACCTCTTCTTTTTCTTCAAGTAACAGATTTGACAGTCACTCACAGCTAGTGTAATGAGCATCGACTCTTTCTTTAAGTTTTAATATACCCTGAGCTAGCTTTAGCCATCTCATGACATGTGAAGAGTTCTGGTCCAAAATGAAACAGCCACAACTTCAAAAAGTGACAGTGATACGATTCAGAGTAGAACATTTTAACCAACTTCATTATGTTTTAAAAAGGTTATTGGCTAGTAAAATTACAAACCCTTTACAGGCTGGATCCTGTGAACGATATTTAAATTCCACCCCCACTGAGGAAAAACTTATGTGCAACTTGTTTTTGTAAATTTTGTCATATGTTTTCTCTTCGTTACGTTCCACTTTTACTCCACATTAATTTTCGCCTCCGTCGTACTTCTCGTTTATTTTGGTTTTTCAAGGCTTCTCTTAACTTGGTAGTCGTTGTACGAGCCATGGATGTACCAGCAGAGTGTTGCAGAGTTGGCAACGCTGACAATTTCTCCCAGTGGCCAAACAAAAATATATCTTGTGTCCCAAACTGCATTTCCCTGTAGACCACCATCCTACTAATAAATGGATAAAACTCTTGTCTGCCTGTCTGTCTGTCCCTTGATTTTCTTGACAACTGCTCATCCGGTCGACTTCAAACTTCCCATTTGTGTTGTTGAGGACCCAAGGAGGTGCAGTGTCGACCGTGAAGGATTTTGGATGAGTGGTTCTCAAGAAAAATAAAAAGAGAAATGTTGAATGGCAATCGGTTAGGCCTGGGGCAGCCGATGTCATCGATTAGACAACGGCGCGTTGCTAAGACGGCGAAAACAAGCCGCAGCTACAAAACCTCACACAGGATCATCTAAGGTGTGGGGCTGTTTTAGACAGAGACCCAAGCTCTGCAAATAGGAAATGGGTCATCACAGCAGAACAACTGCTATGCACAGTCACTTGAAACGGAAGCATCCCGGAGCGCTTTGATCAAGACGCCGCCGTTCTCTTTCCTTTTTATCCCCCCACCCGAGCATGATGATATATTAGGATCATTAAAAGGAGGAACAACTCATGTATGTCTAACGTTGTTATTTGTATACTTTCTCTTTCCTTTAACGGCCTTGTATGAGTCCGAAAATGGCTTAAACTGAAATTAAATCGTTTTCATTTTCCTTGGTGATGCAAAAATACATCACCAAACAGTGATTTTCTTATCTGCATATGACTCCAGTGATGAAATAAATCTGTGTCAGACCCATTTTAAGTTTTAAGTCAAGTTCTTCAGTGAAAATACTGATTCTCCAGTTCAGGGAAAAGGTTACTATGACACACAGTGATTGAATTAATCTACACTTACTTACCATTATATTAGATACACCTAGATAAAACTAATGCAGTATAATACAACAGGCCTGCATATAAATGAAAAAAAAGAAATGCTCCGTTGTTACTGAACATTCAGCAGTTTGTGGTGCTGTTGAACTGTTGCGCTACGAGGTGTTCCTAATATTTTGTTAACCTTAATTCATATAAATGGATTTGATCTAGGTGTACGTAATAAACTGGTGAGTGAGCGTATGTGTCACAGCAGTCCTTCTGAATTTGTGGTCCAGTATTTTCTGACCAAGTATCTGACTTATTATTATTAATTTCAAAACGCAGGAGTGAAGTGGAAATTAAATGATGATGATTAGATGATTGGATAAAATATTGAACTATTAGTGAGGTAACAAGCATGTTTTGAACGGGCACTGCGCCGGTTATATATAAAAGATGTCTGTAAAACTGTTGACCTGATACCTCAATCTGCAAATAAGATCAAATATTACTAGTTGTATTATGTAATAATTTAGTGGGCTGCAAGACTTTCCCAGAGACTAAAAAAACTGTTTTATTGTGTTTGACCTAATGTCAGTGTCAAGTCTATGGGGCATGGGGGTGGGGTGAAGCAAGAGAGACACTAACTAGGCATTCAGACCAAAACGCGGCACTGAGTTCAAATAAAATGAAAGGGTCCGGTTTTGTTTCCGATAGCACTGAGACGTTTAAATACAATCCAGGAAAGCTGGTTGGAGTGATGCGGCCACGAATTTGGAGGCATATCAGAAGCCCAAGCGGTGCGCGCTAGTTTGTAGCACGATGAGGATGGATTGTACAAAACGGGACGTGTGCTTGTTCATATTGGATGTTTTTGAAATCAGCGTGTTGACAGGTGACTTTTTCGCTGGAAAACCCTGCGTTTTTTGTGGTTTCAGTGAATTGAATGGAGAGGATGTTGACGCAAAGAAAACCAAGGAGAGACCTGGGGTTCACGCTGACTGAATCTGGAGCCGAGTTTCTTCTTGCACTGTAAAGCCTTAGTACTTTAACATTTCAGCCTGAAATACCACACTTATGGATAAGAAGTGTGAAAATGTAAAATTTAAAGATTTAAAAAAAAATATATAATTCATACTTTAGTAGGTTCACTGTAAAACAAAAGTGTAATTTTATTTTTTTCAAGGAAAAAATGTGTATTCAGTGTCCTGCCATGTTCATAGAGATAAATAAATTAAGTAATTTATGCTTATACATGAGAAGTTATTTAGCATCAAATAGATGTATGAAAAATCAGGCAAAAATAGGCCCAAAACAGCCTCATCAGGAAGGGGTTAAAGGGCCCCTGTGGAGTTTTTGACCACTAGTAGCACTATGGAGCAACGTTTTCAAGGGTGGGTCCCCGCGATTCACATCCTGTCATCAGTTCCATGCTATTCCACTGATCGTCAGCTGGTGTCAGTAACGCATTAACAAGGGCAGTGAAGAGGACTTTTAGCCAGCGAACACTGATATTTTAAAAAATTCAGCATGTTGGTTAGACGTCAGTGACACTTTGATGAGTAACACTGAATGTAAATGGAACTTTTTTGTTTTGTTTTCAAGAAAATTCCACAGAGCACCTTTTGATTCCTGCAAATTTGGCGAGAGAACTGTCACAGTTAGTGTGTATTTGCCACCAACAGCCTACGCACCGTCAATACAGACGTGCTTAGCTAACTAGCCTGTGTTAGTTCAGCGAGATGAAACATTTTCTAGTAGCACAGATGCAACTTTCACCACCATTTGCTTCCTCTAGAGTGAATTCATGTCAAGTTGCATCCTTTCGAGTGTTTCTGTGACTTTGTTTGCAGTCATACAGCATTTAAAATTCATTTAGCATCCAGTCTGCGCCAGAGCTGTGTGCTTTAGTACTACATTACGGACCACACCGGAGCGACCATCACCCAGCTGTGCTGTTGCATGTGGCCAGAGGGGCAACAGGCCCATACCTTTCAACCCATTGTGGTCAGTGCAGCTATGTTTTTCCCTCCGCCGAAATCTCACTTTTTGAGAATTTTGGACTAACTCTATGCCGAGCCTCAGGTCCACAGCTCAGGTCTGAACACGCCTTGATAATACATCCATGGTACAAACCCACCCTCATGCATTAATCCAGCCTCTGTCCTTTTTATCCAGATCATTTTCTCTTTAGTCTAGTACAGCAGGTCTATATTAACACATTTGAAAAGGAGATTGAAACCGGATCATTTGTTACAATGTGTAAAGACTGCATAAAAACCTTGACATTCTTTGGAAAATTCTTCTGGAAAACAAGTGCTAATGTGCAGTGGTAGTTTGGCAAGAACACAGCATAGAAAGTGCGACTCTTACAATGGATATATTTGCACTTAAATCCTCCAGTGTCCTACAAAATCAGTTAACAATCGTCATACTGCATCATATTAGGAGCAATAATCATACTCTCACTTGTAAATAAAATCGTTTTAACCTCAACAATCATACATTTCTTCACATATCTGCACAAAATACAAATATAGATTTATTTACGTTGTCTCTCTGTAACATCATTAACTCATCACAATCTGTTTTCAGACATAATATGTATTCTTCAATGTTGTTATGTCAACAGAAAATAGAAAAGGAGAGGGAACCCTTCCTCCCTTTTTGGCGGCTTTGTCTGGCCTCTGCAAGTACCTGGAGTCTCAGTGTGTCAGGCTCATCCTGGATCTCCCTCTCCGAGGCTGATAGGGTGGCAGGAAATCCAGTCTAATCCCCGCTGATCCACCGAAAGGTATGATGGGAGGTAGAGGCCACCTGACTGAAGTCAGGGAGCTGGTGAAATGAAGGGGTAGCTGAAGTCACTGCAGCTGAGCATCCATGGAAAATTAAATTATGTGAAGAATCTATAAACTTTTTTACCCTTTTGTCTGAAGAGTTTTTTTTTACAAAATGGGAAAAGTATGTCTTTTTTTTTTTTTTTAGTGGTGATATGTCCAAGAGTGTCTCACATCATTTACATGGACTGTCTCCTTTTCCTCTTTGACTCTCAGACTGGAAGATATTGATAGATTCAATATCTTTAAAAAATGATTCCCAGGTTGAAAAATAAAATACGTTTTACAGGACAAATTTTATTTTCTCAAGGTGTAAATGACTCCACAAGAGGTTAAAATGCCTGGGACTCCCCACCAGTCAGTTAGAAGTGAAGAGGCCTTTCGGATGAGAAACATCTTTAAAACCTCAACCAAGTCCAGTTGCCTTCATAAAGCACTTAGAACCATGACCTGGATGACTGAGAATCTTCATTCACATTTTTGGTACTGTGCAGAAGGCCTTGAAACAGCACTGAGACCAGAACCTAAGACTTTAGGTGTTTAAATCCAGAAACAAGCAATGATTGATGTTATTTTGGGGTAAATTGTTATCAAGAGGTGTTTTTTGTTGTAATAAGGAAACTTGATTTAAGTGATCTGGACCCTGATGATAAGGATCAGAAGCTGAATGGATCTGAGGACTACAACTGGGGATAAGCCTTCTCGAGTCACTCTGAAAATGCTGAGATTGCATTGAAAGACAAAGGTTTATAGTATATTTTCTTGAGGGGTTGGGGCATGCCTGACCTCTGTATTTCTAAAATCCTGACTGGGAGGCACTTTATCTTTATCTGGCACTTTGACTTTAAACCTTGAACCCTTTGCTCCCAAGAATGATTTGATCACAGAGGTTAAATGTGAAAGATTTATGTAATCCACAACTTGCACAGACTCAACCTTGAAGAAGGGTTTTACATCCGTTTCAAGGGGCTCAGTCAGCCACTCTCACACACAGCTTTCATCTTTGTCTCCGCGGCTTTTGCCTGGCCTACATGTCTCTGTTTCCTGCCCCGGTAAAGACAACTCCTTCACCTCACCACTAGGGTGCGCCGCTCCGTTTCGTAACTTCCCAACGTCACCCAGGGGCAGTTGGGTGGTGTTGTAAGCCAGCGGTGGGATGGTGTTCATCAGTATGAGTTGCAGAGGCTTCTTCTTCGGCTGGTACTGGCAGCGAACATAGCGCAGGAAAGCCGCACGGTACGTTTTATTAAACAGTGTGTAGACCAGCGGATTGACTGCGGAGGACAAGTATCCGACCCAGACGAAAACGTTCAGCAGACCTCCCATGAGTCCTGCATCACACACCACGGGGTCACACACCACCACCAGCACATTGGTGATGAAAAATGGACACCACATGACCACGAAGAGAAAAAACACCACCCCGAGGACCTTGGATGCCTTCTGCTCGTTGCTGATCGACTGCATGGTGCGGCGTCCAGATAGTGAGCACGAGACACTTCCGCGGGCGCCTCCCAGGCCGCTGCTGCTTCCTCTGCCGCCAGCCTCGCGGGTTATTGAGCGTCTGAAGAGTTTTTCAGAGGACAACGAGGTTTGCGGCAAGAAGCTCAAGGTGAAAGTTGCGCTCCATTTAGGCCGTGGGACCAGCTGGTCCAAGCACAGGGTGGCTTCGTTCTGCAGGGCATTGATGGTCAGGAAATAGGTGACAACCATGATGGTGAGGGGCACAAAGAAGGCCACGAAGGAGCCGACCAGCACAAAGTTGTTATCTGTCAGCAGGCAGCTGCCATCTTTGAATACCTTGGAGTGGTCTCTGAGTCCAAGCACAGGAATTGGCATAGAGATCCCTGCAGAGAGGAAGGAAACAGCAGAGAGATGAGAAGAGAATTACAAACTGTGATTCATGGAAATATTTGCAGCTGTTTTGTTTTGTGTGCGAGAGGAGATCAGAGCAGGTTGGCGAGAGGAAAGCTTTATAATTTTCTGCAGTGGTGGAAGAAGAATTCAGATCCTTTACTTGAGAGTAACAACCCAACAAAGTAAAAATGATCTGTCACAAAGGAAAGTGGTGGCTCTGGCTCAGGTGGTAGAGTGGGTTGTCCAGTGATTGCAGGGTTGGCGGTTTGATCCCTGGCTCCTCCTGTCCGCATTCCGAAGTGTCCTTGGGCAAGACAGTGAACCCTAAGTAGCCTAACTTGTAAGTCGCTTTGGATAAAAGCTTCTGCTAAATGAGTAAATGTAATGTTATGTAATGTAAACTAAGTCAAAGTACAGAAGTATTATCAACAAGATTGTTTGTTAACGTTTTATTAACCTTTTAGTTACTCCTGCTCATTACATTTGAGTTTTCTAAAATCCTGAGTACATTTTTCTAGGGGGGGCCCTTGGATAAAAATGAGGTGTGTTTACCAAGTTTTCACAGCAATCCATCTAGGATTAGAATAAGTGAAAACTTTGAACAACAGGAGGCACTAAAGGAAAAGTCGAAGGATCAGCAAAGCCAGGCGGATGTATCCTCTGGGGACCGCAAATCTGTGTACATTACTTGTATGACTGCCATGCAAAAAATATTTGTTGTTTTTTATATGTTATTCAAAACTGTACAGTATGTCAGTTAGAGACCAGCGAGTGAACATAGTGGATCATTTAGCAGCTAAAGATATTTCCCTCAGGAGTTGGTGGAGACAAAAAACAGAGCTAAAAGAGAGGGAATACTGGACTTAGATGCATCATTAGTCTAGTTTGTTTGTGGACACACATTCCAACTAATAATCCCAATGAATTTTCAAAAATAAACAAATATTAAAGTTGCTACTTTGTCATGGACTGGGCAACCATTGGTTCAGCCTATATCCACTCATAATGATTTATCATTTGCTGTTTTAATCACAAGAAGTGATACATTTCACAAGTCAGGTTTATTTGGAGTTTACATAAGAAGATTGTACATAGTTAAAGGAATAATTTGACAGTTGTGGAAATACATATATTCACTCTCCAGCCGCGAGGTATATGTTCAGACTGATACCACTCTCATGTCTGTATATGAAGCTACAACCACCAGCAGCTGGCTAGCTTAGCTTAGTCTAAAGACTGGAAACAGAGGGAAACAGCTAGCCTGGCTCCGTGCAAAGGGCACAAAATCCGCTCCCTCTAAAGCTCACTGATTAACTGCACAAAAACATCTTTATGCTAAGCAAAGCTAACCCACTGTATATAGCTTCATATTTAATAGATAGACACGAGAGTGGTATCAGGCACACAAAATGCTGCCACCAACACAAAATTTAAAACAGACAACCTCACAGTCCCGCCCACACTGTATGACTGACGGGTGATCGCTGGGAAGAACAGAAACCACAGTGATGAGAGCTGTAAGACCCTGAAACTCAAGGACAAGCATTGTTCAGGCATCCGCTGTGCTGCTGTTGAAATCCATGGTGATAATATTCAGGCTAAATGTCGAGGTTCTATCAGGCTCCTTGTCACAAAATGAAATTCAGAGGGTGAATACAGGCTGTCTGCTGTGGATATGTGGGTTTGTGGGTGTTTTAAAAAAAGAAGGTAATTAGTATTTCTGACTAATGATGGCCATAATAGTCCCCACTGCAGTCTAATGGTACTGTGTCTGACAGGCCGCTCTTCTCTTTGTTTCCTCCTCTCTCTCATGTATGGATACAAACAGAGAGAAAATATCATTATTTGCCTTAACCTGCTGTCTGCTTCATATCCAGCTGATCAAATACTACTCGTCGAAGTGACAATGCTGAAATGTGCGCCTGGATTCATTACTTCAGATAAGACCCCGAGCGTCCATCACACAGAATCACAGGAATCAAAAGTTAGTTTTTGTCAGTTTTTTAGGTCTTCTTCCCTCTCTCCCCGATGGTACCTCTCTAAATACATGAAATAAGAGACACAAGGCGCAAAAGAGAGAAAAAACGTGACACAAGTGGGAGAGAAGATAAAAGAGGATCAAGTGAGAGAAAACAGAGGGGAGGGAGACACTTTAGACACATAAGAGATGAAGGGGAAGAGAGTGGAGGAGATGGAGACTTTCTGGATTTGATTTCAGATTGCAACAGAGGGATTTAAGAGAGATGGTGCAACCTGAAAACCGGTCGGGAAATATTTCAGGCAGTCAGTCTACACCGAAAACTCTTCATTTTGAAAGCCAACAATGACTCACGTAAGAGCTTTTTATTACACTGCGGTGCTTCTGTGAAAGCTGTGACTTCTTTCAGTTGTCTGTACCTGGTGTAACTCTGCAGTGTGAAGATGGAAAACGCAAGAAAAAGAAGGAATTGAGGAAACACTTCTTCTGCCAGAAGAAGAGTTTGCTTATAGACGTGCACAAAGAGTCTTTGTGGGCCAGAGTTGGTTGATACAAAGACAGATTTCCAGTAGTAATTTTGCATTGGGTTTTTGGCTGACTTTAGAAACTAAGCACTCTAGTGAAAAAAGACACAGACACGTCCACACGTTTTGTTCAGTAAGGAAAATATGAATTAAAGTGAGCTGATTTGTGTCCACAGTTGAGATAATAACTGGTGTAATGGATGTCAAAATGTATACTTGAACCAGAGGCCCTTTTTTTCTGCATACATTGAAAACAAAGAAAAAAGCCCCTGAACATACGGTATACTGCCAAAAGTATGTGGACAGGGGTGTCTGCGGCTGTTCTTCCTGGTTTGGTCCAGGCCCCTATTGTGTCTGTCCTTTTACCATTTCAAAATCATAGTCTCCCCGTGCACAAAGCCAGCTCCTTAAAAAAAAATGGTTGTCCCAGTTTGCGGAAAAACTTGACTGGCCTGCCCAGAGACCTGACCTCAACCCCATCCAGCACCTTTGGATCGACCTGGAACACCGACTGAGAGCCAGACCTGATCCCCCAGCGTCAGTGCTGGACCTCACTGAAGCGCTTGTGTCTGAATGGAAGCAAATCCCTGCGGCGGGTTCAACATCTGGTGGCAAGACTGAAAGTTTGCCGACCTCCAGTGGTTTAATTTCTGACCTACTCCGCGACTCCGTGACAAACAAACGTCGACCAAAGTTCATCAGTCCAATTATCCGGTCACAACGTCATCAATCAGGTCAACCAGGCGAAGATAAAGGTAAAAACAATCCAATCACAACATCAGCCTTCAAGTCATTAATACTGTTTAACATTAAGAAAACAAATCAACAATGTCACATTAAGAAGTTGGACACTAGTAGGACATAATTAGTGCCGATTCTGACTCCCACCAACGGCTGTTTTGTTACTGACAGCTTATTGAACTGATCTGAACCCATGAATAAATGAACTGAACGCTAATGCTCAGGTTTACAGTGGCTTCAGCATTTAACTGTGGTGGTTGCTGCTTCATTTTACATGACAGTTTCAACCAATTACTGTCTGGTACAGAAGAGCAACACTTCCGAGACTGGAAAAAATGTTGCCTGTGAACACAATCCAAAATACATTTCACATCAAAATGCTACTTGGACCGAAAATTGCTAGAACATAACTTTAATTACATTTTGAAACTTGGCAGATACTTTCATTACCACCGCTTCAACGTTCAACACGTTTAGCAGACAGCGTTGCAGTGACTGTGGATGAAGTGATGGAGTTCAGCTCACACCTGCCGTCACGTCGCCAGCGTTTCACTCTCCGCGCTCCGCGGTGCACTTACAGACGTTTGTACTCCCACAGCTGTGAGGACCTTCATAAGCTCCATTCATCAGCTGACTAACCCCAGAGGCAAAGCTACGGCATGCGGTGATGACAGAGGTGCAACAGAAGCTCAGTTGTCATAGTTTGCAGGTGGAGCTGCAGCGGTGGCTGTGCCACACAGTTTTTCTAGGGGATTGAGGTACTTGACCAACTGCAGCTTTTTGTGTCAAAGAACTCAGTCATCACTCAGTCAAATCTGAACACACAGACATGTACACATATATTTGTGAATAACTTTGACTTACACTACCTGAGGACCTTATATCATCATTATCTCTGACGCCCATTGGGACCAAACGTCCATAAATCTGCCTCTTCCTACATCTTCAGAACTTGCCAGAGATTCGTCAGGTTTTAAGTTTTCTTCAGTGTCACAGTGATCCACTGGTAGTTGTCCCTACACTCATGGGCACACTGAAAGAGGGTTAGGGCTTGGGTTTCCATTAATCTGTCACCTAAATCCAAAATGTCACTTTTAGCACTTTGATACGTAGAAGCCCTGATTTTAAAAACGTATCTTTAAATCCAGATCCAAATGCTGATTTAGCTCCAAGAAATTTCCTAATCTTTCTGTCCTGGAAGAAGAGGAAGGGGTAAAGGAACAGAGGAAGGAGCATTTAAAAACACACACACACACACACACACACACACACACACACACACACACACACACACACACACACACACACACACACACACACACACACACACACACACACACACACACACACACACACACACACACACACACACACACACACACACACACAATGGCCTTTTTCCTTTGGTTCTGCATTCCACGCCAACCTCCAGCTCTGCATTGTATCTGCCAGGCTGTAAGAATATTAGACTGTGGGGGTTATGTTCAGATCACAACAGTGGCTCTGGGTGGATTACAGCTTTAATTCTTGCTGTAAAAATGTCTTCACTCTCAGCCCCGAAAGACACTTTGATCACAACTGTGTACAAACCTGGCATGGGTTTTGGTGACAGAGAGCCAGCACTGCTCTTTGCTGTTAGCTGTTATTGTCCCAGTGTCAGTAAAGAGCTGGCAGCTACTGTAAAATCCATTTTAATGCAGACCTGTGACTGGGTTTATTTATGGTCCTCAAATGCAGAAATGTACCCAATTGTATCGCCAGACACGAACATCAATATTGGACGATTCTGCAAAGCCCCAGATTATGCTCAGAAACAACAGAAACAGGGGTAACAGCCAGCCTGGCTCAGTCCAGAGGGACCAGAATCCACCTACCAACACCTCCAAAACCCACGGATTAACATGATATATCTCATTTGTTTAATCTACAAAAGCTGACGTGTAAAAACAAATATTTCGTAGGTGGATTTTGTTAACTTTGGACAGAGCCATTCTAGCTGTTTAACCCTATTTCTAGTTTTTAACCAGCCGCTGACTGACGGGTATCGATCATATCCGACCTTACATTTGCTTTCTTGCCAAAAGTCAGATGTAAAGTGTATTTCTTGGCACATATCACTGCGCCCCCTCCGTTTCCTGTCTATCTCTACACAGATATTTCCTAAGGATAAGACGACATATTTGTCAAATGTTTTACAGGGTTTGAGTTGGGATATCGCCAACCTATAACCTTATCTGCTCGACAGCGTTCAATGTCCCCTGAGATAAAAAGATGCTGCTTTATAAATTACATAAAGTAAAATATAATATTGATCAATACAGTGGTGGAAGAAGTACTTGGGAAAGTACCAATACAACTCTGTAAAATACTCTATTGCAAGTAAAAGTCTTGCATTCAAAATCTACTCAGTTAAAAGTACAAAAGTATTATGGACGAAATGTGCTGGACTCTAAAAGCACTTGTTCTGCAGGAAATGGCCCCTTTGACTGATAAACATGAATGATATCGTTTCAACTGATTCTACTGCTGTGGCTGCTCCAGGTGAAGCTGCTTTCAAAGGCCCTGCACCTGTCACAACCCAAACAGGTGGATTCACTCGTTTTCCTAATTAGAGCTCTTCGTGCAGAGTCTGTGCTTGATTGACAGCTCCGTCGCTCTCGCGCTGCACCTGTTGAGGCGGGACAAGCTGCACTTTTATCACTGTTATTGGCCAACTGACCTCATGACGTTCCCATCAGAGCTGGGCTGCAGGGCTCTTAACTACTTTATACACAGTTAGCTAGTTTAGTCCGGTGGTTGCCAACCTGGGGGTCGGGCCCCCTCCAGAGGGCCACCAGGTGAACCTGAGAGGTCGTCGGATGATTCATGGGAGAGGAAAGAAGAAGAAACACAGATCTGATCCAGGAATCTTTTGTCAGTGTTTGGACTTTTCTCTGATCTTGGATTCCTGAACAGTTAGTGAACAGAAACCATGTGAGACGTTTAGAAGGGAAATGTCTCTCTAACAACTCAGAGACGTCTTGAGAGGTCACGAGACAAAAAGGTTGTCAACCACTGTATTTTATAAGTTCGTCATATGTTCTTGCTACAGAGAGTCTTGATCTACACTGTGTCGGTTGTCGGATAAACGTGGTTGAACAAAAAGAACTTCCCTGTGAAATGTAGTGTAGTATAAAGTATCACACAGGTGCAAATACCCTCTACTTAAGAGCAATACTTGAGTAAATATACTTAGTTACTTTCCGCCATGGTAATTATAAATGATGGGATACTTTGTGTACTTCTGCCAGATTTACTGAAAAAAGAAAAAAAATCAAATGTTCTTTCAATCATTTTAATTACAGAAAAACATAAACCATCTGTGTGTGAGTCACAACAGACAGACTGAGCTTGTGTGTGTGTTTTTGTCAAATAGCATTATGCACGTTATGAGTGTGTGTGTGTGCAAAGTCTGTTGTATAAACACAAACAAGTTCAGTATATATCTCTGTATATGTCTGTCTATGTATGTATGTGTCTACATCTGTGTGTGTGTGTGTGTGTGTGTGTGTGTGTGTGTGTGTGGGTTGTGTCTGTGTGTGTGTGCAGGCAGACAGACGGTTCAGTGTTTCCCCGTGGGATTAATACTGGAGGCCCACAAACTGGAGGGAGACAACTGACACACCAGCCGGGCGTGCGCGCACACACACACACACACACACACACACACACACACACACACACACACACACACACACACACACACACACACACACACACACACACACACACACACACACTTCTCTGTTTGAGCTTCTGCCTCTAACACTTCTACATAAAGCAACACACGTGCTGCAGTGTGTGTGTTTATTGATCTGAAACAGCCCTGAGCTGCTACACGAACAGTCTGACTCTATCTGAAACGGAGCGTTTGCTTGGATCCGCTCGCCCTGATCCAGGACCAGCAAACCATGTAGCAAGGTTCCCAGCAAATGTTTCAGTCATTCAGGCTAAAATATCAATACATTCAGAAAATGTATCACTGGAAAAATGTTGAAAATACCAACTTCCCTACCCTCTGATATGATGATGACCTATGGACCTGTCTAGCCGCAACCCGATCTCGTACGTCACGAGTAATTACAGGCCGGTGGAAACCTCTTACCATCACAGAGACACTGTGTGGTCATTATGTTTGTGCTTATGTTTTAGCTTTAGCTTTAGCTAAACAGGATTCAATGTGAGAGAGGAGGGTCTCTGATAAGAGTCAAAACAACTGGTGTCAGATCAGAGTTGGTGCAGACTTGCTGATCAGCAGCGGTGAGATCAGCTCTGGAGTCTGGGGGACACATGGCGGGGACTGCTGGTCCCGTGCTGTGTAGGCTACTCTAAAATGGGAACACCTGGTGTCAAGTTTCCATCCAGATGTAAAACGATGTTTTACCGAACATCGAGAAAATCTGCAAAAGAAAATGCAAATTAGTGCACATTCCCATCCACTGCTGTTGTTTGGATGTGAGCTGGTAAACGGCAGGTGGAGCTGATTCTCCAGTCGCTGCCCTCGAGCAACCACAGAAGAAGAGGACGCGGCGAGATCAGGCCTCTTCATGCCTCATGTACGTCAGCGTTTCGTCCCTCAGAAACCAACTCTTTCACTCACTCATCTCCACTCCGGTTTTTGTGTAATGCCAAAAGGAAAATTCACATAGAACGTGTGAATAGAAACACACTTATCGTGTCAAAGTTAAAACAATTAATTTGGGGGCAAAAACAACCACAGTTCCCATGAATGTTAGCAATCAGCGTCACTGTTATATGGAAATATCTGTTTTTTGTTTGTTTGTTTCTTGCAGGGTCAGGTTTGCTCATGACGGTGCCATATCGGATATGGTGAGAAAACTTGTAAGAATTTGTGACGTACCCTTCTCGGCGTTTCATAAGCATTCAGGAAAAGGAAAAGGTGGTTTTAACAGGTTGATATCACGTCGTTAGTCTCCCGTGTTTCTATCTCACAGCACAGTTTGTGTTTTTCTTCCTTGTCATCATTTGTTCAAATAAACTCAGGTTGAATCTTCAGCAGGAGGTGCAAAATAAAAAAAATAAGACTTGACGCATATGTCTTCCCCGGGCGTAAAGGCGAAAACAAGCCTCGCAGGAAATGGTCTGTAATGAATGTGGCGTGTGTCGAAAGATGTTTCCACTTCAGTGAGTCAATATTTGTTGCGTTCATGTTCATCGAGGAACGCTGGAAATTCATAAACATGTGCTTGTCGTGCAGATGGAACTTGACGTTCACACAGTTTCACACAATGCAGGCTATTGAGTTACAGTTTGTTACTGTTGGTCACCTGGAGCTCCATCTTTCCTGTCTCTCTCAATCTCTCTCTTCCCCCTCAACCTTCACTTCCTCTCTCCCCTCTGTTTTCATCTCTCACCCTCTCTCAACCTTTTCTTTTTCTATGATATATTCTCCAATGTTTGCATCGCCTCTCATCATCTCGTATCCCTGTTACATCACTGCATTTTCTCTCCTGAGAAGGATTCTTTAACTCAGGGTTTTGGCCAAGACAGAGCACTGATCCAATAGTTTACAGTATTTTTTGATGTAGTATCTGTAAACCCGTCAATGTAATGTAACATTAGGGCGTAACTACCCCATAGCATCGCTTTTTCACCAGCAGCAGAGATGCCCAAAAATCATTGGTCTGTTTCGGCTCCTGAGAATTGTCCTAGAAGGTTTGTAGATTTGCAAAAATCAGGTTGAACCTCAAGAGTCCTGTGTTGAGACGTTTTTTTTTCGACTATTGAAGTACTGAACTATTTAAGGAATAGTGATTAACGCTTCCTGGTGTGGGATGATTCACTTTTAATTTTGTTGTCATTTAATTCAGCAGCCGGGAAGACAGGCATTTTAGCAGCTCTGTGAGGCTGTAACTGTAAATGAATGGGCTAAACGCTAGCATGTTCACAACGACAATGCAAACATGCTGATGTGCAGCCAGTATAATGTTTCACATGTTCAGCACCTTAGTTTAGCATGCTAACATTAGCTAATAACCCCTAAACACAAACTGGGGCTGATGGGAACGTCATTAGTTCTGCAGGTATTTGGTCAAAAACCAAAGTGTTTATTGTATAAATTAACATGAAGGTGGCGCTAGAAAAAAAATTCTGAAAAGTTATTACAGGTCATCCTGAGGGGAACATAAATCTATGAATCAAATGTAATCACAATTCATCCAATAAACTTTGAGATATTTCCCTCAAAACCACAAATGTGAACCTCCTGGTAGCGCTGGAGGAAAAGTCAGAGGATCAACACACTCAGAGGGGTTCCTCCCGTGGGGACCATGAATCCAATCTATCCAACAATAGGTGTTGAGAAATGTAAGTAGTGACCAAATAGTTGACCCACAGACAAACCAATACTGCCATCCCAAGAGCCATGTGTGGTGAGGTGTGTACTCCACCAACAGTCCAGCACTTTACCAGCTGGAGTAAGAATCAATCAACTATCAAGAATTCACATCAAGATATCAACAATATTTTACCTGCTTTAACTGGAATTCTAAGTAATTGTTACTGAATCTCAATCAAAATGGATATTTTGTCACATTAAACGAAAGAAAAAAGATAAAATCCTAAAGCGGTCACTGTTTCTGTAGTTTTAACAGCAATCGTCTTAAACTCTGTGAAAAGTTAATAAAGTGCAACAGTGAAGTGTGTGTGTGTGTGTGTGTGTGTGTGTGTGTGTGTGTTTTGCAGAGTGTTGAAGGGAGAAACAACACATTTGTCAAGAAACGCATGAACGTGTTGTTCTGCATTATGTAATTTTGGAGATGTTCACACATACACACACACACACACAGACACACACACACACACACACACACACACACACGCACACACACACACACACACACACACACACACACACACACACACACACACACACACACACACACACACATCATCTGCATGCATTCATGTGTGCCAGTGTGTGGACATCCACCCCCTCTCCTGTGCAACAATGTTTATGTCCTGATGTTACGTCCAATCAGATCAGAGCGTAACCACGACTCACTGCGACTCACAGGAGGCTCGACTCAACGCCAGCCACCACACTCCCACGAGGAAACCAAAGCGCTCCTTTCTCCTCCTCCTCCTCCTGACTAACCCGAGGAGAAAACCAAGGCGGTGCGTGTCAATAAAAATGAAAAATGAACACTAATTGGGAAACACTGCATAATCTCATCGGGCTCGTGGGCACAGCGCAGCGTGGCGGGCGGCGGGTCAAACCCACCTCGGTGCCTCGCTGTGACATCACATCACTCAACTCGTCCTCCTGTCGTCTGCGTCGGCCTTCGGTTGCGTCACAGCAGAGCTTCTTAAACAGGTTTATGTTGTGTGCAAAGGTGCAAAACAGAAAGAAATCAGCTCAGAAACGTATGGGAGAGTCAAAGAAAACGCTGACGGGGAGCGTTACCTCCCAGAGGGAAGAAAATGAAGTGAACACGACAGAGGCCGCGGCTACTCCGAGAACATCAGACCTCCACCAATTACAAACTGAGGTCAGAAACGGAGAGAGAACGTTACTCTGGAATTTCAAAGGGGGACCACACTGGTTTTACACCTGAAGGTCAGTTGACTCCTCATGCTCTGTGCCACTCGGCCTGGGAAAACGGTTGTACAATGTCTGACGGTGTCAGGGCAGCGGTGGGAAACGCACTCACGTCTTCTCCTTCAGTAAAAGTAGCAGCACAGCATCCACGTTTTTACCTCAGGTAAGAGTAGAGTCAACAGAAGCACATGGATATTAAAAGGAAAAGTACTCAGAATAATAGACATTATAGTGTTGGAGTATAATTATTGATGCGTCACAGTGGTTTACGACTCACTTTCATGTTACAGCTGGTCAGGCTTACTCTATAATAATGCATCATCATTTATGAGTTTTTTACAGTTTGTTTTAATAATTTGACCCTGCTAGTAACTTAGAGTGTCCTGGTTCATCTGTTTGAGTCCAGGTTGAGCTCTCCTTCCTCTCACTTCACTGCTCTGCCTTCAGAGGTTCAGACGAGCAGTAGTAAGAAGTACTGTCACTGTCACTGGGCCTCGTGCAAGAACATTTCCAGGTTCTTATCCCACATCTGTCCTGTTTTTCCTGTGAGGAAAAACTCTCCCGACCACAGCAACTCGTCGGAAACCGCTTGTTTCCGCCTGATGAACGCCACCTGCTGATGCGCTTATGTGAGATCATTAGCTAAACCTGATACACAAAGCTACCTGTTGTGCTCCGTCTGTGTCGTTAAAAAGGAATATTAACAGTACAGCTGCCAACAACGTGTCATCGGAGCAGCACGAGAAAACTACCGAATGCCACGTCTTCTCTTGAATCACCGGATGGATGAGGTCCGGAGTCTACAGCTCTTTACCTCTGTGAAACTGAGAACATTCAGGATTCGTTCCAAGTGAAGTACATGTTTTAACGCTGCTGACCGTCAAGCAGTTCATTGATTATTCATTGAAAAGTGTTGCGTTCCGACTGCACCGCAGTTCACCTGGAGCTGATCTAGGATCACTTCTTGGTCTGCACCCGAATTTGGAAGAAGTGTTCGTATTATTTTTAGGTGACCTGCTCCCAGGTTTGGATGAAATGTTTTAATGCAAGACACAGACAGATTTGCATTATTATTTTCACAGTGTTCCAGCTGCTCAGTTTCTGTCTTTTCGGTATGATGTTCCAAGAACGCAGCTTAACAGTGCAGTTTTTAGTTCCTGGGCGTCAGAGCATCTGTAAATCCAGCAGTGTTTTGAAAAGGTTTCTTGCAAAGGACTGCACGACTGCAGAACCACACAATCATTTGTGGGGGAATATCTAGTCTTCTCCCATAAATATCCACCATGCAACCTCTGTGAATTCCTTTAGGACACATGTTAAGATTCAACTTTTTAATCTTTGATTCCTATTCCTGTAACATGTATGTACTAATAGTCTTGATATGGGAGTGTACTGAAACTGTGTTGTTAAGCGCCAACTTAAACTAAACCCAATTATACTTTTCTCTGCCGATTCTCCTTACAGACTGAAATATCCCTGCCTGCATGAATCAACTGAGAATGTGGCAAAGGCAAAGTTCTCAGCTGAATGCGAAACAGTCTGATCTGATGTTGTTCAGTTTCATATTCTGTGGCTTCTCAAGGCTGGAGAACACAACAATTGTTTCCTGTCAGTGACGAAGCAGAAGTGGCCGCTGCCTCCACTGTTTCTGATGTGAAATGACTGGTAGGACAGAGAGCGTCTGCTTTTGGCTCTGGTTGAACTTTCTTCAACCTGCTGCTGCAGCGATGGCAACCACAGAAACCACAGAGGAAGAGTGAAGGAGCTAATTTTTACTGGTATCTGAATTCTCTGAACTCCACCTCTCCACCTGTAGTGACCTAACAAACGATTTCAAGAGAACCTTCTTCACTCCCTTCTGCTGTACTCTTTTGTGACAGACCTGACCACTCGCCGAGATGACTTGTTTGTGACAAGGTATAGATGTACTGTAGGAAACAATGCCAGGGAGAGACCCTCTCCGCTCCCTCCACGTGCATGTCCTGGCAGAATCAACTAGAATGGCTCGCAGTGGACTTCAGACCTCCGCCAAGGCAATTGTCTAACGATATACACCAGACTCCAGAGAAGAAAAAAAAATCTAATTTGCAGTAAATGATCCGGATCTGAACCAAAATTTCATGGGTTCTTCCCCGGCCCATGCCCCATCCCTCTGCCAAGTGTCTTTTCCAATCGGTTCGGTAGTTTTTGCGTAATCCTGCTGACAAACAAAGAGACACGGGTGAAAACAGACGCTCCTCAGCGGAGGTAAACAATGCTTGGAGAAACCTTTTGCTCAGCTTTCATTCACGTTCTTCAAAATAAATTTTGTATCCTTGAGAAGAGAGTGTTTGAATAATTTCCTCGACGCTGCCCAAACCTTCTGGGTAGCTACACTTGCTATATTACCTGTATCATACCAACCATCCCCTCTCTTTGAACTAAAACCCATTCTACTGGGCGACGTGATGAGACTGAAGTAGGGGGATAGCGGCAGCCTGTAGTCTATACGTCGCTAGTAGCATTGGATGTCGCCTGGAGGCGCCCAATCAGAACTCAGAACGCCGTTGCCCCTGATGTCACCAATCAGCTTTAATCTAGTTTAAGTCCTGTCTATGCAGGCTGCTTCAAATGTTTTTCTCCTGAATCAGTATGGGACACTTTAGCTGTGACGTCACCTTTCTCTCTCTCCATTTGAGATAAATATTATTCAACCATCTCATTTTTATGTCATGTGTTTCTATTACTTTATACCTGGGTGATTTATGGGGGTTTTTTTTTACTCCCAGCTTCTGCTTTGCATGTTCCAATTACTGCCTATTAATGAAGCACGGTGTTTTCTCCTTTGGTGCATATTTCTATTAGCATTAATATTTCCCAATTTACTGCTTGCACTACGAGCTTCTGTGTCGCATGTTTTAACTAGTGCCTGACGATGTAGTGCAACGATGTCCTGCATGGTATCGTTTTCCTAAATATTATCTTTTCTTTTTACTGTTGCTCTGTAGCCTTTATACAATTTCTAATAACTATGGTAATTTAAATATTATTTATATTTTCAGGATGACTTTGCATCCACTGTCCCCAGTCACTTCCCCATCAGCTAAATGTGTAACTGGCTGCCGAAGAGCAGGACAACACATTTACAACAGTCAAACTTATCTCCAGGAGTAACCAGATGTCGGAGAAATGACGTAACTGCATTTACTCACCGGGCAGAGAACGTAAAGGATTAGCGACTCCCAGCTATCGTGCTTTGGATCTGGAGTAGGAAGGAAGGCTAAATTAGCTATCAGTAGCTCCGGCTCGACTCGATCATTAGCAGCCACAGTGCAGAATGACAGAGCTAATGAAGTGGAGGCAACAGGAAACAAACACGGAGCTCAGGGTGGCCGAGGAGCTCAGGGGCACTAGGCAAGGCTGACAATTCACCCCGCTCTGTTTTTGGTCAATAAAGTTTGGAGAAAACACAATGAGTGTAGAAAGGGTAATTTGGTGTAATAACAAGGAGTTGAGGCGAGGTGTTCCCCGTTTCATTTTAGTTAAAAGTCTTTTTTCAAGTCATCCCTTCCCCCAGCCCAACGACCTCGGCCTCCACACATCCTCCTGCCTGCCCCCATTCAACCTTTGAACGAAGTGAGGAACTCTTACTGGACTTAGTCACACACAATTATTTCTTTGAACTTGTTTAATTGGGCTTATAATGGGCCTGTTATATGGACAGACCTGAGTGGATTCATTTCTAATCCCACTGTTGGACCGTGTATTAATATTAACTGTTACATTGTTCATTTGTTATGATCTGCCGTCTCGCCACTCACGGCTCTTGTTGCATCCCCAGCCATCGAAGGACGAAGGATCTCTGTCAAAACTGCTTATAATCCAAGTTTCTCCCCTTTCCTCTTGTTTCGTTAGAAATCTTAGGACAGGTCAGGTCAGGAACCATTTCCGTTGTGGGTCCATTGACATATATAGATACCGAGCAATAGACATGATCCCAGCTGGTTTCTAACACCTAATAAATTACTAGGTTCCACCTGATCAATTACAAGCAGAAGGGCTTGAGGACACACCTCAGGACTCAGGCTGGAATTGCTTTGCAAAGGCGCATGGGGATGTGTGCAGACCTACGCAGAGAAAGGAGTTATGGGTAACTAAAGGACAACTTTCCACTCTCAACCACGTGCCGTGGGGACGGACTTGTCAAACAAGGTTGATCCAGTGTTTGTTAGGAACCGGGTTGAAAATGAAAAAAGAAAAGTTCATGTTAGTAGAATTATAAGGCTGGATCCAAATGTCCAGACTACACCACACTTGCAGACTCGCAGACGTAGCGGGCTTGTTCCTGGGAAGTCCCTGAGTGTTGAGGGGCTGTCCAAAGCCACGGTCCACAAGGACTGCAAGTGGACCTCCTACGGACTTCCAGAGAGTCTACGTACGGTGCAGACTGAGCCAGATTTCACCTGAAATATTAACCATCATCCATTGTGACGTGGATGCGACAAGTTACTAATAATGATATACTACAACAACAGATACTACTACCACTTATAATAATAATATTAATAATAATAGCAATAATAATGAATCAGATTTTGTCACTTGCATCCACCTACAGTGTCAGGATCCTCAGCTGAGGATTTAATGAATATATTGGCTCATGTAAATGGAAAACTTCGCTGTGATTTCTGACCATATCTGTTTTAGCTGCCATGTCGCGCTGCAGATTTCATCACATATCATGCACAAGCTGCCGATGTCGATCGTGCTGAGAACCGTTCAGAAACATACTTTGAAATGAGTTAGAGTCAGAAATTTTAGCTCATCTCCGTGGAGAGAGAAACAGTCCCGCGAAGGTCACTGTGACGGCCCCAGCGCCCTTGGCCTTGGTCCTGGATGGTGTGTGTGTGTGTGTCTGTGGGTGCGTTGCAGGTCCTTGTCTGGGTGGAGCCGAGGTGCCATCACAGTGATTAGGAAGACCAGCTCAGTCCTCCTAAGTTATTGGAGCCCAGCGCTCCCAGCCCATCACCGCTCCCTGAGCTCGGTTCCGTTTTGTGTTGTTTTACAATGACAACCACTGCGCTCATCGCTCGCTCGTCTGTCACTCACTTTCACACCTCATTGCATTTGCTATTATTACTTACTTCAATTAATTTCAGTGTATTATTGCTAAGTTTGGCATTTGTCATAGCAAATTGGGAGCTCATCTGTTTTGAGGATAATGCTGGAGATTAGTCGTATTTTGGGTGAATTAATGTGTGTTTTTTGTTTTCTGTTTAGTAAATCTGGTTCGGTTGAGTCCTCTGTTTGCATGAGCACACATAATTCCTGCTTAATTGGGTGTGCGTGACATAAAGCCTTTAGCGGAAAGACTCAGCTCTCATGTGTAATTGATGGGAACATTTTGCGTGGACACCTCTGGATTATTGAGGTGAAATCTTTATTTTGTAGGACTGATACATTTCTTATTTTTCTGAAACAGGCTGCAGTTTATTATGATGCTGAGCACAAACTGAACCTGACGCACAAAGAAAGATGGTCCATTCATGTTCATGTTCGGTACAAACATAAATTGAGAGCCTATTACCTACTGGACAATACAAGCAGCGGTTTGTTCAGAAGAGCGACGCGAAAATCAAATCTACAGGATAAATACATGCGTATGAAATATATATGAAGAAATGTCATCTTGAGTACATTTCATGTCTCTTCTACGTGATTAGATGACTGAATGGGCCCGTTGTTCTCGGACCGACAGGGTGTCTTTCATTGGCATTCTGCAGGGGAACCAAAGAGGCAGGAAACAATGCAAAACAACCACAAAGAGACACAAAAAAAACAACTGCAGACGTCCCGAAATGACTAAAGAGAGACACGAAACAGCCACAAAGGGACAGGAAAAGATGAGACCGCCGGGGTCCTGCTACTACTTTTCTGCTGCCCGAGCAGCCGTTCAGTTTGAATATCAAAGCAGGACAGAATTCACGGTGATAAAATGAGTCCACAACAGGACCAGGCAGGAAAGAACAGGAAAGAAAATGTCCCTCCTGCGTCCCCCTCCAGGGCTTTGAGGTGATGAAAATGAAAATGGAGGGGCGGTCTTGTTGTCTCACATGTGAACGACAAGGCATCTGCCAACATCAACAATAAAAAGGTAGATATACCTGAAATCTACATTTCCCAGTCTGTAACTCCACACACTGCCGACAAAACAAAGGGAAGTCGTGGAGGAAGGACGAAGGCTTGATGATCCATAATAAAAAAAACATCCCAACTGAAAACAAGCAGAGCAAAAGCATCAGCGTGACAGACACTGATAAGTCCAGTGGTGGAAGTGAAGGTCGCCGGAGAAACCTTTCTGCACCGAGACACATTGATGGTGTTGGTTATTGTCCTTCCTTTCTAAATTCTGCTGATAGTGGGCAGTGTCTGCTTTCAGGTCCTCGTCGTGGTGTCCTCCCCTTAAAGAATAACGTTTTCATGGAAATGTTGGAAATTTTATTATATTTTCAATTAATGTATCTTTACCATCTCTGTTCTACTTCAGCTCTGTAGAGACTCAGAGCCACCACCCGACAAACAGTCAGTCAAATAACTTTATCTGTCAAGCAAAGTAACGGAGCGAAGCCTGGAAGGAAGGAAAACGCAAATGCCCCGCTACATTCACAGTGATACATGGTACGCACGTATGTATGGAAATCTAGACTCAGAAACTACCACACGGTAAAATTTCCCGAGTGCGTTCGTGTCACTGTTCCAGTGAACAGTGAAAAAACACGAAGGAAAAAACAGCCGTTCGGGAGATACAAGAATGACTCAGCCCCCAATGTTTTGGAACACGAAACGAAAAACAGAAGTGCACTCAGAATTCACTAATTGGGAAGGTTGGACCGAGCTTTCACCCGCTACACACAAACAAATGAAGAGAGGCAACCGGGAAACTGGCAGCAACCTGAGACCAAGCAGGCAAAGTGCGGGGAACGGGGAGAAGGGCGCTGCGACCGCTGCACGCTAACCCCGACCACCCGTCAGACATTAAGGACATTTTAGTAGATGGGTGAGACTGAAGACAAAGTGTGGGCTAGACTTTGAAATCACACAACAAACAGAGTCTTTTCTCTCGGCTGGTGGTTATGTAGCTGGATGTAACTGTGCCCACAGATTTTTGACTTCTGGCCACGTTCTGCTTCACATCAGGCTCAACACTGTGGCTGTTCAGCTACAGTGAATTCTGTCCTGCTCTGATATTCAAACTGAAGCAGAAAAGTAGTAGCAGGACCCCGGCGGTCTCATCTTTTCCCGTCCCTTTGTGGCTGTTTCGTGTCTCTCTTTAGTCATTTTGGGACGTCTGCAGTTGTTTTTTTTGTGTCTCTTTGTGGTTGTTTTGCATTGTTTCCTGCCTCTTTGGTTCCCCTGCAGAATGCAAATGAAAGACACCCTGTCGGTCCGAGAACAACGGGCCCATTCAGTCATCTAATCACGTAGAAGAGACATGAAATGTACTCAAGATGACATTTCTTCATATATATTTCATACGCATGTATTTATGCTGTAGATTTGATTTTCGCGTCGCTCTTCTGAGCAAACCGCTGCTTGTATTGTCTCTTATCTTCCAAAATCAGAATAACTCAGTTATGTCATCTGTGAATCATTAAGGAGACCGAACAGCGCTGAAGTCGAGCTATATTTTTAATTTGATAACATCTCGGGGCTGGGCATGCCGCCACCTGGAGAAAAGTCAGCTTCTCTTGCCTTTCTCATCTTAATTAGCTTCGTGTGAAAGCATGCCGACTAATAACAAGCAAAACAAATCAATCAGGACAGGAAAGTGGAAAAGATTTTGGATAATTCAACTTCGGTCAAACAATAACGGTTGGTTTGTTTCTGCAGATTGCTTACTGAAATGTTATCAGCTGAAACTGAAATGCTTGATATCCGTGCTGTTCTTCATTTCCCTCCTCGTTTTCTCCCAGCGAGTGTAATAACGTCTGTGCCAGCGCTAAGCCGCTCCGTGCTTGTCCCTCCCACCTCCTCCATCATTGTGCGGCCCCGTCATTACATTTCCTGCTCATCTAGGTCCATTGACCCGAGCAGCTGGATACCAGCCAGGCAGGCAGAAGCCAATTATCAGGCCCTGATTGTTCCCTCGCCTCCATAAAAATGATATGGAGTCATAAACGTCACTTGTGTCTTGAACGCAGGAAAACCGCATCTGACTGCCCTCCTACTCGCTTGGTTAGTGGGTCTGCTCTCTCTCCTCTATTTCCCTTCACAGATTTGTGCGTCTGCCAGGTAAGACTTCAGTTTAACTAACTGGCATTTTGGTTATTGTATTTTAGCAGAACGTTGCTGAAAAACTCCACTTACGGAGGAGGAGAGTGCCACAGTGAACAAGGATGAACTCCTCAGAGATGAATGTGCGTGTTTCATCCTCGCCACAGCCTTGGATCGGGGAATTCACACTGTGCGCTGGGTTTTGTATTCTTTGGATCCAGAGTTGTGATGACTATAAGATTGACAAAATTTTACTTCTGCACCATCTCGGCCTTCAAATCAAACCGAACCCACAAAGCTCCTCTCGGCTCACAGTTTTCTTTCTAAGGCCGTGGTCGCAGCACGGCCGAATGGACGCTACTGTCGTCATCAGTCGTCATCAGTCCACCACTTTGTTTCAGAGTGAAATATCTCAACGACTCCTGGATGGATTGTCATGAATTTGATTCGAAGATTCATGTCCCCAGAAGATAAGACATTTTTCTCTGGCGCCACCATTAGGTTGACTAGGCTGAAATATCACCATGTAATTTGATACAGACATTAATGTTCCATTCAGGATGAATCGTACTTAATTTCATCAACCAAGATTTTAATTTGTCCACTACTTTGGTTTACGAACAAGTAGCTGCCAAACTAATGACATTCCCATCAGCCTCATCTGTACCTCAGTGCTAATCAAATACAAATACACAAACGCAATAAAACAAAATAAGTGAACAATCAGCAGTGGCCGACCAATCAATCCCAGCGATGCAGGTAGAGTCTGTCAGCAGAGCACCAGGCTGAGTATCCCACATGCAGTCAGGAAGTGCAACACACATCGGCTGCATTGCGCCCGGTCAATTGATGAAATGTCAGCACAGGAATAGTTTTGCCCATGACAACATAATACACCCGTCCCATTGAATGCCATGTTGACTCATGTTGTTAAAAAGCCAAGAGAACCGCACCAAGAGCAGTCAAACCCCTCCTGAGTGTGTTTTTGAGGGACCACCTGCAGTAGCAGCATTTATTCTCTAGAAGGAAGCGCTACGTTTCTGTACTTCCCAGAAGTTGTGTGGAGGTTGGTGGACTGGACGGCGGGAGTTCAAGGTTCAGGATCCCTGTGTTTGGTTGGGTTTGAGCGACTAAAGCGCTTCAGTTAAGGTCAGTGGTTTCGGTTAAACATGAAAAAAAAAGTTTGCATCCTGGCTTTTTCAATATTAACCGCAGTGGCTGAGAAATGTGAATAATAACATTAGTTATGGCTGAATTCAGTTCCAGGGTCCTGGTACTGTGCGTGCTGGATGGCTGACTCACCGTCATGGCTCACTGCCACATCTGAATAGAACAGAGCCATTGTTAATGTTATTATTAACACCTGTGCTTTTCCTACTGTGACAAGTCGAAATGTCTCCTGTGACAAAGGCCTAGCTAAGGAAAAACAAATGAAATTCGTTGTCAGATTCATTTCAAATATGTTCACTGTCAACCCTGAATTATATTTTTACACAGAACGAGGACTGTGGATTTTGTCCCTCATCTCTTACACCGGGATCCCGTTAGTAAAGGATGACATCAGTATGAACGGGAGGAATGATACAGCGAGCAAGACCTCTTTCACTCTACATATGTTCGTGTGAGTATTGTTTTAAGATAGACTTGAAAAAATGTGGACATGTTCTCGACCCTTGCTGTTTGTTCTATGAACTCCTGTTCCATCCTAAATATGAGAGCCTCAGTCAAACAAACTGCAAAACTGTGCAACCCCGACAGTTCTGCTGCTTGTTACCCTTGAAATATACAATACCAGAAATAAAATTAAAATTGTTTTTCAAAAAGGTTTCCTCGGATGTTTGAGTCCTTGGTTTGCCTCCTGTTACTTTTGCTTTTCTAAGAAAACTTGCTAGTGTGACAAAGGTTTCTGTTGGAAAACCAGGACAAAAAGAAATGGAAGAGAATGTCTTGCGAGCAAAGCAAACAACTTTCAGGGTTACCGAACTGGGACAAATCTCCAGTTATCCTGCAGTATCAAGTGTTTCCCGTTGCCTCCTCTGTCCAGAACTTACCAACAATTTTCTGCCAAATCTACATCTGATGAACTTCAGCGCCTTCAGTGATCAGCTTCCGTCAAAGCCTCCGCAGTCATATCATATCATCTCAATATCAGCCTCGTCTGATCAAGAGCTCCTTCATTGACACCGCCCGGCACGTTTCAACCAATTGATGTTACTTAACACCGTAAGTTGTATAACAGTGAATATTGTAACAGTTATTATTTTCAATGCAAGTCTGTTTTTTGAAAATGAATTTATGCACTTCGGGTTCAGGTGGGTTTTCCAATGATCAGGTTTGGGTTGGGTCCAATATTTTGGACCCGTGAAGACCTCAAAATCCCGCAGTGTCTTGTGAAGTGATCCGTTCGCGTGCCATAGAGACTGAGTGGGGGCAAGCTTGCGTTCAGTAGCTCTGCATAGAGCTGTGTTCACTTGTCAGGAATTGGTTTCCTCCATGGCAGCAGAAAGAGTTAAAGGCTAAACGCTAACAAAGAGACTCACTACAAACCGACTTGAGGAGGCTCTGGGGCCAAGCAACGCTGAGGTTACAAAAAAACAATAATGCAACACTCGCTGTAGGAGCCAGTGTCCCACCAGGGCTCTGTCCATCCAAAAAGAAAATCTGACGATGTGAATATAAATGCTCCAGAACTCAAACATGACACAACGCCACGTTTTTCAAATGTAAGATCCAGAAAATATTTTACATATCACTTCACCCTTCAAGTTAACAGCCGTAATAACAGCACCTCGTGTCTGGATATGAGCACGATAACTCAAATATCAGGCAAAACCTCAGCTTAAACACGACAACGGAAACAAATCATTAACATTTCAACATGTAAATAGCTGGCGTTAGTATCTGTGAGTGTGTGTGTGTGTGTGTGCGCGAGTGTGTGTGCACGTGTCCCTACCCACTGAAATCGTCCACACCGCCATGATCTTGATGCGGGCCTTGGTGTGGGAGTTGAAGCGGCTGTGGTGGATCGGGTTTCGTATGGCGATGTATCGATCCAGAGAGATGGCGCAGAGGTGCATGATGGACGCTGTGGAGAACAGGACGTCCAGGTAGATCCAGATGGGACAAAGGTCGGACGGGAGGGGCCATCCGTAATCTGCAGAAGGGGGTGGGTGGAGGGGTGGAAGGATGGAAGGATGAAGGGAAGGACATAAAAGTAAAATACCCGTTGAATCAGTGAGGACAGTTTTGATTGGTACACCTCTACTGATGTTTGTAGTTTCTGATTCCCCGCAGCCTTCTCAAAACGACGACTTTATTGCTGTAAATCAAAAGTTACACCGTGGAATAACCAAAAAAATGTATCGGACTAATTTCTGTAACATGTCTCCGATCATGACCACAGTCTTTACACAAAACCTGACTTTCTACAGCAATGAATTTTAGTTATTTTGGGCTATTTTCTGCATAGAATGCATCTTTTTTTTTGCTTCTTCACTGATGGATTTTTTGATTTCACCAAGGTTTTTTTTTTTTTCAAACGTTGGTGCAGTGCAGCAGCTTTAAAAGAAATTCTGAACTCTTTGACAATTTGATGATTACCCATTTTAGAAAGCTAATGCACTTGTACGTTAACTCATTCATACTGAGGCTGAACAGCGTTGGAGCCAAATTAAACCCAGTTCAGGAGCAGGTGTGCTGACCCGTGTTCACCCAGTCAAATGGAGAGAAAACGAAGGTTTGTCTTTTGTCACATTTCTCTTAAAATATTCAGCTGGTTTTGTGTGATTTTACTTAAATTACAGAGAAATGAAAAATGTGTTTCAATGCGTGTTTGCATCAGCAGCTTTGATGCAAGAGGATGGGACGCAATGACGTCAGTAATGGAGCAGCAGTAACTTTGGAAACGGCCTCTATAAATCGGCCCGCCCAGCCTTGGTTAATAGAAAATTGTGATGTAAAGCATCTTCTTCCTCCATCCATGTAAATATTCAGAATATTGGATAACGAGATGGCATTTTAATGACAGTCACCGGGGAAGAGTCTGCTGATGTCTGTGGGTCAAAGACTTCACACAGACGGCAAATGATTTTACACAAAATATTAAATCTGATGGTTTTGTTTAACTTCATGTGTATCTCTCCAACTGCTTTTGAACCTCATAAACCCCATTAGTGCACTATATGTCTAACGGGCTGTATCACGCTTCTTTCTATATTGATGTAAACCTACTCAAATTAAAGCTGAGACTTGGCTCTTTAATTTAGTTTCCATTATTTTATTTCAAATTGAAACTGCTGAAGCTCAGAGCCTGAGGCACTAAAAATGCCGTAACTGTCCTGTCTGGACTTTATTTTAATGAATGACTGAAATGCAACAATAGTCCCTGTCTGGAGTAGGTTCTGGTGGAGCAGAGACCTTCAATGACGCGGGACTTTATACCTTCCTCGGCCTTTATACCTTCTTCTCTTCGTCAGTATACCAACTTTAGTGTCTCAGCCAAGCAATAAACCTTTTGTGACATTTTAACGTGTTTTGGAATTTCTGGCATTTCCTCTCAGGTACGCGGTGGAGTTATTGACGTAGCTCTGGGTACGCTGCTGGACTGGGTGTGGATGAGAGGGCCCTGTCCATGATTGTCCATAATACCTAATGTCTGTCCTGACACACATGCAAATATGTTCACCTTACTTATCACACACACACACACACACACACACGAGCACATCTCCATCATGGCCGTCTCGGAATAAAGTCCAAACCACCCAGCTGCTGATGAAAATGACATTAAACAGTGTTCTGAATATGACTGGCAACGGAGGCAGATACGCTTTTTATGTTCAATACATCAAGGCGAGGCAGGTTTATTTATAGGGGCCCTTTCTTACATAAGGCAGTTCGAAAGGATTTACACAGGTGCAGAGTACTGAAAATCACAGATAAAATCAGAGGGTGATAAGAGAGTAAGAAACAGATAGAGGAAAGGAAAAACCAGCATTTTTCAAAGCAGCAGCTCTGCGTTACACAGGAGAAAGAAACTGTCGGAAGGATGGCTGGATGAAAAATGGATAGACAGCTCTGCTATTCTTAGATCTGTACCACTAAAGGGGTAAAAAATGTCAAGTTTGTCCTGAGGGCGGCACCAGAGGAAAGGACATGTCATTACCTCAATCAGAAGGGTCCATCCTCTATTTTTAGACTCAGCTTGTCAGGCTCATCTCCACTCTCTCTCAGCCTTAACCCCCATTTATGTGCAGAAGCCCAAAAATAATGTGCCCAGAATACTGCTATTGTTCTTCAGCTGTTTTCATTACAGTCAGAAGTGACGCGAGTCTTGAGTAGTGGTCACAAAGAGTCATAGAGCTGAGTCCAAACTGAGGGCAGCTGGCTCCGTTGCCTTCGTCTCCGCAGCAGGTGCTGAAAGGTGTAGTGGGTTTTCAAGATGGACGACGGCGGGTGTTAGGAAATTTCCTACTGGGTTGAGCAGGTCAAGGATGGGCCCTGAGGTCTCAGGCGAAACAGCAGCAAATCTGTCCTCTCTCCTTGAGACGCTGGGCGGCCGTCTGAGGTTATTTGGGGAAAGCAGCCGTTCTGATAAAAGCGAAGCAGCGTAGCAGCAGTAGCCAAGGTCAAAGCTGCTTTTGCCTCCCTAGACGCCACAGATCGGGGTCCGCTAGAATCCTCGGGCCAGATAACAGCGGCTCTTGACCAGGACGCGCTGACGTTGTACTGAAGGCTACATGCAACGTGATCTGAACTAACACGGGTGAAGACATTTCCCTGTTTACAGAACAGCAACCAACAGCCTAACTCCACAAACTACGGAGGCAGCGAGCTCGACCATTGCTGGGCGTAAAGTATTTGCAGCATCGTCTGTAGGGGTTAAAAGACGGAGGACGGGGGACCGAGCTTCAGGATGGAGACGCCATCATGCCCATAAACCTGTACTGATAATTTCTCCATTCTCCTCGGCCAAGCCTCAATATCTATGTTCAGCGTGAGACATCTTGGGCTCCTGAAAACTTTCTTCCCTGACGAGTTGAACAATAATTGGGCAAAATCTCCACAACAGCAGGGGCTCTTCAGAGACACAGGTGAGGAGCCCCCGCCGTCCTCCATCTGCCCTCTGACTGGACAGTTTGCCTCTGCTTTGTGATTTGATTGTCATTGTCCAATCAGTTTCAGGTGTAAAGACAGGGTCAGAATTTGTACTTGTAACAGCAGCGTCACACACACCGTAGGATGTCCAACTACAAACTTTTGAATTATTTGTAAACATCCCTTTAAAAGCTCAAAATCTCAGTGGCCCTAATTTGAGCCCATAGAGGTCTTCGTGGGTCCACTTGGCTCTCGGGACCTGAGATCCGACCCGGCAAACAAATTCTAGTCAGTCTAATCTGGTCCGCTCGGGTGTCATTTTACTTCTGCAGTACCCGGGTGGATCCGAATGGACCTGAACCTACGCGGTACGAGCGCAGAACTTCACAGCTCACTGGAGCTTTGTTCTGACGAGGGAACTGAAGCCGAGCTTATGTGCCCGCCAGTTTTCTGCTGTTAAATGACAGTTCTTTAATAATTTGATTCATAGATATTACATAAGATAGAACGTGGTCTTTTGTCGGTCTGGCCCTCAGTCGGCTTCAGAGGGTTTTACTGCTGTGGCAGGAGGTGGAAACAGGACTTTACATTATTTATATAAATTTCTCCTTGAGGCAACAAAGACATTATTTAGTTTTTATGGCTTCACCTTCACCTTCATTATGATTATTCTTATTATATTGCTGCTCCGTTCCACTGTGGCTGATTGTCAGCTTATTGAATTCATTGATAGGCATCATGCTACTGCCGGTCTTGGTGTTCCTCTCTCTGGTCTGGACAACTGCATTCTGGATCCGGTCCTGGAGTCTAGCTGTGCTCGGGTCCCGCTCCGATCGGATTTCTCTTTTTTGAAAATGAATTCATGTCTGTTGGGTTTGGGTGGGTTTTCCACAGACTAATGAATGAGGAATAATAAACCCTTTTTAAATTTTTTGTTCAAAACAATAATTACCAAAATTTCCTGAGAAGTGTCTCCATGTTGCTCTGACTTTGCTCTTCGTCTCCACAGTCAGAATACACTCAGCACGCTGCTGGGCTCATCGGAGCAGCTCTGGATCACAGTGCTAACATAGGCTAATGTAAATGCACAGGAATAATAGTGAACCAGCTCGTATTAGTGGATCCAAACTGTCTGCCGCTGGGCCCGAGGTGTCACCGTGTCCCCGGGATCCACCCAGAGGCGTCGACATCGTCACGGGCGTCTGCATCATATTCAGGGTCAGGATGGAGCAGTTACGCCCCCCGATTCCCTGTCATTCCCTCCATTCAACAGGTGAGGGATGACCTGACCCAGGCTTTTATTATTGGGGAGATGACTCATCCACGTTGCTCGATGTCACCATGGTCACCGCCAGACTCAGTTTTTATCCTCATTGCTTTTCATTTCATCGTCAGAGGAGGCTCTGATGGTCACCTCTCTCTCTCTCTCTGGCGCTCTCTTAACCTTCCTGTTCATTTGTGAGTCTCTTTTTTACTTCTTCACTCCCATTCAGGCCCATCCAGCTTCACACACAGCCTTCTTTCTTCTGTTTTTGTGCCCTCCGCTTTCTCCTGCACTTGAGTTTCCATTCAGTCGTAACTGAAAAACTCTCTCTGCCTTATTTTCCGCTCCGTTTTGCTGGCGGAGACTTTTTGGTTGTTTGCAGCCAAATTCTATGCAAATGTTGTTTTGCAAATACAACCTAACACTAATTAAAAAAAAAATCATTAGTGGTCTTAGATTCTAACTGTGGGCGTACAGTGTGTTGTCGGAAAATAGAGAACTTAGTGGAGGACTGCTACATCAGTACGCTTGACTGCTTGCAACAAATACCTGAAGTGTGCGGGACCCTTAGTGTTGAAAAAGTGAAAATCTTGACCTGTAGGTGTCGCTACAAGAAAAGGTCACCAATGTCAATCAGACTCATTCTTTGAAGACCATGAACATTTGTGCCAAATTTAATGGCAAACCATCCAGTAAAGGATATGATATTTTAGTGGTCAACAAAGTTCTGGACCAACAGACCCCCTGACCGAGGCCCTGCACAGCCACGGTGCTTCCACACAGGTGGTTTTAATTGTTTTGCTTGATTAGGCCTGGTTTCAGGACCACATGTCTGTCTACAGACTGCCTCATTGACATCTTCCTCGCTCTCCTATTAAAGGCAGGACAAATGACGCCTTTATCATTATTCAGGAGAGCTCTAATCAGCCAGACTAACGTGTGTGTGTGTGTGTGTGTCTGTGTCAGACTGACAATGGAATCACTGTGATTTGATTGGTACAGACAATAAAATAGCTTTTTATATCTCATCAATTCCAAAGGAAAGACAGGACGTTATCCAACTGAGGGACCACAGCTTAGTCACATCTGATCCAGAGCGTACAGAGCGCTGAGGCTACAGGACGGGGACTACGGGAGTTTTTTCATAGTCTGGTCATTTGCTCTCGCCACATTCAAACCCATGAAAGAGGGACAGCTTGACGATGCGGGATGAACAGCACTGAGTGTGCGGGAGCTGCCGATGACTCAGCAGCTGCAAGTAACTGGTGCTGACGTTAATGTTCCACCTTCTGAAGGGAAGCTAGTTAGGCTAGCTTGCTAGCTTTCACTTCCAAGTGCAATGCAAAGTTTAAGAGACACCGGGTCCTCCGAAATGTTGAATGTTGGAAGGGGACGGACATTTAAAACTGCTATGTGAGCTCGTTAAGAAAAAGGGAAAAAAGAAAAGGAGAAGGGCTCAGCCATGGGAGACCTCCACCCAGAGGCCTGAAGTCGAGACACGAGTCAAGTCTCCATCCAACTGTTGTGTCGACTTCGATCAGAGTTTTATTCTCTTTTCAATAATGGAAAATTATGCAGAGTAGCTGCGGCGTCACTCGCACTAGAAATGTGAGGAGCGTTCACATTTCAGTTTTCCTTTAAACCTTCAATGTGACGGTGTGTCCACTGTGATCGAGTGCCCGTGCCGCGCTCATTCAAAGCCTCTACGCGCAGATTCTCACACGATTAACTCAAACAATTGGCTGCACGGATGGAAGGAAATCCATTTAAAGTTAGCGGGCCATAAGATGCATCAACACAGGTTTGGTACATTAAACTGGCTGACCTGTGGTCCGGCCCCATGTGGTCCGGCCTCAAGAGGCTCAAGCATGGATCGGCTCTGCGGCAGATCCTCCATTCTCACTTCCCCATAGAGAACCGCAAAGAGAAAGGAGAACTCCCCCTAGGGGACTGCTGATGTATCACATTTATTAATGGCGCCACAACCTCTGATGGCGATGACCTGGAGCCAGAGAAATTCTTTCCTCTACACACACACACAGAGAAAAAGACCTAAAAACACCCAGAGGACCTGCTGAGATGTGACTTTTTGCTCCCACGCCTGCTGCTGCAGACAGAGCCGACCTCACGAAACCGCTGCATGTTCTGGCGCTGTCACCTCTGCCTCCTCCCTCTCAAAGAGCCGGGGGCCAATGTTAGCGCTTCCTCGGCTTGTAACACCTCGAGAGCTTCGGAGGAGTCAGACCACACTGGGGCATTATTTCTCCGTAGCTGACACCAGTTACAGCCAGTCAGCTCTGCAACAGGGTTCGGTCGGTGAGAAGACGCTCAGTCTCCTCCTTGTTCAAAGCAGCCTTAAGAAGTCGGTGTGTCACAGTAATGCCCCAAGATTCTTATGGAAAATGTATCATTTACGTGATTTTAGTGCAGACACCTCAGCAGGTCGTTTGCTCTGCTCAGGACACTGAGGTCGTGTCCTCTGTGGAACTTTGAGGTGATTTATGTGAGAAAGTCTGGCAGTGTAATGATCCCTGACTATGTCAACCTTTATTTTGAAAATTAGGTCTCAGCCCCAGTATTTTTACCCCACAGTGTGTGGTGATTTTTATTGAATAACATTTTTCGTGTGATTGAAAGAAAATGACAATTCTCAAGCCACTTTTGACTTAATTCAAGTAGCAGTGCAACTAACAATTATTTTCCTTTTTAAATGAAGTGTAATGACTGTTACTTCTACAATATTAACTTTACCATCTACATAAAAAAAGCAACCGTCCTCTCATTTGAGAAGCTGTTAGGAGCTTCTGACCCCGTGCGCCCGCTAACAAGACGTCGTGGTGCGTAACAGCACGTATCAGCGTCCGCCGTGACCTCAGCTCTCCCTACGCAAACCTCCGAGGCAAATACAGACAAGGGAACTCCTCAAACCGGTTTTCCTGCAGCGGCTTGTACAGTATATCTAACGTATCTTCCCGACCCTACGAACGTCCTCGGTCTCTCGGTAATGAACACGGGGGTGAGACCAATGTTAGATGCAGTACTTCCCCAGACTGCCGAGGCCAACGCGTTCTGACTTTCCCCCCCAGAGTAACGCTGGAATGGGCTGGAGGCGATGCGACCGCGTCACGGAGTACGGAGCATTCGCGCTTAATGAATTGACATAAACAACTCATTTATTGACTGTTACATTGCAGTCTCAGCATAAACTGGAATTATTTATGAGATGACAGCGTTTGATGTGGTGCGTCTGGAGGAGAGCCGAGCTGCAGAGTATCAGATGACAGATGGACACGGACAGGAAGAGAGCCGATCGGAGGTTAAATCCGGGCGACTGCGCCGTCTGAATGCTGCAGACTGTTGACCACGACGGAGGCTTTTATGTGACGTAGCCTACACTTGGGCTGTCACGTTGGATGTCTTCAGCAGTTTGGAGCCGTGAGCAACAGCGACGAGCGAAGCTGGAGGACCTTTGTCCCTTTAGCTCCCGGCTAATGGAACACGTCTGTGTGTGTCTGCAGGTTTCTGTGAGTTTTCTTTAGTGTTTGTTGTTCGGACTCATTGTCTGAGTCACTGGGAATTTTATCAGGAACATGCACCAACTGCAGGATAACAGCTGACTCTTTTGTACACACAAAACCGCACTCCTGCATTTTTAAACCCGTTAGATGTATTCGCTCCTACAACAAAACAAAGAACAACGAGTCTGACTCGTAGCCCACAGTGTGATTTTTGTGGGAATACATTCACCGGGAAAGAAAATGAAAAGAGAAAATGGGAACCCAGGAGATGAATGATTAAACATTTTGTTTTAACTCTCCTAAAAGTAATAACGGGCAGCGTCATCATCCGATGTTAAAACCAGAAGGAAATAAAAAAGATAAATACGACATTGAAATGGCAAATGGATCTTATGAGATGCTGAAAAGTCTGAGACGGAGAAGTGCAAATATCGAAAATGAAAGTGAGATGAAATGTTTCCTGATTTGGATTTTTCCCTCTGCCTTTCCTACCACCCAGGTTTTTTCAGTGACTTCTCTCCCTCACTCGTCTCTTCTGTTGCACCTTCAAATTGCTTCAGCTAAGCTGGAATTTGCTGGCGTTTACAACGCAGGCCTGTGCTGCGCTAGACCCCGAATGCTCTGTGAAAACAAGTCCGGGTCCCACTTTATGTTCACCCACTGAGAACTGACCACAGCCAGACGCTGCAGTTTGCAGATTTATTTTCCCAAGGCAAAATCTGTTGAAACACAAAATCTGACCATCGTAGACGAGACACAAACACAACGTTTTTCTATCTGGAGCCAAAATGTGCAAACAGACAACTTTCTGTCAGCGAGTGAAACTGTTTCTGAATGTTTTCCAAGAAGTTAAGACAGAGCGGAGACTTTCAGGGGGGCAGGGGTTAATGTTTTAGTATTTAGAATTTAGTTTTTAATTAGAAAAGGATCACGAGTCCTGATTAAGAGGAAAAGAAGAATCCTGCACATTGATTTGGCAGCATCTCAACAAGGGAAGGAAACAGCAAAAAAGACACGGTGTCTTTCTCTCAGAGACGGCCTGCTTCACGGCCAAGTGTGTATGTTTTCAGAAGCAAGGAAATAAGAAAATAATTGATAGAAGAAGAGTGGAAATGGAGAGCGGGAAAATGAGCTCCCAAGAGGGCAGCGTCGCACACAGGAAGGTTGATTTGATGAAAGCGAAGCAGAGAAATGAGAAATCTGGAGAAAGAGAGAGAGAGGAGAGGAAGTGAGAGATGAACAATCACACACACCCACACACACACACTCATCATGTAGTCCACATACTTAACACACACCTGAATCAAAACACGTTAGAGTCCCGGACCCTCAAACCAGACCGGACGGCTCAGTTTGATGCTTCTGTCTCCCCAAATCTGACGCGTTTACCTCGTCAGACATTCTGCCAGATGTCAGGAGATGAGCCAAGAACACACACACACACACACTCACACATTCACGCAAATACAATCACTCCTCTCTGACAAGATCAAGGCATTGCTTACACCAACCTATAACTCAAGTGTCTCGATAAAAAGTCTATTCAAGGTGAAACATGGCTGCTTAATATTTACATTATTATTTATGGGCAGAAAAAGGTAAGATGCACTGATGTGATACTTATTAAGTGGATCGAGTTTTGGCCAAGTATCAGCAGTCCCCATTAAATAGACTCCTCTGTTCTGCTCCGTTCATTTGCGGCAGAAAGCCAATGTTCTTAAAGGCAGCGCTGAGGCTTTGCCGCTCTCTGCACGCGCTTCACAATAAACGCATTTTAAATGCCTTTGCTGTAAATCCTCCAAACTAATCTGATCTGGCGACGCTATGGTGAAGGTTTGGTTAGGTTTCAGCACAAAAACATCAAGGTTTGGGTTAAATTACAACTTCACCGAGGCTGGATGGAATTTGACCATCACGGGAAGGACCGGCACCATGGTCGAGAGAAACCAGCGCTGACCGTTGGTAGGAAACAGGAAACCAGCGGTGGTCTCCCTTGTTGAATCCCCACGGCTGCTTTAGGTCTTTGTCAGCTGAACGTACACACATCCACTTACTGAAACAACGGATGCTCCTGATTTTCCTTGGAGGACAGTCTCCAGTGGACATGAATGTGACTTTCAGGGTTAGCTAAATCTATCAAAAATGTACTCAATATATTTATGTATTTGTAGATTTATACATTTTTCTGCATTTTGACACTTTGCATGTACAATACAATACAAATACAATACATTTTATTAGATGTTTAAAAAAGCTTGGTGAAGGAGCAGCTGCTCAGGGAACAAAGTCTAACTGTCCATGTTATCAGAGACAAACTTGTGACATCTGGAGTTTAAGAAATACTTCAGACACAGACGTCGTTGCTTGGGAGGTGATCAGGGTGGATGGTGGCTGGACAAAGCACGGCATGTTGAACCCCGTGTCCCATGTGTGGTGAGGTTTGGGCAACAAAAGCACTTTGGTCAAGGCTAGGGAAAGATGAACCAAGCCCTAAACATAGCCGTAAAAATATAATTAATAACGCTGTGGTAGAAACATTTCTGTGACTTGCCCCAAACAGCGCGTCTCTTATCTGTAAGCAACCTTGTCGCCTTCAGGTCCCTTTTCACCTGCCTGTCTGTTTGTTGGTGTCTCAGGACGTGTCCCGCCAGTTTGGATTTAATAGAGTGGATGCAGAGAACTTCCTTCACAATGTTCTGATGGGGGCCTTGGACACATTCAGTGTTCCAGGCTGCGGACTCAGCTACCAAACAGTTTAACATTCAGGTGCTTCTTTTTCCAGTAATCAGGGTGGAGGATGCTCAGCTGAAAATCTATTCGCTAATTGCTTCCTCTCAGAGAGCCACAGCACCCGGCAGAGCTGAGAGACAGTCTCCGCTGGCTGGGAAGTGTTGGTAATTACTGCCAAAGTTCCATCCAAAGTATGTTTGTGGGGACAAAATAAGTTGATTGTCTTAGTTTTCAAGAGCGCTTGGTCTCCCGAGGCTGCCGTATGACAGCGCTGGAGATGAGACGAGAGGGAAGCCGGCAGCCGAACATTAGAGAGCAGAGAGCCAGATGTGAAGAGAGGGGGCAGGCGAACTGCCAAAGTGTCATCCCCTCTGTGAGTTCACATCCAGGCAGCAAGCAGACGACGAAATCCAAACACAAAAAACGATGATGGCAGCCACAGGAAGAAACAATGCAGACGATTAAAAAATGAAACGTGTGAGGGCTGAGAACGAGAGCAGGGAAGACGGAAAGGAGAGAAGAGTGGGGGATAAAGACAGTGACAGAGAAAGAGAACAGCAACTCGATAAAGTGGAAAATACGAGAGGTGCAAAAAGCGTTTCCTCTACCTTGGGAACACAGTTATGTGAGCACCCAGTAGACTGATAAAATGGGAAGATTATGGCTTCTTGTTGCTGTTGTTCTGTGTATCGTGTAATTGTTTTGGGTCGGTCTATTATCACTAACACAAAATTTGACTTTTGACTACAGAACTTGAAGCACCCTGGTGATTTTCTTTTTCTCTTAATATCATTTATATGATTTTATGACTAAAACCTTCCAGCAGATGGAGAGGGACAGGTAGCAGGCAGCAGTCTGAGGACACTGATTACACTAATAAAATCTGAGAGTTTTCAAGAATCCGACTCGGAGAGCTCAAATGAAAGAACGCAGTAACAAGTAACAGAGGGTTAGGATAAAAATACAAACATGTTCTTGCTTGAGGACCATTGTGTGCAGTGTCCCGCATGTAGTTTTCAACAAAACACAAGAATAAGGACATTTTTAACTCGTGTATTATAATTTTCCTTCCTTCGATAATCTACAAAACAAATCTCATTTTACATTATCACACACAGTCACATGGGGACTAAACACTGTTTCAGAACAATTTAATAAATACAGGTAAAGCTAAGCGTGAAGTGTAGGGCAATAATCATGGACTAGTGGTTTAAGATGGGAACCAAGTAACAGCATCCAGTTGTTGGATCTATTATGGCCTGGGACATTTGTTCAAGTCTGCACTGCCACTTTAAAACAATTTAATGGAGGCAAAATGCCAAAAACTAACACAGCACCCACTATTATCAGTGCTTCAAAACTGTATTGGTCGAGCCCTAACCTTCAGAACCCAGAAGAACAAGGAGCGTAGAATATAAGAAAGTGAAGAAGAGGAAGAGGAAGAAGACGTAACAAGACGTCGGCACCCCAGCAGCTGAGTAAACAAACAAATGGAGACTGAACGTGAGAAGGGAGCAATAAAAAATGAGCAACTATTGAAATCTTATGATATGGTAAATGTTTCGGTTTTGGGTGTTAAGGTTGTGGCTGAGCGGCGTATCCTGTCTGCACTGTCACTGTTACTCCCACGCGTATAAACAAAAAACGCTAAGATGTGAAATCCCTCAAAATGAAAGTGCTGATGTGGGTTTGCACTGTTCAGGAAACTGCTGGTTCAAACCCTCCCTATACTGTCAGACTCTCTGAGATGCTTGGTGTGAGTAAAAAGGGCTGAGACTGATCGCTTTCTTCTGCCTTCACTTTATATGAAAGGACGGAAACCAAAGAACAAGTCACACCACCTGTACCCAGTGACACACGGACGACCTGCAGCAGGTGTAACTGGCTCTGTGACCTGAAGCCTCCACACGCGTGCCTGTGGACAAACTGACCGGGTACATCTCGGCACGAAAGTAAAATACCGCTGCCGATGTTCACTTGAGCAAGGCACTTGACCCTCAGCTGCTTCGGTGGAGGTTCTCTGTGGTCTACAGGTCGGTCCGGTTGTACTTGGCAGCTCCTAGGTGTGAACGTGAGTTATTGTGTGAGTCTGGAGCAGCATTCCAGTTAACAAAGTCTGGATAGAGGTCAGAAGATGAGGTATCACAGTCATCATTTGGATTTTGGTTCCTCAGTGGATCTGTAGTACCACTTTGATGATATCCAACCAGTTTCTGTTTCTAACTACCACGGATGACATGCCGGTGCAACGTTTGCTCAGATTTTCAAGCGTTAGGTGTTGTGCATCAGTCAAGCAACAAGAGTGCAGGACACACTAACAGAATGTGCTCCTGTTATCAATCAAGAGATGTTTGTGTCTTATTGTGGTAATTGTGTTAATACGTGTGTATATGTTACTAATACAGAATATAAAGATCTGCCAACTCTTCTGGATGTTGTATCATGACAGCAGCAGAAATGAGAAATGACCTGGAGGCCATAGAAATATTTAAATCCAAACGCACATTAGTCATTAACACCAACGGGCACTAGAAGCCGTGTAACTTAGCAGCGAGTCTCTCCAACAGGCAGCAGGAATCAACGGTAACATCCACAGGCTAACAGGCTAACAGAAGTCTGCTGTGACTCCCGGATACGAACGAATCTTGCGAGCCACAAAGCAAGCTCCCAGGTCTGTCTCTTCAGCGCAGAGGCTGCAGTTCGCCATGTACAGAAAGGTGGAGGGCAGCGAGGCTGCGCGAGAGCTGGTATCGACAAGAGCTGAGTCTGATATATGGGTTACTTAACGTTCTCAGCGGCGAGCGCGTACAGCCCCGAAGGGAAAACGTATCTCAGTCACCACCTGTGCGGCCTAAAGCTAAACTTTGTCATACAGTGCTCAAGTGACTGTTTAACAGTATTTAAGGTTGTAACGCTTCCATTTATATGGCCGACAGATGGTAACACATAAAAGGCGAGATCTGTTGGCTGTGTCAGACTCAGAGTCCAGAGCATAAAGCAAAGTATTGGATCAATTAAAATGTTGGCCTGATGAAGAGATGAACAGTCAGAGGATCACCACAGTTATTACAACTCATCCTGAGGGGAACATGGACGTCTGAACCACATTTCATCTTCATCCATCCAGCAGCTTCTCTATACTTTGCACTCAAACTCACAATAGCTGGCGCTAGGAGAAGAATCCAGGGATCAACAAAGTCAGTGGGGTTCATCCTCAGGGGACCATGTTCAAATGAACGTCTGTTCAGAATTTCAATAGTTGTTGAGACATCTCAGTCTCACCCCTGACATTTAAGGATTGCTATTTGAAATAAAAGCAGCCTGAGCTGGTCCGACACATCAGTGCCTTGTTGACACGGGCTCCTTTACAATATTAATCCTTCACAACATCCAGATGAGCCTGTCAGGCTTTTGTCACTTGCCTCCTTGGCGATGGGTGTTGATGACCTTCTGATTTCTGTGGCCCGGTGTCTCAGCTTATCAGCTCAATTTTTTTCTTTCTTTTTCTTTCTGCGTGAAGCAGCCACAAATCTCTTTGTATGAAAAGCCCAATTTGTGTTTCAGGGCTCTGTACTTCAGCAGCTTTGACAGTGTAACAAAGGCTAAAGCTCTTGGGGTGTGTTGTTGCTGAATGCTAACAAATTCCAGTATGTAAATCAGGGGCAAATGGAGGACTTCGGCTTTGCACTTAGAGTCCCTAGTCTTTGAAACAGCTGCAGCTCCTTACATTTGTAGCTGCAGGCATTAATGGAGCCAGTAAAGTAAATCGTCTTTAATTATGGCTGATTTTTTTTTTTTTTTGTCTGTCTGTCTGGCTGTCTACCTATCTATCTTGATAAATCTTCTATAATGAGTTTGAGTGAGCTTTTGTGAGGCTGGGTCACAGAAATCAGAAGAGCCTCCACAGGCTTCATGACAAAGAATGATAATAATATACAGTGAGCAACTGACAAATGTCTGAAGTGCTCATTTTGACGGTATTACGCAGTCATGGTCTATTCACGAGCAGAAAATGGAGAATATCTGGTCTTCAACCAGCCAAAAACAGCTCATGTCACTCCCTGCTGCTGCTCGCACTAAGGTCGAGTCACTAGTGATCACCTAACGAGTGGCCACTAGCACAGCAACCACCTACCTGAACTCCCTAACTCAGGTGTACGAGCCTTCTCCTTCTGTCACGTCGAGGCTGGACATCTCACTTCAAACTTACTGTGAGCTCTCTCAGCGGACTCGATTCGGTCAGGAGAATCCCTTTCTGTCTTCGAAGATCACTTCAAGGCCTAACTCCGTCTCTTGGTCCTTCTCTAGGTCTTCCCCAAAAGAAGTAATTAGCTGTGCACTAATATATATTATTTATATACTTTTTCCCGAAGACTTTTCCTTTCACTACCGTGGCTAGGATGGTACCTCATTTGAACGAAAGCATCTTCGAAATTAATACATATAAATGTAAAATTTGATGTTCTGCCGATCTGTTTTGTAAAGGGGCTTGTGTCAACATGTCTGTGATGTGTCTGACTATCCTATGAGACAAGAAGAGAGACTGAGGCCCCATGTCCATTTCTCATTTCACGTGTCTCGTATCCAGATAAAATCCAGATGAGATTTAACGTTTCATTTACACTTAACCACATAAGTACCTGCATCTCTGTCGGTCAGATCCCACATCTGATTACAATCTTTAACCCTAACCCTGTGAAGTGCTCTGAGACCAGACTGGAAACTGTTAAAAACACTATCATGTTCATAAAATATATCAATTGAGATGAAATGACTTTCTCCAGAACCTTAGATAGAAAAGACAGTTTGGAGATTGGTCCATAGTTACATAAGGACAGGGTGAAAAACGGCATGCTTAAAACTGTCTGGTAAAGAACCAGAAGCCAGTGCGTTGTTTAAAAAATGTAAAATAGCAGGGCAAACAGTGGAGAACACCTCCCTCAGCAGCTTAGTGGGGATGATATCTAGGATGCAGGAGGAGGAGATCATGTGTGAGACTGTGCTCTCAACACTGAAAGTCTAATGGGTTGAAACTGGGTAAAAGAAGCAGAGATAACATGGGGAATGGAAAGAACACAAGGATCACACTGGATCTGGGACCTGATGCTCTCCACCTTATCCACAAAATGAGCAAGGTTCAGGAAAAGAGGTGGAGGGACTACTAATCACAGAATTAATTAGCTTGAAGATCATTTTAGGCTTGTGGTTGTTTCTGCCGATCTTGCATCCTCAACTGCTCTCTGATAAATTAGCATTCGGCTTTTAAGGGTGATATGTCAGGAAGAGACTGAGGACGTCAGTGGGCTGGTTCTCTCCAAATTACAGCTAGTGACCCAACAACATCCTGAATACTAAACAATGGTCTGATACTCACTGAGCGAAGGGCAACACCATCACAGATGAAGGACAGACTGAGTGTGAATGCGTGTCAGATAACTTCATGAATTTAAAGAACAAACTGTTCGGCAGTCAACATACAGTACGGTCATTAAAAAGCATCTTAAGGAAAAAACATTCGCACCAGATCCGTCACCTATGCTGCAGTCACGATTAAGTTCTGATGTTTTGGTCTCAGTTGATCATTTTAAAAAGAGTGGTCACAAAAACTGACCATCGTAGCTTTAATTAACCCGATTAGACATGAAGTTAACGAAATGAAGCAGCACTGAATCAACTGATGAGTCCAAAAGAATCGAGTTGAGAGTAAAATATCTTCTTCAGCACACACTGAGCTGCCGCCGCTCTCCTGCTCAACCCCTTCGGGAAAAATGTGGCGAAACCGAGTTTTTTTTTTTGTGTTCGGGGATTTGATTCCATTATTGCCTGGTGTTAAAGTGCCATGTTAGGCCTTTATTACCAAGTTGGGGGAAATGATATCAAACAAAGGTCCCAGGCTTGAGCACAGGCAAGTGTTGGCCACAAGGATGCCTCAGTTGGCTCGTGTTTCACAGTGTTTCATAAAATCCAGGGTGAAAAAATCAATTTCATGGAAAACTCTGAAGTAGCAACAAGCGCTGTCATTGTCTCTTTCTGTCACCAGGTCCTGCTCAGCTTAGAAGACCACCGTGCCTTACAGGAGATGTGGAATGGTGTTGGAGTTTCTATGTCTCAGTGTCACTATTAATTACATTTATTACTTAATTAACTAGTTGTGTGGGGGACACCTGCTCCCCCTTCACCCAGTATGCATGTGATTTGGTGATTTGGTGAAAAGATATGAAGCCTAAAACTGGGCTGAATTCGGTTTAAAGTCAGTTGAAGAGAGGTCTCGGTTTTTTTCAACATAGCATGTAAATGCCTATATTTTAGTCAGACAGCTAATGTGGTACGGATTATTATGTGACCATAGAATATTTACAGTATCAGTATTTGGCATTTAGGTTAATTCCCCCCAAGGAAGCCCCAAACTCTGCACAGCAAGAAGTGGGGAGTGACGATTGTCACTTCCCCTGGGGGGATTTCATGGCCCGCGGGTGGATGCTGGGTGGAGGTGGGGCTTTAGAAATGCTACATGAAAAACAGAATTAGCAGCAGCAAGTGACAACACGGCTTTCAGTGTGGCAGCAAAAAAGTAAGCACTGACAGCAGAAGTACATTGCCATGACTGAAAATGTGTGTTGGATGCTGCTGGCTGTCTGAAATAACTCAGGAAATTACGCTTTGCTTCATTTCGGCAGGTCCTGACTATGCATTTAAATGCACTGTAAACAGTGACTATGTTGAATTAACAGTTTATGTAAGACTGGAGGTCTTCCAAAGGGTTGCAAAAGTTTGGACCCATTTGAAACAGCTGCGCAAACCTGACGTGCATAAATTGGAATCCTGATCTGAAAAGGACCCAGAGATAAGCAGACCCAAACCAGATATGCCGAGGTTTAACTTGAACCTGATCCAACATATGGTGGAACCGAACAGGCCCAAACAGCAGAAATACAATACGTGTCGTTTTTCCTCCACTTTACAGTTCGCACTCCACATCTGGGTCAAAACACATATTTTCTCCTGGGATGATTTTGTACTCCGTGATCAGAGCAGATACAGAGTCTGCTTGGCTCAACATACTGACACACAGACCTGACACCTGTGACAATACAACCGGACCTTACTAGTCCTGTTTAGACTGAAAAACAGAAGGGAAAAGTGGTTTTCTTCTCTGTTTTTCTCCTGTCTGTGAAGCAAGTGAGGGAATGTGACAGTTTTCTCTAATCGGGACATAAAAATGCAAAATAAAGCACAGATGGAGTGCCGCGTACGGTAACTTAAACAAGTAAAGTACAGCCACAAAGTATCCGTTACCACATCAAGCGTAATGAGGTGCAACACTGCTCGTACCACTAAAAAAAATGTCGACAAATCAACTAAACAACATTGGAAATGTGTGGGCTGCAGAACAGACTGCTTGATGAAGACGCTCTGCTTCTCAAATGTCTTCAGTGGATACGTGGACCTTGATGGAGACGTGAAGGAGCCGCAACCAGATGGCACGAGGGGTTAGGCTTTTTTTAAACAAATGACCATACAAACCTGCTGATCGTTATCCGGAAAAAATGTTTAGCGAGTGAATTGTCTGAGCGTGTTAGCATGCTAACATTTGATATCTGGCACTAAACACAGCGTACAGCTGAGGCTGATGGGGATGACATCAGTATTTTTATTCAGCTGATTGCTTGTTGTACACAGCTACAGGGTGGAGCCTGGTCCCAAGTGCAGCTCCTAATGCCTGTTAATCTTTCCGGTGGTTTGAATGGAATTTCAGTTATCTTTTGCAGTAATAGATGGTTGTCCTCGCCAGAGAAATAAAAGCATCAAGCCTTTATTTAATTACAATGAATGACAGAGGAAATGAGGCATGTGTACTTTTTCCTGAAACGCAAGCTCTTGTGACTGTGCATATAATGACAGATTCTTTAAAGCAGCTATAATTAATTCTCTTTATGCCACTCATCAAATGGCCGTGTTATGTTTAAGGTGTTGCTAGCAGGGACAAACCGGCAGACGATTATCAATCAACTCTGCAGTTGCCCGAACCGTTGCTGAGTTTCATAGCCTCTTTCAGCTCTTTGTCCACCACCTGCTCAGCAGCAAACAGCAGACGGACACAATCAGACACCAGCTGGTGAAAATGGAGGAGCGTTTAGCAGCTGAAGAGCCAGATGTTTCCCTCAGGAGTTGGTGGAGACCAAAACCAGAGCTAAAAGAGAGGGAATACTGGACTTAGATTCATCTGGTGACACAAACACCAGATCCAGATGAACCATCCTGTTGCAGCTGTTTGATAACAAGTTCATTAACTTTAAAGGTGACGATATGTCAATGTTATATATTCACAGCTCTTTCTGTTGCCCCCAAGTGGCCCAAAAAAACAGTTATTGCAGGTTAAATGAGACTTTCACCATAGAGGCGACAAATCAGAAAAGACTCATATTAGTCATTGTTGGTAGAGATACGCATATGGGTATATGGGTTATTTTGGATGTGAAGACTTGTACGAAAAGTTACAGATTTCACCTTTAATGTGTAAGCATCTCTCTGAGTTACTGTTAAACCCGTAACAATGTGTAGCCAATAAACTGCAAACAGCCCATTGAGGAGAAGAGGGCAAAGCTTTACACCAAAGGAAACCAAGGGGACGAGAGATGAAAAGAGTTACATATTCAAACTAATCCTCTGTTGGACCTTAGGTCGTTCAAACATTTCTCTCATTTGTTTCCACATCTTTGTGTCTGTCTCTGTGATGGTCTGACAACACACTCGCTGTTCCTTTCATTACATTACAGTGTCTTGATAGAAGGCCAAGCCATTTTTCAGTCAAGTGGCTTTCTCATCTAATGACATTAGTTTCCTCTGCCTTTGTTGGAGCGGAGACAAAGAAGATGAGACAATTTCAAAGTCATTCAAAGCAAAGATGTTCCACCAGGTAGTTTTATTACTCTTGGACACAATGACATAGCAGGAATACATTAGCTCCTCCGTTCTTAACATTAATGCAGCATCATTTGTTCATGAGGTCAAGTGCCTTGCTCAACGGCACCACAACAATAGACGCTGAGGGATGAATCACTATTCCTCAGTTTCTCTGACCTCTGCACTGCTGACAGCCCAATGTGGAACCAATAGGTTTCTTTTTGTGGTTTTTGAGCTCATAGTTTTGGTTTTACGGTACATTTACTGTTAGGTTCGGTCTCCGTGCTCTCATCAATGCCGTTTCCAGCAGTAGCACAAAGCTGTGTTTTTTTTTCAGCAAACACCGGAGGAGGAAGTTCTCACATCCCTTACTTAAGTAAAAGTGCCAATACAAACAGGGTAAAAATACTCGATTACAAGTTAAATTCCTGCATTCAAACTTCTTCAGTAGAATTAAAAAAGTATTATGAGCAAAATATCCTTTAGGTGTGAAAACTACTCGTTCTACACCCTCTGTGACTGAAAGTTTTTATGTATTTTTCAGACTTCCCTATAATCGTTGCTTTATGTAAACTGTTGGGATAATTTTACCTCTTCGGGCCTTGTTACAGTTCTTCAGATGAAACCACTGGAGAAGTTCAGAGGGGAAATGTCTCTTTGGTGGAACTGATAACAACTCGTAGACATCTGAAACCTGTGACAAGAGACCCCGAGCACGCACTGGTGTTTTGTCACAGACTCACAAGCCAAAACGGCCGGGAACAACTGCAGTGTGTGTTGTTTTTACAGGCTTATTGTATGCGTTTGATGTAGACTCCTACTGTGGAAAGTGAGTACAACTGTCAATACTTTCCTCTGCTGTTTCATGAACACAGGTCTTCTGTGCAGGAAAGATTTTCTTTTTTACTCCGGAGGGAAAAAACAGGTACACGTTTCCCTTTCTTTCACTCTCTCTTTTTTCCCTCTGCTCTTATCTGTGGATACATTTCCAACCTGCAACATGACAGGTCTCAACATCGCCCATGGTAACGCAATTCGCTTGTGACGTTGTCTCACAACCTTCGTCTCTGTGGATACCGGCTCTCCGCTGTGTGACAAACACCAGTCCGTGAGTCACAGGGCTGAAGCGCCCATGTGGCTTCTGCTCTCCGCTTCTCAAATAACGGAGAATTCATCTGCATTTATAATAACCTCACATATAACGCCTGTAGTGTGTGTGTAGGTGTGTGTGTGTGTGTGTGTGTGTGTGTGTGTGTGTGTGTGTGTGTGTGTGAGAGAGAGGAGCAAAAGTACCGACGTGTAAGAAGAGAAAACATGCAGTGATGTAATCGTAAATAAAAATTAGGGCAACTAAATCAAGCTGATGATGAAGAAACATCAACAGAGGCATTTTCATATAAAATCTGTATCTAATTTGTCTGAAAGGAACATTTTGGTAAATGCGGGACTGTTTGTTTTTGCCATCTGTGAATGAATAATTAAAATTCCTTTATGAAAAGTGAAAATGAACAATAACGTTGGTCCAACTGGCCCAGCAGTGGACAGACACAGCCGCTGCCACAGGTGTGTTTTAGCCGCGCGCTTGTCTCAAAGACTGGCAAACTCAGTCTGTCAGACTGGTCCGGCCTGAGAGATCTCATGGCGGTGAAATGCGGTTCAGACATTCACGTCCCCCTCAGGATGAATTGTCATCACTTTGACGATCCACTGACTTCTCCTCTAGCGCCACCATCAAGTCGACATGTAATGTGTCCAGCAATTTGGGTTCTGACCAAATACCTCCAGAACTAATGAGGTTGCCGTCAGCCTCAGCTGGACTTTGTGTTTAGCGCTAATTAGTAAATGTCAGCGCGCTGACACATTAAACTATGGCGAACAATGCTGCTAGCATGACTGTAGACTCTTAGTCTTCTTCACAGACACAGTAAATTAGCACTAATGAAGTCATTATTCAGTAGGACGGCTTGTCACACATTGTCACACATACAGGTTCAGCCAGTTCATCGCTGCCTTGTTCCGATTCTTTCAACAGGAATAAATCGGCCGTCCCGTTCACGGTTTGTCATGTGTTGCAGAGCCTGGCACTGCGGATGACACGATAGCGCAGTGACAGTGTTCCCTTTTGTTGGCGTTTCCCCGTCTCGCTCGGCTCACCTCAGCGCCGACTCTGGCTCAAACTGATGCGGTACAACGGTCGTTGAGTAGAAAGTGTAATCATCTTTTCGTCTGGGCTCCTCATCACCACGTTCGCTGTGTGAGGTTCGCTCGTGAAAGCTTCGCCGCTTCGCAGAATTCCTGTACTTCTCCGTTGACTCGTCTTTGTGTCTGCGTTTATCAGCCCGTGTGTGTTTCTGTTTGAGGTCGTGCAGAGCTGCGGGGAACTTTTTCATCTCTCAGTTTTGTCAAAACTTTCTGAACAGTTCAGAGCAGAACAGACAAGAGTTAGAGTTAAGAATTAAACGTTTAATTAGCCGGGAGAGAATCTGTTCTGCACACGTAGAGCTTCGGCCCGGTGAGAGTAGACGGAGCACACACACGTACTCACATTGACACAAGTACAAAAGCCAATAAAGGAGACTCTCACGCCAAAGGGATAAATCCCCTTCAAACCAAATGCGCTGAGTGATCACCCGCTTCACACTGACTGAATTAATATTAGGACACAGAGAGAGCTCTCCAGGTTGAACTCAAGGGACAACGCTGCTTTGAGCAGATGTTGTCCGGCATTCATGCAGTCCCACGTGTGACCCGCCAGACAAGCCCGAGGATAAACTGCCCACAATGTCCAGGTTTTCTTCCTCTTTTCCCTCCTCGACACAGGATGAGGTTTGAAGTCCAACCCTTTGCTGTTTTTACCCAGGTCTAGTTCACAGTGGCAGCCGGATGGAAGATGGTCCCAAGTGGGATCCTGAGGCCAGATGTGATATATAATCCCTCCAGCATGTTCTGGTTCTGCCCCAGGGTCTATGTCCAGTTAGACATGTCCAGAATACGTGGATAGGGAGGCGTCCAGGAGGCTGAACTGGTGTTCATTTTGGCACCTAGTTTATTTTTTAAGTAGCTTTGGACAAATGGAAATCGGTTCTTCATTTGATCAATGAAGCGACGTGTCAGTTCAGACAGGACTGAAGCCACGCCCCTGTTTGTAATATGCTCCATAATCATTGGCTCGTTCCCAGCTATGTCTAGGAACGTCCAATCATGCCAACACTGTTTTTACTGCTGCAGCTCCTTCCACCACCATCCTCCTTAATGTGTTGGTTTATGTATTGGTGATTTAATTCTCATTTGTGTTCATGTATGTCTTTTAAGTGGGATTAGATTCCTCAGCAGAATCCTTGTCGCCGCTGGAAAGCTTTGCTCTGACGGTTTGCTCTGAAAGCTCCCTCGGACAGCGGATCCTCTTCTACCAAATCCCACCGTACATAAAATGTCAGGCAGTAGCAAACAGAAAAATGTCCATCCCAGTTTCCCAGAGTACAAGTTGTCATATTTAAATGTCTTCTTTTGTGCGACCAACAGTCCAAAACCCAAAGTTTACAATGAAGTAAAGCTGAGAAAAGCGGCAAATATTCACAATCTAAAGGCTTAAACTAGGGATTTTTGTCATCTTTGCTTGAAAAAAATACTTAAATGACTGATCAATCATCAGAAGAGTTTTCTGTTGTTCAGCTAATGGGTTTATTGACTGATTGTTTCAGCTATAAAAAGTCAATTCCTTGATGCAAGTTTTTCTGATTGAACTATATTTAGGGGTTGGAACAAAGACCGACTAGTAAATCATCAAGGTGACAGTCCTGCACACGTCCACATCACCCAGTCCACCTGCTGATCCCAGTAACTAGTAAACATCTCTAGTAGACAAGACCCTGAGACTCTTGAAGCATAAGATTCCCCCGGTCACTGGTTATTTTACAGGTTGGATTTTGCAGGTGGTGCAGTGAGCATGGTGCAGTGCGATCCCTCAAGGAGCAGGTTGAAAAGGGCCGGGCACAAACACAGCTCGCCTGAATAAAGGAGCTTATTGTAAACCTGCAAAACATGTTCAGTCTCGATTTGCGGTGGAGCAGAACGATTTAAAACAAGTTAAACACAAAATACAACCGAATATTTCAACATACCAGTTCTAAGGAACCTCCTCTGCTGAGTTTAACAAGTTTAAAGATTCACGAAGAGGAAGAGAAAGTCTACATAAATGTCAGGAATCACAGGAATTTGGATTTGGAAGTGATCTGAAGTAGGTTTTAAACTGATGCATGTAAAATTGTACATCAACAACAATATAAGCATCGAAATAAGGAGGCCAGATTCATTCTGGCCTGTTTATTTTCCAGGAAGTTCTGGGGAAAGAAAGAAGAGATGAGCTTAAAAAGATCACAGGATTCACAGCGTTATAATACTATGTTGAACTTTGCAGCAGATGTTACCTTAATGCATTTTCCTAACAAACCAGCCACATGCAACAACAATTCTGGTAATCATTACTGCATGAACAGTTCCATCCCTTTTGAACTGTTTCTATGTTTCCTTCTGGTTTGGTTTATTTCTTTACAATTTTTATTTCAGTGAAACAAAGTAATGAAAGGGTCTTAAGAAAAGTAAGAGGCGTTAGCTCAATTAAAAGACGTGTATTTATTTATTGGGAGTAAAGTGTGTTTGCTGGATATTTCACTCATAATGAGTCGCTAGTTGCCGTTTTGAAAGCTCTTTCTTTTGCTGCCTCTCTCAGCTTTTTATCTTCTCTCTTTAGACGCTCCGTCGCTTTAAAAACTGGGAATGAGTTTCAGTTATAAAAACCTTATTTATATCAGGTTAAGGAACCATGAGCTCAAAGACATCTAATGCAACATTATGAAACCCATAATAAACAGTCTCCACAGTATATGTGCACGAATACTTCTAAAAGAAATTACATAAGCACCGAAGAGAATGACTTTAAACACATTACATGGGTTCAAGGCTTCATGCAGCGCGCTCTGCAATGAGTAACTTATTAATGAGGGCTAATTAAAGAGGGAGACAAACAATATGACATTAGTTTTCAGGTAAATGTACAAAGTAACCACAACTGCTGAGTTAATCACCAATGATAAAGAACAATTTTGTTTCGTGTTCATTTCTGTCCAAAGAAAAAAGGAAGAAGGTGCAGAAGAAGAAGAAAGTCATTGAGAAAATGCTGCCATCGCCTTAGCAGGAGCTGTTTCACAATCCTAATTAGAAGGATAACAGCAGCAGGGGCAATTATGATAATAGAGTCGACATTTATTGGAACAGGAGAGAACTGAAGCCAGAGAAGAGGTTGGGGGCAGTTGTTTTAGCAACAAAAGCCAACATTGACTTGGCTGCCATCGGGGAAGCAACTGAATGAATCAGCCAACATAACTAAAATATAAATGATAAGCAAATTCCAGTTATGCAAAATGGGCAAGTTAGAATATGTCAGTGCGAGGGCGGCTGCATTAAACGCTCAAATAAACACAACGCAAGGTTCACTGAGCTGCTCCGGGCCCGTTAGAAGAAGAAAACTCAACCAGCTGATTCTAAACGTCTGCATACATGTTATAACCCCACACACAGTCACACACACACATCGAAAGGGATGCAGATGGGTGCAGATAGCTGTACATGTGAGGAAGTATTGGACGAGTTTCGTCCGCAGTGGACTTGGGCAGAAAAAGTGAGTTTCCTCCCCCGAGACTGAACCAAATGGGCCCGATCCAAATTACAGTGTGCCAAAGCAGTGTGTCATCATAAGCCCTAATTACTCAGCATTAATTATCCACTGCTCTCAGGACTGAGTAGAAAAGTTTTCATGAGTGAACGTCCACAACTATCAACAGCCAGAAATGGGACCGTTGGGATTTCACTCTACTACTATCTCACCAAAGCCTTCACGCTAAAGGGACACTTCACCACTTTCAAACAGCTTTGTTTTTGGAAAGGTATGTGGCTGGTGAGTTCGTTAATTGTCAGGTTTTTCTTATGCTGTGAGCAGCAGAAACTCCAAATTCCATTCACCTCTACTGCACTGAGGTGAAGAAACAAGTCTCAGAGACAGATACTAAAACCGCAAGCACGTGGCCCAAGTGTTCGCCTGCATAATCTCGCTATCTGGGTGTTAGCGTGTTTAACTGTACTGATTTTTTATGTTAAATATTTATCTGTAAATCTGAAGATGCATAACTACGTGATTAAGAATGGGATTTCGTGACGCATGTATGTGCCTGTTATGTTGGCGTCTGGGTGGCTTGGGGTGCTGTGACAAAAAATGTCCCTTGAACGGTTGCATGTTCTAAAAAAGTTTGGGAACCACTGCTGTAGAGGTAGGCATTAAAATATCAATATCAAAACTATAATTATCAATTGACTGACCCAGCTAACGTTATCTCTTCTTCTCCATCATTTCAGGTGATATATGTCCAGGGATAAACCTTCTAATTCACTGTGCACCAAATTGCAGATGACATCTAGACTAGGAGCCTAATTTCCATCCTGACCTCCAAGGCTTTCTTCAAGTAACTGGCTAATTTCAGTGTTTCATATGGAAACCGTCATTTCAGTCTTTGTTCATCATCTAATTCTGTTCTTATCAAAAGTAGAGAACATTACTAAGATGACACATTGGACAAATCCACTTTTCTTCTTCCAATATAAATAAAGTGACTTCAGAGCGTTCACTCACCTCATCTCTCTCTTCCTCTGTCTCATGTATTCATCTGCTTACCTGCCCGTTACCCGTGACCCCCCCCCATCTTGGCATTTTCCGTTCGCATCCTGACCTTTTGCCCTGTTGTCTCACATCTGGCCAGTGGAGCCTGATAATGGCCCTGCCCTTTTGTTTGCATCTGTCTCATTTTGCTCTGACTGGTCATTTGAGAGAGGAGGGGAAGGAGGAAGGCTGATAATCTGAATGCCTGCTCCTGCTGCTCCTGTTGCTGCTCCTCAGCTTTTGTTCAGGCGGCTTTTTGCGCCACTTTGCAGCTCATAGACACACAAAAAGAGGAATCTCCTCCGTCTCATGCAGTTCATAACCGGCTATGTTCCACTTGGGACTCTCTATCTCGCCTCTCCTTCACACACTCTCTGCCCACATCCCTAGCTCATTCCTTCTCTTACCAAGAGAGGAATTGGAGGTTATGTTTCCTTGGGGCGGTCAACTGCCTCATCGAGGCGACCACGTTTTTCACTGTTGTATACGACTGGTTACACCCGCCCTACTTCTCGGGGTAAAATGTGAGCTCAGATTACTAAAGAATAAAATGTGTCCGGAGCCTGTCAGTTGTCTTTATCTCTGATGGAAATAGACTCCAGAGCAACATAATACAGAATTTCCTCGACCACGTTTGCTCTATTCAACCTTTTCTGCCTCTGTTGTTTGTCTGATGCCATTTTGTCTCCGTTGTTGATTCATCTGTTTCTCAATCATCGGAACGTGTAATCACTTTATATTAAACCGCCCTGCTGTCAGTGGGGACTAGGGGGGAGCAATGTCAGTCCCACACCATCCAGAGTCAGGTCAAAGCAGTTTTACCTATAAAAACGACGTTGAAGGGATTTACTTCACTAAATGACACCGGGATGATATTAGCGGCTGCTTTGACTCACCAAGTAAATTGCACTGATTGTGTTGCAACTAAACAGCAGGTGATGAGCTTTTCTCGCAAGTGTTTCTTTTCACCCAGATTTTTCCTGCTGGTCTGGAATTCAGACTTCAGCGCTCCAACTTCAAAGGCTGCTCCCATAAATGAATCCTTAAAAAATCTCAACACTTTTTCAAGCTTCTCCATTTTAGAGAGGTCTACCATGCAGAACACTGGCCGCATGGTAGACCTCTCTCCCGTTGTATTAGAAGTAGGAGAACAGACTTTCTGGTAAAGCTTGGATTTTTTGTGATTCCACGCTTGGTCGTATTTCTTCCAGTAACATACAAATGACATGATCAGTGCATCTATTTATGTTTCAGTTTGGTATCAGCTCCAGCAAGAAGGTGGAGCATTTATAAGGTGGTGGAGATAAAACCATTCCGCCGCTCCTGAACACATCGCTTGAGTGGAAAAGTATGTGGACACCTGACTCATATACGTGTGTGGGCATTAATGTGCTGCTATAAGAGTCTCTTCTGCTCTGCCTCCATTTTTAACGGGCCTGGCTTTGTGCACGGGGACAGCGCCACGTTGAAGCAGGAAAGGCTTGTCCTTTTCATTTCCCGTTTCACAAACTCTTGACACAAAGTTGCTGACTAAAATATCATTGTGCGCTGTAAGATGAAAATGTCCTGTGACTGGCAGTGGAGTAAAAGCAGCAATACCTCAGCGTAAAATGCGGCATTCAAAATCTAGCGTGGTGCACACTGAAGATGACGGAAGCCTAAACACTGAAGTCTACAGAAAACCCACACACACACAGACCATTATTTACTCTTCGATTCTCACCACCCACTGGAGCACGAGCTGGGGGTTATCAGAACCCAACACCATCGGACTCCGAATGTGCCCACAAGGACCGAGGGGAAAAATACATCAGAGAGGCACTTAAAACGTGCGGTTACCCAAACTGGGCCTTCATCAAAACCACAGAAAGATACAGAACAGACAGAAGAAAACAGCAATTAATGGAAAAACACTGTCATTCCTCACGTAGCTGGGGGATCTGAAAAACTCAGGAGGATTCTCAACAAACACCACATCCCTGTGCACTTCAAGCCCAGTAACAGTCTGAGGCAGAAGCTAGTCCACCCTGAGGACAACACACCCAGACGTAAGCAGAGCACTGTAGTGTAAACAGTTCAATGCAGCGAGGAAAGCACAGGCCTGTACTTTTGGGCAACCAAACAACCCCTGTACAAGAGCATGGCGCAACCCAGGAGAGACAGCTCCAGAGGCCAGGACTCAGCGGTCCACCTACATCAGCAGGACAAGGGACTCTCATCTGAGGACAGCAATGTAAACATTTTGGCCAGAGAGGAGGCCATCTGGGTCAAACTGGAACGACCATCACTGAACAGAGAAGGTGGTCTGCCAAACCACTTAACAGCCACTTACAGTGCAGTCCTGAGATCCCTCCCCATGATTCGCACATTGAATCATGTGACCCAAACAAATCACATGTGACCTCAACGACTCTCAAGTTGTTAACCACCCTACAGCAGGTTAAATGCCCGGGACTCCACACCAGTCGGTTAGAACTGAGGACACCTTTCAGATGAGAGGTCAAACGTGTCCAAGAACCTCGAGCAAGTCCAGTTGCCTTGGTACAGCACTTAGAACTTCAAATCTTATTTAAGCAGAAGTACATAAGTATTAGCAGTGAAATATACTTCATATATCAAAAGCAACATAACTAATGAGGCACCAGAATGACCCCTGTCTGTATAACATTATATTATTGGATTATTGTTACATATATATCACTGTGTAAGCAGCATTTAGGTTGCAGCTGTTCAAAGCTATTTATACTGTTTGTACTTTTTTAAACTGTTGGGTAGTTGTCACAATTAATCCACCATGCATCTTTTTATAAATTGAGCATATAATATGAATGTAAAACTTTCATCTTAAAAGTAACTTGTAACTTCGACTGCCAAATAAATGTAGTGGAGTACAAGTACGAAGTAGCATAAAATGGATACCTCAAAAATTATACCTGAGTCCAGTGCTAAAGTCAATTTACTTTGGATGTAAGGGTCCGAGAAAACAGCCCTGAAACCAAAAGTAGGAAAGGTTTTCCGCATTTTTTTTTTGACTTCCCAATGATACAAAAATGGAAAGCTGAACTAACACCTCTTTAAAAAAAAAAAAAAAAAGGTTGAACAAAAACTGAATGTCATAACCTTCACGAGGGAGGATTTATTACAGGACTGTTGGGTTAGATGGATTAGTTTTAGCTAGGTGTACCTAATAAACTGGTAACTGGTGTATTCCATGGGGTGAAAATGGCCCAGGTGGTACAGCTGTTCACTTTTTTTGTCTTGCTGTTTTTTGTTGGTTTGGAGATGTGTCAAATTAGAGGTTACACAGCCTCCTTAGCAACCTTTTCCCTATTGAGGTGAACCACTCTGCAATCAATATATCAATGTATAGATTACAATCAGTATGTTGTTACGCAGGAGCGGTAACGGCCACTACAGCTAAAAAAAGAAAAGGGCACCAGACCCGTCATTAGAAGGTCGAAAGAAGACGACGTCACGGTCACTTAAAAAACAGATCTAGAGAGGAAACACATAACAGATCTTCTTGTTTTTGGCTTTATATGAGATTATCAGTTTCTGAATTAACTAAGAATCACAGGTGTAGGTGGAGAATAAATCACAGAGGAATCTGCAGAAGAAACAGAGCCTAATCTGTAAATATCATCCTGCACAGCTGCCTGTCCACAGAAAGAGGACAAAACCCGAGGGCTTTGAAACAGAAGTGTTTGTTTTCTTTGAGTCACACACCATCTGAGAGGAAGGCTAACGACGAGGGAGAAAGAGGAAAAGAAGGCAGGAGTGTTGGATGGATGGATGAGTGGTGGGGTTAAAGTCTTCAAAGTAAGAGAGAGAAAAGACATTAACCGCCTGACAGTCATCAAAAGCTCAGAGGAGGGAGGAGGGAGCAAATGAGCATTTGAGCCCAAAATTCACAAAAATCAATATGTTGTCAGCAGCTTCCACTGAGCTCAGACTGGGATAATCTGTTCCCATAGGTCCTCTGTTTTCCTCTGTCGCCTCTAGTGACCAAGGGATGAGGCAGGCTTTATCAAACATATACTCATGTCCAGGTCACTTAAACCGCTGGAGGTGTTTTTATATTCTCCTGTAGCCGACATCTCAAGATATCAATCAAGACCGGAATCCTCCTCTGGATTTATTCCCGCCCCGTAGTCATCTATTTAACATGCATCGTCACCAGTAATCTGATGGCAGAAACAGCGAACGGGAAATAGGATTGAAGCATTAAGACGAAGAATAATTAAGAATATGGTAATCCCTTTAAAAGGATTAAGAATAACCTGATCAGCACATCTAGATTCCTGCCGGAGATATCAGATTACATGTGCATGTACATCATTTTTCTAGCTGGGATTCCTTCTGGGGGCATTGTTACACGACAGGAAACGAGACGACAGGAAACGAGAGGGCTGCAACGATGTTCCCCAGTCAGACTCCAACCAGAAAGCCGTGGTGGGATTCCTAAGGGAGCACTCGGATGTTGTGGAGAATGTGCTTGTTTTTCCATTGAACACAAAACCAGAAGATTTTTTTCCCTTTTCACATGTGACGTGAATCTATTGCCACATTGTTCCTTTGAAATCTGCTCTGTGTGCCCTATTTCTGTGACAGTGTTTGATTTGTTTGGATCGTTTGCGTAGGATCTACCCACCCAGAGGCCTTTGGAGGAAGGAGGAGGAAGGCATTAGCTGATATGAGCGTACTGGAATGCTTCTCTTCTGCACCGTAAGTGAATTAATACACATTTTTCTGGTTTAAATGGACCAGTCAAAGAAGGGTTAGTACGGCGATCCTTCACTACATCAGCCTGGTTTAGCCCAAAGACAGGAAGCGCTTCCCTCTTTCATAAGTGAAAAAAATATGCCCTCCAGCACCTCTTGACCTGTCGTTTTCCACCTGATACCATGTGGGCCTACGTCAAAAGGATCCCCCAAGTTTTTCACACAATGAGGACAGGACGTTAGGTACGTGGCAGGCAGTCGAACTGCTCCTAAAACCTCAGCATCTAGGCTCGTTTTCCCGCGCGTAGCTGTGCTATGCTACGCTGAACGTGTCCTGGACGGACTCTAATCTCAAGAGTAGCCAACTCCCGCGGTTTTGGTGTACGATGCTCCGTTTCAGGCTCTGTTTACACTCTTACCCTTACCAAACAGATATCAGACCGAGTAAGAGAAAGCGTGCATGTCAACTGGAATTATGAAAATAGAATAAACAATGAAATACCAAGCAGACCAAGATGACAGAGCGAAGAAAATTGAATAGTTTGAGTAAACTGAACAAAAAGTGGTGAAGAATTTGGCTTTGGAAAGTTAGTAAACACAGGGAAACACCTGAAGTCAGCGATGTTTGCTAGCTCTACTCCTCACCCATGCTGAAAAATACAAGCTCAAGTCACGGAACATCCGAATGGTCGGTAAAACAAAAGTAGATTTCTGTTGTGATTCTCATTTGAAAAAATAGCAATGTTACGGCATCCCTGGTTTTCTGGCTTGTTGTGTGTCCTGCGGTGCTGAATGGACAGCTCCTGTAAAACCACCTCACAGGCATTTTTGAATTTGCTGTTTGTGGACGTGGTTTGTGGACTACGTTGTTACAGCGGTACTGAGATTAAGAGGCTAAGTCTGCTGTCCGGCTGATAATGACTAGCCCCCACTAGGTCACACTCTCTCCAGTGATTAATTCCACTTTTTTCTGGTCGGGGAGCGACGATAAATCTCTTTACGTGTTCTGTACTTGTGACCCAGTTGGCGGCACCGGCGACACCCTCCGGTTGCGTTTCATGGTGACAGCCCACACCAAACGGGAAAAAGGCTGATTTCTAACTAACCCACAGGAGGTTTTGCAGGAATTCCATTTTAGCTACTGAACAACCCTGCTGGCCTTCCAGTAGAATCAATAAAGAACATCACCACAGTTTCTATTTGTTAGTTCCCTGTTTACTATTCAAGTTTGCCAATTAGCTAAGTTTCTCTCAAAGGGATCCTGCCAGTTCTGTGGTTCCTACACATTTCTCACTGTGAATGAATTTAACTCAACTCAGTGAGACTATTTCTGCTTCCAAGGCAGCGCTGCCACTGACAATGTTGACATTTGCCAATAGCAAATGTGATTAACTGCCAAAATCAGTTTAGCATTTACATCTAAATCTGCTGTATGCTGACCTGACAAAGTGCGGTTTGCCTTCACCTTGAAATTAACAGACGTATTTCATAGTGTTGTTGGTCTCTTGGGGGAAAATGAACATAGTCTCTGAACTTCTTCAAAGAAATCTACAAAATATGCAGGAACCATCTGTTAAAAGAGGCAATGACAACCATTTTTTTTTGTTTTAGGTGGTAGATCATTCAAATAGAAGCCCCTTAACTGTGCATCTTCAACTACCATGGGAGCAAATTCTAGTCAAGTGAAACCCTAAGTTATTCAAGCTCTTTAAAGAACTGAAAGGACTGTCGGGAGGATTGTGTAAGGTGAGAAAGCGCATCAGTCTGTCAAGTTTATTTTGACAGCTTATCCCTGGGGAATGCCCGACGAAAACAAGGCAGGGACAAAGACACACAATTCAAAACCGAACAGCAGAAAAGGTATTTGCCTTCTGTATTTTCATGTATAACAGACAGGAACCAAGCTCATTGTTGACAGTGTGCTCTCAGCCACAATACTGGGTTAATCCCAAAATTTCCCCAGGCACTAGGATAGATCAAGATCTCTAAATCGTCACTGGGCCGTCAGCCAAAGTGGCCAGACAAGACAAACGCGTATCAGCATTTTGTGGGTAAGCCGTTATATATCTGCTATGCTGAACATACAGTACAACCTCATGTCAGATATGTGACTGTGCTTCCTCATCGGGTAAAATAACAGGGACCGAAAAGAGAATGACCCCGAAAACTTCAACAGTGCTCATTCAAAAAAAATGTGACAATATGCCTATTACACTTGTTATGAAGTAGTGAAAAAATATAGAGGGTCTCTGGGGTTTTTGTTTGACAAGATACATCTTCATGTTTTTGTTTTGTGTTTTGTATTAAACTCTGAGTCTACCGCCATGCCAGCGGCCCTGTGAGGGACTCAGAGAAAACATGCTCAGGAGGATGATGCTAAGATGCTGATTTTAGCAGGTATACTTTGTCTTACTTTATCTTAGTTTTGTGTGTTAGCAAACAAACATTTGCTAATTAGCATGAGATACAAAGTCCATATGAGGCTGATGAAATGTCTTTAGTTCTGCAGATAATTGGTCATAAACCAAAGGACAATTTAAAATTTTGACCTTATGATGGTGCTAGGTGGAAAATGAGAGGATCACCAAATTTGTTACAAGTCATCCTGACGGGAGCATGAATATCTGTATAAAATATGAACATATCAATCCATCCAATAGTTGTTGAGATATTTTAGTCTGGTCTAAAGTGGTGGACCGACACTCCCATCCTAGAGCCATGCCACTAGCGAGGTTACAATCGATTTATGTTTTTGTCCCACTAAATCATGTGTTGGCTGATTCCCAGTAAAAATGACATCTCCGCATTTCTTCTTCCAACATTTAAATACAGTGTCATATACAGTTTAACATGTAAGCCATTGAATGAGTGAGCTCTTATGTATCTTTGCTTGCACCACAGCAGTTTATTTTTCTTTCTGACCTGATGATGGCGCTAAGAAAAAAATATGGGTTCACCAATGTCACCAGGACTCATCCTCTGTAGGCCACGAATGTCCAAAACCAAATTTCATGGCGAGTCCATAGGGGTGGACCGACTGACCGACATTTCCATCCCTAGAGCCATTAGCATGGCTAAAACATTTAAAAGGTAAACAGAACGTTTTTTTCTGTCTGACAGGTTTCCTTGCATTTATCAAAATGTGGCGGCAATACAGGTAACTACAGTTCCCAGAGGCTCAGTGTCACATCTTTTCATGTCAGGCTGTACATGCAGTGGTCATGTTGGCAAACCAAAACCACCATGCCGTCCAGTTGGCAAGACACTTAGAGTCTGTATCCGTCAGTGGCCTTCCCCTTTATATTCCACAGCACTTAACAACTGCCCTGGACTGAACATGCCTCCTGTTGTTTTCCTATGAAGCTATGGGAAACAGGATTTAGCTCTCATTTGCTAAGTATTCAAAAAAAATGAACTCCTACCACTCAGTACTCAGACTGCTTAAAACACACTTAATTCAGAATACACAGTAGCACGCCTTTCCATGGAAAATGAAAAGCAATGAAAACATCCTGTGGTTGTCTTTATACATAGTGTAATAATTTGGTTTATTTCAATGAGCTCTGAGGGAATCGGTTCATGTTTATAGCTACTCACTGCTGTGGCTGGGTCTCCTTCCCTTCAACTGTCACCTCATCTCTGACTCATTTGCAACCATATATCCACATTTCTGCCTCATGAGTAACCAAAGAGAGTCTAGAGATCTAAACGTGAAGCACAGAAACAACCGAGTGGGTCACACAGACTGAAGTAGTCCTCGTACAGTAGCTGGGACCACGGAGCTTTTCTGGAAAGCTGACGTGCATTGATGCTTAGAAATAGGACTGTTTAGGGTCCTATGGCGTGTTTTGGCACGTCATAGCCTACACTGCTGGTGTGTGCAGGAAGTAAAAGTCCATGTCATTCATCCATCCATAGACAACGTTAGGTTACTCCTATTTGGACAGAAAGTATGCGGCTGTTTGATAAAAGTCAAAGGAACAAGTTTTTCGACATAGAGCACAAGGTGAGAGGTTAACAATGACTCCCAAGATGCATTTCGGTAAAAACCTCCAATTACAGAGCTTAAAGTTCTTTTTGTGTGCCACTCATGGCCGACGGAAGCTAAAGATTATGCTGCTAAGAAAGCCGATTCTATAGGCAACTTTTGGATTCCCGATCAGTTTTGGATGAATTCAGTCACCATGACGCAGTGTTTTTTTCACTGAAGCATTTTACAATGGCTGCCACTCTGATTCGCGCCTCTAACTAGATTTTCTTTCTCCATGGCAACAGCAGCCACCTCCCATGGGTATCGTATAATGTAGAGCTGTCCACCAAACTGATGGGAAAATCGTGATTTCTCCGAAAAGAAGTTGAAATAATTGCATCTAGTGGTCTCTGCATGAACCTATAGAATTGAGTAATTATCCAGTGGAGTCCCATGTTTCTATGCATAAGAACATTGAGGATATCATCAAAAGCCTGTCGTCAGTTTGGAAGAGGACTCTAAATACTACGATACCCATGTTGCTATGAGGAAGAAGCCGGCAGAGGTGTGATTCAGAAGGGTGGCAAACTCAAAACTCTCGGTTGTTGCAAGAGTTTTCTCAACAGCATAATCTCTAGCTTGTGCCCACCGTTAGCAGTGCATGTAACAGAATCTGAAGCTCAATGATCGGATGTTGCTAGCCGACGTGAACCGTGGAATCTTAGCGAGCTTCAGTTAATCGGTTTATAAAAGGGGCCTTGGTCCAGATGTCCTGAAGCCCTTTTCCAGAAGACAAGTGGTCAAACACGTCATAATGAATTGGAGAGCTAAAAAGGACAAAGTGTTTTGCTGGAGGAGGATTTTCCACAACCTGGCAACCCGCAAGTTGTTCTTATCAGTGGCTTACAACTGATCCGCAGAGCATTAGTAAATGATTTATTTCACCATTCATAGAGCCATTAATCACAGCTTGTAAACCCTTCATAAATGGCGCCAATCATTGAGTGTTACGTTGATGACATTTGCAGTTTCTTGTCTTACTGCTAGTGTAACCGAATCTATCGTATTCATAACATTATAATGAGCCAGTCTGATATGTGACCTTGTTACTAAAATGATCACCTGTGATCTCAACTACTTTTGTAGAGTGTCAGTGACCTCATTAATGACCCCACTGATAATCTGATCTTCACAAACTCAGCGATGACATCGAACACAAAGCACTGTACGACCTCACATCTCCCATCCGCAGCCACACTTCCCCATTTCACCCATAATCTTCTTTTTGACATCATTAACACAACACCTCACCGATGACGGCTTTACAAGATCGCTCAGCTGCCGTGGTTTCATCATTGTGCCGTCTCTAGCCTGAAACAATACTGTGTTTGCTCTTTGAGTCAGTAAATGAATGTGGAAACACCACAGCCGTGTAACAACATGAGAAAATAATGTCAGCGTGTGTGTTTATGTTTGGCGTTGGCATGGCTAATGAGTTCTTTTGTCTTCTCATTAAAGACGGGGAAGGCGAATAATAAGCACTGGAGGTCGTTCTTTTGGAAGCGCCCTTCCTCCTGACTAATTTACCGTGCTCGTTCTCATGCAAATGAATTTGCTGCTTAGGGCCTAAAGCTTCTTATGCGAGCAGTTGCTCGTGACATTTGCAGACACACAGAGGGAAGCTCGGGGAGGCAAAAGAGCAAGATCAGCTGGAAATGGGCAACGGTGGACGGTGGAAGGTGTGTGTGTGTGCGCTTGTGTTTGAAAGAGGTTATCTGAGGCTGTGTGTGTGTGTGTGTGTGTGTGTGTGTGGTGGGACAGTAACAGACAGACAGAGAAAATGAGGGAGAGCAGGCAGCTTCCTGAAGCTCACAGAGCAAAGCATTAATCAGCAGCCACCTGAACCACCTGGAGAATGACAGCAATGTTCAGAGGAGACGCAGAGGAGTGAAGGGGGAAGAGCCAAAGGACTGTATTCATTCTTTTAAAGATTTATTACCCGTGCTCTGGGCATGGGTCTAGGGATAGCAATGTCAGCTGGTCGGTCCACTACTCTGGTCCAGACTGAAATCTCTCAACTACTGTTTGATGGAAGACCATGGAATTCCGTACAGGCATTCATTCTCCCGGGAGGACGAGCGCTACTGACTTTGGTGATCTCCTGACTCTTCCTTTAGCTTCGGCATATGTGGTTCAGAGTGAGATCCTGTATCTTGCCAAATGTTACACGGATTGCCAAGAAACTTGCTATAATTCAGTTGGTAAAAGTTCTGACTTATTGTGTACAACATCTACTTGATGGATTGGCACCAAACTTTCGCCAGACATTAATGGTTCACAGACACTCTAAATTTTCCTTAAGAGCCACCATGAGGTTGACATTTTTTGTTTCTAGTTAAACGTTTTCAAAACTATTGAATGGATTATGATGTGATTTAGTTCAGGCGTGCGTGTTCCCTTCAGGATGAACTGGAATAACTCTGGTGATCCTCTGACTTTTCATCAAGCGCCATCATCGGGTTACAATTGTAATTACCCAATACTTGCAATACCTGTGCTAAAGGACAGTCTCCCAAAGCAGTTAGCATTGCTGTAGACTCTTGTTACCCAACATCACGACATATAAGTCTCCTGGGTAATGTTAAAAGTACTTTATGTTTATGTTATGGCCACTGGCTATAAATATTTCCCCTTTTTTTCTGTCAGTTGGAGCAGGATAGTGGTCCGGTTGTTGACGGTGTCAGACTTTATAAAAAAGGTCAGTGGTTCGAATCTACCTACCGGCTGAGGCTTTTCTGTGTGGAGTTTGCATGTTTCTCTCTTGTGTCAGGGTTTCTTCTGGGTGCTCTGGTTCCCTCCCACAGTCTACAGACCTGCAGGTTAAGGGAACTGGCAAATTTATACCTTAATTGCACATCGTTTCCCAGAAAGTATTTAAGTTTTTACGTGTTGCAATATCAGACACGTTTCTGAAGAATTAAACGAGAAGCTGAAGTTGAGACAATCTGCCGGTGCACCTGGTTTTCATTAGCTGACGTGTCCCGACAAAACAAAACCGCTCCTGGTGATGCTTTTAAAGTGGAATCAAAATCTTGAGACTGGAACAGTGGCTCTGCCCTTTTTTTTTAGTAACCTCGGCCTCATATGTTTTAAATATCATTGGATTTTTGAAGGGAGCATAATGGTGAATATTTGTGCTCTCTGCTGACTCTTGCTGTAAATAACGGACACAGGTACATAATCGTAAGGACTAAAGGGGTGAAAGGAACCCGATCGAGGGGTTTCGGGTCTTTTTCTCGCTGATTGTGAGGACGGTGAGTTTGAGGGCAGTGACAGCATGGGAGAATGGATCCCACTGTCGAGGCTGAGAGGCAGTTCTGTAGGTTTCACCAGACTCAAGCCAATACACAGAAACCATGCTTTCTTATCCTTCTTATACAATCAGATTGCATACTTCCATCTTTGACAGGATGAGGCGCATTTAGTGACGTGTTGGCTGAAATATGGTGGAAGTAAGGAATAGGAGAGAATAACATGTGGACATACATGGCCAATCTTATACATACATGTCTCATGACCAAAAGCAACTGTTTCCTGAGATTACACACAGAATGAGAAAGTAGAGAATAAAGACTGATGTTCATAAAATATGTTTTTATACTCATATGGCACATTGTTCAACTAGCTACCTGTCCAGGTGTACCCTGCCTCTCACCAAAATCAAGCTAGGAAAGGCTGCACCCCCCCAACCACCCTGCATCCTTTCATTTGGCAAGTGGCTCCAGCCACCTACAGTACCCATGAAGCTCAGCTGTCAGTGAGACACCAGTGAGAAGTGTGAATAGGGACGTGGTTCACCAAATTTACAACCTGCAAAACCGATACTGGCAACATGAAAATCTGCGTTCATTTGAACAGATTTCACTAATCAAATTCCATACTTACAACCCATTCACGAGTACGCAAGAGTCCTGTAATACTTGCAACTTCATCCACAGTTTGCGAGCGACAGTCATTTGTCAACTGGAAGACCCAGAGCTTTAAGAGTTCAACATGGTTTGCTGTTACAGGTGAGAAGAAACACCTCGACAAAATGCTGAATTCATCCGAAACTGACTCAGAATCTGAACGTGAATTACAATAAAGTCTTGAATGTATTATCAGGTTTCTACAAAGTTCAGTATCAGTTTGTAGAAAATTGTTTACGAATTTATAGAACATTTACTCGTGGAATCTGCATCATTTAATTCAATTCCTACATTTCTGAATTTGCTCAAATTTTTTTCTCTGAATTTTGCTGCACACTGTCTTTGTTCTCCAAAGCTGCAAATTGGCTGTTGGTGGACGTGTCTCGCAGTGACAACTTGGGACCGAGGACCGCAGTTTTGCGCAGACCGTCTTTGCAGTGGAGCTACGTGTCAAATTGAAAATCCGAGACCTGTCCACAAAACTTGATTCTTAACCTCAGAAATGCAATTAATGAAGCTCCCATGTGTAGTCTGATGTGTGCACTGTGCGTAAAGGGAACTTGGAAGTGACATACACACCACAAAGAGGTGGTGGGTTGGGGGGTGTCTGCCCCAGGGTCCCCTTAAGGGGGAGTCTGGCCATATTCTAGCTCGTGGTGAAATGGAAAGGTTTTTTCCAGCCTTCTCTCATTTCATTTCATTTCAGTTCATTTCATTTCCGTATATATTTGCATGAAAACGAGTGTTACGGCCGTTGATTTTTCCCTGATAAAGCAGCCACATTGTCCTGTGGGCTCCTTTCATTCATCTCTGTACAGACGCAGGTTTTGCCACTTTTTTTTTTTTCTTTGCATTGAAGCAACGCTCCAACCAAACACGTCCCTGACAACAACACAGAACACCTCCATCGCTGCTGCGCTCCGTCTGTCCTCAGCCACCAGCACAGAGTCACGCATGAATTCTCACTCGACTGTCGCGACCGAGGTCGCCATCCAAACACCAGATCTAGACTCCAGACATGAGCGTGGCCCAGATCAGAAAGACAAACTGTCAGATCTAATGTGAGTTCTTCACTTTATCCTGTGGTTAAAATTAGTTTAGGACTTTCATCTGCAGAGTGAATAAAAGCCTTAAACATGCAGGCAGGTGCAGTTTGCTTTGTAAAGTAAGAATTCCACCACCTGGGAAAAAAAAAACTGTCTGTTGGACTCGAGTCAACAACACATCAAACTTCAACTTAATGAAGACCAATATCAGTGTCACTCGGTGCTTACCGTAGAGAATGGTCACCATGGAAACCGGCATGACCAAGATGCCTAGGAGCATGTCAGCGACTGCCAGTGACATCAGGAAGTAGTTTGTGGCGTTCTGCAGCTTCTTCTCCAGGGAGACCGCCAGGATCACCAGGATGTTTCCCATGACCGTGACGGCTATGGCGACTAAAATCAGCAGCGCCGCCCAGTTCTTCTCCACCGCCATCTCTTGGGGAGGACATTGAGACCCATAAATCCTGCCGCCCTCCTCACCGTAAACTCCTCCGGCATTACGGTGAGACCAGTTCCCCAGCTGTGCGTCGATGCCATTATGGACCATGTCGTTTCTTTGACACCCGGCGTCTGTCACATTGTTGATTTGTAGGGCGCTTTCCTCCAGAGCGGTAACGGCTCTGACAGTGTGAGAGATCACCTCCGACACGTTGCCACCGCGCAGGTTCATGGTGTCAGCTCGGTAACGCCGTCACAGCCACAAGCAGAAACCACAGAAGCCACAGGACTGCTGCCTGGAAAATGGGTCAGAGTAGAGGAAGAAAGAGGAAAGTCTTCTCATCATTTACTCGCTTTCCTTTTCCTCTCTCCCGGTGGACACCATCATACAACGACATTTATCGCTTGAGTGATGAACTGTTGTTCAATATGTCCTGTCACTTCTTTACTCCATCATCTCAGAGGAAGCCCACAAGCCTTGAATTGTCTGTCAGAGGATCAACAGATGATGAACTTCTACGCAGGGGGGAAACAAAAATAGACTGCTGAATTCTGCGCAACAAAAAGAGCAGCTGTTTGATCTCGAAGGGCAATGCTGAATAGATCAAAATTAAATCGATGGCTTGAAACCGTCACCGTGTGTGTCTGCGGCCCCGGAAAAACAAGAAGAAGTGTTCCAGTTCGGCTCTGCTCGAGAAATCCCAGACCCAGTGCTGGACTGGTATTGATTCACGCCTTCAGTCATTTTTTGAGAACAAAAATCTTCTCATCTTCTGATTAGAGAATCCATTTGAAGCTGGAGCGAGGGCAGCTGCAGGTTTCTCGCCCTTGAAGTCTGGGCTTGTGGAAGCTGCACTCATGTTAAAAAGATAAAGATTAGGTTGATCTGAAGTCTGATCAGAATGTCTAGTCCACAGGGTCTCTTCAGGCGCATAAATTACAACCTTAAGTCCGATTTTAATGATGCAAACACCAAGAATATGTGTTTTTTTATCACAAAACTTTTATCAGCTTGACGCAGATTTTCTTGATGTCACATGTGAATTTGCAGAGTTAAGAGGTATCACGTATGAAGGTGGGATTACCCTGAACTACATACCCGCACACACGTAATTACACTGTGTGTGCGAGTCTTCATGACTGTGTGTACAAATCCTCGAGTCTCCTCGCTGTCTTTTCTCGTCGAGAGTGCGTCGGCAGCCGACGGCGATGGATGATGAACATGATGATGTTTGACGTGTGCGTGTGTGCTACCCTAACTTTCCCGTCTCTTTTTCCTCCACACACACACACACACACACGCACTTACATCAGTTTGGCGATAATAAAGTCCTGACTCTTAATAGAAACATTCCTCTATGTTCCCCCTTGTCCAAAAACAATGCCAGCCCTCCACAGATCGTTTATATTCCTTTAATTTGTTCTCCTCCCACTTGCATAAGCCCTCAGTGGAAAATGTCAGTCACTCCGAATTCTCCACAAATCAACACCGATCAGGCTCAGTTTTCTTTCAGCTCCATAAATCTTTTCAGCTTTTAAAACCTTCATCTTTTCCTCTCGGGGCAGTTCCACGTCTCTTACTCTATATCACTTTCCTAAAAGAAGACAAATGTTAGACGAAGAAGAGGGATGTCTCCTGGTCCTTCTGCAAACCCTCAGCAGACAGAAAGGTTTTCTCGTGGTTTTCAGGTTTCCAGAGGGTGTTGGCGAGTTGTTCGGTCGTCTTCAGTGATGATTAGGAGCTGAGTGATTTTCTGGTTTTACTCTCTTCACGCTGCCTCTCACATGCCGCCTCTCTCTCTCTTTCTCTCTCTCTCTCTGCAGCTCTCTCACTGGAGTCTCCTGTGCTTTGGCTCTCTCTCTCTCTCTCTCTGTCTCTCTGCTCAGGGTCTCTCTCCCTCGTACCGTATTGGTTCTTTCTCTCTCTTAAGCATCTCTCATTCTCTCTCCCATTGACTTCACCTTTCTCTCTCTCGCTGAATCTGTGAGTCCTGTTCTCTCTGGTGCTCCTCACTCCTTAAGTCAACTGCGCTCTCTCTCTTTCCCTGAACCTTCCTGTATTTTTTCCTTTCTCTCTCTCCCTCTAGTCGGCAGTGGCTCAGGAGGTAGAGCGGGTTCTCCAATAACCAGAAGGTCCCCGGCTCCTCCGGTCCTTGGGCAAGACACCGAACCCTGCTGGCTCTGCTGGCTCAGTGTGTGTGTCTGTGTGTGTGTGTGTGTGTGTGTGTGTGAATGGGTTAATGTGGCAGTAGTGTAAAGCGCTTTGAGTGGTTCGACAAGACAAGTGCAGTTACCCTTTAGTCAGGATTGTAGCACAAACTTTTCCAGAATTTCCAGAAAATCAGCCAAAGACAATGTGGTTAAATGCACATTTCATTCCAGTACTCTTATGTGAATATTAGGAGTTGGAGATCAACAGCTGGAGGAGCCGATTCTCCGGTCGCTGCCGTTAAACCACCACAGAGGAAGAGGACGCGGCGAGATGAGGTGGTTAAAAGAGCTGCAGTCAGAGCTCAGACGACGGAAAACCACGTGGAGAACGTGATGGAACCTGACGTTTCTGTTGGTTTCATGTGTTAATGTGAGGAAGGCTCCAGTCCTTCACTGGAGGTGACGAGTGACATTTAAGTCTCATGCTTCATGTACGTTAGCGTTTATTGACCAAGTCTGCTTCCACTGCACTTTTTCGTTACACCGACTTTTCTATCTCATCCAAGCGTAAAAACTTTGACTGTTTTTTTTTTTAAACCCAGTTTTTTTCATACACAAACTGAAAATGCACACCTTCTGGGCGTTTGCTTCTCCTATAACTCACTCTCCTCTTCTTCTGAGTCTTTTTGCTTTCTCTTTCAGTCTGAGGTCAACAACTACCCTCTCTTATGTTAAATCCTCTCACGACTCTTAAAGGATAGGTTCAAATTTTTCTCTATATCCTGGAGCGGCTTTTATAATAACAATGTACCAAATGACAATGTGGAGCCAACGTGACAATGTGAAACGGCAGATGTTTTCAGAGGAACAGCTGTAAAAAGCCTCTGTCCACCACCTGCTCAGCAGCAAACAGCAGACAGACACAGTCAGAGACCAGCTGGTGAACATGGAGGAGCATTTAGCAGCTGAAGAGCCAGATGTTTCCCTCAGGAGCTGGTGGAGACCAAAACCAGAGCTAAAAGAGAGAGAGTAATGGACTTAGATTCATCTAGTGGACTCAAACACCACTCCTTTGAAGCTTCTGTTTGCTGCTCTTTTGGAGGTGGGGCAGTTAACCACACATTTGCCGAACCAATTGTTTAGTCGTCCTCCTTGAAGCTTCTTCTCCTGTAAAATTGAATCCTGCTTTTTGAAAACAATTAAAATAATGTATAAATCTCACCTTTGTGTGTCTTGCCCTGGTGGCTTTTTCAGTGCGCCGTCTTCTTCATCCCATTCTGGTGTGCCAAGCGCAGTAGGACTCATTACTGCTCCCTGTGGCCAAAGAGGAAAACATCCACTGCACTTACAGCTGGTAAGAACTGCAGTTTTACTGGGCAGTTTTTCCACCTTTGGCCACAGGGGGGAGCTAGGGGGCCATTCTGACCACATTTAAAATCTTGGAAGAAGCCACGCATAAGTTTTCAGCAGTCTGTGTTAGCCCAGTCACGATGATGTCTTGTTCTGGTCGTCATGTGTCGGATTATCGTCGCTACATGTGACTACCAGCGTGCATAGTAACTCTAACAATAACTTTATTTGCATCGAAGTATTTCTTAACACAATCACAAAGTGATTAAACTACAGTAACAAACAATTACAGTACAAAGACCAATTGAATAAATGAGATAAAATAATACATAAAATAATATTGTCCAATAGAAGTGAAATTACACAAATCAGCTAAAAGCTGGTTTAAAAGGGTTTGATTTTAGCTGATGTTGAAAACTGAACACAGAAGTAGAGGTTGGATTGTGAACGGTAATTCATTCCACAGTGTAAAGAATGCAAAGACGGCAAATGCTCATTCACTCTGTCGCAAATCTAAATTTAGGAATTGCAAGAAGAGCTTTATCTGCTGACCTGAGTGTATTCTGGGAAAAGACAAAGAGAGAACTTCGGTAAGAAGGCTGGGAGTTTGTTAAATTTCTGCTTGATTTGTCTAACTGAGATTAACATTTCTTCCTTTGAAGTCGCTTTGGTGTTCAATAATTTACACCTTGTCAGAATTGTTGTGTACATCTGTGACATTTAAGCAAATAATTAACTACCACATATTGTTTAATGGCTTATTTTCTCAATTTTATCCGCATTTTGTGCCTCATGCATTCAAGTCACAGAGCTAGGCTTCTGTTTTTTCTGCGAAATACATACACAGTGATCTCTAAAAAGAAGCCAGACGGTTGTTGAACAACCCTCCCTGCTGTTCTGGAGGAAATTACAGAATCCTCAAAGACTCTTCTAACTGTTGGGATGAAAAAATATTCCGTCTTCTATGTAGTGTCAAGGAGCCGGTGTTGAGAAGGACTGAGGTGGGAAAGGGGTGTATCAATAAAAAGCAAAATGCGACAAAGTGCAGTGTACACAGACGTAGCGAATAAATCATGTGAGTGTATGGTTCATGTACGTCACGATTTAACAACCACTGCAGACCTGAAAAATGGAGGCAAATGAAAACATCGGATCAGACCCAAATGAATACGTGAAACAAACAGAAATGTCGGATTTCCAACCAGAACGACCACGCAGGTTGTTTGTCCCTACCTGACCAGCGTTGTCATGGTTACAATAATAAAGACGCGGTTAGGCTCACGGTCACAGTCTGGTCAGGTTTAGGCCCAAAGACAACTTGGTTGGGTTTAGGGAAAGATCGACCTTTGTTGTCATGGTTACAGTAGTCAACACGCAGTTCAGGGTGTGGAACGGTCATGGTCGAAAGAAATAAAGATGACTATTGGTTTCGAACGGGAAATATACGTCAGCTGACTTCCTCCTTTGCTCCTGTAATAATTATTACCACCGCAAGAGGTCGTCTAACAGTAAGACGAAGCTACGGGTCATAATAAGACCAATAGGGCTGTTTTTTCAGAGGGGGACAGTCTCCGTATTTCCACCGTGTTTCCAAGACGGTTTTTCACCATTTGAGGTTTGACTGATGCTTTTTTATTTACGTCATCTCGTTGTGTCCTCTGCAGTGGTTTTACGGCACTGACTGGAGGATTAGTGACCCCAACTGTTTATCTCCATGATAAATCCCAACTCCTAACTTTTGCATAACGGTAGTGGATGGACACACACATTTAATTTGCATTTTCTCCTGCTGATTTTCTCGAAATTAGGTTAAAATTTGCGCTAGATTTGGTCAGTAACCTACCGACTGACTGTAACCAGTGCTTTTGTTACATTGACATTAGTGCTGTGGAAACGTACATTCTTCTGAATTTACCATGTGCCGTTGTTAGGGAGAGGCGGGCTATACTGTAGGCAGTCGCCTGGGCCCCAGCCAGCGCAGATTAGGCAACTTTCCATGCAAACATCAACAACCAGGAAACTCCGCAGGCTTGTGCGCAGCCGCGCCGTCAGCCTGAGTCATGTAGTGGTTACCAGTTGAGCGGAGCGTGTAATGATGTTGATTAATATATTTCAGGTGTTGGCTATGACACCAGATGTTAGCTTCTGTAATGACATCTGTCAGAAACGTCCACCTGCGCTCCGTTAAAAAATAAAATAAACAAAAGAAAGACCACAGGGTGTTGTGATATAGTGCAGCCAGCAGTTTTAATTCATGACAGGCCCGTGGAAGGGAGGCAAGCACAGCTGCGCTGAGTGTCCTGTCTATTTTTGCAGGTGAACCTCTGAAGTGTTGGAAGCTTCGGTGTTTGGTTCAGACTGTCTGTCTACATCTTGCACAGACCTTTTTGTCACAACAGGTCCAACAGCTGACGTCCGGGATTTTACACAAATCAGAGATAGAAGCTCCTCAATGAAGCGAAAACAGGAAAATCACAATGGATGAACAATGAGCGCTTCCTCTCTGCTCATTTCCTTTTGCTGAACCTCTCTCTCGCTCTGACTCACACACCTTTAATGGATGTTACGTGTGTTCTCTGACGCAACAGAATTACTTGGGTTATTTTAGTTTTTTTCCTTTTTTATCATTATGTTCTTTCTGTGCAGTTTGAAAAACAAACTAGACATCTACTGATTCGTCTACAAATCCGTCTATGTGCACTATTCATGTTTTACTACTTGAAGTAAACTGTTCTCATTCTTCATTACGCATCAGTCCATGTTTTACTCTCTACTATCCCACATAAGTACGATAAATGAAATATCAGTGCCGGTACTTAGGTGTTTTTCCTCCCTTTCTTGCCACGCTTACGAAGCACATCACCGTGCCAGGCCCAGAGTCCATTCCGAAGATTAACTGACTGTTACGACCGGGGTCTTCAGCGACCCTCTGCACCTCCTCCATCTAAGAACGGTCGCGTTCGCTTCCAGAGAGGACATGTAACTTTTGCTGAACAGCAGGTGACTATTATCAGATAATTGATCAAATGCGGCGTCACAACAAGTAAAGCAGTAAGACACAGTATATCACACACAGCCGAGGTATTTTAGACTGTTCCTGTTATTATTTGAGACAATATAAATCCACTATCTCATCTCAATAGAAATGAGATACGTAGAGTGCAGTTGTCTCACCACAAACCCGACCGGCTCCGGGAGGTTCATCTAGACACAGAGGTCACACATGTCCTGTGAAAATCACAGACAACAGCTTTTTTTTTGGTTGCCATGGTAATGTGGACATCATGTTGGCTGGGTTTTCTGATGGTTAAGGACATAAATCTTGAAACAGTTCCCTGTAACTGCTGCATATTCCACTTTGGAATAACAGTTTTTCATTTTAAAACCACATCAGGGACCCTGAACGCTGTGACTCAGACTGAGTGAAATGATCTGCCCGAGTCTCTTCCTCCCACCCTATCACTCTCTTTAACTCGTCCTCTCCAGTCTGAAGGGTAATTACTGTCTCCCTCGTCCACCCGCAGCATCTCAGCGAGCCGCGTACGCTCTCCATCATTTACTCCGTCTTGTTTCTCTCTCTCTGGCTCTGTTTTGCAGCACCAATCAGCAATCACACCGATAAAGAGCCTCTCGAAACAGCTTTCAATTTTCACATCATAAAACCGGAAGTGAAACGCCTGAAATGAGAAAAATACAAGGTTGAAATGTTACAGAAAAGGTTTTATGCTTGGCTGAGGTGGGAAAGTTGTGAATCCATGAAAAGAAAAGGTGGCTAAGTGCAATGGAAACAGGATTGAATGGCATCTGACTGGAGAATCAACTCCGGCAACTGTCGATCTTGACGCACCTGATTCCTAATATTCACAGTCCTCGGCGGGAACGTATTAATTCGCCCATTTTCTCGAAAACTTGCTTAAATCTGCGCTACCATTTGGCCGGAAACCATGTACGTGTTTCATTGAAAGGCTTCACAATAAAAGCCACCCTGCGCTTCGCCACTTGATGTCTTCTGAAGCAGCAGCAGCAGGTGAATGTTGGGTCGGCAGGCACTTAATCCAGCTCTGATACAACCGTCGGAGAGCGAGCTCCAAAGAGCTCCAATCAAAGCTCAGACGATGGACAACCATGATGAGCATGATGGAAGTCTGACGTTTCTGCTGGTCTCATGTGTCGATGTGAGGAAGGCTCCAGTCTCCTCACGGCTCCTCACGGATCTGACGCTTTCCTCTCTCCGTGATTCATCTACGTCAGCGTTTAGTCACTCAGGCTGTTTCCAGTGCACTTTGTTTAAAATCAGTTTTTATCGATGCACCGACTTTACCTCTTCTGCCAAGTGTAAAAGCTTTTTTGTGACTTTTATTGGTTAAACGATGAAAATGCACACTAAAATCGGTGGCTAGAAACACACAAACACAATGAAAACTAAAATGTAGAGGTAATTACTGAATGCAGATACACTGAATGGCTTTTACAGAAAAATTGCTAACCATAAATAGTATCAGACAGATTGGATTTCATGGAAATGTTGAGGATTATAACTTTAAATAGATGCTGACTCTGTGTTCTGGCAGTCTTTCGTATGTTTGGCAAGAATGCGTCTCATAAAGAGGTTGTAAAAGATGAGCATCCAGGATAGATAGAATCACACACACACCCACAGATGCGGACCTGCGTTTGTAACATTAAGAGAAGCAGGAAAACAAAGATAAGAAAGGAGGATGAGGATCATTTGAGACTTAGCGATAGATGGGCAGCGGACATAAATATCCAGAGTCAGCAGGAGGGAGACGAGCTAAAGAGGACAGCAGCGGTTTTATCCTTCACACACAAGCAACAAAATCCTGCGGGACAACACACACGGTCATAACACACAGACACACTGTAGGTGCACACGATGAAGCGCACAATAGAGGCACTTTTCATTCAGTGGTTTTCAGATATTCTTTGGTTTTGCAGAGCAGGCTGAGAGGTGTGTTTACATTGGAGAGAGGATACAAGCAGGTAAGACACGAAAGCGAGGAAGCAGCCCCGGCATTGAAACACACATGACTCTGATTTTGTTGATTTCATTTTTTGACTCCCTCTGAAGGATTACACGCTCTCATTGCAGAAGAGACTCTTCAGCCCTCGGGTGAACGCAGTTCTTTCAAAGCCTCAGTGGCTCAAGTGAAAAATGCAAACTGAACACTGTCTTTTTCTGGGGTTTCTGAAAAGCTGACATTTTGCAGCTATTAGCTTTTTTCACCTGACGTATGTCAGCGTTTTCATTATTACTGGCAGAATATTTCTGTCAGTGTTTCAGCTCCTGTGCTCTGAAAGCTGTTAATGAGGTTTTAACACCTTCCATGGAAAAGCAGTAACAGCTGCAAACTGTCAAATTAAACTCGCTCTGAGTTTTATTTCTCAGCGCACAGCATTTTAAATTGATGTTTAATTACTCAAATTAATGGTGATACTTTAGGATGTTTACCATAAACAAGTGGGAATATTGTGGTGATGGTGCCCTGGACGTTATTGTGTTTCCAGGATGCCGTTGAATAACAGCACCATGACTTGCAAAGTCCTCAAAACGACAAGTAAACGCACAAGACTTTGTGAATTTCTTTAGGGAAGGTCACGTTGGATCGAAGTGCCTTAAACAAGGCTGCGCAGTGATGGAAACCAAATGCAAAGCTTCTTCAGTGATAAACCCACCCTCGCCAGTCTTGGGGCTATCCAGGGAAAAGTGGCTTCGCCTAAATCCAGACCACTGGATGTGAGCCACTGTAGATTCATTCTATTGACAGGTGATTCTACTCAGTGTCGAATTGTTTTACCTGGATTTTCCTGTGTAAAGATGAATGTCCATCAGAGTTTTTTTCGAAAAGGACAAGCAAACATTCTTGATCTGGATTCCTTGAGCCGCCACACACCATAGATTAAGGTAACTGGCATTCATGCTGCGTGTTCACCTGTAGTTTCCAGCTGCAGTGGAAATTCCTTAGTTTTGTGTTTCATGATGAGGAGGATCAACAAATAAAACACACTCCGTGCAGTTAGACTTACAAACTGTAAGTGACTCAGTGGCAAATATTCTATCAAAACAAGAATCAAACATTTTCTTAGTCTTTCTATATTATTTCGTAGTTAAAAAAAAAACAACCCTCAAATATGAGGAGCATTAACAACTGAAGCAACTAACACCAGGTTACGTTGGCCTTTCTTGAAAATGTAATTCACAGCCAATTTTTAGGAAATTATAAGGAAAGTTTTCTGGAGACTAACGTGTATTTATATCCACCCCAGTTATGTGAATATTAGGAGCGGATACGTCGAGGTAAAACGGCTGGTGGAGCTGATTCTCCAGTCGCAGCCATTAAACCACCACAGAAGAAGAGGACACGGCGAGACGAGGTGGTTAAAGGAGGGGATCAGTCGAAGCTCAGACGATGGGAAACACTATTACTGTGAGGTCAATTATTGAGGCCCAATATGCCTGATAATGGACACACAGTTGCAGTTGTGATATCAGTGGGTGAAGTATGGCAGGACCAGAAGAAAAATTCCACTGAATAGGAAATATTTTCTCATCCCTCCTTCACTCCTGCCACCATCCCATAAGTACAGCTCTTTTTCATGATGATTCATTTCTCTTAAAAAGACACTGTAAAAAGATACTGTATCAGTCGGTTGGTCCACACACCTCAACACCATATGTTGTCTGTCTGTCAGTGTGTGTGTGTCCACTGTTGTTAATCAGCACCACCCCTCACTTCATAAAAATACATGGTCATTAATCCACGAGGCAGAAGATGTTTTCCGTTTATTTCTGCAATATCACACCAACAACCTACTGCGGAAAAATGCTTCTTGACACATGAATGCGTCTGGATTTAATGACACAATCTGAATCTAAATGATTTTTGCAGCATAAATGCATAACAATCGCTGCTGTGGGAAGAGGCTTTAATGTTGTGGAGTGTTGGAGGGAGTGAAAAAAGATTATCTGTGTGAGAATGACGGAGGGTAGGAGAAAACACACATCTTATTAGGCGACTGACTTATGTGACACGGAGCAACATGATCCTTTATCTGGATCTGGTGTCTTTGTCCATTTGGGGAACCTTTGTCCAGGACTCCCTCTCTTTTAGCTCCGTTTTTGGTCTCCACCAGCTCCCGAGGGAAACATCTGGCTCTTCAGCTGCTAAATGCTCCACCATGTTCACCAGCTGGTCTCTGACTGGGTCCGCCTGCTGTTTGCAGCTCAGCAGGCTGTGGGAGGCTAAAAATCTCTTCTGAGCTGCTCTGTCCGGTTGTCGCTACAAATGACACATTGATTCATGGCTAAAATTGTGAGCCTCATTTCTTGGTGGGAGACATTCTTCATTGGGCCACGGTTTCTCTTTGAATAATCCTCTTTAATCGACACCAACATGGCAAAACTTTAGACACCTAACTTCACTCTCTCAGGGTCTCACACGTTACAGCCACACGTTACTATGTGACTGTCCCCCGAATAACTACTGTGTCTAATAACAAAACTTGACTCTGCAAAAGTCCAAAATAACATTGTGGAATTATTCCTATTGAAATATTTAACTCCCAGCAGTATATTTTACAGCTAAATAAGAAACATAAATTTGTATGTTAAACCTGAGTAATTAAAATAACCCAAAAATGAAACCGAGGATACGATCTCAAAACTCAGAGGTAGCCTGTTAGTGCTGCAACGCTCCGCTCCTTCGCCGTAGCCGGGCTATGGCTCCGCCGCGCGGCATTTCACTGCACATGAGAGGGAAAATTCAGAGCGTCTGAACGAGAAACATTATTGTCGTGCACAACAAAATGGGACGTCATCTCTGCAACGCATCGCTTCACATCTATTCTAAGAGTCACATTCTCCCATGTAGCCTTCACCATTCTGTAGTTGTAAAGCACAGATATAGTAAAGAATTATTTTAAAAATGTTATTGAATGTCATTGAATTATCAGATATTTTATCAGTCACAGTCCGACTTTAATTACTCACACATTGTCACATACATGTCTCTGAAGCTCCTGTAAATTTCATTGGTTCATTTGCCGACCATTCTGCAGGTTTCTCCAATCTACAGCGTAATGAAGGTTTTTATTTCATTAAAAGTTTAATAAGGGACAGAAAAACTCAAAAACTCTCGGGTGACTGTGGTAGGAGGTCAGGCTGCATGATGCTGTGCTTTACAGTGTCACGCCACCAAACTCCTTGTTAACTTTTAATTAATCTACTACCGCTACAGACCGTGCTGCTTTAGAGATTCTGGGTTTCAGACCGAAATTGGACTCTGCGAAGTGCTGAAGTGAGAGTGAAGTGGTTTGAGTCGCAGAGACTCTCTGTGTCACTTTTAATCAAGATCTGAGTCTAAATTTTCAGTGAGGCGGAAAATGAGAAGTCGAGTGTTTCCCTGAGATCCCAGAGTCATTGAAACAGAGCTCTCCCCAGGACTGGAACAAGGAAGTAGGAATGGAACCACATTTCAGCTCTGTGACCGGATTTTCAAAATAAGAGTTTATCGGACAAATCCTGCCAAACACACAGATCACACTTGCTGCAAGGCTGTGATGCAGAAATCCTTCTTTTGAACTGTTTCTCCTAAGTAACAACTATATGCACATGGTGTCAGACTTTTGGGTGTTTGGTAGGAATCAGCCGCCCTCACGTCCCGGCAGGACCAGTAATAGCTCACAGCCGACACACACCTGTCCAGCTTTGTTTCGCAGCGCATGCACTCTCTCCACCTCTGATTTAAATTTAGATTCATGTGTTTTCTGCTGAAGTCTTCTTCAGCAGGTCACGTGGCGTCCAACGCCGTCCACAGATAAAAGCTCTGATCCGTCATCAGTTCGGCATCTCACAATGAGACATGATGTGGCGATGCGACTCGTCCGTCTGGACTTTCTCTTTGTCTCATTGCTTTGACCAATGCTGTGTCCAAGATGAGCAGACCAATACGAAACGGGCCGGTAGGAAAAAACACAAGATGTTTGTGTTTCCTGGTTAAATTACAGTCAAATCAAATTAAAATTGGAAACGCTCTGTAACATATCCACTATTTGCTGACATGGAATATTTCTGTTCCGTCCTCATGCGTATACCTTAGGACAGAGCCCCATTTTTTTTGTACAACCACAGTTTTTGGTGGCTGCAGTCATTCCTCCTGTTCACACTTGGCCTTAACATGACCCCTCCGTGACATGACCCCGGCATTCAGCGGTTCGGGTTAATCCAATCAAATGTGCATTTTCTGAGGCCGTCACTTTTTATCGGTGATTGGCTTTATGGTAAACGGAGTACGCTTGAACTAGTTTGAACAGGTTATGTACCAGTTTGCCTCATTTGAACTTGACTTTTTGGAAAAGGGACAGCCCCAGTATCTTCCAAAGGTACGGTCTTTCTTCTTGGCGCTTCCCTGGACGGTGTCTGCACGCTGAGCTGTGGCGGAAGAACAGTAGCACAACGAGGGAATTTTTCTATTAACCCTCTTTACCTTTAGCGCTGAGTTTCCCCGTTCTAACCCCCATTCGCCCTCAGCCAACACCGTGCTTCTGCCGGTCACCTGATTACACACCTGCTCCCCATCAACCACTCTACACCAGTACATAAACCCCTAAGCCAGTGCGGATCCCTTGACAGGGCGTCCCTGACGCTGTAGGGTTTTGTGTGTTTTGGGCTTTTTTTTAACCCTGTAACACACTTAGCAACAGCGGCACTTCAGCGGCGTAGCAGTAGCAGCTTCAGTCCTCTGTCTGCATCTACTCTCCTGCTGTGTGGTCACACGTGTTTCAGTCACGCTGAGAGCTGAAACTTTCCTGCGTAGACGGCTGTAGTGAGTAAACTGAACACACTGTCTATTTAGATGCATGTGGACAGACTGGACAGATTTCCAGTGAAGAGAGTCAGTAAATGTGAATCTAGACCAAGTGAAGGCAGTAAGATCCTCCGGTCTGCTTTGAGTCCCACGGCCTGAGCCTGAAACCAGTGTTACAGCAAGGTCTGCTCTGACAAAGGGATTCTCTTTCAGTGAAGCGGGGCAGACACTGTATGGAGGAAGCCTGATTCCGGCCCTGTACTGGTCTCCCCCCGACTCATTATAGAAGCTGGCCAGACGCTGTTGGATCGATTGGTTTTTCTGGTGGGTCAGAACTGCAGCGTGAGAAGTTTCAGTCTAATTTCCCTCGTGGCTGCTGTCAGAAGTTCTGTTAAACTCCAGTGGGCCTGTTGTAATTTTGCTGGAGTGATATTTAACATCTAAACTGCTGTCTTGACTGAGACTGTGCCGTGGTAGACACCTGAACCCAGACTGTCTGCATCTTCCAGACGTCTGCCACTCTGTATTTTCGCTTTTCTTTTTCTTTTCCCATCGTAGTGCAACTGCACAAAGTCAGGCTGCCTTTTTCTCCTGCTGTCAACATTGCCGATGATACAGTCGTCATGTTCTTTCCTCCCTCAGACTTTATTGAGTTTCTCACTGAAGTGTGCAGGACTTTGTTGGGTTGTGTCGGCAGCAGTAAAAAAACCAAAAGCAAACATCATCCATCCGGCTCCTGATCCCTCCTTAATGAGAAGCTCTGTAATTGATTGATTTTTAGTCATCGCTGTGTCAAATCGTGTAGAGAGCTTAAATAAAGGATAAGGAAAAGCAAAGCCCCATGGGAAATTGAGGCTAATACAGACGTCAGGGTACAGACGTGACAGTGTATGGCCTGTCCTCCATCAATACACAACCCACCCACAACGAGAAGGGAGGGCAGAAAGGCTCTGGTGTGGGGGTGGGACTTTCTGAGGACCCTGGACGTAACAGGGCAGCGTTTGCAGCACTGAACGCTTCTCACAATGACAATGTGCAGCAATTTTTGTCATGTAACTTAAATTAATGTTTTAGCATTTTTCTTCTTGAATGAAAAAACAAAAATAAAGTTGGATTTTTTAATTTTTTTTAAGAATCAACAGCATATAAACTAGATAATTATAGGGTTTATAAGTGACACAAGGGCAGGGGGAGGCAGAAAAGTTTTTAATGATGAGTTTCAGTGAGTAGCATTAAGTCAGTGAGGTAAACATAGATTAAATGCAGCATTTTTACTCCTTTTAAACCTTAGTAGTTTCAGGATGTTTATATTTAACAAAGCAAACATTCTCCAAAGTTTCAGTAGGCCCCAGAAGCCTGAAAGCTAGCCATCAAGCTAACACCAGCTAGTGTACATTGTACAACGAAGAATACGAAGATGTCACCGTCCAGATATGTAAAAGTCAGAGGATCGCCAACGATTCATCTTCTGGGAACCATGAATGTGGATAAGACATTTTGTGCCAATCCGTCGGGTAGATGTTCGCAGGATAAGTGACAGGACGCTACAGGAGAAGCAGTCTGAGGTCTCCTGGAGGTCTTTTGGAGCTTTGTATCTTTTCCTTTAGCTACTTGCTCAACCAGGAAAAACTGTTGCTCACAGTCACATCAGTTTGCAGATGAGGGAGCAGATTATCGGCCGGTTGATTAATGCTCCTTAACCAGGAAGCTTGTTGGCTGCTCACGCTGACAAATCTTTCCCAGGTTCTTTGTTTGCTCTGCAGGAAGTTGAGTGTTCGTCAGTGATCTCACAGTGTGATTGCACCGACGGTGCACCAACAATAAACCTCCTTACTAACAGCTGACTGAAATATATAGCTACGATCTTCTCCCTGTCGTGTTCGAGGTGCATGTGTCCTCTGAGGTTTGTCTGCATAAGAGCTGCATTAAACCTGCAGAAGGTCCCAGCGCTACGCTCTGCTAACGAAGTGAAAAATGTTCTCTGATCTAATTCCTCAACAGCTCTGCCGATTCTTGCCGTGGGAGTTGTCCCACGTAAAGAAGTCATTGTAGCTGGAAGACAGCTGGACTGTGCTACAACGCTTTAATACTCACTGTATGGAGGCTTTGCTTTTTTCCAGGCTTGTCTGCAGTTTTAAGAAGACTTTACACTCCACATACTGGAATTAAATGACCCACAATACAATGTGAAAGTAGTACAATCAGTGGTCACTATCTAAAGAGCACCATGCACAGACAGAGAAAAGGTTCATGGGTTTTGTTTTTTATTTTCTTTTGTAATGTTGTGGTCAATATCCCGTACAAGTGTAAGAGATATCGCCTTCGAAGCAGTTTTTTAATTTTGATTATTCCCACAACGGTTTTTTCTTTTGTTTTTTTGTGGGTGTTCTGAAGATGTCAAATCTGACAGGTACAGTATGTTTATGCAGCGTATTCCCTGATTTATTTGCATCTAATTGAAACGCCTGCACCAACTCGTCCAACAAAATATGTGAAAATGTGCCAATCGATCACAGAATATCTAAATATGCTGTAAATATCTTAAAGGATGTGCCAACCCAGCGTCCTAAATTTCTGTTTTTGACCCCTAAATGTGACCACGTACAACCTGTGAACCAAACGCTGCTTTCCATTCCGATTCCAGACGCTAAATACTGAAAGATTCACATTCAGCAGAGACCAAAAAATGACAGGTTTCAATTTTAGTTTTACTTTATTTTATTTTATTTATTTATTTTGACAAATGATCTCTTTGTTAAGTCTGTCTTTCTGGCCCAAATCTCTTAATACTGACTGTTCTTAAAAGTATAAGAGTTGCTCTTTAAGAGACATTTATCCTCCTCTTCTGTCTCGCTTCAGCCTCATCAGCCCTGAGCATCGGAAACTGGCGTCTGGGCAGCAACTTGCCGTGTTTTTTTAATACCACCGGCATGTGAGAGGAACTGGAGTTTCCAGCGCTGAACAACAGCAACAGAAATGCATCTGAGTCTGTACAGATCATTTGTGTGGCTAGTTTCCATTGTGATCACGAGCAGTGTAGCTTGTTTGGTAATGTACAGAGAAGGATTGGGTCAGTGGAAGAAAGTAAAGAAAGTAAAAAAGCAACGTACCACTGTTCTCAGACAGAACCACAACGACCATTCTGTGCATATTGAGGCCATTATTTCCGATGGCGATTACAGATGCACGAGCCAGATTCTGTAGCCAGAATTCAACTAGATCAAACTTTTCCCCTGATACCTTGACCTCTAGAACGAGTGGCATCCCAGCAATGACAGGAGGCAGAAGTTATGATGTCAGGTTTTCTGCAGAGAAGAGAGAGAACTACGTTTTGTACACCTCAGCCTTCCCAGAGTTACATGACTTTGGGAAAACTGCTTGAGTGTGGGGAAACAAACCAGCGGGGATATCTACTAAGATTCAAGGGTTGAACTGCGCTTGTCCTCGTGTAATCAAGGACCGCGCTGAGGTTTTGGACCTGCGAAATGGAAGAAAAACAGCACAGCTAAAAATGGCAAGGTTGGGCTCATGCAATACATAATTTAAGGTGTTTCTATTTAGAGGCACAACATATGGGAGGGGGAAATGGAAATGTATCCAGATAGCTGCTGCACCAGACCACTGCAGCAGAGGAACTTACAGCAGATGCTAAACGTCTGCAGGTGGAAAAGTTTGCACCATTGCTGTCAGCATGGAGGCTGTTTTTACCTGTAAGAAACATCGTCAGGGCTTTCAGGTCGTACCACTCTTCCGTTACTGGGCACAGTGGGAGGCGATGTGGAACCAAAAACGAAAAGAAGCCACTCCATCTCTCCATCCAGGCTCCTTCTGCTCAGACACTGGCACTGAAAGCCAAGTTGTGTCAGGTGACCAAATATACTACACTCCCGAATAACCGACAAGCACAGCCAGGGACCAAACAGGGCATCTTTGAATGCAGCTGATATGAAGCCCCCAAAAGCAAACGAAGACACTTACAGGAACTGAAAGTACAACCTTCCCCTGCAACGGAGTCGCACAGCCAGCTGAAAAACCCTGGCTACCTGAATAGGAAACAGTGTCGCACCTTGACAAACAGAAAAACCGGGAAAAATCTTTTTTTATTGTGCAGCAGACAGAATATTCTTTTCATCCAGATGGTTGGAAGAAATACGTCCTGAACAGCAGTAAGCGTTGTTCAATGGCCTCTCTCAGGAAAAAACGGATGTTTAGCTTTGTGACTCGAATGCAACGCTAATGCTACATGAAAGACACAACCCGAGAGCTCCGCGACTGTAAACGCTCCTTTCAAAAAAAAAAATCTAAACAAGGAGCGAAAGGAAACTCAACAGCTCTGTAGAGCTGAGACATCACGAGACCCCTTGCTCTCACAAGCTTGATCTTAATCTAATGAAAATCAAATTAATGGATAACCATTATAAGTATTTCTTCTCTAGCTACGAGAGTTTTAATACTTTCGTGCTTGTCATGAAAACTGGACAGTAAATGCACTTCAAACCTCCCTCCCTCTCAGGAGTCTACACCTTTCTCTCCTCTCTCCACCCATCCCCTTCCCTGTCCTCATTCTCCCCCGTCTCCGTCACCTCTCTCGACCTCTGTCTGTCCTCTCTGTCTCCCTCTTTCCCCTCGATATCCCTCTGTATCTATCTGCTTCCTCTTTGATCTCGGTCCTCGTCTCTTTCCATTTATTCCTCTCTCCCACGTTCCTCCACTCGCTCTGTCTTTGCTTTCTAAGCCCATTAGCCAGTTTGTTTCTCTCAGCAGGAGTCGACAGATTAAGCGGAGTCAGTTCCTGGCAGACTTTGCAGGACCTCGACCCAGTCTGCTGCCACAGTCCTCTGCTTCTTTACCTTCATTTCTTCCGTCTTTACTGCAGGATATACTGTACCTCTTAGTCCGTCCTTACAAGGTTTTGGCTTGGCTCTCACCGAACCCTGTTTCCGGAGTTAGTTGAATTATCGTAATTACCATTTTCCGACTAAATAGCATCTACCACAACTCTCAAGTTGTAATCACAACTGGAAACTCAGACTCTTCTGAAAGGTCTCATATCTGATTTGGGGCCTATAAATGTAAATAAACAAACTAAATGGGGATAGTAATATATCCTGTTAATGCACAGCATTTTTAACCCTCTCTCAGTCAGCTCTGTAATCATACAACTAGAGGTGGAAATGACCAATCACTTAAACTCAGGTAACCACGGTTTACAGCTGTGGTGAGCAGAGAAGCTTCTCAGAATAAACAATATGTCCAACCCTGAGGTGGATGGACTACAACAGCGGGAGACCACGTCAGGTTCCAGTCCTGTCAGTCTAGAACAGAAACCTGAGGCTGCGGTGGGCAAAGGCTCACCAACACTGGACCTTTGAAGACTGGAAAACGTAGCCTGGTCTGATGAATCTGGATTTCTGCTGAGGCAGCAAATGGTTGGGTAAGAATCTGGTGTCAACAGCATGAATCCATGGATCCAACCTGCCTCGTGTCAACAGTCCAGGCTAGTGACGGTGTAATGATGTGGTTCATGTTTTCTTGACACACTTTGGGCTCTTAATACCAACCAATCATTGGTTGAACACCAAAGCCTGTCTGAGTGTTGTTGCTGACCATGTGCTTCCCTTAACTGCCACAGTTCACCATCTTCTAACGGCTACTTCCAGCAGGAAAATGCTCCAGGTCACAAAGCAAAAGTCGTCTCAAACTGTTTTGATGAACATGAGTTCAGTGAACTTCAGTGGCCTCCCCGGTCATCAGATCTGGATCCAGTAGAACCCCTTTGGGATGTGGTAGAACAGGAGACTGGCAGCATCAATGTGCAGCTGACAAATCTGCAGAAATGATGTGATGCAATCATGTCAACGTGGACAGGAAGAGGCTGTTTTGAGAGCAAGGTGCAGCCAGTATTAGTATGGTGTTTCCAATAAAGGGCTCTGTGAGCGTATTTTTGGTACAATAGAAAATTGCTGTGGGGTTTTTTTTTTTCTCTTTCCACTTCCTTCTGATTCCTGAACACCAGGTGGTCCCCGACGAGAGATTCGTAGCTTCCACCCACGCTGGCAGCGACTTCCTGCAGGTGTCAAACTCTGGATCTGATCCAGGAAACAGAAGCGGGGAGAGATACACACAAACACAACAGACATGAGGCTGCAAGAGCTCAGAGTGTGGTTCACAGTTATGTGTAAAAGTGTGTCAACGACCATGGATGAATTAATTGAGCTGATACAGTCAAACAGGGTCGGTTTTGTCAAATTAGTCACAGTGGCCATCGGCAGCACGACGACAAAAAATCCCTGCTGCCCAGGAAGTTTGAAAACCTTGTGTTTAGGGCAGAGTCCTGTTTGAAATTTTTCTTTACCGGTGCCTGAGTTTTGAGGAATTTAAACAAGCTTTTCTCCTAAACTTGAATCGGAAATGTTACATGTGGTGTCAGCCGTTTGTAAGAGAACAAGATCGGGACAATAGACGCAGCCTGTCAGAATTTGACAGTACGGACCCATTTCAGTCAGTTCCCAGCGTTGCTCTTGTGATCGCTGTGGTTGTAAACATGAATTTAGAAAGTGTGACTGTAGTTGTGAGCTGAGCTGTTTGAGGGCGAGTCCTTTTTTGGCTCCTACCGGGCAGCCTGGACGGTGGGCATCTTCTTGGCTGCATCCTCCTCCTCCTTCCTTTCTGCTTCATTCATTTTTGCCTCCTCTTCCTCTGTGAAACCTTTTAAACTCCACCACCTCATAAACCTCATCTGGAGTCTGAGTCCCATCTGTAGCTTTGAAAGGGCTGCAGCAGGCAGCAGAAACGGGATTTTACTCTGTAGTGGATTTGATGTTATTGGGTATCATATTTTTGGAATTCATTTTTTTTTTTTTTAAATTGCGTTAAAATCTATTTTATTTTTGAACATTTTTGTAATTGATCTTTCTTTTTTTTTTTAATAAAAGCTGCTATACAGTTGTGCAGCACAGGGCAAGTTGCACTGTACATAGTTAAATGAAACATTGCTCTACTATATACCCATGAACTCTTGCACTTTCAGGCTGCAGCAAAATGTGAGCCACTCATGGTTTTCCATGACACACCCCCCTGTTTCTATCTCTCTGGAGGTCGGGAGGTGGCCAAAGTCGAGTGTCTCTGACCAAATAACTCAGTGTGTTATCTGTGTTATACACCAGTAATGTGGCGGGCTAGGCGCCAGTGGCTCAGCGTCTGGTTCAGATCCTGCCTGTTTTCGGTACCTGGAGCATCAAAACCAGGTCTGCTGTGATGTGCCCCCTCGGTGTGGCTTACGGGATGGAAAACCACGAGCAGCTGAGGGTCTACTGAAACGTGAAATGTTTAAAAATGTTGGAGGGCTTTTGCAACTATACTACAACACGAGAAGCCGCTACTACATTAGCTTACTGCATTAATAGCAGCTAATATATTCTGCATTGACTATATCTAGTTATGAATAACATACTTCAATGGTTTTTCTAGATATTTGTGCCCACTAAAGTGGTCAAAAGGTTTGATATTCACTAATCTGCTGCACTTAAGGTAAATAGAATCGTTTAATTTATTCTACATTTCTCATACTGTCAAGAAATCCCACTAAACCCCTCAACGCTTTCTGACTATGAGCCCATTGGTTCCTATTGATCGTCAGTAGGAACCAATGGTCTTTAAAAACTCCTCACAAATATGTAGTTTCCTTTTATAAAAAGTCTCAGTCATTCCCTAAAACAGCCGCTAACTTTAGTTTTAATCAGACAAAGAGGAGGAAATAGCGCATTTGTTGGGGACTATTTTCAGCGGCGGATTCATCCACATTTGGTGCTATAGTGAGTATTTGGGGCGGCAGCACGGTGTGTGTGTGTTGTGTGTGTGTGTGTGTGTGTGTGTGTGTGTGTGTGTGTGTGTGTGTGTGTGTGTGTGTGTGTGTGTGACTGAGTCTAAATAAACCACAGGCGTTGAAGGAACATGTTACCCAGTGCAACAGTGTGATTCACTGATGTGTTTTTAATGGTTTCTGGAAACACTGGAGCTCTGAGGCTCAGAGGAACCAGACACATCAGGCTGCAGAGACACACACAACACTTTGGTCTTTTCATGAGATTTACTGATGATAGGAAAACTAACTCTACAAAAGTAGAGAAATTATTTAACCGAAAGGAAAACTAGGGATAATAAGAAAGTTATCTTCTGTAGTACTTGACCGTCAGACCAGAGACCAGGTTCACATCCAGAGTCCCGTCTGTGGTTTAGACAACAACAGCTCTTTGGTTCCGGTTCGGCAATGATGGAGGTTTTCGGTTCAATGTAGATAAACGGGTTGTGTCTGAAGTCACTGTGAACTTTTTCTTAATTACACCAGACCAGGATCTTTCCTGAACCTGAGCCAGGGTCGATGCATCGACCGGTGCCTGATTTGCGGTGACTCATGCTGAATGATGGAGCAGAACATCCAAATAATTACAGTCTCTCTAGTGTGAGGCCTTTATGTTCACCTTTAAAAGAATGTAAATATTCCACACGAATGCATTCGCATAAAAACATGCATCCAGAAGATCAGCTTGTGGTTTGTTTTTTAATATAATAAACCTGAGGGTGAAGTCAAAAGGTATATTCATGCTTATGCTCCTCCCTATGGTCATGTATCTGAGTGTATACATGCTGCAGTGTCCCTCAGTGTGTGTGTGTGTGTGACTGAGTCTAAATAAACCACAGGCGTTGAAGGAACATGTTACCCAGTGCAACAGTGTGATTCACTGATGTGTTTTTAATGGTTTCTGGAAACACTGGAGCTCTGAGGCTCAGAGGAACCAGACACATCAGGCTGCAGAGACACACACAACACTTTGGTCTTTTCATGAGATTTACTGATGATAGGAAAACTAACTCTACAAAAGTAGAGAAATTATTGTACCGAAAGGAAAACTAGGGATAATAAGAAAGTTATCTTCTGTACAAAGTACTTGACCATCAGACCAGAGACCAGGTTCACATCCAGAGTCCCGTCTGTGGTTCAGACAACAGCTCTTTGGTTCCGGTTCGGCAATGATGGAGGTTTTCGGTTCAATGTAGATAAACGGGTTGTGTCTGAAGTCACTGTGAACTTTTTCTTAATTACACCAGACCAGGATCTTTCCTGAACCTGAGCCAGGGTCGATGCATCGACCGGTGCCTGATTTGCGGTGACTCATGCTGAATGATGGAGCAGAACATCCAAATAATTACAGTCTCTCTAGTGTGAGGCCTTTATGTTCACCTTTAAAAGAATGTAAATATTCCACACGAATGCATTCGCATAAAAACATGCATCCAGAAGATCAGCTTGTGGTTTGTTTTTTAATATAATAAACCTGAGGGTGAAGTCAAAAAGTATATTCATGCTTATGCTCCTCCCTATGGTCATGTATCTGAGTGTATACATGCTGCAGTGTCCCTCAGTGTGTGTGTGTGTGTGTGTGTGTGTGTCGCCTCCTCTCCCCCGGCTCGCCTGCCAATCAAGCTCTGGATGGGCCAGTGCCCTTCAGGGGGCTCAGCGGGAGCCTGAGTGTGTGTGCATGGTTGTGTAAGCGTGATGGAGGAAGGAGAGGGACCTCTTCCTATTGGAAGGGGACGAGTGCAGGCTCAGACGGCGTCCGTAATGATCCTGCCGGACACCGACGGAGAGGGGACACACAGGCAGATGGGGTCGGCCGGTTCGCACACCAGGCGCTGTGTCCGCGTCTGGCGCTTTACGGGAACGTCAGCAGGGTCCTTCGCCGTTTGTTTTGGACCATCTCTTGAAGGTGTTTAGACTTTTGTTGTTTCTTGGAAGAAACAAAAAAACTCATCAACTTTAATGAATTGAATTAACTCTTTCTTATCATTGATCCATGAGCTTATTGGAAAATATTACAATACTTTGGATTCAGAGCATGGACAGGGCTTTGTCTCCCAAAAGCTCCTTAAAACTAAGATGATCATAAAATCCACCTTACAAACCTCCTTAAGATCAAAATGGCGTTTCCCCGAAGCTCCGTCACTTGAGACGACCTCGGATTAGTCAGGAGCTTCCTTCCCACTAGCGATGGTGGAAGACGTAGTCCAAAGCAACACCACAGTGAGGTATATAAGTAAAAGTCATGCATTAGGACTTTAAAAGTCTTGGCATGAATAATACGTTTGAATTACCAAAAGTAATTATGCAGAATGTCCCATTTCAAAATGGAGTATATTATATTCATGAATTATTTTTATTGACGCGTTAATGTGCGAACGTCATTTTGATGTTGCATCTGCTAAAGGTGCTGCCGATCCTGCAGCACAGCATCCACCTGTAGTGACTCCATCCTTGCTAAACTGTTTTTATGGTTCTGTTTAGACTCGGCACCACCATCCACCCCCAACACCTCCCGATGACCCAGGTGCAGCTGATAAACGCAGCGCTTCATTCGTTTAAAACAAACAAACCAAAAAACATTGTCTCTGACGTGGTTGAGGCCCATCTTTTGACTTAACGATGCTAATATTTAAAAAGTATTAAATATAAATGTGAATAGAAAATCAAAATTAGCCACAGTCACTCCATCGTTGTCTGTCCCACAGCTGAGATGCACTCGCCCAGTTCAGTTTTGTCCGCAGCAGTGTCACCTCTTCAAAGACGTACTTCCAAAATGTCCCGGTTCATAAAACGCAGAGGAAACACAGCCCGGAACCCACAATAGTACCAAAGCCTTCACAGGTTCCTAAGGGATCAGGTTAGGGTTGGAAAGTGGCCTTTCAGTACTTTGCAGATCCTTATGATCCAGTGCAATAAGCAGTTCTTGGCCTCCCAGGCGCATTTACACCGATCCACTGCTTCTCTCATATTTAAAATACACAATCGCATCTAATGTCCTTTAACCACGCTCTACAATGTCTTTTCACGTGAAGCAGTTTATCTCAGACCCTGATCCAGCGCGTCCTCGTGTGACCCTGTATTTCCTCTGCTGTTTTACAGTCTGTGACTAAGGTGTGATTTATTTAGTCGTGATTTTTATTTAATATGATAAGATAATTTAATGATTTTAAAATATGGAGCACTGAATAAATAAGTGCTGGAATGAATGAATGAATGTTAGCAGGCTGATAAAGTGAGGTGAAATTAGCGAAGCAGAGGAACTGATGAAACGGTGGACAGTGCTGAAAGTCTTCAGTCTGTGTGTGCTGGTGTCCTCGCCGGAGGTGATGTGGTTTGTGATGAGCGGGAAGAAAAACAGGACTAAACTTTGAGTCTCAGTGGGGGTCTTCACTCTCTTTCTGTTTAGCGTGGAAATCATGTTGGGTCTGTCCCCTGCAGGGTAATGTCAAAGACATACTGTATACGCAGCGCTGATACATGCTGTATGAGCCTCGACCAGAGACCTGTGGACGTCTGCCTTCATCGCCAGACCGTCAGCGTGGCTCCATCAAGAGGGGAAGACGTGATGTAACTGGATTTGACTGAAACCGCTGTCGCTGGTGGACAGATCACTTGGAGGGACGGATTGGGGTTTTTCCAGCCCGTCTGTCCACTGCACTGGTACAGACTGAAATGTCTCAACAACTGATTAGCAGATTGTTGAGAAATGAAATTTTGTACAGATGTTTATGGTCCCCAGAGGATGAACCTCGATGTCGTTCGCGATCCCCTCACTTTTCATCTAGCGCCACCAGCAGCTCAAAGTCTTTACTTCTCCTGTGAAATATCTCAACATCTACGGCGTGAATTCATTTGAATGACGTTGGCGATACAGAGCCATTTGTATTCATTGTCTTCAGCTCCAGCGCCACCATGTGGTTCACATTTGTGGGTTTGGGTGAAAGGTCTCAGCAACTATTGAACAATGGCCTCAACTGTACTTTGTGTTTAATGCTAATTAGAAAATGTTCGTATGCTAACACGCTAAAGCAAGATGTTGAACACTGTGAACACCGTACCTGCTTAATATCAGTTAGCATTGTCATTGTCAACATGTTAGCATGCTGAGATTAGCATTCAGCTCAAAATACTGCTGTGTGTTAGCACAGCCTCACAGAGACTCTTAGTCTGTTTCAGCTCAATCTTGACACACCGCTAACATTGCTGCGATCGTCCCCCTCTCCGTGTCGGCTGTCAGCTGATTCTTCGTGGCCTGATTCCAGCGTAAATCAACTGCAATCGTCAGGATTTTTTTTTTTTTTTGCAGACGTTGGGTAACAACAAGCGAAAAGTATGGAAAAATATCCACACACTGCTTTGCCAGGGATGTTGTCAGACTCAGCTTGCCTTCAGTAATCTATGCCGTTTTACTATGATTAGTGGTTTTTTTGTCATTCATTTTTACTTTCATTCCCATCCCTATTCATATTTTCAAACGGATTTGTTCTGCATTTATTTGTTTTCTAACTCTCTCTTTGCCATCGGGTATTCGTTTTTCCCTTCACACCCTCACACACATTGTATCTACACATAAATACCAGCCTACGTTAGTGGCTGAGGTAAATACATACAGGAGCCACTAGTAGCATAACGCACCCGCAGCGCCGACCTAACTGTCCGTGGTCCAGTTGCATTATGGGTAATGTACGCACCAGGTTTTGTCAAGGACGAAGAATGTCTGGAATTAAAAAAAGCAGTATCTCTGGTTCTGCTGCATCAGTTCTGATACTGATGATGACAGAACATACAGAGTCCCAAAGGATGATATTTCTTTAGTTCTTATTTTTCTTTATTAACTTGTGTGAAAAGACAAAAAAATATTATCTGTCAGGACTTCGGCTGTTAAAATGACAAAGTTTTGGATGTAAATAAAAATAACAGAGCAGAGTCGTCCAACAGTCTATTTAACCATTAGTTTTATGGTCATCGTACTCATATCTCAATATCAATGCAGCAAACTGTTGCTGAAATGCTACAAATGCTACTTTCAAACAAAACTTTTATTTAGCGATGAAACAGACGAATGCACCGGAAGCTGTTCCACCAGCTTTTCTACAGCGTCTCTTTAGTTTCTGACCGTCTCGTCTGTCTCGCAGTTTGTCACTTAAATAGTCTGTATGAGCCACGTGTGAGTCATGCATGGATGCTGCTGAACATGGACTCTCTCTAAACGGGATGTACGAATGAAGTGGGACCACTTTTTGCCGCTGGCCCATTGAACCATGACATACTTGATTTGTTTTGTTTCCTCTGGAAATGTCTGAGAGCCAGTGTTTTTTTTCTCTCTCTCTCTCTCTCACAAACCTTCCTTCTACCTCCTATTTGTCAATATCATCAAATCAATCTCAGAGAAAGCTGCAGGGGAATCAAAGGACACGACGAGCTACAGTAAAGTTCAGGCAGATGTCATCCGAGGGCCACATCATGTCGGGCTGTCACTGGAATGTCTTCCCGGCAAACTCACGATTCTGCAAAACACAAGCACTACTAACCACGGCAGTACTTGAGGAGGTTGCTGCATCTTTCGTGGCAGAAAAAGCGGCAGTGATGACAAAGCTCTGCCGGTCTTTCTTCAGAACTGTCCTCCGTTGTTGTGGTTTTGTTCGGAACCAACACTGTTTTTGTACTTTCCTCCACTGTTCATGAGCTTGCAGATGCAGTGTGGGTGTCCTGTGGAGTTTTCTTGCAACAGTCAAGCAGAATACATTGTGTGTAACCTTGCAATCCTGTCTCATAGAAATGATGTCTACATACAACTAATCTGCAACAGCAAATACTTTTGGAGGGAAACGTAATCATGACCAGATTTCTGTGGAAATGTTGTTGTTTTATGAATCCGACAAGTCACAAATATGTTGATACGGAACGTCCCAGTAAAATGTTCACAGACAACGTGTGGTTTTTCCACCAAAATAGAAACAGCATCATTAAACTGGTCTATGGTTCCGTTTAGACTGTCACAGCACCTGGTTCAGGTTCGGGAAAGATCCTGGTCTGGTTTGATACAGAAAAAGTTCACACCGCCCGTTCATTGACATCGAACCAAAACCACCATTTCTGCGGAACCTTAGCCAAAGAGCTCTTGTTGTCTGAACCACCGGAGACCGGGGTTCGCACCCAGAGTCGGTCTCCGTGACATCCGCTTTGTACGTCCCGCATCCACTCCAACCACTTCCTTGTGAATCAGCTGCTGCTAATGAATCTGTCGCTTCATTCACTCCAGAAAACGTCGCCCCTGAACATAACCCAGTCAGCGATTACATTGCCACAGCCGTATAGTTGGGAAAGCAGCTTAGGAGTATATGAATCTAATTTCGAGGAACCAGGGTTGGACCTTGAGGGTCAACAAATGTATTGAATGCCTTTTCCACCACATTTGTTTTCCAATCCTGCTTTACATCGTGGATGTGTTATGAGAACTGGATATTGGACTGGACCGTGGCACCCAGTCAGTTAAATGAAAAACTGCTCTCCAAGCACGTATGGGTTTGTTCTCATGTTCTAACTGCAGGTTCCCTCTCAGCCCATAGACTTTACACTGGGATGTCGTCACTCACTTAAAAATAGCTCTAGGACAGTTTAACAAACATAAAAGCTTCACGTGAAAAGTAATAACTGACTTTGCGATTGGAGGTGTTTTATAATGGTGGTCTCTGGGGACAGTTTCTGGTCTGCGGGGGATTTTCTGTGGCCATGCTGCTAGTGGCCAAAGGGACAAACTGGCAGGAAGGCTGAGTGTCGGCGCCGGGTCCAGGTCTCTGATTAACATCCATGCGGTCTTTGTCTTCACTGCCTCTGCTGCTGCACGGGTGTGTTTCTTTGCACATAACTGCCGTCAGCTGCCGGTTTAGCGGACTAGTAAAACCGGCATCGGGACTGTGTTGCCCGCGTGCTCGCTCACAATACAAACCAAATGGGGCCCCACTGCAAAATCAAGAATTCTGTAGCACTAGCAGGGGACAAAAAGAGTACCTTTAATTCCTGAGGACACATCATCAGGAATCTTGGTTAAATCTTGGCCTCAGAATGAAACTTTTAACTCCAGATGAACTAAACAACTCTAGACGTTCGTAACGCATTATGTAAAGCACTTTGAACTGGCATCGTTTTATGATTATGTGCTGTAGAAATAAACTCGCCTTGCCGGAATAATTGCTCCTACTTCACTGTTCTGCACCTTTTTTGTTTTGAAAATCCCTTTATAAAGTGGCGTGTTCCCTCTTAACTGAGGATTGACATGGTCAGTCAGTCTGCTGCAAGAGAGACGAAGTGAACAACTGGTCTTCCACTTCACTGTCCACTGAGCTCTTTCCTCAAACGGCAGTCTGCTCCTTTTGTGTGCATCTAGTCTGTTATTCTGATGAAGGTTTCTATGGGGAGCGACGCTGTTCCCAAGAAAACCGATCAAACGTTTCACGAAACCGGTCTAAATAGCCCTGCCAGTGTGAGCAAGAACGGGGGCATGTTAGGGATTAAAATACATAATGCAACAGGCTTGTCAAGAAAAAACTCATAATTAAAAATTAAAACTGGCCCAACTGGTGCTCTGTATGATTTATTTATGTGGAGCACAAAACAAAATCGAAACCTGCAAGCAGCCATAAAACATGAGACACGTATAAAAGCTGACAGAAACACACGCAGGTGTCGGTGGCGTGGGACCACGGCAGAGGTGGCAACTCAAAGCGTGAAAAACCACGGGCTTCATCTGCAGAGCGAGATAAGACTGAGCGATGCATCTCTGCCTCCCAGACTCCTTCAAGTTCTTCTGAGAGGTCTTATGAGCCTCGGGGCTGTCTTCTTCACTGCCTGTCACATTTCTGGGACACCACACGCACACACACACACACACTCGCACACTGTGCTTATGTAACATGAGGAACACTGGGTTAGCCTTTCAGCTCCTCTAAAAACTTCACACACGTGCTGTTTTCCGGACAAAATTACTGAAGCATTACGGCAAATATAGCAGACTGTGTTTGTGTTTGTATCAGCTGAATTTTTCATTTTATTACTCTCGACTCAACTTGGATGCAGATAAAAAGATACTGTATATGTTAGTCCTCTGAGCCACAGAGCTCCATTGTCCAAAAACTATTAAAACACATCAGTGAGTCACACTGATGTGCTGGCTGACATGTTCCTTCATCACCATCAACACACACACACACACACACTGCGGTTTATTTAGACTCAGTCCCACACACACACACCGTCCTGCTGCCACTAATACTCACTACAGCACCAAATGTGGATTAATCCACTGCTGAAAATAGTCCCCAGCAGATGCAGTTTCCTCCTGTTTGTCTGATTCAAAGCCACAGTGAGCGGCTGTTTTAGGGAACTAAAACTGGGACTTTTTAAAAAAGGAAACTATATTATTGAGGTGTTTTTAAAGCAGTAATAGCAGTAGCAGTAGGAACCAACGGGCCACAGACAGGATGGGGAAGTCAGAAAGTATTCAGAGACAGACTAACACGTTGTTGACAGACTATTTCTTGACCAGGAGCACAACCATCACCGTGGGGACACTGGGAGTCCGGGAAGACCAGGCAACCAGCAGAGACCCGCGGAAGTGACCGGGCAGATTTAGAGCCAGGCTAACTGTTTCCTGTCTTTATGCGAAGCTAAGCTAACCACCTGTAGCTCCATATTTCTGGTCCTGACACGAGAGAGTTAGCCGATCTTCTCATCTGATTCTTGGCAAGAAAGAGTGAGCACATTTACCAAAACGTCAAACTATTCTTTTGAAGACAGGCGTTCTGCATCGGGTCCGTCCTCCTGTACTCATCCTCCTCTCTGTATCTTCAGCAGCGTCACTGGGAGAAAGAACTGCAGCCTCTACGTAAAAGCTGAAGTCATCGATATCAGTGCGGCGGAAGAATCAGGGCTTCGTTTTCATGCGTGTAAACATACGAGCCTCATTTTTTTTCAATTGCTGTGATTCGAGTTACAAGACCAGAAATACCCGTCCCAGATATAAATGTCCAGCTCTGCAAAATTTAATCTGTCCCACAAATATGAACATGCTGCACACTCATTTCAAATATACTGTAAAAGCCTGAGTGTCTGTAATGATAAATATAATATAAATCCAGCGAGCCAAGCCTCAATATGAAGCAGCCCAAAGTTTACGTACAGCTCCACAGATTTGATTTGCAACCATCAAACGGAAGCGTCTGACAATCAAAACCATGAAAGGGTTTTAAAGTTAAAAAAGGCTTCGTCTTATGCTTCAATCTTAAAACGCTGTTTCCCAGGCGGAGACCTTCTTCTCTCCCCAGCTGCAGCATGTTAGCGTTGTTGATATTCAGACTGTAACATGCGAGCTGGGAGTCTGCAGCAGCTGAATGAGGCTCTGTGTGGCTGATCTGGACGTGAACTACGTACCTGTCCCTTCTGCAGCGTCTCAGACTGCAGCTTCGCTGTCTCCAGCCGTGAATTCATCACACGGCGAACACACGGACTTTCATGTACAGTGTGGTCTTCTCCAAACGGGCCCCTACGCACGCACACACTCACATTTCAAACGACAAACGCTCCCCCAGTCTGCCGTCGAACTGCCTCCTCAGCACGAACACACACGCGCGCACACACGTTTTAAACAACCGGCTTCTTTAAAAGTGCTTCCTGCAAACACACGTGTGCGTACGAGACACACAAAAACAACAACTCCGAGTTCAAACGGCTCCGCAGAGTTTCTCTCTCTCTGTGACTCTGACTGCTTTCCTTGTTCACCTGCTCTTTCTACATGTGGAGACATCAGCTGGTGGAACAGGAAGGCCTCTTCATCTCTTCATCTTCAAGATTTAGGGCCAAGGTTCGGCCCCTGCATTAGAGTCTTTGATTGGCCTTGTCTCCACAGACAGAGACAGGGAGGGGACTGAAGGGTATTTTTTTATTTTGTATTTCTACCTTAAATATTTGAATTTTAATTATTAATCAGAAAAGTGATCACATCACCAACCTACAGTATAAACACAGACATGTACACACAGAGACAAGCAGAGCTCCTACTGTACATAAAACCAGCCACCTGGTAAACAGGCAAAACAAATACTGTACAAAAAAGGGAAAAAAGGGAGGGAATCATTGTTTTATCATCTTTGTAAAGATGAATAATTACAACCAGGTCGTTCTCAGCAGAGTGTCATAACCAGCGGTTCCTTCAAGCCAGAGTGAGTAGGCGACGTACGTAAACCTATAAAATGAACTATAAATTAACCTAATGAATCCACAAGCGTCTTCACTAGATGTACCTCTGCAGTCTTTAACGGTCTGCTGATGAATTCACGATGGTCATGTTATCGTGTTGTGTTCAAGTGCAGCCACAAAACATCTGTTACCATCTGCAAACACGTATTTATGCTCGTAAAACACAAAAAATGTCAGCAAATCAACTCCAAAGTATTTCGTAAACATGGCTGATAAAGAACAGATGCTTCCCGTCTGAACGGTTTCCAGTGGACACTGAAAGCGTGACAGAGCTGCGACTGAGCCAGATGCTGCGGCCGCTCATTGTCAGGATTTCACTGAGCCCTGCTCCTTCCTTTTCTGATGTAAACCGCTCATTCAGAAGAAACAGACCAGAGCTATAGTTCTGACTCCGAGTGCTGACTGTCTGGCGCGTTGTGCGGACGGCTTTGCTTTTTCGTGATATTTGTTTTTATTTTCCTTCTGGCGTCGCAGCTCTCCCCAATCGTCCCAGCCGCCTGCTGGTTCGTTTGACCGCTCGGTGGCGAAGGCACAGAAAAAGCGACAGCGGCGTACGCCTCCATCCGCTAGCCCGGGGGGGGACGGAGCCCAGTGTGTTATGGGATGTCAAGTCAAGCCAGTTTTATTTATATAGCGCCGAGCGGTACGGAGCGGGTTCCACCGGAGAGGACGTAAAGTCCCGGGCATCGTGCGGCGTTGGACATAACTCCTCCGCGGCCGCAGTGGCCTCCAGATTTGTGCGGGCGCGATGGGTCTCACACGAGCGTGCGGACAGCTCAGGGTGACGGTTCACAGCACAGGAGCCCAGGATAATAAAATAGCTCTTTATTCTCTGACAGACGGAGCCACTCGGAGCCGGGGAAGGAGCTGCCATTTAAAACAAATGGAGTGGACGTGTGTGTGTGTGTGTGTGTGTGTGTGTGTGTGAGAGAGAGAGAGAATACAACCACCTGACAATCCTCAAAAAAATGAGCCGCGTTCCTGTAACTCCACATAGTGCGCGTGCACGTGTGTGCGCGTGGTACAGTGTGTCTTCGTGTGTGTGTGTGTGTGTGTGTGTGTGTGTGTGTGTGTATGTTCTGTCGTGTGTCTGTCTTTGTGAGGACCAACCTGAGCTTTAGACGCAGGATGAAATGTGTGGTCCTCACTTCTTCAAAAGGCTGGTTTAAGGGTTAAGACTTGGTTTTAAAGGTTAAGGTGAGAGTCAGGTTATATGAATATGTAAATATGTGTGTCAATGCCCTCCCTACTCACAACAGAGCGGGAAAACCAACACTGAACCAGGATTTTTAGCCACACTGGTGGTTGAGCTCTTGATCGGTCGACCACTTTGGTCCCAAATGAAATATCTCAGGAAATCTGATGCAGACATCCATGGTCCACGGAGGATGAATCCTGCCGACATTGCTGATCCACAGTCTTACATTTCGGGTGAAATCTCAACAGCTACTGGGCGGATTACCGTGGAATCTGATACAGAAAGTCACGTTCCCCTCAGGATGACGTGATTGTGATTGTGAGAATGTACGCATGCTGCATATTTTATCACCCTGACCCAGGTTCATCTCATGGTTCTCATGCTTTATATGTTCAGCATGTACTTTGGCTGATTTCCTAATCCGCAGCCTCCACCGGCTCTCAGGCTCAGGCTAAATATACCATCTGGAGCCATTTGGTTCTCTTCCCTGTTTGAATTCAGCCGAATACAAATGGGGGATCGGAGAAGGCTGAGAAAGGTCAGAACTCTTATTGAAAATAGGCCATTTGATGTCCCACTCTCAAAGCATGTCAGTGGAAGTCCCCCTTCTTCTGTTGACCGGGAGTTTTAGAACTATTCCTTGACTAACCAAAGTGTATCCACCACAGTACCTCTCTGCAGAGTCTTCTTGTGTAGTGCGGGTCGCCAGATACCGTACGCTCGGTCTGGAAAGGCCGTGTTTTTGGTCTCTGTACGGGCAGGGTGACACCAAACCTGGCAACCTCACTGCGATGACAAGCCTGTGGGAAGGTAATCGCAGTCACTGCACCTGTGACAAGACGGAAAACAAAGAAACAGAAAGAAAGCAGCTCAACATTTTAGTCTTTCACCAAATGTTGAACTGCTTCCAGCGGTTTTGTTGCCATAGTCCCTTCACCATCTGGAGAGGCTTTTATTATGAAACAGGATGTGTCATTACTGTAATCAGAAATAATGACATAATATTAGACTTCTACAGAACGTTTCAGAGTTAGAAGGAAGGAAGGAAGGTGGGAAGAAGGGAAGGAAGGAAGGAAAGAAAGGAGAGAGCAATTAGAGGAGGCGAGATAGAAAGGAAAATGGAGCAAAGGAAGAAAAAAGGAAAGAGAGAGAGAGAGAGAAAGAAAAAGGGAAAAACAAGGAAGGAAAGCTAAAGAAAGAGGAGGAAAGAACGGAAGAAAACAGGAGAGCAAGGAAGAAAACAGCAAAGAGAAAAAAAAGAGGGAGACAAGGGAAAAAGGGAAAGAAAGGACGAAGCAGAAAAAAGAAGCAGGAGAGAAAGAAAAGAAAAGGGAGGAAATCAGTGAATGAAGGAAGAAATAAAAAATGGATCCTGTAAATGAAGTTTGGAAGGAAAAGCTTTCTTTCTTTCTTCCTCTCTGTCAGAAATCCTTTGAGTCAGAAGCGATGTGATTTGTGCCTGAGAAGGAGCCGTGAACTCTGCCGTTTAAAATCCCGCTGCTCAATACTCTGCTCCTTCAGTCGGGGACTTTTCAGACCTTTGTCGGATGAAAAGACTGAGAGCGGATGTCGGAGGCAGGCTGATGGAAACTTGAGTCGGATGATCCCAGAATTGAACAGCCTTTTCTTTCCGATACCACCTCGAGAGCTGCCTGGAAGTTCGTCTCCCCGCAGTGGTTCGCTGGCGTTCGCCACCGCTGCCCTGCTGACACGTGGGACAGACCAGCAGACAGCAGCACTAGCTGGGAAATGAAACTGTGATCAATGAATCCTCTGTAAGTGTTTCGTCTCTGATAACGCTGAGGATATCGCCATGCGTTTTTTATGACATTAAAGGAATAGTTCAACATCTTAACAGAAGTCAGTATTACAGTGTTACACTTTGCGTCTCCTCTCTACACCTCAGCGCAGTAAAGACAGGATATGCTGTATGCTGGTCAGCACTGTTGGCTCACAGCAAGAAGGTTCTTGGTTTGAACCCCGGTTCGGCCGGGGCCTCTCGGCGTGGTGTTTGCATGTTCTCCGCGTGCCCGAGTCAGCTTCCTCCGGCTTCCTCCCACGGTCCAAAGACGCGCAGGCTAACCGGTGACTCTAAACTGCCTGTAGATGTGAAGGTGAGCGTGACTGGTTGTCTGTCTCTATTTGTCGGCCCCGCGATAGACTGGCGAGACCCTGCCCCTCGCCCAGTGTCAGCTGGGACTGGCTGGATGGATGGATGGATGTCGGTCGTTCACCATGTCCCGATGTTTGGTCCCCATGTGAGACGCTGCCTTCTGTCGGCTCTGTAATCCTGCACCGACGCCGCCACGAGACAAATTCGGGTTAACTTTCAGCATAAAAAAAACGAAGGATGCTGCGGCTCGTCGCAATTTGTGCTGAATACATTTACACTGATCAGAATATATTTTTCATGAAAACTATGTCCTGTACCGTGTATTTTTTCTGAGCTGTGACTCCTGATAGCTGACTGCCATGTTGAGCCGCATTTTGAAAAATCGGTACAAAAACCAAAGCGTAACAATGACACTTTGCCTGACTGTAACCTGTAACTTCCTGGGGTATTAGACACTAAAGCCTTCGCAAGCCTTCGTGGGAACTTGATTTTCATCCATATCCATACGACTAAGAACTCACGCAGGGTTTAGTGTCTCTGTCCCGCTGTTATCACAGACACGTCTGAGCTAGCTGCGACCCCTTAACTCACTCCTGGACTCACATCCACGGTGAGTCCACGAGTGGGTTTTTCTGATGTCTATAAGTATTGAATAAGCAACATTATTAGATCATTTTTCGAAACGCCACCGTCCTGATCTAAACACATGAAGGGGGCCACGCGACGAACTGTGGAGGAAGGCTCTGTTTCTCAACAGGTTGAACTATTCCTTTAAATAACACTCAGTTTAAGGTCAGGAACGTGATTGGTGTTGATGAGGGGTCCCGCTGGTCTATATAAGTTCCTGGCCGTCATTTTTTAACACAACTCAACAAAACACAGTCAAGGTGATGTTGAATATTGGTTCCAGCAGGTTTTCAGGGCAGAATTTCCATTTCAGACGATCTTTCCTTGAAAGGCACACGGAGTTTGGCAGTTGCGGTACTTCATATTGGTGTTGGGGTACCTGTATTTGTGACTGCTGTCTTCCCTACAGCCCTGAAGAAAATCGTCTGCACTGTGTCAGATAAACTCCATGACTTTGTTTTGTTCCTCAGCTGTCACATCGAGCCCATCATTTCTCCGTTTAATTCTTCTTAATAGTGCAGCAGCAGCAGCAGCAGCAGCAGCAGCCATTAATCACTGTAGCACAAGAGTAAGTTTGAATTTAACAAAGCCCTGTGGATCTGCAGTCCTTGCAGCCGCCACCATCCAGTTGATCGGGACCCTGTTGGTATCTTTTAGATAGTCTGAACTGAATCAGAAGGAAGGAAAACCTCCTGAGGAAATAAACGCTGGAGTGGGGGCAGCGAGAGGAGAATGGACAGCTTTATTAACAGGTAGTGTTTCTCCTCAGATTCCTCCGTACTTCCAAGAAACCAGTCTCACGCGGTGAGGCTGGCAGTCACATGTGTTTTCACGCATATGGCTCATAAACCTCAGAAACAATCTATCACGGCTTGTGACAAAAAGGAATTTTCACCGAGCGGTTGGTCAGAAATAACTGCAGACTGGAAGCTTTTTATTTCACGAAAACCACGTCCCGTTGTACAGTTTCCAGCCCGCGACCCCAAACTCTGAAGCCTCCACCGGTTCCCATCTATCTCACTAATACACAGGTGGTCGCGGTGGAGCCATTTTAATGAGCCTCTACTCTGCATTGGTGCTGCAGACTGTAGCAATGCGCTATTTAGATGCCGGTAATTATATCTCCAGCAGAAGGCTCCGAACAGTTCTACCTATACCCACCTTTCAGTGGGTAACATCTGTTCATCCAAGAGCAAAGGAAGTCCCTGAATCTGAGCAACATTTTCTTTTTTAACTGGGTGAGTCAAAGGAGGTTTGGGCAGTTTGTTATAATTTGGGCTACGCTTTGTTCCATTAGGGTTGTTTCCACCTGTGAAAGATCAGGTTTTATTCCAGAGGTTTTAAAGTGAAAGGGGGACTTGCAGGGGAGGTTGGGAGGGAGAGACACGAGACAAAGATAATGTTTTGTTAATGCGGAGGTCTGTTAATGTAGTCTGGCTGCTTATAAACACAATGATGCACAGCTCCTGGAGGCCATTAAAGTGGGCTACCTTAAGTCCCTGAGTGGCCGACTGCAAAAATCGGAGTCACACCTCAGTCAGATCGGATCGCACAGACATTGATACCGTTCAGCGTGACTTACGCTTCCCGAGGACATCGAGAATGAACGTCCACAAATCTGCTTGAGGTTAATGAAAACAAGACGCTTCTTGCTTGAGAATCCCTGTATTTTTAAGTTTTCTCCAGCGTCACAGTAATCCAGTGATCGGTGCACAGACTAAAACACGGGGCTCAAGCCCACATCCACACGGCAACATCACACTTTCCTGTTTCTTTTCTGCAAAAATTTTACATCTTTGTAGAAAAACCGGGCAACTTTTACGAGGATTGGGCAGGTTCTCGGCTCTGACTGGGCTACTTTATGCCCAGTCAGAGCCCTATCGAGCCGCTACAAAACGGGTTTGAATATCGCGAGACGCGTTGTTCAGCAGTCATCACTGCCACAGCACGTCTGTTATACTTTTCACTTTATTTAGAGCTATGCTAGTGGTGTGACATCCAGGAGCGAGATGACGATCTGTCGGTCCACCGCTCTGATCCTGACTGAAATATCTCAGCAACTATTGGACGGGTTGGCACAAATTCATGGTCTCCAGACGATGTGCTCTAATGACTTGGGTGCTCCGCTGACTTTAGCTCTAGCGCCACCATGAGGTTCATCATTTCTGGTTCTGAGTGAAATGTCTGAACAACCTTAACTTTTCATCCAGCACCACAAACAGGTCATAATTTTAATGTGCCCAGTACTTTACCTCCAAAACTAATGGCTTTCCCTCCTGAAAACATTTTTCCTGCTAAAGAGAAGTTCATTTGGAGCTATGTCCTGACAAAGTCCACAGGACCTTCACACTTTTGGTCACTCTACCAAGCTGCTTCATGTAAATAAAACAGCTTTGGAGTTTTGGTTTTGTTCTGTTCGGTCTTAAGGCAGAAGCTGGCTGTTTCCCAGACCTGTTTCTGTACTGCAGATGAAGCTGATATCCATGTAAGTGTTAGCGTGTTGCTGACTGGAGGGCTACCAGTTTGACCTCGAACGAGTACGTGAGGACGGTCTGACGAGGGGAAACGCGGCAAGTGTCAAATCCTGTTCTCTTCCTGAAAAGCTCCTGCCTCTTTGAACTCTTTGTATTCTCAGCATATTTAACCGAAAAACACAGCAGGAGAGCTGCTCAGTGATCAGCTGGTATTAGAAACATGAATCTGAAGCAGGCTGCATATGGAAAAAAGCTCAGTAATCACCTATCCCTCCCAAGTTAAATAAAAGTTTTTAAAAAAGCATTGTTAAGTACAGAACTCAGTGGGGGTTTCGGGGCACATATTTTTACTGTGTGAGCATGCGGTCGTCCTGGTTCAGCCCTGGTGAGACAAAACTCACACACAGAGAATATCAATCCCCGTCCGCGGCCTGCGATACTGAATGCATGGCTCATTTTTTCGAGCAATAAAGGCTGGTAACTTCGCCTGCAGGGAGATGTGAAATTGCAAGTTAGAATACAAATTAATTCGGAAAGCACGGCGTCATGAAACAAAAGACTATTTGTAGTCACTGCAGGGAAACTGCCCACAGATCCCAGATCCCTGATTTATTTATCACAGATTAACAACCCGAGAGGTGAAAATGATGTGTTGTTAATTCAGTATCTCTTTATCATGTAGAAAAATAAATTTCCCTTATGACACCCTTTACTACGGCGCTGTAGGCAATGCAGATGCAACCTCCCTCAAGCTGAGACTTCGGCTCCAGTGCCACCAGCAGGTCACTTACCCAGTGAAATATCTCAACAACTACCTGATGGTATAGCAAAGACTTTGTGCCGACGTTCACGGGGCTGAATCCTACTGACTTCGGTTTTAACCCTTGCGCTGCCATGCTGTTGACATTTGCGGTTCAGTTTGTGGGATCAGGTCAAGATCTGGATGTGGCCGGTACCCTGGTTTATGAATCCAAGTACCTTGGCAATAGACATGGGTGGATTACTCAACAGGCCGACGGGGCACAGGCCCAGGGGCTGCAAGGCTAAAGGGGCCCCGACGGGTTCACCTGCAAGGTGGCCCTGAAAGAGACACAAAAAGACCAGAAAGAGACCCCGTACCTCCCTCCCCTAATGGGACCGAGGTTGTCAGAAAAGCCTCGCACGATAATATACAACTTGAAAATGGTTGTTATGTCTCACGTTTCTCAAGCAATAATTTTGAAATGTGATCAGTTTACTTCAGCGGTCTGTTCGGTGTTACCTTTTTTTCGTGACAAACACTACTCATTTAAAAGTAAAGCTTCAGCACTGTCACTAAAGGTAGACTGAGTCATTATTTAACATGATTCCCTGCATTAAGACCAGTCAGTCAGTTTGAGAGGTTCTAATCTTGTGTTTTCAGTTTTATTCCTTTTCTATATATTTGGATTAGACTGTTGTTTACTGTGAAATACAGTAATCCTTTCTAAGCGTAGAGGCCAAACTGAGATGTGTATTTATTATAAAAATCTTAAAAATCTGTGGCAGGAGTAACGTTCCATAATGTTGTAAAACCTCACAGCGAAAGCTTCACCCAGTGGCTACCGTACGCTGGGAAAAGAGGCTGAAACATACTGAGAATTCAGCTTGTGCAGACTTTCTTCAGTGCGTTCACTTCCTTACTAATGACCCCAATAACCACCGCAGATGCATGTATGTAATTCAGTTATTTTCACAGGCGTCACAGGGGATGAATGAAAAGGGGAAAGGGGCCCGTTGAGGCTGCAGATTTCTATGCTTCATCACTGCCTGCGAACATGCAAATGCTGGTCCGAACGTGATGTGTGTTAACTCCTCCCACCTCCGTTCACTAATTAGACTCCAACAGTAGAAAAAAAATGGCTGACACAGATCTTAAGAATGGTCATTGAGTCCGTATTTTAAAAATCGCTCTTTCCGCTGAGAGGATTGTTTTCCTCCCATCTTTCCAATTCGCCCGCTAGCGCTTCAGACGAGTTCTCATGAATATGTGGTTTTCAGCGATCTGATTTTGGGTTGGAGGGAAATGGCCCGACCAAAATAATAAACTGATGAACTCATTATTGAAGTCATTCAGCTTCGACAGAAAGTACATGTGATGCTCCGCCTCGCTGCAGATTCACTAGAGTGAGCTCAACCATTCACCCCAGTCGATCCCTGCGTGTGTGTGTGTGTGTGTGTGTGTGTGTTGCTTTACTACACTATGAATTTAAAGAAGCTCAGACACAGATTTGACAACAGGACCAGGCTGGATCACATAGTTGAAGTGACACTCTGCTTGGAATAATAATTTGTGTCTTAGATGGTTTTCCCCCCCAAAAAAAGTTCTATTAGCTTCTTAAAATTCTTAAAATTTAATTTACTCTTTTAACCCCTTGAAAAATCCAGACTATACGAAGAATGTGAATATTGTTTATTTCGAAGTTTAAAATAAAGCAGCTGGACACAAGATGTGTCCCACCTCACTGAAAAGTCCAGTCTCAGTGTTTGGGACCTGGAGGCTTCGAGTTTCCACATCACACTTGGGCAAGTTTCGTGCTGGACCCCGACTGGCTCCAAAGTAGTTGTGATGTCGTATATCCTGCAGGTTCAGGTGTTAAACCGAGATTTAAGGTGAAGCTCAGAGATACTCTCCTCCTTCAGCAGATGAAGGTGAAAACGAACTCTAGACGGACATTATCTGTACAGTGAAGGGGTTTTTTTGTTGTTTTTGGTTTTAATTTGGAAACAAAAATCTGTCTCAGTCTCGGTTCCTGGTTCCTCCCCAGCTGCACCACAACGTACTAGCTACTGTATCCCACCAACAATTCTGGGAATTTTTGCCACGATCTGCACCTGTTGTCCAGGAAAAAGGATTTGCAGGAACCTGGGTTTTTTAGGATGTGTGTGTCTGTGTTTGCGTAATGAAACAAACACACCCCCTTAAACCTCATAAGTGTTAACTATTAACGTAATGGCCCGAATATAAGACGATATTTTCTCTGTAAATGAGGTTTGACAAAGTGGGGGTCGTCTTATATTCAAGGACGAGAAAGTTACGTGTTCACAACATCAGATATTTGTTTTTGAATGGAGCAAATAGCAGTCTACCATGGTCTGCTACAGAGTGTTGCATTATGGGATGTTTGTAGCCTCAATGTCGCGAGGCTAGCCAGTGTATTCGTTCTGTTTATAGTCAGTCTTTGAGCCAGTCGGCGCTAAAAGTGTCTTAGTCCAGTTCAACCTGCAGGAGTCTCTGACGGCTGCCGTGACGTGTTTTGCTGCCACGGAGGAAATAAATTCACGACGGGAGAAAACGAGTTCGCGGCGTCTCCCGCCGCGGCGTCTCTGCCGCAGAAATGAACCAGGGAGAAAATCTGTCCGACGGCCAAGAATCACATTTGTCACAGGCGATGAGCTCAGAAAGACTGAAGCCTGATAAACACTGTCAGAGAAAATGATTCTGACCTTCAACAGTCCGACAGGAGAGAGTGAGAGTCTGTGACCGAGAGACAAGATGCACTGACGTGGGTTCACTTATCGCCGTATTTCATGTTTCGCTTTTAGCAGAGAAACGTCCTCAGCGATGAGGACTCTCTGCTCCTCGGATTAATTCAGACTTTCCCGGCAGGACGTGTGTCAAAGTGTTTGCTGGCGTGTTCTCAAAAACAGATGCTGGAAAAGTGGGGCCGTCTTTAATTGAGGTCAATACAGTATTTTGAATACGAGGCGCCCTGGTGGTGAACCTAAAGGTTCAAGACTCTGACAATGAACTGCAACATCCCCAGTTCGTGTCCTCTGAAAGTAAAACTAGTCTGAATCCTTTGTTTATCATTTAGGGACCTTTGTTGAACATCATTCTCCCTCTCTCTCTCTTCATTTCCTGTCATCTCTCTACATCTATTAACTCCGCTCACAGGACAACATCTCAGCAGAGAGTTTGGTTAATAAACATTACACAGTGCAAAAGCCTCCATATTTGTAGCTTCAACTGACAGAGGCACAGGCAGAGACCTCTCTAAAAATACAACACTTTTACGGCTTCAAATGTCTATTAAAATACAACTTTTCATGGGATTAGAGCAGCGTATAAAGGGTTACATAGATGAGTCCTGCCAATAATGTCCTGGTGTGTTCGGGGGTTTTGGAGAAACAGAAAACTTGATACCTGTGGTCATCACACAGCAGCAGGAACAAAAACTGCATCTCCAAATTTAGAGAGGAGCTGTGATCGTTTAACACATGGCACAGCGGTGGTAACTTCATTATTTAAACCTCCCACAAGTTCAACAGCGAAATCATTTGTAAGGCAGCGGCCGGAGATCAGACAATTGGCAGTGAGTGTGTTTCACACATGATTCTACCGCTACATAAGGGGATGAATATGAAGGAAAAACATCCCATAGACTGAATAAACATCATTTTTATGTTTCATTATCCGCATTCGCATTGGATAAAATAAAATGTCATCTATGGCGGGAAAGTCCCTGGAAGGGAAGTCAGAATGTCAGATCACAGGGAATCCCTTGACCCTAATCTCGACTGACAGTGAAGCTGATGATCTGTTGAGGCTCGGTCAGTGTGTCAACTCACCCCCACCGTCAGTCTCAGTGAGTCGCAGTATGAGAAAATGCCACTGCTCATCTCCAGACAGCTCAAACACCGGCATCGCTCACCTTAATCCTGTTTGTCAGGCTGCTGACGGACCTGTAATCAATTCAAATCAGTTTCGGAGGATCCTCCTCGGCTGCTGGTCCCAAACGACGCGCTGACGATGAATTATCGATACCTCGGCATTGATTGGCAGAGACACGTTGCACCCTTATGGGTCTTATGAGAATTAACCTCTTTGTTTTTGGTCTGATAATTCATTCGCACTCGCCTGCCGGCGACCATGGCAAACAACAATTCCCCAGTTGCTCTACCGGGCGCCAACACGCGAAGAGTTTCATGCGTTTGATCTTACAGTCTTTTGTTTTCCAAGACAATGTGCATTGTCGTGCTGTGGCAGAGGGATACTCACCTGTAGTTGTGTGTAGGATTTGTCCCTAGCTTTATTTTGGATTTTGTTTCCACATCTATTTGTATCGCAAACAAATCCTCCGCACCAAACAACGAAATTCACCATTTGTAACTGGCCTCTAGAATGACAGACGAGACTGTCGGCCAAATGAAAATGAAAATTGTTTGTTTACGTGCAAGTGACAGCGCGCTCTAACAGCCATAGTAATTTTAAAAAAGTTATTTTTGAAACCCTGACCAACAGTTTCACCCTTAAAAACACTTAACAAGTGACATATTTTGTCACGTAATTTGAAGAGCTTGTTGATACATTTAAGTGTTTCCTGATCTGATCCATACTGGAAGGACGACATCACTTGTCAGAACCTTTAGAAATTGCTGCTCCAAAAATAAATCCTTTTTTTTTTTTTTTTTAAATCTGGCACCACTATGGTTTAACCTGCAATAACTGGCCACTTGTGGGCAACGGAAATAAGCTGTGAACATGACACTGACACATTATCTTTCAGATTTTTCAAGAAAACGATCATTTGCTTCTCTTTTTCTTTCATGTGTGTAGTTAAAGACTTTACTGTAACTATGCCTCCACACCACCAAAAATACGGACGAATAAGAACACCTGGGGTGTCCAGGCGATCCTGTGGTCTGCAGCGGCCTTTGTTGGTCCCGCCATGGACCCAAGGAACTGTTCTTACATCATGTGTTGTCTGTAAACGGCTGCTTCATCTTCTTTTAGCATCTCTGGTCTCTTCTGTCTCTGTGTGTCTAGCCTCTCATATGTATAATGTAGACTGTCCTCTCTCCAGGTATTCAGAGTGTTACAGAGGAGGTCTTGTGGTTCGGGTCCCATCACACCCGAAACCACAAGCTCAAGTGCCTCGTTCTTCTCATACTGTGTGTAGGCACTTTATTTATCTTACAGTGTCATTCTGTTCCTCCATATTGTAATTCTACTCATCCATTTTCTGCAGCCCATCCTTGCTGGGTCCTGGTGGCGGCAGGGTAATCAAGGTAGTCCAGATGTCCCTCTCCAGCTCCTCCTCTTGGAGCCCGAGGCGTTCCCTGGCCAGATGAGATATACGGTATAATCTCTCCAGCGTGTTCTTGCTCTGACCTGGGGTCTCCTTCCAGGGAATCATCGCATCATCATGCTGCAGGGGATTGTGTGTCCCTTTGACCCTTGACAAAATGATCACAGTGTGTGTGGGAAGTGGTGAGAAATGAGTTCAAGACAATGCCCTGCCAGGCGGGAAGCAGCAATGTAAAACCGTGAAGGTGCAGAGTCACTGCTCGTTTTTTCTTTTTTTCTTTTACTGTTAATGACTGTCATAATGAAAGTTTTCATGAGACCAACTCAACTGTTTATTCAGCTGAACTGAAACACAAAAAAGGTGATCACAGACGGTTGGTGACAGCAGGAGGGGGTTTTACCCTGGTGAGACCAGGGGGAGTAAACGCCCGAGGAGGAGTTTCGGGGCCGACTGTTAGGAGTCCTTGTGTGTGATTATAGCACGTTAAAATTTGTCTCGTGATATGTTCTCGTTGGTGGAAAAATACCTCGGTGAAAGTGCCTTTCTTTGCCCTGTCGTTTCACTTCATCATTCAGTCCAACCGCGCGTTCACGTTGGCCGACGTCTGTCTGTGAGCGGGGGACATATTTTTCCTTAACCAATCAGTAGTGAGGGACTCGTCCGTCCCAGCAACTTTATGTTCAGTTGACACAGAAGCTGTGTTAGCAGTTGCTAGGAGCAGCTGGCGTTTGATCAAAGGAATATGTCAATTTAATAGTTTTTATTGTTGTAGGTCAACAGAATGCGCATCGGCTCTTTGTCGGCCTTTGGCACAAGACGATGATTTCCCCGTTTAGCTCGGCTCGCAGCTTTGACTGGCTCGTTGGCTTTTACGACATCGGACATATTTGATTCTCTGGAAACACGGAGATGTGGTCAGCGATTTAGGGGTCTGGAGCTTTCTTGTAACCAAACAAAAATATGATTACAAACAGTGTTTCTCAGTATAATGCATCCTTGAGCTCTAATGAACATGTTGAATTCATTTCCTTCCTCAAAAGACATTTGCAAAGCTGGTTATTTTGAATGCTTTGAGCCCAGCAGTGTTTACATCCATGTTTTCTAGCTTGGAAGCCTGTTCTTCCTTGTGTTGCTACACTTGTTGATCAGCTGGGACAGTATGGAACCAGAGGCAGCACTATTGCATCACAGAAACCAAAAAACACATGTCAAAAACTCCACAGGGTCCCTTTAAGCGTGGAGAGCAAATGTTTAGAACGTTTTTGAATGACACCCTATTTGACACATACTGGTCTCTCTCATACTGAGCTTTTAAATGTGTCCACGCCAGGACGGACACAGTCCGAGTGTGAAGACCAGTGCTCGGTTCCTCCGGGCTCTGCAGTCTGGCCGGTTCCTCCCTCCTTCAGATCCTCGCTGCTCTGAGGAGCATCCAGACGCCTCGGGGGAGGATGACTCAGGCGCTCGGGATTCCCCACCGCACCACACAGCAGTAGGTCTTTGATGCAGCGTGCAAGCACTGAAATAAGCTTCCAACTTGAACATTACAGACTCTTACAGTGAAGTTTGAGAACACATGCAGACATGAATCAGAATAGTAAGAGCTGCAGGTTTTATAATGATGTAAACTCTGCTGAAATATCAGGGATTTTTCATCAATGTGGAAACTTCCGTTTCACAAAATCCTGCAGGAAATGTGAATAAAGTGTGTATTAGTTTCTCACAGAGAATGACATGCCAGCTAAAAGGGAAATGCTGCATACACCTTAGCTACTTATTCAATTACCTTCTTTAGTGGACCGTCCTCTGCCAATTGAAAAATATTCAGAGTTCAATAAAAGTGAATGACCTAAAAGTCACTGAACCTGATAATAGCAAGTGGAAGCCCCCCGGAATTTTTAATAGATGAGACAGGTGAACGTCTACCATCCGTTTGATATTCCTGAAGTCAGCTACAAGGGCAAATTAGCCTGCGATATATAAAACCCTGGGCCCCGTGACTCCCCCCGGCTCCTGCTGGTAAAGTGATAGCTGGTTATTCGATTAACATGGTGGAACATGTAATTAGCAGGCTGAGCCCAGCGCCCAGACAGGAGCCTCAGTCCATTTACCCTTCACTCCAATCTGATTAGCTCGGCATGCTGCATCAAAGCCTTCGTGGCTCTGATAATATGGCGGCAGAGTGCATCCTGTTCCACTGCGGTCACTCACGTCAGCAGTCACATCACACCTCCTCTGACGGGTCTTCACTTGCTCAAACACAGGCCTTTTTCCCCGTTCTATGCCTTCCCTTACACGTTTTCCATTTTCTACTCCATCACACCGTCAGCCTTGAAGGACGCTGTGAGTCAGATCAACAAGATCAATAGTGGAACGATTTCACGGCAGGTCCAGGTGCAAAACATACAACCGGGCCCTTCACCAAGTCCAGATGTTCAGTCTGGCAGTCCCGTTTCTACAGACGACCATCTGTGGGCAGCCTTCGAAATACACGCTACACGCCACCTTCTAACCTATAGCCTTGAGTGTACCGCTGGAATAGTTAAAAAAAACCCTTAATGTATTAAATTATAATCAATTTTATAAATGGACCATTTTTAAAAAAGCAATTATAAATAAATTAAATTTGCATTTAGATAAGCACATTAAAAATGTAAAGCGTCAAATTCCATCATTAATTAATAATTTAAAGACAGAATAAGGGAAAGTTGCAAATTGAATTTTATTTTCATTTTTTTTAATCATTTTTTTCTTAATGCATCATTTATATGAAAACACTGAAAAGGTCAATAATAATTCTGTTTGCACAGCTCACAATCTGTACTTACTGACACAACTTTAATAGAATGAATCGTAGTAACAACACCAAGCTCTTGCAACTCAATTTGCTTTCTATTTTGAAATGTTGTGTTGTTTTTGGCATCATGAGTCCGTCGGTTGGTCCACAGCTTTGGTCCCGACTGAAATATCTCGACAACAGTCGGATGGATCCTGATGAAAGTTTGTGCGGACGCTTCTGACCGCCAGAGAATGAGTCCGCCTGACTTTGGTGGTCCTCTGACCTCTGCTCTAGCAACACCAGGTTCACAATTGTGGTTTTTTAAACGCCTCGACAACTGTTGGATGAATCGCCGTAAAAATTGGGTTCAGACCTTAACGTTTCCCTCAGGGTGAACAGGATGAACCACCTCAGGGTGGCGATTCTGACTTTTCCTCTAGCGCCACCATCAGGTCAACATTCGTCCAATGCTTTGGTTTATGACTACACAGAGCAGCCTTTCGCTGCCCTCTCTGGTTGAAAGATTCAAATCCGTTTCGAGTCTGACAGGTGTGTTTTGGGTGTGGTCAGAAGAGCGCTGTATTGCACCTGTAACCATAGCAACAGTGACCACTTTCTGTGCATCACCACAGCAAGATGAGAAGTTAAAACACGGGGGGTCAGCAGAGACAGGGTTCAGGATTTTCAGGAGGTGTTAAGTCACTCTTTGATAAGGACTGTGCTGTGTACCCAAGACTCCGGGATTGATACAGAGTCGGGTTTCCTGTGGAAATAAATACAGTGAGAGTAAAGGGAGACAGATAAAGCAGGCCACTTTTTACCCAATCGGCAGCAGAATGGAGCCTCACCAACGTGGACAACACAGAGACAAGCAGTATGAGCAGTGGAAACGCAACACGGTGCAGTCACCAGCAGCTGGGTGATCCTTTGCAGTCCAGATTCACGGGTTTAGAAACCTCGCGCTCCAAACTGCATCTTTCTTTTACTGCTCTGATTCCATCTTTAGAGGTAGAAGATGAGATTTTTGTCTAAAAACGACCAATTCCATCTTACATATTTTCCAGATGTTTCCAGCAATTTTCAAACCTAAATGAACGAGTAATTTTATTCCGGGTAACGGCCCGTTTCATCTCGTCACCTGCTGATGGCCTCATATCTCCTTTGCTCGTGCGTGATTGACTCATTATCCAGTCTTAAGCCACGATACACGTTTTAGATCTTAGTCATTTTAACTATATATTTAAAGTTATCCGAGAAACAAGTGTCGGAGAAACACTGAATTTTGACGTGAAACCGATTTATTCAGTGTTTTCACCGGATTTAGTCACCGGGTCCGTTCGTTTAGGAGGAGGAGACCTCCACGGATAATTCGGCTCCTGGTAAAAACCTCCCAAACCACTGACAACAACAACTCCCATGATCCCACGCTACTCCGTGACGTCACCAAACTCAGTCTTTTGTTATTGTTTTAATTTTGACCCCTAACGACAGAAGTTATCACTAACTGCGAAAAACATTGTGACTGAACTTGGTGACGTGTAATATACTGGTGACAACAAATGACGAACTGAAAAAAATGAGCAAAGAATTAATCTTCAGTAAAGAAAAATGTTTTTCAGATGCATTGGTTGCAATTTGATGACATCACATAGCACAGGTGTTTCTTTTTGTCTTTGTCACACACATGTAAAATTTCGTCGGGCACACACACACACACAGACACACACACACACACACATATATCATCATTCATACATAACCCAATCCTGGCCATTAGCAGGTTATTGGATTCTGATTCAGCCCGATTAAAATCACAACATCCTGACTTGTACTGACAGACTAATGATTGGCCCCTCCCATCCGTCACGTGTGTGTGTGTGTGTGTGTGTGTGTGTGTGTGTGTGTGTGTGAAGACAGCCCTGAGGCCTGTAGAAAACCCTTTTCACACTACTATGCAGTAGTGTGAAAAGGACCAGGAGTCTTCTCTGCCTTTTCGCCCCTGGTCACCGGTTCCTCTGTGCGAGTTCGCTGAACCTGTGACGCACATTCCACTCGACTCGCGATGGACCAGTTAAAACAAAAAGGATGAAAAAATGTAAATATTGTTCCGCACATTCTTCTTCCTTGATTAAAACCTGGTGCTTGCATGACCCGCAACGCATCTCGACCACCAACAGTTCAGCTGGAGATTCAGGTGTGTGATGCTAAACTCACTTCTCTCTAACTCCACACCCTCAGGTTTCTTTACTGTTCACACTCGAAGTCTTCCGACCCACCTGAGGACATTAAGCAGACTCCACACGGCTCCCTCTGGAGACACTCAAGGCTTCACACTGCTGCTTTCACCCAAGCAGCAGGCTCCCCAACACCTGATGCGGACCATCTCAGAGTCATACGCGCCGGTAACACCTTTTGGAAAATAGGTTTTGTTTACTGTCCTACCGGGAGTTTGCAGTGAGGTTTATATCCTACTAATCTGTTTTGACAGTAATGTCGTTTTTGAGGGATGGTGGGCGTAGCAACTGCAGGACTTTGACACCAGCGGCTGAGGTTCACATCCTGGGTCCTGTGTGTAATTGGGTTCAGGAAACAGAAGCACTCTGGTTAGGCTCAGGGAAAGGTGGTGGTTGATAAAGAAAACACGTCCTTTCGACTTCTCATGACCCTGATCTTGAGCTGTGAGGTCCTAAACAAAACCATAAAAAGGTAAATAATGCTTTAGCTGTTCTGAGACTGTGTTGCAAGAGTGGATATTGTACATTAGGAAAAACAAATGAAGTAGGTTGTCAGTAGTCGATTTGCAGATACCCTCAGTAAATGTTTCCTCTTCACGTTGACTGAATTATCTACTCGGCGTTAAGTTTCTTACAAAAGGTATTTGCTGTTGCAACTTAGCCGTTTATGAAGGTGAGAAAAAGGAATCATTTCCATCTCTGTGGAGTCATTCTGCAGCAAATTCAAACGGATTTATTTCCATGACATTTTAAACCAAACGAGCGAGAAGTTTCAAATGTAAACTTTGTGTCTTTGACAGCTTCGGCATGGCTGTCTAACAGGAGACCACTGTTGAGGAGGCTGCGTCACAGCTGAGCAATAACTCGAAAATGATGCTCCCCCCGTGTCCTTTGTATACCATAGAGAAGCACGGCAGTAACACCGCCATGGTTTCTGTCGGGCTCAGTTTTTTATCTCGTCCAGTCATGGACTGATGTCCAGATCGTGGAAAACCCACGATGAAAAGAAACACACTTGTAACACACCGAAGTGTGCAGCATGGCCCCTGATTACATCTAGATACTGTATTTACGAACTGATGTAATGTGAATAATGTGCCCTCAGACAGCTCAGCTCAGGAAGGACCCAAACCCCACAAACTCCCTTTGTGCCTTGTTTTCCGTTTAGCTGAGCCAAGAAAAAAAGAAAAAGAACATAGGGCCGCTCCAGCTTATGCATGGTAGATCATCAAGCGTCCATTTATTATTCATACACTCATCAGACACTTGTGACGAGGGACATGTCGTCTCCAGACGGCTTGTCTGAGACAGAGCTGCCTGGCTGACACCACACCAGCACAGAAACCTGCAGCTTAACCATCCAGACAGGCGCAAACCTACATTTTACTGACCAGGAATTCGTAAATGCGTCTGCTCTTGTTTGTGTAGGCATTCGGTTGTAAGAGCTACTGGTTTTGGAGATCCATGTCCACGGGAATTTTAAAGCAAGACTTCTGGAGCATGTCTCTGTGCACCAATAATTAAAGCTGGGAATTACTGTTAAAACAGGTCTAAAGCGAAGTTGTCCTCCTGCAGGTGCCCGAGCTGAAGCTGGAGGCTCAGGATGGACTACCAGCTCGGGTCGTGGCCCGACAGAGACCGGCAAAGACTGGCAAAGACTGCCGGAAAAACGAAGAGGAGTAAATAAAAGAACTTCTGTGTCATTAAGTCTTTATGGTTGAAATGCAGCTCAGTGAATCATTTTACGTGCAGCAACCCCACATCCCAGCGAACAGTGATATCTAACAATGGGCCTCATTCATACACAGGTTTGATGATCATTTGCAGACGTTATGGAAGATTCGACCCATTAAAGTGTTTTCAATATTCTTCATCAGGTCTCAAAATGGTTCGTTCTCGGCTGAAACACAAACAGCCCGGTGGGTAACTTTATATCAGATGAGGGCATAAAACAAAAATGTCACATTTAACATCAGCTGTCGTACAGGTTGTTGCTAAATACTATAAATAAATGAGGACATTTTAAAATAAAACATAGTTAGCATGCCTTCCAGTGAGTCTTTCATTACTGTAAACATTGGCGATGAAAGTTAATCCAAAACATACATTTCAAAATAAGTTACTGTAAAGAAAAAAGTCATGATATTTGATTATAAAGTTAGAATATTAGAAGAAATAGTTGCTTTTTCAACTTTTTTCACGTGAATTTCTTACTTATTTCTTTAAATTTGACGACTTTTTTTCAAAATCAGCTATCAACCAGATATCACCACCTTACAGTTTTTTCCTCAAAATATTTCGACTTTATTCTCGTAACGTTACAACTTTATTTTCAAAATATTATGACTTTTCTCAAAATTACGACTTTACATGAAACACTGACTATTTTCAAAATCCCATTTCTTTTTTAAATCAACATGTTTTTGAATGGGGATTTGATTTACAGGAGCAGTCCTCATTGTCAGCCCTCCACTCCCACAGTCTGGGACGACAGCTGTCCCGGAGCCTCGCTCACGGACACTTCAGCAGGGTGGATTTTGGTACGTGCACCCATGTCCAGTTGACGGACACTGGCTCTGAACTCCGGAGGTTTTGTTTCTGCCTCCTGATGGACCGTGCGAGTGAAAACAGCAACGTGAGATAAATTCTGTTTTCACTGGAATCTTCCCAGTGCACATGGGTGGATGGCTGCAGGCATAACCATAATCAGGTTGAGAGCAGGGACTGTATTTGAGGAAGCTTAGGGGATTTAATCACTTTTTTGGTGGGAGCGGGTGTGGGGGAGGACTGGTGGGGGCGGTGGATGATTTGACACGGTCTAATTTAGGAAGCAGCTGCGGAGACAGGCAGGACACAAGCACCGGTGTACGGTGTGCAGTAGTAAATAATTCACATCCCCAATTCTGCTCCGCGGACGCGGCGAAGGGGGGGAAGCGATGATGGGGAGGGCAACGTGGAGGAGATGGAGACTGACAGGGAGGGAGGCAGGTGGTGTGAAACGTAGACTCGCAGACCGGCAGAGATGCAGGGAAACAGAATCACGCACAAATACAGGTACAGGCAGAGAAACAAAGACTGATTTGGTTTGAGAGAAATGAGGTTTTCTGCAGAATGTATCAAGGCAGGAGGACAGTCATTTAATTCTACTGCTTTACTTGCTTTATCACACACAAACTGTTTTATTTTTTTGAAAAGCGGTTACCAGTGGTTACAGACGACCATGTTTGAGGACAGACTAGATGAGAGAGGCTCAGTCCGGCAGCTAAACGGCACAGTGCTGCTTTCGACGAGGTTTTCATCAACTCTGCGGTGAAGTTTTATACCTATGTTCTTTTGGAAACACTAAAACGTTTGGCCACAATGAGTTCTCTCCGTGGTGGAAGATGTCTTCCGGCCAGGCAGTAAGAGTTCTCCAGACTCCAGTCACGCGCTCATGGAAAATATACAACACAACAACTCTTTACTTAGAGGCACCGAGATTTATCATCAGTCCTGGTGTCTGCTTGCCTGCCTCATCTGCTCCCATCTACTTGGCCTCTTGTCTGTTCGTCACATTGTGCCCTTGTTTGTTTGCGAAACATGCTTTTGTTTTTACAAACTGCCTGCCTTGTGCATTTCCCTACGTCTTACTCGTTTTATTCCGTTGTCCTCTGATTTTCCGCTTAATGTGTCTGGTTCGAGCGACAACGGTTGAAAACTAGACATTTGACCAAGACTGGCACATACAGCTGTGTTGATCAACGTGCATTACTCCTGCTGAAAATGGTAGGGTAAATAATATCAGCCAACTCATTCATGGGTATAATTAGAGCATTAAATAATACAGTGTGTTATATCTCTAAATGCCTGAAGACAAGCTTGTCCCTCAGTAAAACAACTCTAACAATGTGCATCCTCCCAAAAAGACATGTGCTCTTATTACTGTCAGACTTTACCCAATGATTTTACCTACACTAATAGAAAATACTCACTTTCACTGACACAAATATTTGTCTCTTTTTTTCCGTAAACGAGCTTGAAATATATATTTAATATCCAGTGATTGAAAGTAACTAAGTACATTTACTCAAGTACTGTACTTTTTGAGATACTTGAGTATTTTCCATTTTATGCTACTTTACATTTCTACTCCCACTGCATTTCAAAGGGATGTATTGTAATTATCCTGACAGCCGTAGTTACCGGTTCCTTTTCAGATTACGATTTCACATTAAAAAAATGTTAATGTTAATACACACACACACACACACACACACACACACACACACACACACACACACACACACATATACATATACATATACATATACACATATGTATATGTATAAATGTGAATATGTGTGTGTCTGTATAAATCAAAGATGAGAGAAAAGACCAAAAACTGAAGTTTATCTCTTACAACATGTGTGAAACCCTTCATTCGTCCGATTGATTCATTCTGAATGAAACCTGACTTCACACTTTCTGTCGTACAAACACTCAGAATAACCGTTTGTACCTGTTCATAGTCCGTTTTCTCCTTTTCTGTGCTTGATAATCCAGCCCTCGATGAGGGGAGACATAAACACAAGGTTCGCATGTTCCGGATAAACACCACCGCCATCTAGCGTCTGACGGCGTGTCACGTTACGTCTCGGACGTAAACTACGTCAGCGCGTTACCCCTGACGTTTCTGAACTCTGGACCTTCTGGACTGCACCGGCGGGGAAGTTAGCGAACGAGTGATTCGGGCATAATATTCAACAAAAATACTGTGGTTGAGTAAGGTACGCCAATGCGAGTTACGCTGCTACTTCATTTGCTTTGCCACAAGCGACAACGTGCTTTAGCTTCACGCGGTTACTGGTAAATGGCAGTTTAGGATTTTAACATGAGCTAATTCACCTTGCTAACCCACGAACTCTGCTCTAAATCCGACCAGTTGGAATTTCCTGTGCTCATAAACTAGGTTTAAAGATAGTCCAGCCTGTAACACGTATTTTTTCCGGTTTGGACGGCTGTTTGGGGCGACTCGGTACACGGGAGATGCATCTGGCGGCTCGTTGTTTGAATGAATACTCGTTTTTCGTACGCGCTTCAACGTGTTATTTTCATCGAGGATTCACATCGTCTGTGGGACAGTCTTGCGTTCATTTTCCTGGTTCTCTAAAGCTGTGGAGAGTTAACTGTTAGTATTCATTCATTCATTCATTCAGTTCATATCATAGTGTCACTGTTTTCTGTCCATGTGAACCGGTGATAAATCCAGCTTGTATCATGCAAAAAATCTAACTCTTCCAAGGCTTTTAATATATTGCTGAGCTAAAAATGCATTTAACCTCCAGTGGGAGTGAAAATGTCCCCTGTTTACCCAGAGCACTATATTCATATTCTGCTGTTTTGTTGGATTCACCAAATTCAGAGTGTGAAATGTGACACTCAGTGTTGGTTTCAGAAGTTTCCCCACAGCACAAAAAAAAAACCTCCATAAATACCCTGCTTCCTGTTAAAAGCCCCCCAGTGCAGTGCTTCACCTTCGCCCCCCCACCGTAACAGACACGTACATTACTGTTACGGGAAACTATATCACACCTCATCCGCAGATCTTTGGTTTCTCCAGAAACATCCTCATTGACGCTTTCAAACAACTTCCAGCAGTAAAGACAATGCGTTCAAATCCACTACGAGGGAAAATATAAAAGGCAAACAGGTTGTAGTCAGACATTAAAATTAGGCATTTGAAAGATAACAAAATGTCTGCGACAACACTACAAATTTCAAAATTATTTTCAATAATTTGTAAGTTTTTGTCAAACTCAAAGACATAGTTCACTTGAACAGAACAGCCGACTCTTAAAAGGAGTTGTATTTATAGTTCAGGCACCTGCAGAGGAACACTCACATTTACACCTCGTCTGCACGTTCATCCCATTACTTACCTCTACACTCTCCATATATAGCGTTAATCTTTTCAAAGAGCGATTGTTCACCTTTGATAATGTAAGTAATCTTTTCAAGATGTAGATTTATAGACACGTCTTTAATCCACTTAATGAACTTTGGTTTACTGGTCGAGAGTGAGGTAACTCTTTTTTTGCAGGCAGTAAGAAAAGGCAGCAGAAACTTCCCTACGTGTATGATTCTCATGGTGTAAACCTTGTATTAAAACTTAGGCTAGATCTTTTAGTTTTAATCTAAGTTTTGGAGGCTGAATCTGACACTAAACGAGCTGATACACGGATGCTTCTCTCGGTGTAGGTGTATTTGGAAATCTGACAACAGACAGTGCCTTTGCTCAGAGTCTTGATTTGAGATCAGCTGAAAACCCTGTCAGATCGTCTGGGACAGCGCTAGTGTAATATGAGTTTCAGGTACAGGTAGTTTTACCAGGAAGAGACTGCTGTTGTGCTCATTCTGCTGTTGTCTCTTTACAGCTCAAGAGATGGCTCTCACACAAGTGTCCTCCAACAAGTGCGGCGGTGGCTTCCAGAAGGTTTTCGAGCACGACAGGTGAGACCAGGGAGTGTGTTTAAAGCGCCAAAGTAAAAGTTTACACACACGTTTTCTGACACACATGTGTGGCCTCAGCTTCAGCAAGTAGAAAGGGTTTTTCACATGAGCAAGTGAGTGTTTTGATGTGTGGAAAAGAAGCTATAAGGCCATATTTGTTTGTATTTCCTCCATGCAGCACCGAGCTGAAGTGTAAGATGAAGTTTGCAGTCTACCTGCCTCCCAAGGCTGAGACTGACAAATGTCCTGTCATGTACTGGCTCTCTGGTGAGTCTCCAGCCTGGTATCAGAGCTTCACAGGGTGTCTGTTGATAAATGAGGGAAACAACAAGAAAGGAAGGAAGGTCTGTTATTCTAGCCCTTTATGACTTTGCGACTCTGTAGCACGTAGTGAAGACTTAAAAGCACATTTCACAAATAAATGGTTTTATTTCAAAATAAACTACAGTGTTGAATGAACATGTCACCCAGTGCAACAGCGTGACTCAATGATTTAAGTTACTGGAAATAATGGAAGAGTAAGATACAACAGGCTGATAGACACAGAGTTCTGGTTAGTAGGACACATTCAGTGATGGTTTGGGTCTTTTCATGCGATTTGTCGACAAGGAGAAAAATAGAGAATATTGTCAGTCTTATTCTTTGATAGGTATCTGGGATAGGAGTCTGATTTTTCTGCAGTCCACTGCTTATACCTGTTTCTTGTCAGTTTGGATTGAATATCAAAACCAAGACTAGTTACCTTGAAACAGGTTTAGAAATCTGATGCAAATGGTGTCTGACGAGGAAAAATAAGGTTTGATCTTCCTAAAATGTGATATTAAGTCTTTGGAATCATCCTTTTGTCTTTGTATTTTAAGCACACGTGACTTTGACTCTGTCTCTCTTCAGGCTTGACATGTACAGAGCAGAACTTCATCACCAAAGCTGGCAGTCAGCGCGCTGCTGCAGAGCACGGCATCATCATCGTAGCTCCTGACACCAGCCCACGTACGAAAACACACACACACACACACACACACACACACACACACACACACACACACACACACACACACACACACACACACACACACACACACACACAGGGTCATCCAAAGCACCTTTACTTGAACATGAGTGGAGTTACATTTTGTGTGGATGGACAAAGGGAGTTTCGATGGATTGATTCTGCTCACCGACCCCGTTGTAGAGTGGAACTATTCCTATTCAATCTACAGATGTTGTGATATCTGCATCCACAGAGTTGAGCTAAAGTTCAACCATCTGCTGTATTTCACAAATAATATGTGAATCAACAAGACCGAGGGGTTTACAGCCACTAGCAGCTCTATGAGGCTGCACTGTACTAAGGTAATGACAGCATGCTAACATGCTGATGTTTAGGAGGCAACGTTTCCCATTTTCACCATCCTACTTTAGTGTGTTAGCATGCTAACATTTGCTAATTGTCACTTAACACACAGCACAGCTGACGCTGATGGGAATATCATTAGTTTGAAACCAAATATTGGACAAAGTGAAACTTTAACACGCTTGGGGAAAAGTTGGGACATATTGTCGAGTCAATAGGATTCTTCCTCTGGGCACCATGAATATCTGGGGGGGGGGGGTCATGGCAGTCCACCCAGTAGTTAGTGGTGGACCAATCAACCGACCTTCCCTAGGGCCAGGCTGCTAGCAGGGCTAAAAATCTTAGCGATCCCTTTGAGGCTTGATCATAGTTAGGTTTTGAGATGATGCTGTAGCCTCACCGCTGGTCTGCGTTGGTGTGAGCTGCGTCGGTTCTGCTGGTCGACCCGTGAAAAGCTGGAAGTCACGAACGTTACGGATGACGACTTACAGTTTTCTCACAGATTGAGTGACTGCACAGTGTTCCTGCTTGGAAAAGAAATTACATGTACATTTCATTACATTACACCACCTGCATAGAAAACGCATCCGCACATAACAACACACGTGGTTTCATCTTAACGACAGTCTGAACCCTCAGCCACATGTGAACCACAGGCAGCGAAACAGGGAATTTTACTGTCAACTCAACAGTTTGAGTCAAGAGTCAACAAAGCGCTTTGTAACCGCCGCCCTGCTTCAGGTGGCTGTAACATCGAGGGGGAGGATGAGAGCTGGGATTTCGGCACTGGAGCTGGTTTCTACGTTGACGCCACCCAGGACCCCTGGAAGACCAACTACCGCATGTACTCCTACGTCACAGAGGAGGTGGGTTGGATCTCTGTCACCCGCTCACACGAAAAGCCCAGTTTCTTTTTCAGCCAATTAGTGTTCTTGATGATCTCTCTCTCTCTCTCTCAGCTCCCCAAATTGATCAATGCCAACTTCCCCACCGACCCGGACAGGATTTCCATCAGCGGTCACTCCATGGGCGGCCACGGGGCGCTCATCTGTGCCCTGAAGAATCCTGGGAAATACAAGGTACTGCATGTCACTTAACAAGATAAGAAGAATAATAGTAATAATCTTTATTCATAGAACACTTCTAAACCCACGTTACAAAGTGCTTCACACAACAAAAGCTCTAAAACAAACAGATCATAAAAGCAGTTTCTGCACAGAGTGACAGCAAATAAAACAAATAATACCAGTTACAGAATAATTCAATAAACAAATCAATTGTTAATGATTAAAAATCAAGTTATATCAGGAAAAGCTGAAAAGCTAAACCTTTTTCTGTGGTTCAGCATCGAAATGATCTGCTGCGTTTCTCAGTTTCCTGCTTGTCTTGACGTGTCTGACCTCAGGGCTCATTAGTTTTGACCTTAATAAAGAAAAGAAATGTATCAGTATTGATTTTGAATATTTAAATAGTTTTGAAAATTCAATAAAAGAAGTAAAACTGACCCCAAGTTGATTCAAATCTGATCATCATAAACACAATTTGCAGCATAATTTGTACATTGGATATTTATTGTGTATTTCAAGACTTGGAGGGATTCATGTTTCCCCTCACGCACAACTTCATGTGTATAAATTTAAATTTTGGAGTCACAAAATATCACGAGGTTCCTCCAACAGGACCTTGAGTCCGGGGTGCCGGTGCTCTGGGGTTCTCATATATCCTACTGATAATTGTCAGACTCTGAGGCTGTTGTGACTCAACTCAGCCGAACAGGGTCCAGTATCGACAGAAAACACTACAGCTTAGTGATGATGCTGACGTATGGTGGTCTGTCTCCTGCAGGCGGTGTCTGCGTTTGCCCCCATCTGCAACCCGATGCAGTGTCCCTGGGGACAGAAGGCCTTCTCAGGATACCTGGGCTCTGACAGGTCCTCGTGGGAGGTAAGAACGCTGTGGTCCTGACCAGAACTGTAGTAATTATAACCCGAGCCTCTCATAGTGAGGACCCCGGTCCCGTCATCCTCCTCCCACAGAGCTGTGACACGTGTCAGCTGGAGGAAGTTGAATCCAAATCCCCGGAGTTTTGATTAAAGCTGAAATGAAATCAGAAGTCCAGTCCAGTCCAGTGCTTTCGAATCAGCTGTTAGTCGATTAACAGTTTAGTGCATTAACAGAAAAGTAACCAACTATTGTGATAACTGTTGAATATGAAAAATTGCTGTAGTTGCTCTGGTTCCAGCTTCTCAATCGAAGGGATTTACTGCCTCCCTCTGTCATGTATAATAATGCACTGAACATCTTTGGATTCTGGGGTTTTGAAGACGTCACCTTTGCCTCTGTGGGAAGCTGTGATTAGCATTTGTCCCAATTTTTGACATTTTATCGGCCGAATGATTACCCGTCCAAACAATAATCATCGGATCAATGAAAACGATCGGGTGGAGGCAGAATAACGTTCGAAATGAGACCATCTGCATTAGTGCTGTTTTACTCTTTGATGGGACTCTCTTGAAGGTTGTGACGAACAGGTGTGAAACAGATTTCATGAACTTTTCTTTAAACACAATCGAGACTGATCTTTGCACATGAATGAATCGGAATTTTCCTCATTCAGTCTCGTTTCCGTCTTCTGTTTCTCTCTCAGAATCCAGCAGTGTGGACTAAAATAATAATGTTGCACAGTCACATTCAGCTCGTATTCTGAGGCAGAGGGACACTGACACAGACATGGATTTTTGTACCGGGACACCAACTCACTTAATCTGACTCAGACAGCTGGAGTCTCTCGCTGGCTTCAGCTTCAGCTTCATTTTCTCAGACTCGGGGGAGTATCCCTCCAGAGCCACGGGAGACGCCGCACAGCTGTGTAGCACTAGCCGTGATGAGTAAACTGACCTTGGGTATAAAGTAGGTGGAGTCCCCCTTTATGTCATGTTAAATTATAGTCTGGTTATCTTTAATAAATGGAAACGGTGAGAGAGACCGAAGCAGTGCTGGATAATTCTCCAGTGTCAGCTGAAAGATTCCTTCCTGTCACTCACATTTCAAATTAAACACTTGGTATCCTCTGCCCTGTAAACACGGCACCGAGTCTCTGACTTTATTTTGACAGTAACGTGTTGGACAAGCATGTAATGGTGGAAGTATCAGATTCCCATCATCACCACCACCGAGATCCCATCAGTTGGTCTGTCCCCCGGAAATTCACAGGAGCAAACGAACAGCTCTTGTTACAGATGATTTCTGAGGTGGAACAGTTTCTTTGTTATTGGAACAGAATTTCTAATGATGGAATAAAAGACTGGAGCAGGTTTGAGTTTATAGATTGTCAGTTAACAGGTAAAATCATCTGCTGTCTTTCTCCCAAAGTCTCCAACGTGCTGAACTAGAAGATCAGACAAGACAAAAGACGACGAATCTTTATTGATTCCCAAAATCAAAATTTAATGAAACTCTGTAGAAATAGCAACTGGGAAACACTGAAAAAATAAAAAAGCTACATACAGCATTGTCGTGTTATCGTACACAAGTGTGTTTAATGTGCGAAGCGAACTACAGGACAATAAAATAGACAGTGATAAATGTGAGTGTAGTATGACAGATACCAAGTGACGTAACACGTAGTAAGGTGCCAGTAGTCAGTAGTGGAAACAGTTGGATAATAAAATACACGGTGATAAGAAGGAATGATACAGAACAAACCGGGTGACGCGTGTTACAGTAAGAAAACGTCCGGCGTTATAGTTCTGTACCGAATCACAATAACAGTATGATGAGGACATCCAGCCAAGCTCGATCTTGTTTTAAACTGTCTGTGCAGCAGCTGTTTGATCAGTATTAAAGGATCACATGACTTGTCGCATGCCCCCCCCTCAGGCGTACGATGCCACCGTGTTGGCCGGGTCCTACTCCGGTCCTCAGCTCGACGTCCTCATCGACCAGGGCCGGGACGACCAGTTCCTGTCAGCCAGCCAGCTGCTGCCCGACAACCTGATCGCCGTCTGCTCCGAGAAGAAAATCCCCGTCGTCTTCAGACTGCAGCCGGTCAGTTCCCTTTGGTCCTGTCAAAGTAAAAGCACTGCATCTGCGCTCTCATTGTTTTCAACTAAAAGATGAGTCAGTTGGTCTGATGTAATGTCAATCGTGACAAATGACCAGATGTTAGTTCAAAGCGATGTGGGAACCCTCAGCGGGTCGTAACAATCTGCCAACAATAAACTCTGAGAGTGGGATGAGAAACTCAGTTGAAACGGTCTGAGAACCAGGACTTTATAAAACCATATTTGACCTGACCTCTGGCCTTTAAAATTCAATTCAGTTCAACTTTATTTATCCCTGTAAGGGCCAGTGTGTGCAGCCGCTCGCCACCCAGATCAGACACACACACATGCAAACACACAGTAGATAGGAAAGAACACACTCAGAAGGCAATAAAAAAAAAAAAAAAGAAACTATACAACAATCAAGGCCGTATACAAGCATAAAAGCATCAATAGCAGGGATGTCGTCCTCGTTGTGTTGCTGTCGGTGCAGAAGAGTTTATGAATTTATCTTTGCAACAGCATCAATGTTAAATCAGCAGTAAAAGGCAAAGGGAGTTTAGTGGTAACCGGGTGCTGCCACCATGTGGCCCCACAAACAAAGTGCATTTGTTCCCGTCGGTGTGTTGAATGTAAGTGCACAGGTAAACATTGCTGATGTTTATTTGTCACCATTAAACCGACAGTGTCCGAGTCTTGAATCCGGATCCCACAGTGCATTTACAGAAACACAGAGGGAATGTCACATGAAAAGAGATCACTTTTGCCCTGGTTGACAACTTTTCATGTTTTTCCTGCTGTAATCAGTCCTCCGGTCCATCCCTTCATAATCCACAGTCCTCGCCGACGGTATCCGCACTGAGAGTCAGAGCCTCTTAGTCCAACATCTCTGCTTTGTGTAACGCAGATGAAACCTCGTTAACTTCAGCGGGACTCTAGAGAACACTTTACACATAACGAGGACTATGGCTGTTATTGCCCATCGCCACCGCTGGAGGCCCATTAAACAGGGTGAGGATGATCGCATCAAGCGAAACCCGTGTCAATGTCCAGATGGGCACCTGACTATTGTTTAAGACGGACTTGAAAAGTTGTCACCCTGTCCTTTACAGAGGACAGAAGTGATCTCTTTCATCTCGTCACCTGCTGATGGCCTCATATCTCCTTTGCTCGTGCGTGGTTGACTCATTATCCAGTCTTAGGCCACGATACACGTTTTAGATCTTGGTCATTTTAACTATATATTTAAAGTTATCCGAGAAACAAGCATTGGAGAAACACTGACTTTGACGTGAAACCGATTTATTCAGTGTTTTCACCAGATTTAGTCACCGGGTCCGAGGAGACCTCCGCGGATAATTCGGCTCCCGGTAAAAACCTCCCGAACCACTGACACTGAAGGAATCTTAACCGGGGGAAACTGACTGCATTGACGGCAGCGGTGGTGAAGACAACAACTCCCATGATCCCACGCTACTCCGCGACATGACCAAACTCCAGATTGTGTGCGCTTGCATTTCTGACCGTAACGTCTTGTTTCCTCCCGCAGGGCTACGACCACAGCTACTTCTTCATCTACTCCTTCATGAACGACCACATCAAGCACCACGCCAAGTACCTCAACGCCTGAAGTGCCACCGGAGCACGAGACTCTTTCGGACATCGTCAGTCCACTTCACCTCGGCCCCTCCGCTCTGCTCTCTCCTGGTTTTTATTTTGTCCTGCGCAGTTCAGTATAATCATTTCAGCTGTAATGAAGTAGATGTGGTCAGTGACACTTCAGCCCAAACGGCACGTAGCTAAAGTCTCAAATAGGAAACGTTTTCTTCTCTCTCTCTTTTTTTTGGTTTTTCTTTTTGGAAGTTGAGGTTGGAGCCACACGTCTCGACATCAGACACCTGAGGAAATGTCCCCGTGTCCCGATAACCGTGGATTTTTTTCTGACAGAGCTCAGACACAGTTGTATTTTTCAGAATAAAATCCTCGGTTATTCACGTTTGTGTTTTGTCCTTTTTGAAGTTCGGTGACCTGCGCTGTGAAGGCTCTAACGAGCTGCACCAAGAGGTTTCCTTGATGCTGTCGTAGAGTTCACATCCTGAAAAAAAAAGGCTTTACGTTTCATTTACAGAAGTCTGGAGTGTTTTTTCCTGCCGTAGACGGTAACATTAGTTATTAGTTATACGTTGTCTTCTGTGGGAGACGTGCGGCCGCCGGGAGACGTCCTCCTCCTCTAAACTCTCCGTGGGTTCGTCGTGACCGGGGACTGAGCTGCAGGAGGATGTTCAGTCCTGAGCTTCAGTCAAACACTTTCACTGCTGCTGCTACAGGAGCCGGGGGGTGTGATCTCTTTGTATTAGTCCGAATCTTGGCTGCAGCGTTCTGGATAAACTTGAGTCTTAATCTGGTCCCTTCATTTAGTCTCTGTCTTGCTGAGATTCAGAGGAGATTGAAACCACTCGTCTGTCTATGAGACGCTTAGCTTAGCTTAGCATAACGAGAGGAAACGGCTAGCCCGGTCTGTCCGAAGGGAATAAAATTCACCCGCCAGCTCCTCCGCAGCTCACTGATGAACTCGCTAGATCTTGTTTAATCCAAACGAAAATCAAAGAGTAAAAACGCTATGGTTTTATGTGTGTATGCGACTTCCTGAGGTTCGTTATTGAGCTTTGGAGCTAAGCTAACTGCCTGCCGGCGCCATAGTTACCGTACGTGCCAAAATATTCCTTTACGTGAGCGTAGTTCAAAGCACAGGTTTTCTCTCTAGTCCTGAATCCAACTGTGACACAGAAGATGGTACATTTTGTTTTGAGGTCCGTACAGAACATTACAGGCTATTTGTAAAATGTTTACGTTAGATTAAAAAAAAGTAAAAACACAATTAAAATAACCATTTAGTAAGTTGCCTGGACGGTAATAAGCTGGTGCATATTTATATTCTATAAAATGAATAGATTTTATAGCTGCAAGAATAAGTCGACTGACACTAGAAAATCCTCTACAACACACACCAGACTTCAGAGGAAAAAGGTTCAAATTTACAGTCGTGACGGGCCCCTCCCTGGCCTACGCCCCATCCCTCCACCGTGATCGGTGCCGTGAATGGTTCTTTTGCAGCAGGACACCGGTCCTCACACCAAAGACAATCAAAGAGCAGACACTGATTTTAGGCTTTGATGGACATGTTGGATTTTGGCTTCTACATTTTATTTAAAAATCGCGTAAGGTCGAGTTCCTTCAGTCGGAACATCCTCCGTTTTGTGCATTTCCACTCCGTCTGCGCAGTGACCCAACAGAAGGTGCGTTTGTTTTGACACATGAGGTCTTTACTGATAAAGTGATGAGAAATACAGTACAGTATATACAGTATTCACAGCAGTTAAGGCGACATTAAAGGGACATTTCATGCATGTAAATTTGAGCTGCTGTACAACAAATTACACAAAAGGTTCACAAAGAGTTACAAAAGGGTATGTTACATCAAAATCTCAACAAACCTGAAAAGAAGTCACATAAAAATAAATTTCCTCCCAGTCAGAAAAGTACAAAAATGTGAGTACAGGCCGTTTCTGGACAGTATGTACTGTATGTACAAGAGAAGAGACATAAAAAAACAACACTGCTTTGTGTTCAGCAGGCTTTTCACCGCACATTTACACAATTTACATCAGCGTCACATTTCTCGCAGCGAAACTCTCTGTTCTCTCTTTTCAGATTAAAGGTGATTTAAGGTTTTCTCAGTTGCCAAAACAAAGATATAAATACAGAAGTTTTTAAAGTGCAGATTCTGTCGGGGGAAGCAGCCAGTTTGGTTTTATTGCTTTTCCCAGAAACACTGTGACGATGCGATGTGTACAGAAGCGAGGATATGAGTCAAATCCGTGATTAAATGAAGGAAGGCGGATACAGACGACGGACGAGCAGAGGGAAATTTACAGACTTCTACATTTTTTTCTCTTTCGGACTTCAGCATCTCTGCGACGCGACGGCCGACTCGACAATCCTGACATTTTTGCTATTTCACCAGAATATGGGTTTCGACTGATTTCAGCAGGCATTCAAGATGAAATTTAGACGATTTCATGTCAGGAACGGGAGAAACGACTGTTTCTATTCAACAGATTTTCGCCAGGAGGAAAAATAATACTGCTACGGGATATTAGGAGCTGATATATACAAACCGACATTTGCGTTAATGCTTCTCCGAGCTGCCCATAGTGTCGAAACACACGAACATCTGTTTGAACATCCTTATGATAATGTGGATTATTCAGCAGCTGATTATCGAGACTTGACGTTTGCTGGTGTGACTGTTTGACGCTGAAATATACAGTACATGAAGAAATAGTCAAATGCACAACTCACGGCTTGTTCAAATATTCATTCGACAACAGGAAAATCTTGTGATAAATAATATGTACATTTAAATAAAATCCTCTAACTAACGATTTATCACAAGAGAGAAAAGGTTTGTTTTGGCAACTGCGAAATCCGTCCAGTGGAAGCATTTCTCTCGAGTTTTTACTGCTGAAGCTTTAACTAGCTCAAGCTTTGGATACCAAGCTGCATCATACGCACGGAAAAAAAACCACGTCTTCATCGCTCACTCATACAGGCCTGCTGGTCCAAGAGCGTCAGGCGCTCCGCGTGCTCGTGTCATGGCATTCAGGAGAAACACAACATGATCCCAGACCCGTGGGGGTTCGGGTTTTAAAGGGGCAGTAAGCGAATCACTGACCCCGCTCCCGAGTTGTCGACCCTTCACCACCACCTTTCTGCCACTAAAAGGTCAGGCACACGTTATGTGTTCCGCCGAACCTGTTAAAACGTTTGAGCTGTTCTTTACACCAACGATCCGGCTGCCTGGAGAAACCCGGAACAACTTGAGCCCTCGTCTGGACGGGGTTTTTCTCTCAAGGGGAGGCGGGGTCCCATCGACACCACCGACACTGGTGCGAGATTTCGATCTCGTCCAGTTTCACTCCGCCGCCTGGTGCAAAAATACAGCCGAGTTTTTATCCCTAGAGCTGTAACAGCTGGAGCACAGCTGAATCGGTTAGTCCATTGCTTGATTAGTTGATTGACAGAAAAATAATCAGCAAAAAGCAAATATTTTCATAACTGAAAAGAAGTTTCAGTCCTTTTTAAAGTGAAAATGTCAAACATTCCCTAGTTTGACTTGGTCATTGGTGAGGATTTGCTGCGTCTCTTAGTTCTAAATTTTTTTTATACTTTGGACTGTTGGTGGAACAAAAATGAAATCTGGTGACACTGCCTTGGTCTTTAGAGACATCTTCACTGTTTTCAGGCATTTTAGAGACAAAAATTCGTCGGTAACATGATCAGTAGATCGATCGATAATGGGAATAATAGTTAGTGTGTTCTTCCGCCTGCCTTCACTCTCATTTTCAACCAGAGAATTGAGGAAACAGCAGCCAAATGAAGGAAATCAGTCAGAATCGTGTCTGTCAAAGTCCAGTCCTTTTGTGGCAGGACTACGGCAGGTCTTGGTGGGGTACTGGTCCCATCTGGCTCCGGCCTCGCCCCGCCTACGTGCACAGTGGTGACGATGGTAGGTCTGATATCAGAGCTTTGTCCTAGTTGCCAGCAGAGGTCGATAAAGCTCAAGAATTGGTTACTGCCCCTTTAAAGTCTTGGTTTGCGCCAGGTCTGCATTGCCACATGATTCAAAAGGCCAACTCCCTTGTTCTCACACACGCTCACACATAAAAACACACTCGTAAAATACTGTTGACGTAGCAGGCTGTGGAATGAGGCATCAACAGTGTAGTAAACCCAAACCTACCCTGAGTCACAGAATCTCACACAGCAACAGCTCCGGCCTGAACCTCAGGGATTTGGACAAGTTCAGACGCTGAAAAGTGGAATCGACGCTCGCTTGTTGAACGGTTACCGGGCCAGAGAAGCGCTTCGCCACGACGTCAACTTTACTCCACAGAGCAGTGAGAAAGTGGTCGGACCGCCTCTTTTCTAAGTTTGTTTTCTCATAGAGTTTTGAAAAGCTCCTGACCCACGTGGGACCGGTGGCGCCGGAGGTGTGGCTACGTGAGATCTCATCCTCAAAGACCCTACACCCGCCTCATCCTGAAATGGAAAAATCAAACGCACATCTCTGACATTTATCGAGGGATGGAAGCTGACAAAGGATCGGTGTTAACACGTCTGCGGCCCGTTGCACCAGCCGGATGGAAGTTTGACTGCGAGTGCTGCGGTTTAACGGGTCAGTTTCACGCTAAACTCCCCATCATGCGGCATTTCCGCTCACACTATGACTTCATGACGCCGACCGTAATCAAAACGCTGTCGCGGCGAGAGACCTGCAACGGAGCGAACTAGTCGACATATGACAACACGAGTTGTGATCTTTACTCGTCATCGCCACCTTCTGTCGTACTCGCTGGGCTGAGGATGCCCTGCATCGCATCCGTAAGGTCGTAAATGGTAAAGACACCAATTGGAAAACATCAGTCGGCGTCAACGAAGTCGAGACCTAAACAGCAGCAGTTCCCCAGTGACGTTGGTACCGAGCCACGTCAAAGGGACGCAGCTGTCACAGGAACTGTTCCCCCCGTCCCCACAGTTAGACGGGAGCTGCCTTTGCATGAGGTCTGACCAATGTCCTCGAGTGATGTCACCCGAGTCGGCGGCGGTCGGGCCTGAAGACCACGTGTGTGACGAGCAGAAAAATCGGGGGGTGGGGAGAAGGAGTGAGAACGAAGTGAGCTTACCAGATTCAATGCTGCAGGCTACGGGCTCCAGGATACGTTAGCTGCTACTAGCGTGACACACCCGGATGTCCAGCTGAACTGTCGAGGTGCACCGTGGGTAATGTAGGCACGCGGTAGAAGAATGCGTGGAATGAACAATGACCATCTCTCTGGCTCTGCTGCATCGATTTTGAATCCGCCAATGTACATTTCTAAGTTCTGTCTCAACCCTACAAGTGAAACTAACCTGTACGGAGAAAACTGCTTTTACCGGGTCGCTGAGCGGCTCCCGCGCTACGCTCACGCTAAGCTCCATTTCAACTCACGCATACAGCGGCTGGTGCAACAGGCTGCAGGGGTTTAACACTCAGAAGATCTGCGCGGGAAGTCACACAGGCCTCGGCCTACGTGGAAAGAAAAGCCGGCGGTTTGTTCAGAGACGTTTTTCGTTAACGCCACGCGGGTTTTGGCAGACTAGCAAACTGCATCTCGCAGAAACACCACATCCAACGTGAACGTAACTGCTGAAGTAGTTTCACCGAGGCCCGGTCTCCCTCTGTGAACTGGGACTACCAACAACTGTGAGAGGACGCAGAGTGAGAAAAGACCCGGAGACCCGGTCAACACGGATTAGTGTCCTCACAACACAGACTCAGACCTGGTTCGGGGACATGCAGAGAGCTCCACACAAAGTCATAGTCAAACTTTTATAAAACATACACAATTATACCTAAAATATATTAGAGAAAAATATTTTTGGTTTTTATACAACAACTCAAACACCTTATTTCAGCTTCTCTTTGTATCATAAATATCTTCACGTTTAAATACGAATGGTGGTTAAAAGGTGTCTCCCTCTATGTTAAGACTGTAGCATTGTGGTTTTATTCTCTTCGGGGAACTGAGAGCAATACGCTAAATACTCACACAGTCCAGTGACACTTCACCTGCAACCTCAGTAGAGAAAAATCTAGAATCTGGAGATAGACAACTGACGGTCTGTGAAATGGTTGAGGAGTTCTTCTGCTCCAGAGAGCCCGGGCTGCACGGTACAAACGGGCGAAGGTACAAAGTTGGCGCCGCTGCGGCTAAATGGTTCCGATTGAATGCTAGAAAAGCTAAAGAGCTACACCGAGTGCTAATTTAGATTTAAATACCACTTTCTTTAAATATACCTATGAGTATTAGGGGCCACGGTTACAGAGAAAAACGTCTGAGATTTTTAGAGTAAAGTCATTTCAGAAAAATATGTAATATTATGGGAATAAAGTAAAATATATCAAAAATATTACATTAATAACAGTTTTATGACCAAATGAAGTTGTAATTAAAGGGAAAAAAAATCATTTTTTGAGAAAAAAGTCATAATTTCACAAGAATAAAGCCACATCTCGTAATATCGCTACTTTATTCTCCAACGATTGAAGGAAAATTACAACTTTGTCATAATTTTCGAACTTTTTCCTCATAAAATTATGATTAAATCTCAAAATACTGCATTTTTCTGTATATTATTGACTTTGACTGACTTTGTCTCATAAGATTAATCCGATTCTCAAAATTCTAACTTTATCCTCTCAACATTAGAACTATTCTGACTTTATTCTTGAAATCAAAGATTTTTCCTTCCCCCGTCACAGTGGCCCCGATACTGAGCCGTAATGTTTGGTACCAACCATTGTAAGAATTTTTCAATCCAGAAAAAACTAAAATAAAACAAGTGTGGAGCTGTATTTATGCCCCTCAGGTGACTGTTTATTTTCTGTTTCTTGTGTTGAACTGAAGAAGTGGATGTTGAGAAGCGTCAATTTCCACTCGCACCCCCTGAAACTGATGTAAAACACATCGTTTACGGTGAGAAGTCACCTACATCCAGTCAAACACTGGCCAGCGTCGGCTCTTCCATCAATCTATCTGCTTCCTAAATCCTTAATTCACCCAGAAGTTCCCTAATGTGAATTAGTAAATAAATCCACTTCTGACCGGTTTAGTTCCCTTAACACCATTTTGCATCCTTTAAATATAATAAAAAAACACTCTGTTACTGAGAGGGATGCAGAATGACCACAGAGGCGTGTTGTAGCGTCACGTGAAATCACGTCAGCGTGTCGATCCAGGCGTGCGTTCGTTGTACGTGTCAGTCAGTCGGAAGCCCCGCCCGTCTCCGCCGCTCACGTCGGGAGGGTGTGTTTGGAGGAGGCCTCGTCCACCAGGGCCTGCACCGTGATGCTCACCTTCACCAGGCCTTTCTCCTCCAGGATGTGGTGAGGAAGACACAGTTTGTCCTGGGAGACCAGAGTCAGAGGGAAGGAGGGACGGAGGAGACGAGAGGGAGCAGATGTAGAAGTGGAAAAAACAAGACAGTGGGCACAAGCACAGGATTTAGTCACACTGCTTCTAAAGGTGAGCTTTTCTGCATGAACGGACTAATGAATCTTTTCTACTGCGACTTTTTGAGTTCGGTATACACCAGGTCTGCACCGGCACAAGCTGCCTCCAGGAAGTAGCCGCAATCATCCCAGTAAGTGAAGTAAAACCCTCATCGGTGTCATAGTCCCACAGCTTATGTAGCCTGCGGATAATGAAGCATAAACTGCTTTAGTTCCACTCACACATCCTGTTAGCGAGACACGTTTAATGCCCCGAAAACTTGAAAAAAATTGGAGGTCGATATATTTCGGCCCGGACCTGGTACATACTGCGGTGATGTAACGGCCCAGTGAAAGAAAAACCCCGGCCGGGCTGGGAAAACCTCCGACTAAAGGAATAGTTCAACGTTGTTTGCTTTCTTGCAAAGAGTTGGATGTCCAGGAGACGGTTAGCTTAGCTTAGCATAAAGACAGGAGATGGCTACAAAGATTTAAATAAATGAAATTATATCTGTCCACCAGCAACTCTAACGCTCAACCACTGTAATCCAGATGTTATATCTCATTTGTTTAATCAGCACGAAAACCAAAGTGTAAAACCACCACGTTGTGATTTTAGAGGGGCTACGTGCTGGACTACTTCTTGGCTGGACACTACCCGTGTCCGGGCTCTAGCTTCATATTTAACAGGCAGACATCACTGGTATTAATCTTCTCATCTAACTCTGAACAAGAAAGCAAATAAGCGCATTTCCTCAAGTGTCAAGCCATTTCTTTCAAGACCCGGTTGGCGCCGGTCCTCGGGTTTTCGCTTGAAGTCTCCTTTGAGACTTCATAACCTCTACCTTAAAACAAGGACACTGTAGAACAGACAACATCCCTAAACTGCATTTATTACCTCAGACTTTCACACTGTCAAATATCATAGACAAGTCTTAAAAATAACCCCCCCACACACAGGAAATCCACCCACATCAGCACAAAGTTAAAAAAATCTGTCCGGAGAATGTGGCAACAACAGAAACGGAAATAATTTACCGCTAGAATTAATTCACAGAATAGGAATAAGTAAAATGAACGACAACAATTATCACATCCGTACATGTAGTAACAGTAATGAACGTTTTATGGGCACTAATGGAGTCACACTGGCGTATGTCAAATATTCTGCTTTCTATATATCAGAAACACAAGGCGCTTTCTGCCTCCGTAGCATCACGACGTGAAGGCCAAGTACCAGTGAACACATCTGGATTCAGTTTCTGTGAATTAATCCGACAACCAATCAGCTGCCAGGCGAAAATGATGCTTTTGAAGTTGCGGTGGGCACCGGCAACATCCACAGTCCGTCTACAAACCGAGCGATATGCTGCTGGTCCTCTGTGTATCAAACCCTCTAAGATTAACAGCTTAAGAAGACTAATATATATCTAACTTCATAAACTCATCTAGTGTCTATAGCCCTTCGGATATTCTCCAAAAACAGCCACATTGCATATCAGGATACAGCAGAGTTAGTCGACGTAAATGAAAAGAAGTAGTTTCATCTAAATAAATGAAGAAAATCCACACTTTTCAAAACATTATACTCGAGTAACGGTTTTAAATAATTAATCACATCCACTTGATTTAAATAATCAATAACTACTGAAACAGTAAGGCTTCCGTTTGCTCTTTGCACTCACACCTTGGAAAAATACTGTCTGTGAAGCTCCATCGTGGTGAGTCACTGAACAACATCTCCACTCAGGGATCATGTGCTTATGCGGCTTAATCTCTGTGAAATTACGGGAGCCGCCACGAAAATACAACTTCAAGTCTTTAACTGCAGACACTCTGAAACCACAGTCTCTAACTGTGCAGCGAATCATCTGATATTCGAAGTTAAACAGTGACAGTTGTGGGATGAAAACACCCTGAAAAACATCTTTGCGGCGGGTCGTGAGCGATAAAACGGGCCTCGGCAGTGTCGTCTGGAGGTCTTCAGCTCTCCGAGGCATCGGATCGTAGTCCTTAAACCATGACATGGCGGTCTCAAAATTATCTGTCAGACTTGTTTAATTTCTGTCTGACCAGGGGACGTCGGACGTCTAAATTAAAAAGATTAATCTGGATGAAAATTTGGGTTTTTTTTTTTTTTTCAGGATTTCTAGGTTACATAAAAAAACAACAGAATTTCTATGTAGGACAGTGTAGTTGGGAAAGAGCTTTACAGTGAAATAATAAAAGTCAAACGTAGCTGAAGCATCACCTACAGTTAATCTCGACCTCTAAACAAAAGAAACCAAAAAAACCCCCGAGCACAGTCAAGCTCACTGAAATATGAGCACACTGGCCAAAGTGTCCGGTAGAAACGATCTTTAACCATGTTAAGACTAATGCCTGCTTGCTAGTTAGCAGGCTAATAGTGCTAGGCTAACCGAGCAAACTCCCAAACTACCGTAACAACAAAGGTTTGGAGGCAGAGACGAGAGCTGCGCAGACCGTTCACTGTGGCCGTGTTTACATGCGCACCGATAATCTGATCCCAGTAAAGCAACGGTGTAAACATCATACTCCTGTTATATCAATGGGATTAAATAATCACAGTAGGAATAATATCGTTTTAGTCGCACTACTGAGGAGCCTTTCAGCTTGAAAACACATTAATGCAACTGTTGCTAGTAGTTCTACTTTCTCTAAAGCTGCGTTCAACCTTATATTGGAGTAAGTGGAGTTTCCCAGGTGCAATTTCCACATCGTAGCTGCGATTACGACTGGGAAAGTCAAACCTCTGAGAGCTCTGATATATCTGACTTAAAAAAATCGTCTAGGTCGTATGACGTCTGAAGACATGTAGCTGTAGCGTTTGTGTCTTTCTATTTAGCTTTGTCAGAGTTTACTGGCGAAGACAGCTGGAGCCTCCAGTAACGGGTGAGAGGCAGCGGCATAAAGAGACCGACGGCGGCCATCTTGAGTCGCCTGATGGCGTGAACGCTCTCAAGTCGTAAACATGGGAACCGTTCCCATCATTGACTTCCCTCCCACATGACGTGAACGCAGCGGAAAGACAGAGCAGCACGTTTGACCTGTTACTTAGTGGCGTGTCCTAAAGAAAACATCCAACGTTCTCTGTACGATTTTGAAGCTATTGTTCAAAAATGTACAAATGCAAAAGAAGGCTATTTCTCCATGGTTTGTTTTATGGGTATTGGTGACCGTGTCATGTAATCGGCGTTGGTTGACTAGGACGGTAGCTCTGGATTGTCATTGTTCATGAAGCATAAATTGAACCTTAACCCTTGAGTTTTCAACATAATGTGCGGGCTGCATCTTCAGCCATCAATCTGGTCTTCTGGCAAAGAAGCAGTTTTGTGAATGAACGGTTCTTTAGAAACTTAATGTTGTGCATGTAAACACAGCCACTGTCACCATAACCGAGATCTTAAAACAGCTTATCACGCTTTTTCAAAATTTACATCATAACTAAATGGACTCGGATCCGGTCGTTTTAAGTTCAGGCATTCGCCTCCAGCCAGTTGTCCACTAGACCTCCGTGATGGAGCCAAATGGCTGCTGAGAGACTTTCGCCAGAGCACACCGGAGCACACCGGAGCCAGCCAAGTCAAATACTATTGTCACCTCAGTAACACCGGGACACTCTATGCTAAATACTGTACACTAGGCACAGTGTTAATCTATAATTACAGTAATAATCTGAACGCAACCACTGATTTTGTCTTGTCAGGACGAGGTGTAAATGCTGGAGCACTGTTTGATTTAGTTACATCTGTTTTTTGGACTTAAGACGGAGGTTTTGTTAAACTGTAACTCAGGGAGTTTTTTGTTTTTTATTGGATCCAGAACGTTAACAAAACAAAGCTCCCGACCGAAACTACGCTCAGATGAAAAACCCTCTCAGTCCTGCACAGATCCCGTATCCCTGCTGTACAATATGTTGATAAGACATCAGTGACTTCAAGTAACCTGCTGCCCCAACATGTCCTGCCTCTGTTAAAGAGTTTCGCTATCAATTTATTGCAAAGACACAAACGTGTGTATTCGGATTGTTTTCCAAACCGGCAGGAAGAAGGGAAAGTCAAACATGGAGCAGAAGGTTTGGCTCGTGCTGATGCTGCATTCGTCTCACATGGGACGGACAGAAGACTTGCAGATCTGGTTTAAAGATTATATCAGTTACTCTGAACCCACGTGGGGGAAACTGAAATGTTGTGAAATCAGTTTTTGAATAGTGTTCATTTTGTCTTTATGCAAAAAGAAAAACCAAGAAAAAAATCACTATTCTCACATTTGTTGGCGTAAATGTCGATGAGCCCACAACAATGTTAAAGGAAACGCTCACATTTTTTCAAGTCTATCTTGGTTCACTCATATGCCCTTATGTGCACTGAAAGCATTACTGGTCGCTGTAAGTGTCCCCGGTGTCCATAGTGGCAGCAAAGAGATCCCTTCATGGAGAAATTCAATCTGCCTGATGGGGGACAAGATCCACAGTCCTCGTTCTGTGCAGAAATGTATTCAAAAGATAAATCAAGCGAATATCTTACAAAGTTACAAAGTCTTTTTGATACCAAAGTCCCTCATTGTGTTGCTTTCCCTCCACCACAGTTCAGCAAAACTGTCGCTACGTTTCCATTTAAATGTAGTGCAAATTTTAAAAAGAGAAAAAGAAGCAAATTAATGCACATCTCCACCCTCAGCTGTTGTGATGTGAATAAGAGCTGGCTGGTTGATGGAGATCAACAGCTGGTGGAGCCGATTCTCCAGTCGTTAAACCACCACAGAAGAAGAGGACGCGGCGAGACGAGGTGGATAAGAGAGTTGATCAGTCAGAGTTTAGACGATGGAAAACGTGATGGAACCTGACGTTTCTGTTGGTTTCATGTGTTAATGTGAGGAAGGCTCCAGTCTCCTCATCGTCCTTCACTGGAGGTGACGAGTGACATTTAAGTCTCTTGCTTCATGTACGTCAGCGTTTACTCACCAAGTCCGTTTCCAAAGCTCTTTGTCACATTTTGTTTTTATCAATACACCAACTTTTCCACCTCAGCAAAGCCTAAAAACGTGTTTGTGATATTCTGAATTTTACAAAATTTCTTCTGTTCCAAACACATTTTAAAAACAGGTGGATGGAAACAGACCTACCGTCCGTGAAAGCACAAAGAGGGAATTCCATACAAAAAAGTCTGTAACTTTGGAAAATACACACCTGGTTTGATTAACTCACACTGTTGGCTCCGCTTAAGAAATCATTTCTAGGAGGACTGTGCATTTTTTCCCCACATCTCTTCCACTGAACTCCATTTAGGAAGGAATCTCTTCGTCCGAATGGACGGGACCAACGATTACAGCGATTCCTGTCTAATTTTGAGCATGATTTTTCCCATGTGACATAAATGCAGCAAAAATAAGGAGGAGGAGCCTGGGCAGAACAAGGGCAGAGCTAGCAGGTGATTGACAGGAGGCTGTCGTCACGGTTACGTCAGCTCGCTCCAACTATAGGCCACAAAGAGCAGGACTAGGCAGAGGATGTGAACCAGGCTCGAGCCGATAATGTCCCAGATCTGCCAGGCGGGAGGCGGGGTCTGAGTGGTCACAGAGACCAGTGAGGGAGTCTCTGACGCCCCGGAGGAGGCGGGGTTCGGAGTCAAGACTGCCTCTTCCCGTTTCCTGTCCGGAGACGTCGTATCCATGGCAACCAGCGCCCGAAGCGTGGCGCGAACCGGCTGCAGACGGCATTGGATGATGTCGTAGGGCGAACAGAGGGAAGACTGGTGCCCCCATTAGGAAGGGAGGGGGAAATAAATAAAGGAAGGGAAGGACGGACAAACGCAAAAAAAAAGCGGGGGTGGGAATGAAACGAGGGAGGGAAGAAAGGAAGCGAGGATGGCAAAACGGAGGGAGGGAGAAAGGGAAAGAGAATAGAGGAGGGAGGGAAGAGAAAGAGGAAGAAACGAGCAGTAAGGAGGAGGAAATGAGAGAAGGATAAAAAAAAAAGTGGAAATAAAAATGGAACAAAGATGGGAGGAGGACAAGAAGGAGGGAGGAAAGACAGAGGAGTGCAAGAGTTTCAAAAAGTTCAAGCAAGAGAAAGGAGGTGAAAAATGGAAGAGAAGGATGGAAGAAAAGGTGAGAAGGGACGGTTCAAATATTCTCCAAAAACCAGGAGGAAGAAGAGGAGAAATGGAGGAAAGAAGGAAGGAGGAAGGATGGAGGAAACAGAAGATGAAAAAAAAGACGATGGTGAGAGAAAAGAAGGATAAGGGCAAAAAGAGGAAATGAAGATGGAAAAGACGAGTAAATGAAGGAGAGAGGAAAGTCAGAGGTAAAGAAATTTCAAGTTCAAGCAAGAGAGAAGAGGATGGAAGAAAAGGTGAGGAGAGGAGGAGAAGAATTGAGTGAAATATTCACCAAGAGAGAAAGAGAAAGAAAAACCAAAAACCAGCAGGAGCCAGAGACAAGGAGGAGATTAGAGGTGGAGAAGACGATGTTTAAAAAAGAAATAAAAGATGAGAGAAAAACAGAGAAAGAAGACAGAGGTGACGGAACAAAGACGTGAGAGGAAAAGAAGAGGATGCGTGATGATCAGCGAAAATCAAGAAATACGAAAAAACAAAAAAACAGGAGGAGAGAGGGCAAGAGGAAGAGGAAGAAGACGAGGAAGAGAAGGAGGAAGACGTGGTGCGATCCAGCCGGAAAGTAAAAAGAGAAAGAAAAGGCAGGAGGTTAACCAATGGACACAGAGGTCAAAGGTCACAGCTAAGAGTGTGAGCTGCTGGGGTGAGGCGAAGCGGAGCGGAGGCAGGCGGGGGTTACCATGGCAACCAGCAGGGATGCTTGCTGAGAGAGAAGGGAAACAAGGTGTGTAAACCCTGACTCTCTTCTCTCCCAGTGAGCAGACCACAATGAAAAGGTGAAGTGGCTGATGGGAGATCTGGTGCGGTCAGCCACCAGCGCAGCAGGCCAGCACGTTAGCACAGAAGCTGTTAGCACGTTAGCTCGGAGAAGCTTTTAGCAGAAGCGCTGTAGGTAAAGCATTCAGGCTGCAGGTAGCTGGCTAGTTAGCAACGTCCACACAGAGGCCGGAGACAGTCAGCAAGCAGCAGCAGAGATGGGGGTCAAAGGTCAACCAGAAAAACAGCTCCAGAATAAAGAAACGTCACTGACCCCCTTTTTTATTCTCACAGAGGAAAACCCATAAGACCAATGTTGTGCAGATATACAGAAAAAAAAAAAGTTTAAATGACACTAACATGGTTTTAGGATCAAATATAAAAATATAAAATACAAACAAATATAATAAAATGATCATGAGGCAAAAGTACCAAATAATCCTGACTGACAGATTCTACTCCAATGTTCAGTCTCAGTGACGTGAAAAATGTCACTTTCTCCTTTGATATCAAAAACTCCACGATCCAATTTCTTGGATTAACAACAGATGATATGAATAGAAATTATTATAAGTTATTGTGAATATGATTTAACGGTCCCTTCTTTTCCAGTTTACCCGTCTCTCTCTCTTTAACTGGGGTCCTGTTGGCTGTGAATGCCCCCTCCCTGCTCATCCTGTTTCAATACCTCAGCGCCAAGACGTGAGAAGCTCTCAGGTTGTTGTTTTAACTGTGACTCCGGCAGCCGATAAACTCAGAATGTGGGTTTTCTACCTCCGAGCCTGTGAGTGTCCACGACACTATCGATTCCCGTTGCCGGAGCAAAACTTTGACATTTAGGGAAATGCTTATTTGCTCTCTCTCGCCAAGAGTTGTATGAGAAAACCGAGGCCACTCTTATGTCCGTACGCTAAATATGACGCTACCGCCAGCAGCTGACTAACTCGGCTCGGCACAACGAATGAGAAAAAGACTGGAAGCCTGGATCCGTCCATGGGTAACAAAACCCACCTACCAGCGCCTCTAAAGCTCAATGATTAACATACTGAACTGTTTAATCTTTATAAACCGTGGAGCCTCCGGGAAGATACTGGTCCCGACCAAGAAATAGTCTGGCACATGTTTTTACACTTGAGTTTTTGTATGGCTTTAACAAATGAGCTACGATGTCTTAACCCGTGAGTCTTTTCAGGTACCGGGGAGACAATGAAATCCAATCCAGAGAGTCCAGTTGGACCGACGGATGGCTGCATTTAAAGGCTTAACAGACGCTTAAAGGCTGCGTAGAGGTTAATGATACTCCAAGACCGGATTTTACAACTCTGGAAAGTTGTCAACGCAGCGATTCTTTTATCGTTCCTCTCAACAATCGTGGGGTAAAGTGCAGAATTACAGCGTCCCTGTCACAAAGTGAACCACCGGGAACATGCGCTTGGACACGTGCAGTACGGCTGGCCACTGCAGCGCTGGGCCCGGTTACGGTGCACTGCGGCAGAAGCTGGGCCAGGTTCAGCTTTGTGACTGGACAACCTGTGTTTTATTGCCCCTCCGTGTTGGCAACATCGCTGTGTTGCCGGAGTTCAAATAAATGAGGGGTCTGGATTTTCTTCATGCAGAGCTAAAGCTGGTCTGAATGCGGCCTTAGAGGAGCTGGTTGGAGGATTCTGGTGCCTTTGGACTGAGCCCGTTTAGCTGTTTCCAATCTTTCCGTTAAGCCAGCTTCATATTTCCACACATGAGAGTGGTACCGATCTTACTGCGGCCTGACTCCGGCCTGAAACTAAAGACGCAAAGTCTGTTTCAGAGCTTGCGAACAGTAACTGGACGGATTCAGGACAGTTGTCCAGCTGCTACACCTGCACCGTGGAACCAGGTTCTCGTTTTACTCATCCAGTCTGCACGCGGAGATGCCTTTAACGCTGCTGAGCGGTGCACAGGTTTGGTTCCCATTCAGAGATCTGTTTTCCAGAAAAAGTCAAATCTAAACTTTTGTATGTTCAGTCACTCACACACACACACACACTCACAAACCCAGAGCAGCTCAGTCGGCTCCGTTTCAGACCGAAGCTGCCATTCTGATGGAGGAAGCTGGAAGCCACAGGCAGCCATGACAGCGGTGATGAATCAGCATTAATGTCGACATTAATGACCCCGTTTAAAGGCAATGAGAACAAAAAGGAGGCAGGTAGGAGAATTAAACCAGTCCTGGGAAAAGGCCGAGTGGTTCTCAAGGTTTAATTTGAAGATAGAAATTTAATTTGGGTAGTAACAGATGTTTATTAAATTGTTGCATTCAGCAGTTCTTGGCTTTGAGGTACTGACCTCCCAGGTCATTGTTCAGGCTGCTTTAACTGCAGGTCTGATTTCAAGAGGATCACATGACAAAAAGACTGAGAAATACAGCTGTTACAAACACGGGGCCATCGGCCTTCCTCCCAGATCTGGTTAAACAGTTTAGTGTCGCCGTCAGTGTCCTGCAAAAATCCTCAATTTCAGTTTTCACCCTACTTACCAACATTAATCATAAGATAATGTAAGCTGCAAATGTTGGATAGATATTAATGTAAAAAGATTTATTTGTTTGTTTTGCAGGACACCTTCACAGTTCCTTCTACATCTTGTGTGTAACTGATCAATAATTGGTCAACTGGAGCCAAACTGAAACCATGCTGACAACAAAGTGTAACAGCTGGACTCTGGGGGAGTTACTCCGATGAACTGGGGGTGTTTTCAGGTTGGAGTCCTTCAGCAGCAGTGGGGCTGCTCCGTTTCTTATACTAGCAATGCTGGAAAAGCCCAGCTTCTAATAGATCCACCAGTGTGTAATGACATATCATCCGCATCCATCCATCAGTTCTAAACTTTGTTGATTCGGTGTATCCTTCCTCGGCATGTCCTCTGACGCTGTGGGCCCAACAACCTGAGCCCCGTTTTCTTAGCTGTTGTTTATTGACGTGAAGAGCTGCCGAATCAGCTGTGATCAGCTCCTGTTTGCAGTGTAGCCGTGGATCTACAGACAACTATCAGTGGATCACTTTGATACTGAGGGAAACCTAAAAACATAACGATTGTCAGGCAAGTTCTGCAGTTATAAGGAGATTTTCTTTCTATGATTTCGAGAGAGATTTATGGATGTTTATTAACAATGGACATCTGAGATGATGATGTCCTTGAACAGTGTGTCACACTGAATGTAAAAATATGTACATCATATCTGTGTGTTCAGATTTGACTGAGTTAGGACTCCAAGAACGAGCGTCATCTTTGACGGAATCAACTTTAATCTCTCTGTTTAAAATCTATCTTCCATTGTGACAAAAGCTCAACGGAACAGCCTGAAGTCTTCGGTGTTTGGTATCATATCGATGTTGGTCTTTGTCGTAAATTATGGAAAAAAAGAAGAACCTTAAAAACGACCCCCAGTTCAGAGAGGCAACCGTTCTCTTCTCAGAGCACTAACAGGGTGGAGGTGTGGTGATTGTATATGCCGGGTCATGTCTTACCTCCGGCACACCAATCTTTCTGCAGGCGTCCAGGAAGTTCTCCACATTTCTCCGACACTTGGCCATGCTGAGTTTGGGCTGGAAGCACAAAGCCAACAAAGACGTATTCACACAAAAGTCATCCTTTTCTAAACCACAGTTTGCACCCAATATTTAAACTTGTCTGCTGCCCTAAAGAAACCAAACATTTTTTTGATGCAAAACAAACTTACCTTCAGTTCCACGATAACCAATTTTAGGAGCAACTTGTTATAAGAAACTACATCAGAGAAGAGTTGAGATCAGAAATAAAAACAGACGTACCACTGCAGGCGAGGGGACGTGGATGCTGGCGACAGAGCGGGGGCGAATGTGATTGGCCAGATGGCAGAGCACGACGCCGTCCATCAGAGACGAGCCCAGGTCTTCAGGAAGGACGACCTTCAGTCTGCTCTCGATGCTCTGAGGAATAAACAACGATGTAAACAGGAATGTGTGAGTGCGGTGGGTTAAGGTTGAGCCAGGAAGTCAGTCTGCAAAAGCTATGTGTCATAATATACAGTGTTTTCCAGTTAGTATATATATTTTAGAATATATACTAATACGAGCTAGTATATACTATATACAGTAGTCAGACTAAAGTATATTTTAGTCTGAATAAAGAGTTGAAGTGAAACCAGAACTTCCATGAAAACCTCGTTCAAAATCCCACTGACATTGGTAACTACGCTAGTAACTAAAAATCCAGCCCACGTCATGTGTTTAGATAAGGACCGAACATTTTAAAAAAACAATCAGATATGGTTTTTTTACTCAATGTTCCTGTTTCTTAGCCGCCTTTCACCAACACCATTTCCCCAAAGCTCGATACCAGCTTCGGATAAACGTCACGACTCAACAACAGGGGACTGAACACTGTCGTCGTCTTTAAGGCCGATTCATGGCTCCCACGTCCGCAGGTCCACAAGAGTCCGCGAGACGTACTTTTCGCCAACTGCCCGAGTCCGCACAGGGTCCGCGCCCACATGCAGCCAAAAATTTGAGTCTGCACAGTCTGCCCGCGCTGCGACTGCGCAGGCGCCAGACTAGTCAACCGGGCGCTGGTTTTGTGCGGCGTATGTTCTGTTTATTTCTCATCCTCGGTCCTATTCTTGTTCAGCGGTCGCCCTGTTTTCTATTTTTGAATTTTTTTCTCGTTGTTCAGTCAAATACGACAAACAGAGGAGCTCTTCTTCTTGCCGTCAGGAGGTTGTTACATGTTGGCCTTTAGACAGCAGAGGTTACAACTAGAGAGGTGAAAAATGACTTTGCCAGACAGCGTTGGGGAGTTTTATGGATACGGACGAAACCATGGCTTACTGCAAGGACCTGCGCCGTCTCAACTGTAGCTGTTTCATCGGAGCCGCAGTGTTTTTTCTGTGCTCTTTGTCAAAATCACAAAGGTTCTACTGTAGTGGAGCTGATTTGTCTTAGAATATGGAAGGTAAGCTCCAGGAACGAGCTTCATCAAGACCGATGAAAGAAATGCTGAATGAGAGCACTGGGCCACAGATGCCTGGAACAGAGGCCAGCCCAGACAGCACATCAGGACTTCATCTCTCCATACTGACTCTGAATATACGTAGCATTGAACACACGACAGACTCAAAATCAGCTGCTAAAAACTAGTGCGTTGTATCGAACTGATAGCGATGAGCAAGGAAAGTGTGTCTCACGTCTCTGAGCTGCTCCATGAGCTCCAGTTCCTCTCTGAGCTGCTCCATCTTCCTTCTCATGGTGAACTGAGGATCCACAGACTCCAGACTCTTGTGGCTCCGAAGGAACACTGCAACAAATACAACGAGAACAGGACAGGTGACGTTAGACTGAAAGGTTCACGTGGACACAGTGACACGGTTAAAGTCTGTGCACATTAGCAAACTCTCTGAAACGTATGAATCCCAACGCATCTCTCCGGCAGAGACGACTCGTGACGTCTGAGGAGGAAAAAAGCTTCGAGATCAGGAGAGTTTCACAAGCTGATACTGGAGCTTCAGGACCTCGGTTTGATTCATTACACAAAACACCACAAGTTCACATCAGAAAACAGAGGTGACCCTGAACACCAAAACACACAATACGTTTCAATCTAGTGACAATATCGCAGGTTTTATTTTCAACGGTAATGAACACACAATCCAAGCTCTGACCAGAGGCAAAGAAAAAACAAAAAACCTCGTCAATAATGTAGCGACAGTTTCTATCGGTGTTTACACATGACGAACGAAACATGAAATCCTACTTATTTCTTCAATAGCAGACTCGGTGCTCAGATGTCGGGTCGGTCTGCGCGAGCAGCAGCCGGACGCAGAGCACGGCCGTGAAAACCAGAATAGAAACTGTGGACGTAGATACAGTCAGAAACGTCCTGTACGTCCGCATCCGTACTCAGATATCCACTGACACAGAAAAAAAAAAGAAGCCTTTCTGCCATAAAAGATGTAGGAAGCTTATGTAAGCCGAACATTCACGTGCACTCATGCATTCAGAGCTCAGTGAACTCGTAGCTCCGGCCTTGTCACAGGAGCGGTTATGTGACGAGAGTCCCTCACTCTATCCAGATCCATTACACGGGTAAAAGTATTAAATCATACTTCAGAAAAACTACACAAGCTTCATCAGTTAAATGTACTTAAAGTATAAAGGGCTAAATTTCGAATCCTGCAGAGAAATGCCCTCTATGAGTGTTATATTAATAAGGATTATACTATTTCATTGTTAACACTGAGGCATTTCTGTGTAGGTTGCATTCTTCTGTTGTAACTGGTTGAGCTGGAGCGACCTTTAATTCATAACGAATAACTGGCAGCTAAAGCTTTTAGATAGACGTAGTGGAAAAGAAGTAAAATATTTCCCTCTGCGATGTAGAAGAGGAGAAGAACAGGGGAACAAAAATAATATTTAAGTCAAGCACAAGCACCTCAACATTGTATTAGAGTACAGAACTTTAGTAAATGTAGTTAGCTTCTTTCTACAGCTGCATTTTAAATTCATTTGATTTGATCAATTTATTAAAATCCAAAGTGTCGTGCTATGGTCTGCAGCAGCAGTCTTCTTTGTATTTAGTTTCTGGATCCTGACACACTCCTACAACATGCAAACCTTTTACTGACCGAACAATTATTTGAGGAAAACTACAGATTATGACAATAGCTGCTAGTTGCAGCCGAAGATCTAATTACTAACTGCATATCTGAGCAGTGGGACGTCCCAGAGAAACAGCCAAGTGTTGATGAAACCTCCTCGGGGAAAATGTGGTTTTACAACCATCACAGCTAAAACAGACACACAAGCGCTGAGCTGTTTGTAACCCGCAGAATCCGGTGGTGTCAACTTTTAGCAAATCTGCTTCGAGGAAAATTTCAAAGTTTGTTGGGGAAAATGGTTTCTGATCATCTTACTGAGAGTCAGATGCTGAGATTGATCCCACTCTCATGTCAGTACCATGTCTATGATACGACAGCCATCAGCCGGTTAGCTTAGCTTAGCATGAAGACTGGAAACGGGGGGAAACAGCCGGCCTGGCTCTGTGCAATACAAACAACAAATCCCCGAACCAGGACCCTCTGAAGCTCACTGACTAACGTGTTATATCTTGTTTGTTTAATCAGAACAAGAACCAAATTGTAAAAATGAGAATTTTCCCATTTTGCAGGAGGTAAAGTTCCACTTGGCTTCTTAACACACACTGAACCAAAACACATACCCACCCACACACACACGCTCCTGAAGGCTGAATCATTCATCTCCTCAGTGTCCTATTTTCTACACACAGCTTGTATCCGTCTAGTTCCCCTGACTGACCACCGGAGGGAGCTACAGCGTCTCTGCAGTGGGCTCACGCCCTGCTGTGAGGCACAGAGGGTGACGATGTTTTGGTTTTGGTTGAGAGGCTGCAGTGTTAAAGCACTGGGTGCTTTAACACTGCAGCCTCTTCACCTAACAATATTTCTGCTGTCGGACGCTCCTTATTAATCTACAGACATTCTAACATAAAAATGTGTCAATGATTTTTTTTTTTCCAGAATATATTTATACTCAAATATTCAACATTTGCTGAGGAAAAAGGTTTTGTCACAGAAATTGACAAGTAAATCTTAATTTCCATCCAGTTGAAACTTAATAAATTTTGTCTTAATTTGAATATAGATACTGGACATTTTCCATTGAATATGCTACAAAATTTCTACTGAAGTATTCAAGAATATCACGTTTGGTTAATAAAACTGACTAATGGACGTTACTGTGGAATTACTGAACTCAAAAGCCTCAGAATAAAATCTAAGTTATGGCTACGTACAACTGGGTAGCAGGGAAAATGTGTTTTTTTCGTGATTTGGGTGAAATGAGCCTTTAAATTAGAGTGGGTCTGAGGTTGGAGGGAGGAGAATGAGTGATAACGTTGACCTGCAGATTTTTGTCCACATCTCAGGTTCAGGTTAGATGGTCACGAGTCTTTTCAGGGACACGTCCCGAATTCTGAGAACAGAGGAAAACCTCCGGAGCAAACAGCGGAATAAAGACTCGGTAATGAGTTGTTTGTTTGACTCGGGGATAATCCTGAGTGACGTACGGTCTCTGTGGTGGAGAGAGAGAACGGGGGAGATAATGAAGGGCACACAGTTTTAGCTCTCTAGTCTTATCTTCTAGGTCAGATCATTTTACAGGCTGCTGAAGCCCCCCCGCCCCCTCAATTTTCATCTCCTCCGCCTGTCTCCATCTGGACACTCTGGGCCCGCAGCATCTCGTCTCCGTGTCTCCTCCTCTGGTGGGTTATTACAAGGTCTTGGGGGGTAGTTTTAAAACCCAGCTCGTGGCTGTCTTTCACTAATAAACTACTCCTAGCTCGCTGGATTTGTAGGCACTTGCTCGCACAGCTCTCAAAAGACAGTGAGCAGGTCCCCGTTTCACAAACAGAACCAAACATGGGGAAAAAAGGCCGGTCTGCCGTCTGCTCTGCGGAGGTTGGACTAATGTTCTTGACCAAACAGTGACTTCATCTGGCTTGTGCTGCCAACTAGTGGTGACAACATGTTCTTTCCACAAGAACAGTGCAAACATACGTCACGGCTGGGTGGTGTTAGAGAACAAAACACACCTGCCCGGCTTCTTCTGTATCGCAGAGTTCGCAGAGGCTCACGGATGTTGTAGTATTTAGAATGAAGCTGTACTCAGACACGGCGGCGCACTGAGCTAAATGCTAACGTCAGCATGTTAACATGCACAACATGACAACGCAGACACCGCGCGCACACGGCAGTTTTCGGTCGTCCGTCTCACGCGCGTCCGATGGAGCAGATGCGCTTCTGTTTTAATTAAGTGAGGTGTCAAAACAGGATGCGTGACGGGTCGCGTTTTACTCGCGCAGTGCACATGTAACCGCGGCCCAAAGCAGCTTGAGCAGGTACATGTGGTCTCAATGCTCATTATCATAGTTTAGTGTGTTAGCGCGCTAACATTTGGTTATTAGCACTGAACACAAAGGACAGCTGAGGCTGACGAATGAAAATTTTGACCTGATGATGGCGCTAGAGGAAAAGTTAGAAGAGCAGCAAATTTTGTATAATTCATCCTCAGGGGGACATGAATGTCTGAACCCCATTAAAATCCAATTGTTTCTAAGATATTCTACTAAAAACCAAAGATGTCAATCTCAGAGGAAAAGTCCGGGGGTTCCCAGCGTCAGTAGGATTCGTCCTCGGAGGACCAAGGATGTCTGTACAAAATGTCCTAGCTAACCATCCAACAGTTGCTGAGATATTTCAGTTTGGGCCAAAGACTCCAGACTGGACCACAGTCGTAGACCGCCATCCCTAAAGCCATGCCGCCAGCGAAATTAGAAAGCAGTTTGATTCTTGGATCATTACCTGCTGGTACAAAACAATGAAAGGCATTAATTTTCTCCTATACTGACCTGGGAAACCTTGGAAATGGGTCGTAACTACATACTGTACGATTAGTGTGTGTTTCAGCTGCTGCTGACAGCGGAGAGGTTGAAGATGAGCTCGTCGTTATCCCTCTCAGACTTGTCCCGCGGAAACCGTCCCTTTGTCGCCATGGCGACCGCTCGATGCCGCAGCGACCCTCTGACACGGAGCCTTTACGGTGCGGCAGACCGATAAAATCTCTGATCACAGAGCCGATCTGGACGAAAATGAACCGCGGGTGTTTTTATGTGAGAGAAAGAGAAAATTTTATCACACTGCAGAGTGTTTACGGGTTTGAGTTTCTGCATAAATCTGCAGAGCAAAGTGCTGCCGCTGCCAAGGTCACAGGTTCAATTCCCTGTGAGTTCCCACTCTGTCAGGAGCTCCGGATGGAACAAGATTAGATTCCATTACCGAGAATGAAAAATAGTAAACAGAATGTACACAAATTAATGTATAGAAAAAAACCCCTATATTACTCTATATTTGAATTTGATCTAATTTTTAAATATACACAGACGTACCAACTGGCTGGCAGCCTCATACAGCACCTCCTTCTTTTTCGTACTTTTTATTGTCATGCACATAGCTTTTAAACATCATTTATTGACTTTCTTATTTATGCCTTAATTTGTCATTCTGTAAGTTTCCTACCTCTCTAGCTTGTTTCTTGCTCCGCTCTAATATGTAGATCACTCCCCGGGAGACTAATAGTCTGGTTTTAATTGAGCCGAAGACTTGGAAACTCTATTCGTCGCAAAATGTTTTTGTTCAAGCCAGAAAACAAAGTACTGGAGTGGGTGGTTTTGTATATATACTGTGGCAAATATAAAAACATGTCACTGAATGTTATACTGAGAGAAAATATTAAATCCAAATGTTTCTATTTTAAAGTAAAACCACTCCATAAGTTTCAGAGATAGATTCAGTCTCCTATTTTCAAACCTTTATATCTGCAGGGAAAGTACAGTAGAGGACGACGCGACAGCCTGCTTCACATTCACACTTCTGTTTTCAGTTTCTGCTGTTGGAGCAGCTGACATCAGCATCAAGTACTCAACCACACCTTAGCAGTAGCTGTTAAAGGGTCAATTCGTCCAAATCACAGAGATGTTTCTAACGCCTACTGGTCTCGAGCCATGCAGAAAGTTTCTGTTTTGTTTTTGTTTTATTTGTTTGAAATCTCCACCTTGTCCATCTTGTCTTCCCAGAAACAGTGTCCTCGTCACTGCGATAATCCGAAGACCTCACTGTATAATAACTCCTAATGTAACCGTGGATGCGTGTTTGCAGTGAACTGCGCATTTAGTTGGGTCACTGAGACAAACGTATGTCATTTGACTACTGAACGAAAACTGTGAGGAGTTCTTTTTGCAGATGTCTTTCGATTCTGACAGGTGACAAACGGAAGAAAAGAACAACATTAAGTGCGTCTTAGCAAGGTGTTGTTCCACCAACGGCCTCCAGCTTCAGTCAGAGATTCTCCAGCTCTTCCAACTCAGCTCCCAAAGATGTTCCCTCAGTTGGTGTTTAGATGATGGCGGTGGAGAACGCTGTCTAATACTCAGCTCCAAAATTTCTACATTTTTTAAACTTTTTTCTTCTAATCTGTCATCTGTCTGTAGTGTGTTGTGCTGGGAACGTTCTTGGATCATTAAGCTCTGCTGCTGAAAAATCTCTTCCCACTCTAGTTCATCACCAGAGACCAATGTCGGTAGCGGCTTCTCTTTTTTTGGCTGGAAACGTCACCGGTGGCAGATAACTAACATTAATTCAGTGATGGCTGGAATCAAAAGTCTGTGTGTTCTCTGGTTAATGGTCTCTCTGCAGCTGCTGTCTGCACTCAGACAAAGATTGTTTGTGAGCGAAAAGACTCATCAGACTGTGTCACCACTGTGCGACCGCCAGTTCAACAGGGACAACAGAGTGGTGTCTCATTTGAACAATCGCCCAGTTAAATTCAGAATCCGGAACATTTCATACATTCTGCTCGTTACGCGGCTGATTTTGAGGTTATGAACATGAATAACAAACTGTAGGGTTTCTGCCTTCTCAGCCACCGAAAGGTGATTGAACATCCATGAACTGGAGTTATTTGGTTTTTTAGTTATTTGCAAACGTGGAAAGATAAACCTAATTGTATTTGATAAGAGATGTGAAAGAATTCGGATTAGATATGTGGACTGGACACTGGACACGAATTCGATTAAATGCGACTGAACCCCATCCCTAAGCAGGAATGGCAACTGCGTTTATCAACTCCTTATTCCACCTGGAAATGGAAGACAAATGTATTTTATCTGCCATTTACGACTACAGACGGTGGAGGACTGATTGAAATCTATGAAATTTGGTTGAAATAATCCTTTAATGAATCTAAGCTGAACTACTGGCATTCAACATGGAGTTCATGTTAAAAGATGGAGTCTGTTTACAGGACGGAGAGGCTGAACAACCACCACTGCAGAAACTGACTGGCTGCCACTGTTGCTGCAGACGCTCACAGACATGACGTACTGCCTAGTCTGTAACCCTAACCCCCCCCCCCCCCAAACCGTGCTCCAACCGTAGCCTTCCAACCAGGTCTTAACCTTAAAACCGTCCTTAGAAGTAGTGAGGACGAGCCAGACAAAGAGAGCCCACACACAAGCCCACACACACACACACACACACACACACACACACACACACACACACACACACAAAATATGCACTAACTCGCAGAGGCAGACTCTCGCTTTTACACACAAACATGACAGGTAAGCACACACAAATGCAAGTAATCACAAGTTTAAAAACACACAATATGCACACACACACACACACGCACACACACACACACACACACACGATTGGTTTTTAATGAGGTCAGGCGCAGTGATGCTGTGAGCATGTCGGGTCCTGGTGATGTCACCCTCCCTGAGGTCTGAACCCATTATACACCATTAGTCATTATCTTATCACGCACACACATACAGTACATAAAGCCTGTCATGTAGGAACACATGACGCTTCAGAGGGACAATGTTGCTGTAAAAAAAACAAAAAACAGTAAGGAACAAATGTTCTTAACACTGCAGCAGCAAACAATGAGCTCAGCTCAGAGAGAGACTGGTCTTCACCGATTTATGAGGAGAACTCAGCTCCTCGGTGTGTGTCAGGTAACCGAGGGGACATAAGAGACAAAATCCACATGAACAAAAAGAAAAATCAACCACGCTAGCTGCCCCGTGAGGCTGTGATCTTCACTAGACGTCCACTAAAGACTTATCCTGGAGCTTTACCGCTAGTGGGGCAAAAATGTAAAGTTTGTCCTCAGTTTGTCGCCGGAGGGAAGACGATGTTGTTACCTGAATTAAAGGCCTATCGTCACACATCAACCTGTCCACTTACCATCATTCACCGATATTAGGACGTTGCCCAGGTTAGGAAAGGTCAGGATTAGGATATGTGAAACATTGTGTTAGCTCCATGCTAACGCTTTAACAAAAGTGATGGTACTCCTGTAAATCACAGTAGAGCCAGTAACACTTAGGGGGGAACTGTACCAACATGGTTTTGGCTGTGTCACTTTCTGGCCTGACCTGGCATGAGATGGTTGAGGCCATAATAATAACAATGATTCCTATAATAATAATATATAACACACCGATGCTACACACTAACATAGCACACACTGCAGTAAGTGATATCTGTGCATTAGGATACACTAATGGTATGTTAAGTTAGTGTAGACTGAGTTAAAATAAACTCCATGTTAATACGTTAGCTTACGCTGTAGTGCCTGATCCAGGCCCTCCAGAGGAGGCTGAACTGAGGACAAAGACCAGTCAAAACGTTGAAATGAAAACGAAGCAGAGATTTAAAGTGTCCTTAAAAAAACTGGAAGTGGTGAGAAAGTAAACTCAACGAGTCTCTGAAGGATTGTTAACATGCAGAAGTTATTACTGTGAGTGCTTGAACAGTTAAACAGCTCGCAGCTCAGAGTCGCCGTTAACTTCAACATATCAGAGCCTTTTATGGACCAGCTGAGTGAAACACAGCTCGGCTCAGGGGAGGCAGACACGTGCACGTGCACGTGCACACGCAGACACACACACACACACACACACACACACACTCACACACACACACACACACACACACACACACACACACGCACACACGCACTCACGCACACAGCTTTGATCCCTCTAAAATCTTGGACTCCATTCCAGTGGAGGTGGGCTCCCCTTCAGGGACCATTATCTTACACTTAAAATATAGGAGCAAAAAATATACATACATGCACCAACACACACACAAATGTGCACAGAGAAAACCCAGACTCTTTCATGGTGCAGATGCTGTATCCACACACACACACACACACACACACACACGACCGATTGGAGACACATCAGACAATCCTAATATGGCCTCTGCCGTCTCAGGCCTCTGATAGCCAGATTTAAGACTTTCTAACACACCGGCCACGTTGCATCATTTGACGCCGAGGAAGCAGCCCTGACGCAGGAGCCAGCACATGAGATCAAACTGCCGCTTCTCTGCTTCCTGTTCAGCCGTTCACTACAAAGGCAGGGACTGTGTCATTAAATGTACTCAAGACAGTCAAATACTCAACCTTCAAAAAAGAAAAAGTTGAGGAAAATCATTCAGCGATCAATAAAAGTTCCGCAATAAACTTAAATTTTGCCTTTGCCTTATCCAACCTTTTCACTTCTGTTAACACACTCAAATATTTTCATATTATAATAATATAGCACTTTTAAAATCTCATGTTACAAAATGCTTTACAAATAACAATTAAAACAAAGATACAGGAATGAAATCAACAAGATTTGATCCAGCCAGAAGATAAAAACCAAAATGTGCAGCATATAAAACATAATGAGACGTCAAGCGGAAAAGATACAAAAAATATTCAAAGGCTAAAAATGAGTTTCCAGAACAGATTTAACAATGATGATTAGCCCGAGCTCCTCAGGCAGTGGAGTCACAAACTTTAATTTTCACTTATGTACAAATGTATGAAGTTAAAGTAATTCATTAAGTTATTCTTAAATAAGTCATTTATCACGTTAAAGTAACTCAACTTGTAACCAGAGTTTTGAGTTTCCTATTGGACATTGTTTTCCAACTATGTTTAATTCTCTCAAATAAAAATGGTCCCGTCTGATCCCTCTGCAGCCTCTAGCTGTTACAGATATCGCTGTGTTACTAGGACCAGTCCAGTGGACATCTACTCTGTCTTCATCATGGTCTGCACTGTTGTGATCCGGGAGAAAACCATGGGACTTATCCGACGCACATAACAAACCTCCATCGGGTCACTGCCTTCAAATTAGAAAGGAAAGCTTCCTGGCGAAGCGCCACCCAAACACAAACTATGTTGGGAAGTAGGGTCAGCACGCTTTTCTAAACAAATTGATTTGATGAGCTAAGTGAACAATCAGCTGGACATTTACTGAACTCAACATTTTAAGTTACAAGACTGAACCCATGATTATATGTTATAAAAATGACAGCCAGAAAATTTGAAGTGGCTGTAATCAATATCTTCATAATGGCAATGTACCAAATGACAATGTAAAAGGTGGAACCTGCAGTTCCCCTCGGCTTTACGGAGCTTTACAGTGAGTTTCAGCTCATTGTTTATCAGTCTGGACCACAAAGTTACTGCTCTGGTTCACTCTCACCGCTCTCAGAGCGTCATTTTCGGCCACAGCAGGCAGATGTTTTCAGAGGAACAGCTGTAAAAAGCCCCTGTCCACTACCTGCTAAGCAGCAACCAGCAGACAGACACAGTCAGAGAACAGCTGGCGAACATGGTGGAGCATTTAGCAGCTAAAGAGCCAGATGTTTCCCTCAGGAGCTGGTGGAGACCAAAAACAGAGTTAAAAGAGGGGGGAGTGCTGGACTTGGATTCATCAGGTGACACAAACACCAGATCCAGATGAAGGATCATGTTGCTCTGTAACTGCTGGAAATAAACAACTGTTTGCTAACAAGGTGACGATATGAAAAACTGATCTAATTAGACCGAGTTATAGATGAGATAAGAGTTGATTTAATATAATTGACTATGAGATTTTACAGTGCACAGGAGTCCGACATGAAGTAACTCGGAAAGTTGGTTTTTCCACAGTCCTCAACCACTGAATGTAACATAACTCAGCTTTCTCATGTTGAAATGACTCACAGCTAAAGATTAGCAGTTATCAGAGATCACTCACTTTTGTTGACTAACAGAAAAGCTTGGTGAGTTGCCGCAACTGAACTGAATTTAGATAATTTCAGACCATCTAAGACAGTGAATCTAACTTCTACCATGTGCGTCTGCTCGTCTGCAGCCACCACACACACGCAAACAGCTGGAGATGAAAGCTGTGTGTGGTGAAGCTCCTCTTTGATCAGTCTCTGCTGCTACCACACACAGACACACACACACACACACACACACACACACACACACACACACACACACACACACACACACAGGCACCAGTAATCTAAAACACCCTGAACTGCGGTCTGAGGCAGAAAACACACAGTTGCGGTCGAGAGGAGAATTAAGAAGAAAGTTATCAGTGAAGCACGAATGAAATTGAAGTTGTCACTTTGACACCCTGGGCTTTCACACCAACAGGAGGAGGTAGAGAGTCGCAGTAAGAGCAGACAAGACACAAACGTTCCCCAGAACAAGAAGCTCCCGGTTTCTTTATGCTAAGCTAAGAAATCTGTCTCCTAGATGTAGCTTTATATTTACCGTGTCTGGACATCTAACTCTCTGCCAGAATGTGATTGTTTCCCCAAAAAGGCCAGAATTTCACAACCTGGCCACTGAAACTGGTTTTCAAAGAAAACAGTGGTTAAAGAGAGAAAAACAAAACCGAGCCTAGTGTGAAACCGGTGACAGGCTTCCTGCCAGATGGTCAAGAACACAATAAAGTTAGAGATTAAAAGAATCCCAGACTTTCTTCTGCTTTGACGAGGAAAACAAGGTCAAACTGTTGATGGAGAAGTTTGAAAGGGAGACAGTCAGCAGACACCTGAGTCCAGGTGTGTGTGTGTAACTGGGCTCTGCGGCCTCCAAGGCCGGCGAGCGGAAAAAGGTGGGACCTACCACGGCTGTGCACGCCTCCGTCGTCGTGGCTACGCGGCGTATCTCTACGGAGGGGCGAAGCCTGTGAGAGGAGGGAGGGGTCGAGACAGGAAGGAGGGGGCGAGCAGGGCAGCGAGGGCGGGGCTACAACCAGGAGGTGTGAGTGGACAGAAGTCGGTGTAGTGTGTGTAGTGGAGGAAGGCGGGGCACCAAAGTGAACCAAGTACAGCAAGGCAAAGTACATTCCATGAAAAACACACCCCGAAAACACCGACATCACCAGGACAAAGGTGCGGAAAAATGGGTGGTGGGGAATTAAACGCAGGCAGATCAATGGGAAGCAGGTATCGACACAGGAAGGTCAAATTAGAAGCGTTTAACATCGAAAGTCATGCAGCAGATCAGTGAGAGGAGAAATGAAAGAGGGAGCCGGAGAAAAAAAAACAGAAAAAACTCGTGTAAATCAGAAAAGGAAAAAGCGAAACCAGGGGATACCATGAGATGACAACACAGAACACAAAACAGCACAAAAACAAAATAAAGATTAGTGGCATTTCACAGTTCAGATCACCAAGACATGCTGTTAGCATCATGTTAGCACCATTAGCAGTTAGCATCGTTTCACACACTGGGAACAGTTAGCAAACAAATGCTGGATGGTTGCTGGCTCTAAAAAAAGCACACAACTGAGGTTTGCTTCTACAAACACAAGCAGTGACAATGACACTGCATTTAACACAACTGCTGGTTCATTTTGTGCTGATCTGGATTAACATCGCCGCTGACTGACTGACAGTTCAAATCCAAATGGACAGTCCCAGGGTTAGCTTGTGTCCCGCAAGCCCTGATCCCGGAAAATCATACTACACATCGCGGTGCTAAATAGCCATCGCACGGAACAGTGACATTTAGAAAACTTGTTAAGGGAAGAACGGTTAAAAAAAAAAAAAAAAAAAGAACTCAATTGTCCTAGCAACCGTCACGTGAAAAAAACAAAAACAAAACAAAATCAGACAGGTGTAAAAATAACAAAAAACACTGGTTACCCAGACAGAGAAAGGTCATCTCCATTAAAGTCAAAACAAACTAGAGCCAGACCAACAACTCAGCCGGGCCGATATCAGCTTACTACAGATACATCTGTAGCGGTGTAATAAGGTATGATACTGATCTCTGTTGATGAACTATTCTTCACTAACCTACTACTGAAATTACTAGTTTTTCTTAAAATCTCAAATATGATGAGCAGGTAATTAAAAACTGTAGCAACTAACACTTTCTCTATTTCCCTCATCATTAATACCAAATTGTGTAGGCCTTTCTTGGAAATATCCTGGTCATCATCAGCTAAATACCAGCTAATTTTTAAGAAATCATAAGGAAAGTTTCCAGAAAATTGGATGAAAAATACGTTACCTTCAAAATAAAGCATTAACATTGATCGATAAGTATCAAGAAATTCTGGTACAGAAATGCCAAACTGCGCTTGAGGTCATTTAGAAACAGTATCCCCACAGTTTCTTTACCGGACAGCACTGACAAGCTGATTTTTACACTGTAAAATGCCCCGGGGGTGTATCTTAGCCACACTTGCTTCAAGTGATCCGCATAAAGATTGACTGTCTATGTTTTATGTTTATGTTTAAAAAAAAAAAAATCCTTATTGCACTTTTTAAACGTCCAAATATCTAAAACATTTCAGCCTCTGAAATCCAGCGTCGGTCAGGTTGTGGTACAAAACCACGGTTTGTGAAATCAAAGACAGCAGAGGACCTGGCCCTCATGCTTGCTGTAGTCTTCTTCTTACAGCTTCCAGGCACCAGCGGCAGCACTGCTGCTGCAACGGTCGGTATTACCTTTAACGGAAGAGACCTTTCTCATTTCCAGTAAATCGGCTTTTTTGTTTCCTTACACCTGCCTTCGAATTTGGCTGCGAAAACAGTTTTTTTAATTTTTGGATGGTTGATGATTTTTGATTTGCTTTCATCTACCTCTCACTCCAGCATTCCCATCAAATCATTCATAATTCTTAGGTAAGGATATCTGATCAAAATCATGTCTTACATGTTTAAAAATATGGAATTTAGAATAGGTAGAGCCAAGATCTGTGGTTCCACTCCCACTGCTTCTACCCTCATTATCTTACACTCGGGATAATGAGTGTAAATAAACACCTGCAACAGATTGTATCATATTTGAGCATCCAACAGAAAAGTGCACCACATCAGCACGATGTGATCGGCACCATTTTACACTGTTCAGAAACGCCAATGCATTAGGCAGTAGCTCTGGTAGTCCAGGTACCCCACCCACCCTCTTAGCCCACATCCGACTCACCTGAACGGGGCTTCAGTCCAAACGGCGGGTTGGAAAAGGATGGGGCTGGAGATCTGTCATCTTGCTGTGGCAACAGAAATGGAAACAATGTGGTAAGTAGGCAGTTTCATTAATAAACACTGAAAGTATGATTAATTGAACAGACGCTGGATATTTTCTGTCTTGTGCTTCATGTGGGAGCAGTTTGCGAAGACACACGGACTTACAAATGACTCCACAGAGATATAAATGACACAAAAACACATACACTCCTGTGAAGTCCTAACAGGAGTTTAGTGACCTAAAATTAACCGCAAAATTGGCTCAAAGAAGAGCACTCCTCTATCCCTCCGTCCTGTCTTTAACCATTACTCATCTTATATAACCAACACTGACAGAGAGAGACTAGACTCATTCAGTGTCAGCACTCTTTAAGAGACTCTAGCACTCCGGATGCCTGCAATCTAACAGAATTTATGTGTTATAGACAAAGACTATGGGATCAAAGTTAATTTAAAAATGATCCTGCAGGGAAATCCTCTTATGTCCTCCACGTTAACCGGGGCCCCATCTTCACCTGGTATTAACTTATCTGGATCTCGAAAAACTCACGTTAATGCTGGTGTAAATGCACGCAGAACACGCTGCAAACAGAATGATACCGGATTGTTAAGACCAAATCTGGAGGTGGTCCGGCTCACATTGATCTCAGCCAGGGGCTTCACTGAGCCTAACAATGGTGGTCCTGGATAAGCACTACCAGGAGACCGGTTATCAACTGGCTCTGGTTACTCTGGGTTTACAATCCAGGAAGGAGTGCGTTACTGGAGTCAGAGTTCTGGATTACGAGCAACATGAGTGGAGCGCTTGATATGACATTAAGTGAAACAGTGCCGACCGCAACTAAATGGGGTTTGTTTTGGCAGCAAAAAGTGTTGAAAAATATACAATATAATCCCATAGCTACAACAGAATAAGAAGAGGTACAAACTGCAGAAAGTAATAACCAAATAAGGCTGAGGCCACATATAAGGGTATTAAATTAGAGTATTCTACTTTTCTTTTTTCTCATGGTGAACAAACTATTTTGAGTATGTGATTTACATAAAAAGTTTAAGACCGTTTCTGCTTCCAAAGCATAGAGGAGAGAGAAGAAAAGTAGTTAATGCCTGGTTATGTCTACCCGAATGCAATGCTGCCTTTGTAATTCACATGGAAATAATCAAAACTGGGTATACTTTTTATTTCATGTCACAACAAAGTCGCCTCCTGTTATTCTAAGCTGAAGCCATGGCCCTTCTTGCCCGGTTACTCTGTTTGGCTGGACAACCAACTCTAGAAATAGTCCTGGTGGTTCCAGACTTCCTCCATTTAATAATTATTGGGGCCACGGTGCTCCTGTGAACGCTCAAAGCTTTAGAAATGGTTTTTTTTATTTTTATCATGGAGGTCTACAGACGGTTCCTTGGACTTTATGGTTTGGGTTTTCATCCTGACATGCAGTGTGAATTGTGGGACCTTATACACACAGGCTTGTGCATTTCTATTCTATGTCCATCAATTCAGTTCGCCACAGGTGGACTCCAGTCTGGTTCTAGAGACATCTCAAGGATAATTAAAGCAAACAGAACGTACCTGACCACAGTTTGGAAACACAGCAAAGGGTTTGATTAATTTTGTAAATGAGAGATTTCAGATTTTGATTTTTAATAAATCTGCTGAAAGATTTTTCACTTTGTCATTATAGTCTATTGTGCGGAGACTGATAGGAAAAACAGGCAGTGGCAATTCCCCTTTAATGCCACACGGAATGCAATTTAATACCCGTTTCACTACCAGCCAAAGTATGAAAGTAGGATAAAAAAACAGTTGGGTTAATATGGCCTAGAGTTATTTATTTTCTTTTCACAATTTTTCAGCACTTAGTATATAACTCCAATCATTTCTAATTACATAATTAATGAAATTAACACAACCTGGACCCAGAGCAGCAGAAAATGGATGAAGGATTAATCAATTAAAAATGAAGATTAACCTCAGCTGTCTAGCAGTACTGACAGTGTTCGCTACAGGTCGGGTGGTGCTGACTGAAACTCAATGAAAAATGATCGAATTTTTAATTATATCGTGCTTTACTGTGCACTATGACATCTCCCGTCAGCCCACAATCAGATACAAAACCATTTTTTATAATGAATCTTACCGTCTACAGATGGCAAGAGACAAGATTTAAGACTTATATAAATTCAATTTTAAATACATTCTAAGGCCTTTTTTTTTTTTTTTGCGGAAACGAAATCAAATGCTTTTTAAGACTTTTCGAGACCAACAAATACCCCGTGCCCAACACTTTGAAGTCCGCCTCTTCCCGCTATCTCAAGCCGCCCGCCCAAAAGCTAGACAGGGACACTTCCTATGCAAAGAAAAAATAAACAGACCCAATGCAGCAGCATCGCTTCCCTAGACCTGCAACACGCCGTGTTTGTTGACATACCCGAAAGCCCTGCCTACATGATGTGCATAATAAGCTCTTATCACAATGAAGGCAGGATGGACATAATGAGAACACCTCTAAAGACTAGGTACAGATGCGAAGGCCCTGCTCAGATGGCATTTTTCAGATAATGAATCTAGATACGGATCACAGGTTAATACCAGGTAGAAATGGGGCTAGGTCTGCGGTCAACTCGTAGGGATTCAGCGTCTTGCTCAAGGACATTTCAGCAGAGCAATGTCATCATGTCATCCAAACCAAACTAACAGGGGTCAACAAAGATTCTACACAGCTGGTTTTAATCATTTGGTACAAGAGGTGAGCCAGTGCGTCTGTGTTTCTATTTTTGTGAGGGTCTGTAAGTTGTTTTTTTTCCCCTCAGTGTCTTATAAACTGTTTGTGTGTTCATTCCTTTACTTCGGAGCACTGTTAAACCAATCTGGGGAAACATTCTTCAAACAAAGCAGACTTGTTCTCGTCGTTTCTAAACCTACATTCACTGTTTGCTTCCGTGAAACACTGGAGTCCGGGTTGAGGCCGCTGAGCTGTAATGTTTACTGGCAGTGCAACGGCTAATTTACTTTCTTTCCAAGCATGACACGAGAAGATCAAAATCTATTTCATGCCTGAGAGCTAGGTTTGGAGCTGCAGTGATTAGCGTAGCTTAGCGTAAAGACTGGAAACAAGGGGAAACAGCTAGCCTGGCTCCGTTCAAAGATAAAACTTTGCCTACCAGCACCTCCAAAGCTCACTAATTAACATGTCGTATCTCGTTTTGCGGGCCTGCAACTAATGATCATTTTCATTATCGATTAACCGGCCAATTACTCGATTCCCATAATCGTTTTGCAATAATATGACATTAAATAGTGAAAAATACCTGTTGACCAAAGTGACATCTTCAAACGTCTTTGTTTTGTCTGACCAACAGTTCAAAACCCCATTTGCTTGAACAATGACTACACTGATTTTTCGATTATCAAAATAGTTGCCAGTTCATTTTCTGTTGATTGGTTGATCATTGTAGCTATAGTCATTGTTTCATCAGTACAAAAGAGGAAAAAAACAACAACAATTTGTAGTTTTAGACTGGAGTTGCGTGCTGTAACTATTTCCAAAAATGCCAAACTATTCCTTTAACAGGAGTTTTTATTTCCACCTATTAGTGCGACATAAGGTTGTGATTGAAAATACACTGTTTTCCAGGAAGTCAGAGTATTTGGTGGTGTAACACAAGAATACGAGACACAATAAAATACAAAAACAAATTCACAACTGGCACCAACACAACAGGTTTCATAAACCCAAAATCTTATTGTCAGGCAGTGCTGATTGCTTATGACGCAAACAAGACAAAGACCCAAACAGACTAACAAAATCACATATCGGCCACTTCTGCAGATGAACATGCAAGACAGGAAACTGCCAATTCACCAGCCACCAGTTTATCAAAATTGACTTTATTCAATCAAATTAGTCATCTCTCAAGAACCTCTGAGTTACTGGTGAAAGATTTGGACTCACGTGTAGCAATAAGAAAACATTTTCCCACGCTCTTCACATGTGTAGCCTGCTGCCAGATGAAACGTGACACATGTTAAAGCCGTGTGTGCTTTATTCGCAAAATAAAATGCAACCGACAGCAAACAGACACACCAGTAAAAGACTGTCAGTTTACTGGGAGACACGACTGAAGACAGTTGATGCATTCACTCTAGGGGGCGGGACAGGGCCTACATCCAGTGGTTTGATGCTACAGTATGTTTACCTTGATGGACATATGCCATTCATACTCCCGGCATGCAAGCTGGGCCTCAAACCTGGCCTTCTCTAGAATCATCTGTCTCTTCTTCTGGAACTCATAGCCACCTTCCTCCATGTGCTGCTACAGAACGCATCAAATGTTTAGGCCTTAAATATAATTAAATATCTTCTTTTACTTACCTACTTATAGGTTTTACATTGTATTACCAAGGACAAAGACACAAAACACTCACGCAAGTATAGTTATCAAGGAAAATGTATTAAAGTTTTCTACGCCGACTAGATTTAAAGCCACCATGTGTAGGATGCCCCCAGTGGTAGTACAGTAAAAAAACAAAAAAAACAAAACACTGTTACAAACAGAAATGACGGCAGATGCTGTTTTGTATACTGAATAAATTCTTGTGCGTTGACTGTTGACCCAGAATGTAACAGACTGAGGATCTACTTGGCCTTTTTATTCCCAAAGGGCGTTTTTCATTTGTTTTGACTTCTTCCATTATGGAACGGAAGAAGTGTTGTTGTTAAACATTCAAGGCATCAAACTGGGGGACTACACCTGCAGCTCATCAATAACAGATTTCTTCTTGCCTCTTTTTTTTAGCAGAACTTTGCCGTCACATACGATCATTATAGGGTCTCAAGAAAGTTTTAAATTGTTTATCCTGAAACTGAAGTTTACACCAAACTCACTGGAAGTAAAAGCCTCACCTGAGATTGACTGGCTTTCACTTTCTCATGACAATTTGGTGTCAACTATTATCATGTATGCTGATGACAAACTGCTATTCTGTGCCGCATCGTCATTCAAAGTAAGGTAAGTTCTAAAGTTCTGCACACTTTACCTTCGGTGTGGTGGCGCCGTCATCACTGTCCTGCCCACTGAGGAGAAAGAGATTGAGAGATAAGAAATAAAAACATAATATAATCAATTTTGCAGTCACAGCAGCAGGGACAGCTTCCATATTGACCGTTACTGTACATGCAAACATCTGTAACTAAAACACACAACAAGCACAAGTTGAGTCGATTTTATTTCTATAGCCCACTTGCAGTTTAACCTTTTGAAAAACATCGTCCCACCTGTGGGACACTGTGGTCTTGGCAGTGCTACTTCAGGTGTGGTTTGACCTGTACCGGACTCAATCTTCACACAACCTTGACAAACTACACACTGTTTGAAAGGTCTGATCTTTTTATAAACCGTGCTGTCGGATTGCAAATCTGTGTGCACACATTCTAGACTCATTCTGACTTTTGGTTGTAAAATTTTAAGAGTTTCCCAGTGTTGATGTAAAATTTTAAGAGTTTCCTTTCGAAGGAGATCGGGGTTATGACTGTAATTAAAAGTCGAACAGTCACCTTTTAACCTTTTATTTTGGGTACACTATTTAGGGCTTGCGCACAAAAATGGGGATGTCTGATAACAGGTTAAAAACTGCACCCCGTTTTTTTTTTCCTGAGGTAGGCCGCCGTTGGCTGGTGGTATTGCTGCAACACAAAACACACAAAAAACACACACACTCCCCCCAGGAATGCAAGTCAGAGCAGATGAACTTGACAAGACAGAGCTGTACACTCGCCAGTTTAACCCATGCCATGATCAGGTTAGTCTCACCACTAAGTTGACTGGTAATGTAGTGTGAAGCATCAATACTGTTGCTATCCTCAGGTTTATATACTGTGAGCACTGTGAGGCCTGGTCCACAGGTACACTGGTATTTTTTCAAAACATAGCTTTTTTGGCCTTTCGTACTGCAAAAACTCCCTCCAGGGTCAAGACGTTCAGAAGCTCCGTTTTCAGTGTTGATGTGTAGACAAGGGAAAAAACAGTCTTTGGCGTGCGACGTTACAGTGTGCGCCATTATCTCCTTTGTTTACATGAGGCAATTCTATGCAATGGCAGTCGTCGCCAAGGCAGTGCTCGTTTTAACCTTGCTAACAGCACTTTTTACACGTTTATTTTTTAAGCATGAAGAAGGAAAACCCCCGTTTTAATAAATACCCGTGTATGCATGGACTAGGCCTGAGAACAGTGTTTAAACTGTTAAGTGTTCTGATGCACAACTTTAGTCGGTCAGAAACAAGTATTTTCCATGGCCGTGGTAAAAATTCAGTTAACATGTGGTAAAGGAAAGACACAGAGTCTTACTTGAGCGACTCCTCCACTGTGACCATCTCCACAGGGTAAAGTTGGACTCCAGACAGATCGTCCTGATCCGTGGTGACTCTGACAAACAAAGAAGTACATTATTAAATCAACCGTTCCGTTTGTTATTCTGGTCCCACTTGTTTGACTGTTGAGCAGTAGGACGTCTTCTAAGCTTGTTAACAGATTTTGATAACTTTGTTGCAAAGTTTGGCTTTGAGCTAAGAATCGGGTGAAGAGTTCTTGGTGTGGATGCTGGAACTTTGTTAAGAACTTCTTAACACCGAAGAATGTGCATCTTTGGTTGAGGTCTGAATTCAGAGTGCTTTCTAGTGAAAAAAAAAAGCCCTTTGTTTGAGCTCATTATTACATTTACAAGAAATTGGGATCCCGGTGGTTTATTTTGAATATCAACATCATTTTGTCATGCTGTGTTCACTTCTTGTACGTCTGTTAGTGTTAAGGCAACAGCAGAGAAATGTGTTTAAAAAGAATGAAAAAAGCACCGTTTTGGTATCATATTGGCACCGTTCTTGGCACAGTCTGAATAACACTCAGCTCTAACTGAACTCACCTGCTGGGATCTTGCAGCAGCTCAACAGCCTCCTTCAGCTGGTTGATCATGTCAATGTGGAGCTCCGTGCCCCCCGTGACCTTTGACCTGTGACCACACGGACACAAAGAAAGAGTAACTTAAATATACTACACAGTGGCAATCATCAAGCGGCAATGTCGGCGCACTTGTTTAAAATGAATCAAGGACTGGCTTTTCTGAACCGAAAACCTTAAACAATCAACTGAAACAAACACGACAATCAGCACTGATACGTTGTAAAATATACAACAGTAAATACACAATAATCCTGTAAAAAGGCAGCTAGACCAAAGTAGATCCATAGAAGAACAGACAGAAGAACTTACGTTTGTTCTGTTTGCCAGTGTGAGTCTTCTTCTATCCTGAGAGGCTCGTCAAAGTCTGCTGCTGTCCGACCCTGCGCGAGCACACACACACACACACACACACACACACACACACACACACACACACACACACGCGTCAGCCCCAGCTGCGGTTGTCACATGATCCACAGACTCGCTCAGCCATTGGCCAAAATTCAGAGACATTACCACTATCCCCCCATAAACAAACACAACAATAAGGACACTGTGATAGTCTCTCTCTCCTTCATCTATTCCTTCCACCCTCAACTCTCCTTGTTTCCCACAGATGCTTAGATGGACGGATAACTGGGATGAAGCAACACTGCTATCATTTCTCTTTCAGGCCCAATCCATATCTTGTCTCGCCATCACCTATGAGGATTATCTAGATATGAGTTAAAAATTCCAGTTTGATGCGACCTGGTTCTTGGTTCTTGATGGTTTGAAAAACAGTTTTCTTAAAAGTAGAGGTTGGAAACACACCAGTAGTTTATCCAGATTATCTAAACCACTTTATTTGGAGCTCAAACTTAAATCCACGCTCCTGAAATGTGTTGAAATTTGGTGACTGCAAAGGAAAGGTGTGTGTGTGTGTGTGTGTGTGTGTGTAAACTGTGATGGATTTTTACAACCAACAGTTTGACTAATAATTTTACTGTTCGCCTTTGTTCCTCGTGAGTTCGACTAACCTCGAGGTTTGTTTCCAACTAGTCCGGTCGTCCGACTGCTCGTGTTCAGATTTATTTTCATTGATGTTGCAATTTTCCCAGATCCCAGCTCGATAACATACCAAAAGACAGTCCATTTTCAAAACTGGCAAGCACCAAAGCGTCTCATCACGTCCTCCAAATTCAACTGCAGCTGCAACAGTTACTCAATTGACTGATTAGCTGATTGAAAGAAAATGGATCTGCAACTACTTTAGTGATCAATTCATCGTTTGAGCAGCTTTTGAAGTGGAAATATCAGACGTTTGATGGTTCTAGGTTCTCAAATGTGGCAGTTTGCTGGCTTTCTCGGTTGTACATGATATTTAAGGCGCGTTGGTCGGCAAAACTAGGGTTAGAGTTTTTCTAAATCAGACAATGAAACGATTCATGGAGAAAATAATCAGCAGATTAATCAGTAATGAAAATATTTGGTGACAGCTCTACATTCAGTGACAAAATACGTTGTTTGTCCTTTCCCTCTACGACGACACATATAACGCATTTTCTGGTCTGATGCCCTCATCATCAGTAAGTAAAACCGTTTTCTGATCTTACACCACGATGGGTACGTTTGATTAGATTTAGGCATAAAAAATACTTAGTTAGGTTTACGGAGAGATCAAGGTTTGTGTTAAAATTTCAACTTTGTTAAGGTCGGTGGACCTTCGTCGCCAGGGTCCCATTAACAACCCCCTGGTTAAGGTTAGGGAACGACCCTGGTCACAGTAATAAGAAAACCAACGTTGTCTTTCGGTAGGAAACGGAAAACGCGATCTTCTGTCTCAAAGTTTGACGTCTGGTCGTCTCATCCGTGGCTCTTAAATAAGGTCACACTACTTCCCCCTTAACAGATAAGACTCATTATACCTACAGCCGCTCGAGGACTTTGGCACTTGAACGTAAGTTTATGTTTTTCTGAGGCTTTACTTGAAACGACCGACGCTGTTGTTTTCTTGGGAGGACAGTGTCAAGCATTTTGGTACCGAGTCTCAATACGCAGCTCTCCTGAATGAATCTACATCAACAGGCTCCTCAGCCCTTCGTGTGGTCCTCTTGTTTTGTGTTTAGTCCTTATTTGGTCACGGCTGAGTCTCCACAGGGACAAACAGGCTCAGTGTGATGTAACCGTCTATAACAGGACGGTCCCTGTAACTGCCAGACTTTCATGACAAAATCATCAGAAAAAACCTCTAACTCCAAAAGTAGATTCAACTCACATTAACACGAAGTGACAGTTTAGGCTTTAGGCTCCATTAAAACAAACCAAAGTCTCTAGGAGCCTAACATGACAAGCAGCCTATCTCAAGCTAGAATAAAGTAGTGCATTGAAACACAACACTTTTACGTCACCTCACTCTGAGTGTGGAGTTATTCATGAACCGAACCTTTTAATGCATCGGTCTTTAATAATAAACTGACTGCGACACTCAGACAACACGAAGTCTTGCCTTGATGTAGTTGACGAAGCGAGTGCTGAGAGCAGGGTCTCTGTAGCTGAACTGCTCCTTCAGGGCTTCTGTAGGGCTCTCCTCAATCAGACGGACCGAGTCGGAGTTTGGGTCTGCTGAAATGGAGGAGACAGGAAGCGTATGTGTCTTGAGAAGATGTGTTTGAGTCTTACGGTGGGTTCAGACAGAGAGTGACAGCGGTTTTCGCCTTGCGTTATTCACACTAACTTGACCGCTGGAGCGTTTTTGCAGTCTGTGTCCATTGGCCCCCAGAACCCAGTGTACCGACTGTACAGATGTTGGCCGTAACCTAGCTATCAACTGACACACTGGACTGTGTGTGTGTGTGTGTGTGTGTGTGTGTGTTCAGTTCAGCCTTCGACCAACCCCGAAATCACCAGAAACTCTCGTTCTTTCTGTTATTTCCCTCAAGCCTCTCTCCTTGTCCTGTCCTCTCTGTACGTTTGGGATACTAGGATACACACATTTTTCTTTTGTGTCTTTTGTGTTATTCCCGCCGCCCTGGCAAATTCGCGTCTAATCGCGTCTTTACTTTGACTCTGTATGATGGGTCATCATCTCTAAAATTCACCAACTTTCTGTCTGAACACACGGTTGGACCGACGACAGACTGAAATAAGATAAATGAAGTGGCTCTGTGGGTACGACTGGCGGGACATGTTGTTTCAGTCATTACAGAGATAAAAACACAAGTTACCCTGAAGGTTGTTTTGTAGAGCCCCACATGTAGGTTTGAGTTATTTTTATTTATTCTTTTCTTTCTGTTAACGTGTATATTTTGGTGCAGAGATGACAGGCCTCCTTTCACTCATCTCAGCTCAGCGAGTGTGACCCTCCAGCAGCTCTGACCTGATTTAGGCTGATTGAAGTCTATTTAAACTGTGCGTCTGGGGAGCTGCTGCTGCTGTTCTCTAATAGAGTTCAACAGCCCAGATACTCCCAGACACACCGCAGACACACAACTGACAGGCTGTAGTGGTTACAGAGGTCGTCGCTTCAGACATGCACCACTGTCCGTTAAGTCAGTCGCGTGTTCGATAAAGCCCCGGTCACTTCTACGTAAAATTCAGTCGGTAGTTTCACTGGGTCGGACCTGTAACATTTCTGTGTCACTTTCAACACCACACAGGTCTGAGCTGGCTGCTGTCAGACTGACACAAAGGCTGCAGCAGCTCAAGGTAAAACATGCGGGGAGAGATTAAATGCGCCTCTTGTTCCTCCCTCTACGATCACTGCAACAGATTTGATATCTCAGTCATCTCTTATGCTCGGAGAAAAGAAAGGTTCAAACCATGACACAATGTGAAATTTTGTCTTCTCAGATCAGGTCAGTCTAAAAATCTATTTTCCCTTCGCTGTGTGTCCGGGTTAAAAGAAGTTAAAAAACCCCCCTCATACAACCGACAAGTCTCTCCTTTTATTTTCACTTTTCTTTCAATGCCAGGTCTGAGGCAGAATAGTTGAGTGGCCAGCAAAACCTTTAACATACAACATGTGGGCAAATCAGAATTAACCAAGAGTTGCAACTGAACGTCCCGTATTCGCTTTCTAATAACATCGAATGATGAAACCGATGCGAATGAAGAAGAGGAGGAGGCAAACATCTGTCGCTGGCGAAGCAGCCTGACAACAAACAGAAAACACTCCTCCCCCTTATCATAACATTTTCATTCACAGTTTGCTCTCTCTCCCTGTTTCTACACTGCAGAAAACATCAGTCTAACAAGCTGTCGAATCTCATTAGTGATGAAATGATTAGATAATTAATCAATTAGTCTGCCAGCTGAAAATTAATCTACCCAATTAATGGGAGTCATTCATCAGGCAGAAATCCCAAACATCCTCTGGTTCCAGCTTCCCAAAGGTGAGGATCTGCTGTATCTCTCTGTCTCCGTTCCCTGTACGTCCAATGTCTCTGGGTCTAAACTGCTGCTCGAAGGCTTCTCATTTGTCCCCAGTTCACTTTCTCCTGCTTGTGGAACTTAAAGTTAAGAGATGTTTCTTTGTGTGTGTGTGTGTATTACCTGTCAGGGAGCTGATGTGTTCACTGGAGTCGTCTTTGCTGATTCCCTCCTCCTCTGTGATGTGGCTCATCGGCACGTTGAGACTCAGACTGTCTTCATCTGACGGCTGCAACAAACAACAACGAGCTGCAGCATTAGAGTTGAATGAATCAATCAGTGAGTCAATCAACAGAAATTCAGTGGACAGCAATAATAATCAATCACTCATTTTAAGTTTTTTATCCGGTAAAATTGCCAAAAGTCAAAGTTTAATAACCGTCACCTCAGGCTCTGTGAAACTGCAACCATCAGATCCTCACATCTGAGGAAAATGTTTTGGCATATTTGCTTGAAAAGTGACTAAAATGATTAACTTTCAATTACTGCTGATCCACTAATGGATTAATTGACTAAACGTTGCAGCAGTCACATTTATTTGAAAAAAAAAAAAAAAAAAAAAGCCCGTAAATCATCAGATTTTTAAATAAAACTTTCGATTAACTGAGCTTAACTGTAGTTTCGTCAAATAAATGAGTGAAACACATACAAACGGTGGAGAAATTGATAGAGGGATGAGACAATTTTAAGGACAAGTCCGTTTCCCATCGCACAAACATTGTGACAGCTCAGGGATTTCTAAAATAATCCATCTTCAAAGTTCCTACACACACGGCTACACTTACTGAGACGATGGAGTAAAAATAATTATGTCCTTCACACGAAGGAACACAGACATGTTAAAAAGTGACACATTTAAAGGGAGAAAAAGAAACTTAGCTGCCGGGGAAATGACAAATGGAAGATTTAACACTGACAGAAACGTAGAAGAACGCACACATAGCATATAGAGACAATTATACAAAGACACACAAAAGTCACACTCGGTCTCAGTACCTCAGTAGCAGAGAGTCTCTTGTCTCCGTTGTCGCTGCCGACTCCTGAGTCGCTGTCCTGCTTCTTCTGCTGCTCCATGTCCTCCACACTGCAGACACACAACACAGGTAAGACACCTGACACACACAGGAGGGGCGTGCGTGCGTGTGTGTGTGTGTGTGCGCGAGCTAACGAGTCAGCGAGCCGGGGTGAAACCGAGAGAGCAGAGTCTCCTCTCTCTGACTCCCCCCTCCCTCACCCTCTCTCCGTCAGGCTGTGTTCACGCTGCCGTGGAAATTCTGATTTCCTCCTCAGATCTATTCTTTTCTTTTATTAGTGACTGTGACATGTTTTCCATGTGGCTGATTCCACCATCACTTTTCTGGATCCTTCGCTATGGAAAAAAGGCTCCACTCTCCTTTTAGTATTTTATCTCACGTCATGTGCGTGGGCTTTTTTCTTGTCTATACATATTATATATTTACTTCCTTTTGGATCCTTTTCGCTATGAAAAGCTCCCACTCTCTTTTTAGTATTTTTATCTCACGCATGGTGCGTATTTTTTTTTTTCTCCACATATATTATATATTATATAAATACTCAACATTATTACTGAAGCTTTTTTTCTTCAATACATCCTACAATTATGAGAAATACATTATTCACAGCCTCTGCCCGGCTGAAGTCCGGGGTCCCTGCCGTCCCACCCTAAAATCCTGTAGCAGCTACATGAATTTCCACGTCTTACCCGCAACACTTCGATCTTCCGCGATGTGAAAATAACACATTTCCACACAGTCAAAGAAACAAATGAATTCCGGTCACTGTTTAGTAATAAATCTTCGCCACCGAGCATCTGTCCTGCCGCTGGCAGCTCCGTCAGCTGAAGAGGCAGTAGAGGAGGTCGGACCGGCGTCCGTTACAGGAGCAGTTCAGCTGAATTCCGGCTCAGTTCAATACATCAGCTAAATCAGAACCGTCAGCGCCAGAGCTGAGACAGAACGCTCTGCACCGCATCACGCTGAATTCTCCCTTCTCCACATAACTTCTCTTTTTCCAACAGTTTTGTAGTTAGGGGGGTTTGAAGACAAGACGTTTGTAGAACTGCGTTGCTCTCTGTTCAATGACACAGCTGAAAACAAAAAAGTGCAGTGATTCGACTGATGAAATGAGGTTTGACTTTGGGTTTTGGTTCAGGGGTCAGGTCGCTGTTTCGGCTGAGCTTAGTCCCTGGTCGCAGAAAAATGGCCCTATTGGACGATCCCGCTTCAGGTGTTTAAAGTTAGTTTGTGGCATTTCCTGTCTGCGTTTTCTAAGGTTGTTGTGACGGCTGAGCCAACAGCAGTCACAACAACTTCTGTGCAGACACAATAAAGCTTCCTCAGATTGAATGCTCGTCTCCACTGTCCAACTACCTGCCTTCTGATACCTAAACAACAGCATAGGGCGCGTTTAGCCAAGCGACCCTGCTGAGTCTGGTCCGAGAAGTGAGCTGCCATATGATTGGTTAGCCATAGCTTCATTTCTGTGTTGGTCATTGGTTGTCAGAACATTGTCAGGCAATGTAACTTATGGACCGGATACCGAGGTTGCTCATTTTCTTATGGAGGAAATTTTCCACGAAATCTTCCTGAATATTGTCTCAATATGTCAGAATTCAGCACCAGAGTCGGATCGGAGTCAAATATTAAGACGCAGAACATTTGGACGACTCTAGGCTGCACTGTGAACGCAGCACTATGGCAGCCTCCAATTAACCAAACACTAACTTGAGCTGTAATTGCTTGCGCATACATGCACACACACGCACACACACGCACACACACGCACAGTATTTTCTAGGCTAGGACTACATTAACCCTCTGTGAACAATATTCCCACTCCTCTCCTCTAACGGATCATTTATTCCTGCATTTTGAACTGAATGAATGAATTTCTACTTGATCTACAGTCACAGAGCTGCTTCACGATAAACTACACTGGTCACATTCCAGTCTGTGTTATGACCATCTAGAATTCCCGCCTCCGCCAACCAGTCGAGCTGCAGTTTGCCTCCAGGTCTGTCCAGACTCACATAACATATGAAGACTTTGACGGAATTTAATGAAAGGTACTGGGTGTATTTTATCATAATTAGCATAAGAGTTCTTGAGTTATGGCCAAAAACGTGTTTTGGGAGGTCACCGTGACCTTGACCTTTGACCTTTGAGCACCAAATTCTATCCAGTTTAATCTTGAGTCCAAGTGGACGTCTGTGACAAATTTGAAGAAATTCCCTCGAGGCGTTCCTGAGATAGCGTGTTCACGACAGTCGCCGGAGAGGAGACATGATGAGGGTTCATCAGTCCCTCTGTGACCTCTGACCCCTGACCTTCTCGTCACGTTAGTGATTTAAAACACAAAGCTTATCGTACACTGACAGTCATCACGTGCGTGCCGGGTAATACAGACGTGACCAAGTGCAATGCTCTGACAGCAAATGTGATGAGACGATCTGTAACTCAGATGACTGTGTCGTTTTATTTTGGCGGGGCACCTGCGGAAGAACGATCCTCCTCCTTCCCAGCTGAAGGTGAACTGAGCGTCACTGTGTTTCGCTCTTGTCTGGTTTTCTTTTTAAGGTCTTTGTTTTAATGGAGTTATAAAAATAGCATCAATCTGTTCCCGGCTTCCTCTGGAGTGAGACGAGAGGAAGAACGACTACACCTCACCAAACTATTTTTATTAACTCTTTCAACATTTAGGGAGACTTTGTGTTACATAAAACAGTCACTTGGAGCCACATGTCCAGTGGCACGTGAATAAACCTAAAGACAAAGGTTTTAGAGAAAGAGAAAAGAAGATTCAAGGGGAAATACAGCAGAGGAAGAGAGAGGGAGGAAAAGGAAGGGAAAAAAACTGAGACCTGAGAATAAAGACAGTGAGACCGAAAACCAAAGAAAAGCACAGCGGGGATAACGGAGAGAGAGGGGGAAGACGAGTCTGAGGAAAATTAGAGAAAGACACCTCAAGAAAAGAAAGGCAAAAAGAATGTGTATGCAGAGGACGAGTGTGTGCTCTGCAGGAGAATAGGAACCATTTTTCCTGCCCACGTGCTGGGAGTGTTTTATGTGGGCGGACATTACAGCGTTCAACATCCTCTGAGAGCTCAGGCTCCGTTTCAGCTGAATGACGGAGAAATTACAGCGGCAGCCTTTTTCTTTTCCTGTTTATTCCCGTCGTTCTCGTGCTCCCTCCTTCTTTCCAGCCTCCATTGAAAACATCAGTTTGTTTTTTTCTTCCGCCGCCACTTCCTTCATTCAACCCTTCACCCCTTTAGTCATTTCCTTGTTTATTAGCCAGACTCCGGGGAGGGCAATGTCGTCCAACTGGAACATTTCAGCAACTATTAGACGCACCGCCGTCAAGTTTGGTAAAAATGTATTCACACCTCCCTGTGATGACCCCCTGGCTCCCCCTCCAGCGCCACCATGAGGTCGACATTATTATATACCAAGCATGAGGAACAACTTTATTGTGAGACCAGCACATTTCTGCTTCGTGGCCTTCATCGGGGTCGTCAAGACGTACGGTCTCTCACGTGCTGCTGGAGTTTCGACCTCCTCAGACTTTCAGGTGACATTGGGCCAAAAATCCCTGTGCAAATATTTGAAATATCATCAGTCACCTCCCAAGTACCATGTCCACATCGAGACAAGTACAGGAAGCGCTCTTGCTCCCCATGCTTTATTAACAATATGTTAGGAGCTGACTGGTGTGTGTGGACTTGGTGTAGACAGTTATCCCAGCCAGCTTGCACTCTCTAATATTTATTCATAACCTTGCTTCATCTCTTCTGCAGGCAAATGTACTCGAATTTATTGTTTCACTATTGTAGGAGTAGCCTCACAACAGTGCTGCCTCTGTAAACTTTCGGCAGCTCTTATGTGCAGATCTTACCACACCTCAATAAAAATGTATGGATATATACATACACACATTGTGTATATATACGAAAATGAGTAGAGGCAGTGCAGTGTAGGACATGAAACTTTTCTTTTTCGTTGAAATCATTAACATCATCTGTTGACTTGGTTGAAAGCTCTAAAAACAGCTAGTTGGTTTTTTCCCTCAGAAGATTCTGTGCGTGGACCTTCGAGTTGACTGTGTTTAACAGGCGTAGAGTTGTGATTAGGTCTCATCATCAGAGCCCAGCCAACCTGCCATCGTTCACCTGTCATTTCTATCTTCATTCCCTTCGTTCTTTCTCAATTCTGTCACTTTGTTTTCTCTTCCTTTCCCCATTCGCTCGCTCCCTGTTTGTTCCGTCTTAGGTTGATTGTTCATTTGTTCGTTCCCTCCCTTGTTTTTCCTTTGTCCGTGCGTTTGCTCTCTTTCCTTTGCTTGTTTCGGTGTTTGTGCATTCCTTCCATCCTTCTCCCATTTCTACAATTGCTCCAACAATTGTTCCTTTGTTCCTACATTTTTGCTCCTACACTTTTCTTTGTAGCTACTTTCCTCCATCTCTTACTTTGATCATTCTGCTGGATTCCTTCCTTCATTCCTCTGCTCATAATGTCTACATTTGCTCCTTGTTTCTTTCCTTCATTTGCTTTCATCCGTTCATGTCTTCTTTCGTCCATCAATCATAAGTAATATCTCACACACTGAAGACTGGATTTTGGCCTGACTCTGCGGTGAACTTCTCTGATAGTAGACAGACTGCCAGTGTGACCCAGCAGGGAGCCAGAGGACAGATCAGTTTCAGCTGACTAATGGAGGATTTGGCTCCGGACTGAGAAACGGAGGAAGCTTAGATCCAAGATAGCCATCCTGGTCCAGCTCAGGCAGTTTCTATCCCTAAACCAAACAAAATAAATGGCTTTGGGGTGATGTAGCTTGCTTCTGGCTGCCATGTTGGAGATCTTCAGCTAAGAACAACTGAGAGAGAACAACTGAGAGCAAATATAACCTGTAAGTCCCAAAAGTCTGGAACAAATACGGTAACTTTCAAATTATTTTCGGCCAGGAGCTGATCGTGTCGCCACCGTGACAGAGGGCGGTTTGGACTTTAAACTGTGTCGGCTTACTCGATAATCGGCAAGTTAACAAAAACCAAAAAGCAACTTTTTCAGGATAAATGAGCAAAATCTATACAGGCTACAGCTCCTTAAGCTCGTTTTTAAGACCACTTCCTATAAAACTGCTGAACTGAACTGAAGAACGACAGACAACACAACAGACAATTTCCGCTTCTTTTTGGACTAAATTCCGCAGTATTTTGGTCCGTTTTGGTAATAAATACTACGATACCCATTAACCTCAGCTGCCGATGCTACAGAGGAGAATCCAGTTAGAAGAACAAATTACAGCTGCAGCAAACTCAGAAGACTTTTTGTTCCAACCGGAGACAAAACATGTCACTACAGTTGCTGAATTCCTCAAACGTGACGTAGAATCTGCAAGTGGATCTGCCTTTAGCTACAGCTCATCATTAGCAGCTCGCATAGCAGAGAATGAAGTTCTGCGATTGGATGCTTCTTACTGAAATGCACCTTGGTAACGGTAGTTGACTTAAAGGAACAGTTTAACATTTGGGGAATTTGCTCATTGGTGTTCTCTCTTAGGGTTAGATGTTCAGATTGATACCGCACAGCCAACAGCCAGACGCCTGGAGCTCTATTTTAGGAGGCTGTTCAGAGAAGCCAAGATTCTCAGATACCCTAGGAGAAATAAAAATGTTTTGGTTTTGAAAAAATTGCTCCTCTTTTAATGTGCTTTCACTCTGAAGCTGCAGAACTTCTCTGCCTGCGTTGCTCAGGGACGACGGTTTGGAAAATCTTTAAGAGGCGTAAAGACCGACGGGCCAAGTAGAGTTCTACACTTTTCCCGTTAGGTTTCACTGATCCAACTATTGCTGTGATAATAGTATAGAAACAGACGAAGGAAGAGAGACTGTAGCACTAATGCAGAAGACAGTTGCTGCCCATTGGGCGATATTTTAAGTTACCACGGTGACTGACCTGCCGGCGGTGGGCTGTGATAGGCTGAGTCGCTCCATGACAGGCAGGTAGAGAGAGTCGGGCATCTTCTCACTGCGACAAGCCTCGATGCTCAGATACTTGAATATGTGAACTTTGCCCTTTATACAGATCTGAAAGGGGAAAGAGAGATTAGATCAGGATCAAGTGAAAGACAAACCGTTTGCTCTTCTTCCACCATCTCGGCCCGTGTTCAGCCGACTGCTGAGTCACTGAACCTGTAAGTTACTGCAGCTGGTACTCAGCGTTCCCCGAGTGTCTTTTGTCCTTCGGCCTGCGAGACAATGCAGGACGGTACGCACACTTTCATAGCAGCTCTCTATAAACCCCGGTGCTGTGTATAGCTGATATCAGTTATGGCTGATTGCCCACTGTGTCGTGACACTATTGTTTTTCTAAGGCTAAGACATCATCACAGCGTCAAATCCAGCCCAGCGCAGGTATGTAAGTGTATGTAAATTAGGATTTGTTTCAAATCATTATCAATACAATCTATTATATATTCCTCATAACAATATATGTATCAATATGGGAAAGAACAGTGTTCCTGTGTCACATGAGACCAGACACCACATTTTTTTGTGGGTCATGGTAATATTATATCATCACACCTGTGTCTGCCCGACTAAAGCACGGCTCCAGTGTGAAGACGTGGCTGATGACATTCTGCAGTGTTTCTATTGACCTTGTGCCTCCAGCAACAAGAAGGTGCTCCGACCTCCTGTCCGACTTCACTGAAGTGTGTTGACAGAAATCTGCTGGTCGTGATCAACTTTACCTGCAGTTTATCAAATATCTGAGCAGTTTTATAATCTAACGTACAGCGTGAAGGTCTGACAGAGCTGGAAAGAAAACGAGAGACTCTCTTCTATAGCAGTCTGACAAACTGCTCTGGGATCAGCTGGTCATCCTACTGTTGTAATTGGTCGTCAGAATGTGTTGTGTGTTTGTGAGTTATTATGGGTTTATAACAATACATCGGGACAGAAATTGTCCGAGTGGTTAAAAATGCAGTTAAACTGGAAATGGACAAAAAACTAACAAAAAAAGTGGCGGGAAGCATAAGGTCAGTGGTGTGTGATAGTGTTGTGTGTGTGTGTGTGTGTGTGTTTACTTGTGCAGGTGGACTCTGCAGTGGGTTGTTTTCTAACTGGAGCGACTGGAGCTGCTTCATCTTCCTGTAACACACTGGGATGGTGGACACCTTGTTGCAGGAGAAGTCAAACTTCACCAGAGGAAGTTCGGCCAGGTCTGAAAGAAGACACGCACGCGGACAGACATTAAAGTCAGTTCAACAGCTTGTGTTCTCTCTTCCCTGTGAGTTTTTAGACGAGATTAAATTCAGCCTTTCTGAAATTCAGTATTGCGAGTTCACCTACTGTAATAGCCTGAATATTAGATGATCATTTTCCTGGGAATTACGTTTGAAAATGTGGGGATCAGGGATACTTAACATTATGAATCCACAAAAGCAGATTTTTTTTTTTTTTTTTTTGTTTAATGGAGAAATGATTTGTTTATAGCCTTAATCTTGCTCAACTAGTGAGTTTCTTCAGTACGTTTACAGCGAGTCTCTCAGCGTTAGTCAGCATTCAAAAGTTTTTATGAGGCCTCATTTAACCTGCATGAGTTTCCAACGGATCATGTAACACGTTTTGCTGCCAAAGGGGAAATAAATTCCTGATAAGTGAAAACGTGTCGAAAGAGTCGTCTGATGTCTTAACTGCGGGAACCCACGGGGGACGGAATCTTCGGTCCATCGACCGAGAGTTACCGCTGTCACCGAAGTTGATGATGACGAGCTCAGAAAGACTGAAAAACGCAAACTGCCGCAGAAAATCATTCAAGATCCTGAATCATTCTAGAACGTATTTCACTGAGATGCTTTAATGGAAGGATTCGACGTTTCACCTAACGAGAGAAAAAGCTTCAAGAACAAGCTCTACCTTCTTCTTGGATTAATGGTATCTCATGAAACTGTCCCAGCAGGACGAGTCTGAAAGTGTTTTTTATATACAAAAGGTTTTTTTTCCAAAAACAGGTGTTGAGAAAGGAGGGAATCATGTCAGTAAGAACAACTTGTTGGTTGCCAGGTTTTGGAAAATCCTCCTCCAGTACAACAATCTGTCTTTTTACCTTTGTAATTCATCAGGGAGACGCCTCCAATGGACTGTTTGTCTGTTTGGACCAAAATACATTTATACTGATTATTAACATTTCTAACTGAAGACCAGATGACTTATAAGAAAGCATGAAGACCGTGAGGTACTTATTAATGGTTTACCAACATTTTTAACTGTATTATTACCCAAAGCCATGTTATTACCAAAATACCAGGTTTCAACAATGATGCACGAATCTTTATTTAACTTCGAAATGTCATAAAAACAGCTTTCACCATCAAAATTTCCCATTTACTGTGTTGTTCTCTCTACATTTGGCCTAGTTTAATTTTTGCATGCAGACCAACAGTGAGTCAGACTGTATGTTTATGTTAATAAATGTTTACACCATAATAAATCTGAAAGTCTGAAATGTTAATAATCATTTTCTAAATGGATTTTGGTCCAGATGTCCTGAAGCCCTTTTCCAGAAGATAAGTGGTCAACCAGTCCATTGGAGACGTCATAATGAATTAAAGGGATAAAAAGACAAAGTGTTGTGCTGGAGGAGGATTTTCCACAACCTGGCAACCCACAAGTTGTTCTCATTAGTGGCTTATAACTGATCTATAAAGCATTAGTAAAGCGCATATTGATTAAAGCCATTAAAGCTCATAAACCCTTTATAAATGGTCCCTCATCAGAAAGTGGAACCAACCTGTTACATGAGCTGAATGTCTAGAAGAGTGAAACTCCCGCTGCTGCATTTTACACATCTGCAGTGTAAAATCTACACAAACACACAAGCACGTACAAACATTCACATGGCTGAAACCGCCGACATGTTTCCCATCACACAGAACAATGCAGCTGTTGTTATTTTCAGAGGAGGTTTGTAATTGTTAGCAGCCGAGTGATTCAGTGTTTCTGTTCATGTGAACTTCATTCCTCATTAGAACTAAAATACCTGGAAATAAGCCTTTTTTAATTGTGCTCAGCTGGAGTCCCTGAGCTTTAACTTAATAAAAGACCCCGTTTAATGTTCACTGCAGCTTACAGTTACAGTCAATGTAGAAACCTTTAGACGCGCGTATCGATGACCGAGCACTGAACGTTACACAATAAATGTACTAGTAGGTGAGAAGGGTGAAAAGGACGATCGCGTCACCTATTTTCTAGTCGTGTATCGGACCATAGTTGATCTGTGGTCCGTACAGAACCCCCATACAGACACACCTCTCTATGAGAGTTACACCGGCACAAATCTGGCACAGGTACTGATAGGAGTGTTCTTTAAGTTCTTTAAGTAATAAATGGAAAGCAAAGTTATCTCAAAGTTATTTTTGTCTCCCTCTTTTTTTTTCTTAAGCTGAAAAATGATCTGACCCGTGACTCAAAAACCGCGACTCGATCCCAACCATGAGTTTTGTGATTTAATTTCATTTCATTGGTATACTGTAACTGTAAAACGTGAAAAGCATGGGCGTAGTGTCAGTGACGTTAGTGACATCTGAATTTCCGGGAGAATCGGTTCCTTCCCCGGAAACAGTGCATCTTCACAGGAGACCTCAGGCTGCACTAGTACGTAAAACCAAAACTCCCAAAGGGAAGTAATCACAGCATTTCACGAGACCTCTAAAGAAATGGTTTCTTGTCAAGAGTTAGATGAGAAGACAGATGTCACTCTCATGCTACAACCAGCAGCCAGTTAGCTTAGCTTTGCATAACAACTGGAAACAGGGGGAAACAGCTAGCCTGGCTCTAACCAAATCCACCTACCAGCACCTCTAAAGCTCTCTGGTTAACACGCTACATGAATCTCGCATGTTTAATCCATACGACAAAGTAAAAACACATGACTGCTGTTTTTCTCCATGAAGGAGCAGGATACAAACTTTCGAGACTACATGAGCTGAGTGTCTCCTTGGAATGAGACATCAATAGTTTTTTAAGTGACTCCTTTACTGACTGAAAATTCATCATCAACATTTTGATCATCTGATTTAGTCATTTATCAAACAAAAATGCCAAACATCCTTGGCTCCAGCTTCTCAAAGGAGATGATTTGATGCTTTTTCTAAATTTAACATCTTTGAGTTTTGAACTGTTGATCAGATAAAGACGTCGCTTCTGACTCTGGGAACTTGTGATGGGCATTGTTACTATTATTTCAACATTTTAAATAAGAAATAATTAAACAAAAAATAACTGGCCAATCAATTGATTATAAAAATAATTGTTGGTTGCAGATTTTCTGTGTAGTATTCCTTTAATCTGTGTCTGTGTCCCTCCTTCGATGTAAAAACATACTGAGTGTATTTCCTGGCTGTTTCAGGCATTCTTTAAATAAACCCGACTTTGCTAGATATATGTATGAATGTGTGTGTGTGTGTGTGTGTGTGTGTGTGTGTGTGTGTGTGTGTGTGTGTGCGTGTGTTTATATGATTTGTTTAACATTCAGCTCCCCAGACGAACACTAAGACAAACAGTACAGACTGACGTGTGTGTTTTTGGACAGACACCATTAAGGCAATCATTTCCTGCAGACTGCCAATGATGCGTCACAGAAGGGCCCATCAATTCCGACAAAACGATCATTACAGACGCTTCCTGACAGACTCTCATAATCAAAAACACTTGTAGGCGGTAATAATGTCGGCTGAGCAGCCATGATAGAGGGAGGACCGGCACCAGAGAGCATTCCTCTGGTTACTGGATAAAAAAAATATATCCTAGATTATATTATATACAAAACATAATCACTCACACTGCTATGAGGTCACCGAGGACAAATGTTTCAATGTGACCCAAAGTGCTCTGTCAAAAAGCTCCACAGAAACTGTGTTTTTGTTGTAAAGCAGCCACACTGGAGTAGTTGGTCCAACATTAGCGTGCTAACATGTTTACAGTGATGATGGTAGCAATGCTGTCGTCACAATCTTAGTCTAGCATGTTGCAATACTTGGTCATAAACCAAAGTATTGGACAGATTCAAACTTTGACCTGATGATGCCGCTGGAGCAAAAGTCAGGGGATCACCTAGGTCGTTGCAAATCATCCTGAGGTGAACATGAACACCTGAAACAGAGATGCAACAACAATAAAAATACGCTGGACTGGTATTGGTCCGTGATGGGAATGTTCCACTCGAGATACAGTTTCTTAGTCAGTGTTATAACAAAAATTGACTGTTTTCCAACACAGTTTTCCACACAGGGAGGTGTGTAGACTTTAAAGTGAGATTTTAAATTTGTATGGGATCTCCTACTCAGTGTTGGCAGAAAACCTGAGTTGTGGTATCAGAATCTGTATCAGGAGAGAACATTTTGGATCGGTGCATCACCTAATCTAAACCAAATTCCGTGTGGTCACACACACACACTGGCTAGAATGGCAGAGCATCTCCGTAGATCTCAGTCGCATGCTGTGGACACTTGTTCAGCTTGAGCAAAGCTTTGGTGAGCAGGCATTTGGAGAAAGGAGATACACGGTTTTGTCGGATTGCACGGCGTACTTGTCAGGATTGCCAGATGGTAAAGGGATCGCAAACGGGATGCTTTAAATTAAAGAGCAGAGTCATCTGTGCTGATTAACAGTGATCATCATCACAGTAACTTAAATATAAGCTGGAGAAAAAAACATCAGCAAACGTCTCTTCAGTCGTCGATCTGATCGCCGATTGGCACAAGCCTTACTTTGTACCGCATTTTTGTGCTAATCCATCCAATAATTGTTAGGATATATCAATCTGGACCAACCGACCAATAGGCCCAACATTTCCATCCCCAGAGCCACGGCACTAGTGTGGTATCGCTACAGCTAAAGTGGCAAAGTGGCTCAAAAAAGTGTAAAACTTATCTGAGACAGTTTAATTTTAAAACGGTTTATGATGATATTATGATGATACACTTTGACTTTGACTCTTACTGAGAGTAACATCAACATCAACATCAACGCTGGCTGTTGGGTGGTGTTTATATATTCTGACACAAATGCAAAGTCTATTTTTTGGAAAACTAATGCTAGTAATTATTCTAGCTGTTTATCAAATGACTTGTTAACTCACAAAGGAGAGGAATGAAATAACGTCAATAAACTGCATGCAGTAGTGAAGCAAGACAGAAAAGTGCTTCTGTATTACTCTTAATTCCTGTTACATTCGTATGTTTTTTGCTATCATTGTTGTAACCGAAGCATCTCGCTGCCATTGTGATTTTTCTGGCTTCGAGGAACATTTTTCCATCAGCCCTGTAGATATGATCATCAGATTTGTGTTTGAACCTCTAACATTAGACTCCTGCCACCCCGAGCTTGGCCGACCTTTAGAAACCACTAAAAACAGTCATGGTGGTCTTATCTCAGGGGCTCTCCGGTGCTGGAATGAAGTCTGCACAAGTTCAACAAATATTAAATCAAAAACAACATCCCTCCCTTTGTCAGGGCTGCCTTCCAGTCTGCCTGTTCTAAGCCTCCCTGTCCTGTGGCATCAAACTGTTCAGCCAGATCAAAGCTCATCAATCCATCCAGGAGATGCTCATAATAGTGAGCGACAAGCACATGCCACGTTAGGAAAATACAGCAATAAATCAAGACAGTCTGAACGAATTGAGGCGCAAGGGTAGAGCTGGATGAATCATTCAGAAAACAGTCTTCAGTCATTCATCATTCTCATCGCCTATCAGCAGGCTTGACATCATGTTTATCAAACACCCACAGTTTTTTTGTTCCTGCCTCTTCACAGACAATAAAAATATATCAAATCCAGTTTCTATGTTTTCTATCTGTTTTAGAATTTAAAAAATATTTCAGTGTACAAAACATAGTAAGCCGCTGAAGTTCATCGTTCCGAAGGAAGGTGAAATGGGAGAAATATCGCAGTATGCTGACAGATGTTCTGCAGCAAATGAGGGCAAATGGGGCCTGGAAGTCTCATTCGTTATTTGGCTGGTCACACCAGACAGCAACACAGCAAATGTATTCCCCATGAAAAGGGTGGTGCTGGAGGCTTGTGACGAGTTGCAGGTAGTGCAGCGGCTATCGTCTGTTGTGGCCAGTTTTGTTAGTGGCATGATGGCCATGAAGAGGGAAGCTCCATTGGTGTTGCCTCTCAATCACCGGGGAGTTATATAAAATTTAATGGTCCAGCACGAGGTTAGTTCTGTGGAGACGGTTTGCAAATAGTCAGCGGCACAAGTTCACCCCACAGTTCAACTCTACAAAAAAGCTCTGCTTGAATTTGCTTCACTGCCACAGGCAAATACACAACAAGATATCTCTACAACTACTGGTCAGGCTACTATGTAATTTGGTATAAATATTCATTAGGATGATCTTTAATTTATCCCGCTTTGTTAACTGCCACCATCAGACCAAAAGTTCTACTTGATCAACAGTTTGGTTCATGCCAAGGTAGCTTGCAAGAAACTGTCTGGCTTTGCATTGGGTTCCCATGGATACAAATATATTCTGGTGTTGTTGGTAATTATCTTCACTTTTCCTTTAGCACGTCCAGCAGGCCACATTTCCTTCAGTTGGATGCAAGAAAAAAAAAAAAAATCACCCAATGACCTTTTCTGTAGGACGCTCTTCATGCTCTTAGACTGCTGCTAGACAGGTAGTGACCAGGTCTGTCCAGTGGCCTCCCCAACACCCGATTCAACTCACCACTAGGTGGTGTTCAGTTGACAGGTTTGCTCCTTCCCACCTGAGTGTTCACAGATACAGCCAAAGATCTGATTATATAACTACAAAGTCCACTTATATGGGCCCAGGTCAAAGTGGAGGTATACAGGAGACATCCCGATCAGATGCCTGAACCGCCTCAATTAACTCCACTCAACGCGAAGGAGCAGCAGTTCTGCTCTGAGTTCCTTCCAGATGTCTGATCTCCACACTCTGTTTCACAGGGTGAGCCCAGCTAACCTGCATACGAACCTCATTTCATGCAACAGTATCCAAGAGTTCTTTCTTTCAGTTAAGATCCAGAGATACTCAAACTTCCTTCACTATAAAGTCTTTGGTCCAACATGTTCAGGCAACCAGGTAATCACTCAAACAAGCTGCTTGCTGTGGACAGTCCCTGACTACCACAGGATTCCAACAACAAAGCACCCCATCTGATTCAGGCAAGGCAGGTGGCTTGTGCCGATCAACCTCCTCCGGATTTCTCCATGCGGGAGGTGGGAGTGCCTTATGTTCCTGATTTTTATGTTTTCCCACAAATAACCTTGTATGTTTTCTCAAGAGTCAGTGGGGCCATCAACAAACAAATTAAATGTAAGTATTACTGTACAAATTTACAGCTTTAAAATGCTTCCTTACTAGGAGTAATGATTCATATTCCTAAAACACTGGGTTCAAAATAGTTCATTTGGAAAACACAAATGATTTAAATTTTATTTAATTGAATAATGAGATTAAAATGATCATTATTTCATTATGTTGGATCCTCAACAGATCTTGATCTCACATACTGGGACCAGAGAGAGTATGTCTTATCAACTGTCAAGCCCCACTTTTCACAGTTGGTCTGGCGGTTTTCACTGGCAACCCTCCAGTCGCCAGCCTGCCTCGATCCAGCCTCAGCCCATCAACAGACAGACAGATGAGCTCCAGAGGTTTGTGGTTGTCAGTGATCTGTGTGTCGCTGACTTATTTCAGATCTTTGGGGACTGGAAGTTTCTCTTCAAACTGAGGGTTAAGTATATTTCTGGGGACTGGGTTGGGTGTGGTAGTGCACACAGAGGACTCTGTGGTCTCAAATGCATCTCCCAATCTTGTATTTAGAAGGACTGTTTCATCTCAGTGTCTAATTGCAAATCAGACGCTAACCACATTTGACTTTTCAATAACACTCAATAAAAGTAACAGCAGTGTCTAAAATTGTCTTCTTTAAGTGCACAGCCCTCCTCTGTAAAATACAGCGGTAAGGTGGGATGATCAGAAAAACACAAATTATAAGGGTTTGTTTGATCCAAATTCCACCAAAAGAAAACATAAATAATAGTTTGGTCTAAATTACACTCTGAAAGTACACAAAAGGTTTTCTAACCAAATCTCGCCAACTTTTAGGACATGAGAAGAACCGTCTGCGCTGTCGGAAGAATCACCCTTGCACGCAAGGCAACACATAAACAATCGTTTGGGCTGAATGTAACTCCTAGAAAAATGCACGTCTTTCACAAACTTACCTTCTGGCAGGACGCAGAGAAGGTTTCGGCGTACATTTAGTTCTCGCAGGGCTTTGAGTCTGCCGATGTGACGAGGAAGAGCTGTGATCTCATTGCAGCTGATGTCCTGCAGAGGGAAAAACGACAACACAACTCACGACACAACTTTCAAAGCTTTAGGTTCCATTTCATTTTATTACAGCCCAACGCAACACTTTTGTTGAAATGTGATTCTAGTGAAAATTACACTTAAGTTTGATAAAACACCAGGTTTCATTTATGTTCCATGAAGTCTACTGGCTTCGCAGAGAGCAATGGTGTTGCCTAACAGCTTTCCAACCTGACAGCACACAGTCTGCAGAGTCTGAGTCTGCATATTGAATTAACTGAAAATTTGCAGTTCATCACTGTCAGAAAACATGTGTTGGTAGCTTTCAAACATTTCCTCATTTGATTATTTCAGTCCAGTGCGGGGGTGAATGAGAAAATGATCTTCTATTACAGTACATGTCATTTTTCTATCGGGATATCAATATATATCATGACATAGAACATTTCTGGCAAGTTCAACTGAGAAACACCTAATTGAAAAAAATAATCACAGAATAGAAGTGTTTTTGAGTAATCTGATGACAAATGATCACTTTAACGTAAAAAACCTGTAAATCCAATTCTGCCGTTAATCAGTCCTGTTCAATAATTTCCAGCATTACCAGCAATGATCAAACACACCCAGAGAGCACAGGGAGAGATTTCTTGGTTGAAACACTACAGCAAAATCTGACTGTATACTGGCGTTAAGCATCATATGACAAGAAAAACCTGCTTTTAAATTCCGTCTGAACCATGTGTGCTACATTTAAGGCTCATTGCTCTCAGTGTACAGTTTAAAAGAAAAAAAAAGGATAAAAAAACTATAAATAATCTTTGAAAAAGGATGAAAAGTAAAATATAAAGCACAGTTCGGGGTGAAAGCTGGATGTAAAAAAAGAATTTTCAGTGCCAATATTTTCTCACCGTCAGTGAATGGTACATTGTTGAAGTGGTAAAAGTGTAGTTTCAACCAGGAAACATAAAGACAGTAAACGGCCAACATAGTGAGGGACCTAGACCTGATTTAATGCTGGTGAAAAGCTGGCGGTTGAAACGGGACAAAATGTTGATGAAAAGTTTAGATTTTTTAGATCGTAACTTGTATTTCAATTCAATGACTGTATTTCACCGTATTCTACAATGTTGTATTTCTCGGCAAAAGCATTTAAAAGTGAAATCCTTCCCTTGATCAAAATGTTACGGCGCTGGTTCACATCGGCGGGATACCGCCGTGGTAACGGTGGCTTGTTTACTTCCACCTTCAACATCGATTCGTCTATACAATCAGTAACACACGGACAAAAACATACACTCACCCAGTACACACACGTACACTCCGAATACAAACACAAAAACATGACAGACAGCTCTACCACACACATGCATGATGTACAGTGTAAAGAGCCTCACCAGCTCCATGAGGTTGTGCAGCTGTCTGATGTTCTCTGGCAGGCTGACCAGCTTGTTGTTGCTGGCGTTGAGGACTCTCAGAGGTAAACCACACAGACAGGCCGGCAGAGAGCCCAGCTGGTTACGACTGCAACACAAACACACGCACCACTCGCTCATTCATGTGGAGAAATCAAGGAACAGCCGTCATCAGAAGCCACGTGACTGTATTAGTATGGCGCTGCTCATACAGGAAATGTAGCTCAAAGTGCTTTACATCAAGAGAAAACAAGTACAAAGCCATTTTTTTCCACTTTTCATCAAGGAATTCGGAGTACAGGTGTAAAACTAGCTGCCTGGCTCAGTGCTGATACATGTGCATAAACAATTTAACAAGACAACAAACAAAACATCGTTTCACATCGTAAGTGGAAAGCGACGAGTGAGAAGACGCAGAACGAGCTCTTCGCACTGAATATTTTAACACCACATCTTCCAACGCAGCATTGGCTCTAAATGTGGAGACGTGAACAGTGAACGCACGGGCTCCAGGACGTCATTCCACATTCACACTCGCATGTTGTTTACTGCTGCTGGTCTGGTACCATGCGAGCAACAGAAGCCCCCATGAGAAAAAAAAACACTGATCTCAGATGAACACCTCCCTTGTCCTCCATGTCTGTAGGTCCATACATTACTCTATAAAATGTCAGGGTGGTGTCTTGGAATTGCTCGTTTCGTCCAGTGAGCAGTTTAAAATTTACAGTCACATAATTCTCACATTATGTGACTGTAAATTCTCCCATTTGACAAACTGGAACCAGCAATTTCTGAGCATTTTTGCTTTTAAAATGACTTTAACGATTAATCGATCATCCAAATAGCTGCCGATTCATTTTCTGTCGATCAACTAACCGCTTAATCGAATAATCGTTTCACCACCGCAGATTTGTGGTGGTGAAACTTCGGTACAAACGTGTCATGACACGAGCACCAAAGTGGCGTAAATGCAGGACAAATAGAAGAAGCAGGACCTTTACAGTGACTTGTCCCACTGTATATTACCGATGTCTGCACCTATTTTCTCTTGACTCATCACCTCAGCTACATGTGAACGCTTGGAGCCTGTTGCTTCCTCTATCAGAGACGCACATCTGAACTTTGCACTACGGCAGCGGAAGGGCAGGAAGTAAAATGCCCGTAAAATGATGCTGATATTAAGTGAGGGGTTATTCCGTTTTTGGAGAGCTCCTTCATTGGTCCGAGCTGCTTTGTCCTGGCCCACGTATTGACTAGCATGATGTACCATCCCTGGGCTTCTGCGGTTTCCTCTCTGTTAGAACAATACCAGACTCAGTGTTTACAAGGAGTCTTTCCTTTACTTCTTTTCATCTTCACTAAATACTTGGAGATAAATTCATACCAATTTACTGAGCCATGTCCATGTCCGGAGCGGTTCTTCTTGGGCGAAAAATCACTTGAATGTCACTTCATTTTTTTTTGTCCTACTTATGCCTGTAAAACACTTTGGCCATAAATAAATAAATCTGACCGAGAAAAGCAAACCAAACAGCGTCTTTAATCTGTGACCAGGAAAACGGACGTAAAAGCACACGGACTGTGCATGATACACACCGACACTGCACAGATGCACTGCACACAACACACATTTTTACCACAAGACTGTGAAACTCCCTCTGACTCAGCTCTGAAAATAACATTCAGGAAACATAAGTGAGTTTATCCAGCTGTTCACACACACACACACACACACACACACACACACACACAGACAATAGAAAATAGGAAATACATTCTCTTATGTTTAAGAAGCTTCAGAGATTCAACAAAGTATGTGATCTCTTCTGTAAACTGCGTGTTTGTGCTACGAGTAGCCACAGTGACGAAAACTGCACAACTACAAAACCACAACTCTGAGTTTAAGTCTGTTAAAGCAGCAACATTTTCTCCGTTATTTCTTTGTTTCACTTTCATTTCTGTTTTCATATTTAAGTTTCTAGAAGAGTCTACAGCCACGGCTAGCAGCTTATTTTCCTTTTTGGTGGAATGCACACGGTCTCCACTATTCTAATCATGCAGTCCTTCCTAGTTATTTCCTACGTTTCCCAGGAAACATTTCCCATTCATTGGAGTTGTTAGATTCACAGGAAGTCTGGGGGGCGTCAGACGTTTGACTGTCAGCATGTCCAACAGCTCCAAACTTTCGCCGGAAAAGGTGTCCTGAGGTGTCATTCAGGATGTTTCCATCCCAATTTAGCAAACACTTTAACAAAATGTCCAAAAAATGGGAAAAGAAAACTCCAGTTAATGCATGTTGGTTCCACGTGTTGATGTGAGGAAGGTTCCAGTCTCCTCATCGCTCCACACTGACCTCGTCACCCGTCACTTCACTGGAGGCGACGCGTGACATTTAAGTCTCAAGCTTCATCTGCTTCTTGAGTTATATGTAAATCATTTGGTTTTTATTTCAAAAAACATTAATTAGGTGGACGTAAACACACTCAATGAGCATTTATAATGGCCGTGTGTCCGTCGGTCCACCGTTCTGGCCCAGGCTGAAATATCTCAACCACTTTTGGATGGTCGTGAAACTTGGCTGAAACATTCATGGTTCCCAGAGGATGAACCCATCGTCTCTGGTGATCGTCTGACGCTTCCTCTCGCGCCACCATGAGGTCAAGTTGTGGTCTGGACCGTCTCACATCCAGAGCGTAATATAATGTAACGTTATAATTGACCAAAGTGAATCATCTCAACTGGAACAAATAGCGCTGATGAATATTTATATATGTGAACAATTTCAACTCGACTAAAATGAATCGAAATGAAAACCCACAGAAAAAAACTTCTCTGTTTCAGATGTGACATTGAGCTGTTGGACTTTAAAGACGCTAAAAATAAAACTGCATTATTCTTGGAGAGGAAGGCAGAGCGTCCTTCCTGTTCTGACAGGACGGAGCGTGTGTGTGTGTGTGTGTGTGTGTGTGTGCGTGCGCACTCACATGCGTGTATCACAGCTTAAAATTCAAATGGAATTAGCCTTCGTTTCTGTGGGGCAATATAAAGATGTGCTGTCGACAGTCCTCAGGAATATCAGACATCACACTCTCACACACACACACACACACACACACACACGCACACACACACGCACACACCCTCCTGTGATCATGTGTTTCATGCATTTAAATTGTTCTCCTGCCCACTCTGCATTTAAAACCCTAATTAAATTGATCCCTCATTAAATTACTAATTTACTGTGTGATAGCACCATGAGAGCATGAAACACAGGGTGTGTGTCTGTGTGTGTGTTAACATCAGATGTGCCTGTGCCGGGTGACTGCGTGTTTACTCATACTGATGAACCCTGCTGTCGGTGTGTATCAGGTTTATCACAACTGATTCATTATCAGTTGACTGCAGGTGTGACGTTGAGCAGCAGAGAGGAAAAAAACTGATACGCTGAAGAGAAAAATACGACGGTTGAAGAAAACTATTTTTATCTTCTTCTCTTAAAAATGAAGTCAGAGACCTATCTTTGATATTTGGCTTTTAGTTTGGGTTACTCCAACCTTGTCAGTGATTAATGTTTATCATTTTTTACTTATGGTTTTAGTTTATTTTCATGCCTATTTTTTGGCCAAACTCTGTTTTTAATCGGGCTTTGTGAGGCACTGGGGGACGCATCGTACAAATAAAGTTAAAGTCTTCCTAGAACTTAGATTCATTACTTCCTGTTAAGATTGTGTTTACGGCTGCAGCTTGTGATCATTTTATCAATCGATTTCCAGATGATGAAGAAATCTGAGAAAAAAAAATTCACTTAAATGTTTTATTGTTTCAGTCCAAAACCCCAAGATATTCATTTTACGATATAAAGGAGAGAAAAGCAGAAACTCTTCACGCTGGAGAAACTGGAACCAGAGAACATTAAATGTCAATAGGGCTGCAACAGATAATTGCTTTCCATTATCAATCGATCTGCCAATCATTTTCTCAATGAATTGATTAGTAGTTTGGTCAGAAAATGCCAATCACTATTTCCTGAAGCACAAGGCGATGTCTTCAAATGTCCTGTTCTGTCCAAACAACAGTCCTAAACCCGAAGATATTTAATTGAAAATGATATGAAACACAGCTCAGCGGCTGGAATCAGACAATATTTGCTGTTTCAGTTTTGTTTGGTGACTTTAACAAATATTCAATCATCAAAATAGTTGCTGGTTAATTTTGATTGGTTCATGGTTTCAACTCTAGATATTAACATTAGTACATCGTTAGAGAAAGTGAGCTAGCATCACAACACACACCGTATAAACGAGGCAGTGCCGTCCCCACTGGCCATTAAAAACAGATCCGAGTCAGAAGAATGCTTTGGCCCTCGTTCACCTGCAGAGTGACGGCGCAGACGGAGGTGACAGACCGGAGACAGCGGGGAACACCTTGAACCCTAAACTCCGTCTGACAGAGTACAGCACCAGGTGTGTGTGTGTGTGTGTGTGTGTGTGTGTCAAGTCTATAACTAACAGTGTCCTGAACGCCAGCTGTGTGTGCTGACACTTGGCGAGCTTTGCAGTTCACCCTGCAGCATCGTTGAGAGATCAAACACACACACACACACACACAGCCGTGACCTCCACCGACAGCACAGCAGTGGTGAAAAGAGGACACACACACACACACACATCTGCAGTGACTCATGCAGTAGTACAGCGGCTCAGACGGGCAGAACAGTAGAAGCGCTGCGACCGTAAGCCGACACACAATAACAGAGTCCGCTCACATTAAAGGACAATAACACTGTTTTATTTTTGCTTCGTCACTCTGATTCAGTCTGATGCTGCTTTCAGAGCGTGGATGTACCGATGTGACAGCAGCCACACACACACACACACACACACACACAAAGTAAACACCTCACCGCTACAACAACGTGGACGACTGATACACCCTCAGATTAAAGGCTAATTCTGGCTTTTTGCAACTTGGGTCTTATCGTCATAGTTCTCACACTGTTCTCACTACGTTCATTCAAATTACTTAAATTAGACTCCGGCTGTAATAAACAAAAATATCTTTTAACTGTGATTCTTTGGCTTGACCGGTTTCTGATGTGCACCCGTTCAAAGCAGATTTCCCTCTGAGGACAGATCGCTGTTCTTTCGCTCGGTGTGTCTGAACCTCCATTAGCTGTATCTCTCCATTCTGGGTTGGATTGCGACAGTGACTGGTTTTACCGGGGCTGTGACTAACTATCATTTTCATTCCCAATTAATCTGCTGATTTTGTGGTTGTTCAACCGATGAGTTGTTGGTAACACTTTATAGCGTTAAATGATCTCTCGAGAAGCTTCCGGGGAAGAAGCACTGATTACAGGTACAACACAGAGTGATCCGTTGATGCACTTCCACTTATTTTTGAATCCTAACCCAGCACAAGCTTGACACTTTCATTCAGAGGAAAGGGGGTGAGCCAAACATGCAGAATGTGGAATGTGTCTACAAACAAACAACCCAGCGTCAATGGAGAATGAAGTTCCCCATAATAAATGAATGAGTAATAAATGTTCACTGTGGTTTAAAGGGAGCGATATCTTTCACGTGAATTCATTTGGAAGGCAATAATAAACTCATCACAACTAAGTGAACTAACTAAAATAACAGTCTCAGAAAAGTGTCTCCATTTTACCTGTAATTAAAAACCAAAATACATGGTTCTTTTCAGGCAACTTAAAATAAATTGTTAGGAAATAACCGACCTGTAAATCTAAGTCCAAGGTGAAAGTTTTCTTCAGTCAAGTCCGAAACCCACAGTTTTGTTCAGTTTAAAATGACAGCGACGCCTCTCACTGAGAAGCTGGAACCAGAGAAACGTTTGGCCTTTTCTCCACTTTCTTTACTTTAATGAAACTGATTTGAGAACTGGTCTGTTCTCAGCCTAAAGTGAGGATTACAATCATTCCACAACCTTATATTTCATTGATTGTGTTCCGTGGAAGTTTTTAGAGCTGTGCGTGAAGAAACAGTAATTTTGGAGCCCATGGTTGAGGCTGATTCAACAGAGTTCTGACTAATTTCTTGAGTGAAGCATAGAGATGATTAACACTACCGGGCAACAGATTAGTCATAGAAGTAAAACAATCTTACTGGCAAAGTTTAGAAAGTACTGTTTCAGAGATAATGAACAGGCTGGGATCGCAGCTGCTTCGCACCCAGAATGCAACACCAACTTAAAGTACCCAACTTCTCTGTGGTACAGCAGAGGCAGAGTGGAGAAAACCAGACCGGTCTAGGTCGTCACACCGTATGACAGCAGTGAGACCGAGCGCGAGTGTGTGTGTGTGTGTGTGTCTACCTGAGGTTTAAGGAGGTGAGCGACTGCAGGCCGATGATGCTGTCGGGGATGGTCCTGATGCAGTTGTGATACAGGTTTAGTGTTTCCAAGGCAACCAGGTGGCAGACCTCTGAGGGGACGTCGGTCAGTCGGTTCTTTGACAGGTCTGCAGAGAGAAAACAGAGAAAATGAAGTATAGAAATACGTCTGCTTGAGCAAAACTAGTTCCTAAAAGTAAAGATAGAAACGGTAGGTTCAGCGGTTTTGAATATCTCATTATTCAAAGCCTCAAACAAACCATCCAGGTGTGTTAACCACACCTTTGCTGTGTACTGGGACTGGCGCTTTTTCAAAAGTTCCAATGAATGGAGCCCATACGGTGTGAGGTGAGGCCTCAGATTCGTTGTGGTTGTAGATTGAGGCAGCTGCTCTCAACAAAGCCAGAAAACAGCCTCATCTTTTAGGGTAAGTTTACCATCCACTGGTCTCTGGGGTTGTGCGACCCCGGAGCTGTCAACGATGACACGATACGATTCCTGTTTGGTTCTGATGCCACTGATTAGCCATTGCTACGTTTCTATGGAAAAGCGGTAATTCAACATGTCAATCTTTGACTAAATTCTGTGATCTGACCATTTCTTTCAAGGAAAACTGCAACCAAATTAAGAAAAATACCTGCTGAAGTGAAAACTTTTGACTGATGTAATTCATAATAGTAGAAGTTACTGCACTGGTTATCAGTTGGATTTGCCATATTCTGACATATATATATATATATATATATATATATATATATATATATATATATTATCTATACATACATATATATAAAAATATATATATATGTATATGTAGATGGCAGTTTATTAGGAACAAATGGCTAAAACTAACGCAGACTAATCCAACCGTCCTGCAATAAATCCTCATACATGAAGGTTATAACGCTCAGTTGGTGTTGAAACTGATTTAGATTATATAAATAGGGCTGAAAATAACAGAAAAACACAATGTAGTTCAACAGCAACAAACACTACATCCTCCAAAATGATCACACAGTTGAATCAACACCTCTGAAGCAGTTTCAACACAAACTGAACATTATAATCTTCATGAAGGAGGATTTATTCAAAGACTGCTGTAGTAGATCTGTTAGTTTTAGCCACGTGTACCTAATAAACTGATTACTAAGTGTATTTCACTGTGGGGGTCATAAGATTGTTCATATCGTAGACAGTGTGAAATGAATTGACAGTCAAAATCAAGCACCACTTTCTACATTTGGCACCACAGCGCGACTGTCGTCAGACTCACGGAAGTCAGCACTTGGCAGAGAGGCAGAGGTCAGACGCTCAACGCCAGGGGCGGTGACGTCACGTCCTGCTGTAGCTCCGCAACAACAGTTTCATCTTGGGATATCAGCAGTAGCCAAATAAGGCCAATTCTTACACATTGTTCTGCTGAGGCTCAACTCAAACCCTTGAAAACACATTTAGCTTTGTTAACGGAGCGAGAACAGAACAAGAGTTCATTTCCTCAGGTGGCAGCAATCACGGAAAGTTGTGGGTGTTTTTGTATTCGGTGTTGAGACTCACGTCGTACAATTAGAATCCAACGAGGTTTGATGAGCAAAAAACACGTCTCGCATGATGAATCTTGTCTATTGTTGCTTATCTGCCATCTTCTCGTTCCGGAGTCACGAGGAAACACGAGGAGCCGCATCGGTCAGCGTCTGCCTAGAATAACCTGTGCTGTGGCTGGTACAGTTCTCCTGGAGGAACAGCCAGACTTTCAATGCATCTCGTCGCCCATCAAAGAAACGGACAACCGCCTCGCTGGACGTGGCCGCAGACCGCCACCAGCTTCCGATCAAATATCAACATTAAAACTGCTTTGCCCTGAGGAGGAAGACTGGAAAAAACACCGACTGTATCTGTTGGAATATCTGGATTCAGATGAGAAGATGGATGTTAGGTCCATCTGTGTGTCCAGTGCAGAGGTACATCCAGGACATTTGTAGCCAAGCTGAGCACAAACACCGGAGGTGAGTAGGAAACTGCACATCTCCAAAGAACCAGCCACGGCCGCAACGTGAAATGTTCAGGGAAGATATAGAGTTGTGAGGTGATTTTCCATTCTCTGTATTCCCATTTTTAATTTTTTTTCTTTTGACAATATGCTCATAAATAAAATTAAAAAAAGGACTCCCCCAGATAATGTAACAACCCTGTAGGTTTATGTTCTGGACGCCAGTTTTAACGATTTCAACCCTGAAACAAGGCCGTCACTTTGGCGTGGTGGATGGGTCTACATACTAAGACCCCCACCAGCCTCTGCCACCGTTGCTATGGAGAAGAGGCCAGTCAGAGACACAAATCAGAGACAGCTCCGGGTTCGAAACGTCAAACGTCACGTCGTCATAGTTACTGAAGTCCTCGTTTCTTGCCAAAATGCACCTTGGGAGTTGTTGTCCACAGGCCTGTACCTGACTTTTTATCGTTTTTATTTTGTTTTTCATGGCAATGACAGCTGCGTTTCGGTTTATAACGTCCAGTCGTACAAAACGCACTGAAAAATCTCACGTCCACGTGTTTGATACAGGCCACAGACACACATTTGTTCTACTAAAATTAGCCAAATATGTGAAACCGACTTTTAGGAAGAAGTCAGTGGTTGGAGACGAAACTGGTGCAAGCACATTCTTTGGAACCTGTTGAATAAACAAAATAAACATGTAAACCCGACAGCTTTGGAGCCGGTGGAAGTTGGGGTTTTTCTCTTCTGATGGAGCAGTGCTTCCAGTGTTTGTGCTAAGCTCAACGCATCCCGGATCATCATATCAGCTGACATCCAAAAAACAAACACTGTGCGTCAATGACCAATTATTTTCACTATTAATTAGGGCGATGATTATTTTTATTTATACCAATTGAATCATTCAGTGTATAAAAGCAAAAAATACAAATCCGAATTTCCCAGATCCCAGTGACCAAAGACCAAATGACCGTTTGTGCCTGATCAACAGTCCAGAAGCCCGAGTGATGTGAAACTGAACAAATCCTCCTGTTGGAGAAATGTCGCTTTGACTATCTGGTGATCAACTGGTCACATACTCGGCTGGTTGCCTCTGAACTGCGTTTGCACTGTAACTGGTGGATTATGTGACACCGGGGACCAAACTGTGAGCCCACTGAGCTCTACGCAAACCTGACTGTGCGTTCCTGACGGTAAACAGTGAACCGTGGACATTCGATCGTGGCTGGAGCTGAGCATCAACAGCACAGGCAGCATTGCATCATGGGTCACAGAGTCACAGGAAGTGCTATTTAAAACTGTTTGGTTGAGAAACAAAGAACCAGTCAGTCCTGCTTTTATCCTCTGAGCAAACAGCAGCAGTCTGACTCAACTATTGGCTGCAAACACACTGCTGTGTGTGCCTGTGTGTGTGTGTGTGTGTGTGTGTGTGTGTCTGTGTTTGTGACCACTTCCAACACCATCATGTCACTTTAACCTCTTAAATAATACACTGGAAATCTGCAGTGACATTTATGAAAAACACTCGTATTGCAAAACATCAGTCACACACACACACACACACACACACACACACACACACACACACACACACACAGCGTGTCTGACCGACACATTGGCATGACCAGTATTATCCCAGATCCTCTAAACTGTCCTGCCTAGCACATATCTTAGTCACACTTCTTCAAACGAGCTCATTTCCGGGATCCTTATCAAAAACGCCGGTCTATGGAACTAGGGAAGCACCAACCCATCGAATCGGGATCGGCCCCAATACCAAGCGGATCAGGTATCTGATGTCCCAGGTTCACTTGAAATGGTGAAATGTTTTCTGTTCGTTTGCTGCATTGGGCTCATTTTAATGCACCAAGCTGCTGCTGCTGCTGCTGCAAAGGCTCTGAGGCAGTTAAGCGAATCAATTACAGTTTTCCTGCCACATTCACACCTCACATGACCCACATTCTGCAAAACCTTTTCCAACTATGCCAGTTCTGCTGTTGCTGTTTGGCTTTAATCAGCCCCACCTCCACCCAGCCACCCCCCCCCCAGGGCGAGATTTCTGCTGACATCACTCTGCAGTGTTTTATTTTATTTTATGGGTTTTATTATCACTTTTTCATCATTTATTTCTGGCGTGAATGTCTCAAACTGTTCATGTTTGCACGGTCTAATGATCAGCTTGTCAGTCACCTGTAAAAAAAAAAAAAAAAAAAAAAGGAAACGCTTGGATGTGCACTCAGCTGCATGAGAGGAGCCACAGGAATAAAGTTCGATTGACTGAATCGCCCTCCCTGCGCGGGTTGTAGCGTTCGCGGCGAGGAGTGACGAGGTCAGGGCCAAGACGCCAGGCATCAACTGCGCTGCCGAGCCGATTTCCCATGTGAATTCATGTTTCTACACGAGTTGACTGGCTTCTACTCACACGTCGTTCAAGCCACTTTTAACTTTGTGCCTGAACCGGGGCATTTAAGTGCTCTTCAGAGATCAGGTTACGGCCGCTTCCTTTAATGTCACGTGAAGGAGAAGTAATCAGGGCGGGCGATTAGAGAAACCTTGCGTCTCCAGGTAGATTCCTCCTGGAGAACACAGGTTTCTCTTCTATGTATAAACTGGGTTTCTAATTAGCTTTTTATGCATCTGCATAACAAGAGGTTGCAGACAGGGAAAGTAACAGCGGAGCGGCTGGATGATGCTCGCAGTTAAAATGATTCTATCATACGTCTGACTGAAACTGAAACTACCAGAAAGTAGAAGTCAGATTACTGACCTGCTGTATGTTTACACTGTACCACTGCGCACGTCTGCGAGAAAGAGAAACCAGACGTGATCCAAGAGCTGAGCGGGGGGTGAGCATCAGTTCCCTGAGGGTCAAACACAAGCTCAAACTCAAACACACACACACACACACACACACACGCAAAAAGCAGCTCCAATCTGTCGTGTGAATAAATGACCCGCTACTGGCAGAAAAGGACAAAGTCAATATATGTCTCATTCGGTTGAACAGAAAAGTGAAATAAGACTTTTGGACCCCGCTGCAGTTTCGTGTCCATCTGCAGTTTTTTAAAAATCCTCATCAATCGTGCGAAGAGACAGTAAAGAAGTGATCGTATTGATTACATCCATACACACAGATGCCATTCAAACCTGTCCAACTGATAGTTTTGTGTTTGTGTGATTCTTGCTTTGTCCATCAGAGTTCACGTAGATGCTCACTGCTGTGACTGACCCGCTGCAGCTGCACCAAACCGGTCACTCTTCTATTGTTGTGCAACGATTCGTGCAAATGTTATGTTTGCATTTTTCATGCAAGCACAAACGTGTGCTTCAGTCCCACATCCCAAACAAAACGTCAGCGAGCTTAAAACATCAGCCACGGACGCTGCTGAAGGTGTAACAGCGTCCGCATGATTCACAATCCATTGAGGTAATAGTCATTTTTAACAGCAAACCCCGAAAAACAGGTTTCAGCAGTAAAAACCCTCCGTCGGGGAAAAAAGAACGCGCAGCAACTAGTAACGAAAACGGTACAGTGAAAATGAATCAACGAAACTGTGAAAGACTTTACAATCAGACCACAGTGAGTCAGATAAAAGCTTAAAATGACCGACTCCTGATGAGATCTGAGGAGCTTAACAGGACAAAGTGGCACATCAGTGCCTTGCCTGAGGACACATCGACAGCAGCTGCTCAGTCCAGAACTCCCAGTCCGTAGGGGATTCAAAGCAGCTAACAATGGGATTCTTCCATAACTCATCTCTTAAATCTCAAAGCGCTGACGTGTTTCAGAGGACAGGAGCTGAGTTATTGCGGGGTTTTAAGGCCAAATTCCCTCCAGCCAACTTGTTTCAACCTGCAGCATCAGACGGCAGCAGAGATAAACGGCCAAACCCGGCAGAGAGCGGCTCCTGACTGTCAGCTGCTGATGGAGACGAGCGTGCACGTGCATTTACCCTGAAACCGCCGCTGCGTACAGAGGTGGTGGTGTTAGCCGTCGGTCTGCTGCTGCAGACGTCGGTATCGCGTTTGAGAGTCCGCAGTGTGGAGCGAAACGTTTAAGAAGGAATACGTGGTGTTTTTAGACGGAGACAAACTTCCACCGAGCTCAGGTCCTCGGGTTCCATTCACGCTGCTGCTGAAACCGTCCCAGAGCTGATGTTCTGGTGCGGAACTTAAAGCAACGCTTGGAACCTCATCCCTCTTTAAGGCTGCAACTGAGATTTATTTTCTCAAACCGCTATCCGCTGCAGTCCTGTTATTCTCTGCTGCCCGGCTGTTGTAGGAATGATCACATTTTATTTTACTCACTCTCCTCAAGTTTCCCCTTCTTTTTAAATCTGAAGTGTAATGTGTGGAAACCACTTCGAACTATCTCCATCCAGAGCCACCACTGCTAGCAGGCGATGACAGGAACAGAAATTAAGTGCAATGAAAATGAGTTCTGCACTATTTTCACAAGAACACTGTTTGTTACTCAGATTAGCTCCCAACTGCAGGCCACAGATGAGGGTCAGAAGGGAAGTTAATCATCTGCGTGAGGGACAAAAAGCAGAAAGCCACACGTCCTGATGCAGGAGATACCAACACATACACCACACCCTGTGAAGCAGGCACGGAGCTTCCTGTGTTAATAACAACTCTCGCCATCTCTCGCGGAACAGGGAGTGCTCTCGTCGGGGTCATGAGGTGGATCGGTGATTTGTCAAGGGGGGACCTTCGACCGCTAGAATAGGAAAGAGAAGGAAAACGCTGGGAGGAAGGCAAAAACCCCGAATCAGCATCATTTCAGAAGCAGGTCGGCAGAAAGTCTCCTCGGTGGATTAATGTACAGTACAGTTAAATGCACACAAAGTGACTTGGATACGAGTGTGCGGAGGGAGAGACGTGTGCTAAAGATGCAGCATCTGGAGGAGAAGTTACCGTCAATGTTCGTCATAAACAAACGTTCATAAATCAGCTGAGAAATCATAGAAAACAGAGCCAGCCGTAACTACAGAACTTGCCTTAAAACTAGAATGTTTTTAAGTTTTCCTCAGTATCACAGTAATGCAGCGACAGCGGTCTGTACATCCGTGGCTACGCTGCTGACAGGAGCTGCTAAGAGCTAATTCAGCAACTCTTATTGGTCCCAATCTGACAAAACGTAGAGAAATACGGCCTAAAAAACAGGGGCTCCCTGAATCCATGGCAACATTATACTTTCTGTTCAAATCCCCAAAGCATCATGGGAACTGTAGCTCCAAAACACAGGGCATGAAAAGTAGGACAAAGAAAATAATAGGAGCAACAAAACCCATTAATATGAACTATTTTCCTGTTTTGTGCAATCAGCGTTTCCTTTGCCTGAGGAGGTGCCCACAGCATTTTGTTCACTTACATGGTTCCAGGCCTGGGTCAGTTTTGGAAATTTTCTATGCCACCGCATTGGTGCTAATACCAAAATAACACGTTCTCGGTAACTTTGGTTCGGGGGGTGATCGGGACCTTCATTCACCTAAAGTGCAGAGAGAGCCAGGCCTTTATCTCGGGAGGAAGACTCCCTGCTTTCTGATCTTCTCCCATTGAGCTAACAACAGTCATGTCATTCCACGTTGCTGTTCTGAATTTCTCTTTTTAACACAAATAGTTTTCCTGCACTAATTATTTCCAGTCTCTACCGCTTTGTTGTTTTTCCGATCCCTGTTAAGTTACCGTCCACTAACCTGCCACTTCCTGCAGGGATGCTTCACATTAAAAGCCTTTCAGTGGCTCAAAAGGGCATTATTTCTCCCGTTCTTCTTTGGCTTTTAATTTCAAGAGACCCGGAGGAAGTGTTGAATTTCGGCGTTATGGTCTCACAACAGTCAAACGACACGACAAAGTGGAAGCCGCTGGAATTAATTAGAGACTGAAAACAGCATTTGTGATAAAAGGACACTGAAAACAGAAGAGTGCTGATTCTGATGTTATACTACGGCACATTATCCTGAATATTAGTAAAGGTGTTTTTCTGCTACTTTGCTTCATTTTACAAAAATCTGACAATTACTGAGATCTGACCCAGGTGCTGTAACCCATTACATAGGCTGTTTGATATTCAAGTTACTTTGACGGCAACGGGAAACAGGAGACGCACTATTTGCGGCGTTTGTTGTATGACGACATGTGACCCACATGTCCTGAGGTTCTATTTCCCCGCCAACTTCTCGCCATAACGCTCAACTTTTCAAACGAGCGTTCACCTTGTGACCTCCGTGTCACTGGCTCAGACAAGTGAAATTTGAAGACCGACATGAAATCAAGATCTAATGCGAATGAGATAAACTGGTTTAGCTGTTTCCATAACAGCAGAAATAACAGAAGTAAAAGTTTATCGTGGTTATAAATGACAACATGTGAGCGCTTATGTGAACTGTGTGACCGCAGATTGTTGTACAAAGACTCGTACTGTACAAACACTCAGACAGAGCGAGGACTGTGGAGGCCGAGCAGCTGAGACACAAGAATGTTTCCTGCCCACTGATTAACACAGAGCTCTGTCGTCTAACAGCAGCACGGCGCGACGACGGGGAGGGCAGGTGGTAGGGCAAAGGACAGAAGGGAGGAAGGAAAGGAGGGAGGAAAATGAGAGGGGAAGTAAGGAAGGACGACGCTCACGTCAAGACAACCTGGTCGAGTTTAGACGCTTTTAATTACATGAGTGTTCGGTGTCTGAACACGGGAACGCAAGGGGCCGGGAGTCGAGTCAGCAACCCTACGACCAACGGCGTCATCAAATGCTATTTCCTGGGGGAAGAACCTGAAGGCCGATTACCTGCCGGTGCTCTGTCTCCTGTGTGTTTTAACTTCAGTGCTCGGAATATTTTCCCCTTTGAAAATGTCAACTGACAGAGACCACCTCCACCAGTCTGATTGAAATGTTACAGAAGAAGTCTGGAGAGCTTCGATGGACGTTTAGGTGCCGCCAGGTAGCGGGTCGACCTGCCCCGTGACTGAAATATGCCGATATACAGAACGCTTAACCCACGTGATCAACACTTTTCCTAAGTGTATCCCACAATTCCCCACAGTGTACTGTGCAGCTCCAGTCCAGTTGTTGTATACAGTGAGTCTTCACACCGGTTTTAGGACCCACGTGTTTCTGCTACCTGCTCTGTACGTTATTACACTTGTCATGTGGTTTGCTGGTTTAGTTTTTTGTTTTTTTACCTTTTTGGCTCCAGCTGAACCAATAAACCCTCGGAACACAAACTGCTTATAGAAAGGTTTGTACCGCGGCTGCTAACTCCTACTCCTGTCAGTAATTCGTTGCCTTTTGATTGGCTGAAGAGGCAGAGTGTGTTCCTCCTGTTATCAGAGTCTTTCCGGTCCTTATGGTCCAAATCTCAATTCTGCAGAGTCAGGTCGTCTGCTTGTGTCTGCCATTAAGGGCCCTTTAGCAAGTAAATGCTGTGTGTGCTCGTGTGTGTGCCTGTTGTAGCTGCATCCTCTGGTTGTGCAGGAAAAGGCGAGACTCCTCCCTGCAGTACAGTAATGACAGGCTTTATACCGCACACACACACACACACACACACACACACACACACACACACACACACACACACACACACACACACACACACACACACACACACACACACACACACACACAAATGATAATAGCACAAAACCAAAAGAGTAACACCACCAAAGTCTCACCCCCAGTGCAGAACAGAACCAAAAAAAAAAAAAGTGTTAAAACCTCATCGCCTCGGTTAATCTTCATCATCATCATCGTCGTTTTGAGAAAAGTTTACACATGAACATCTGCAGAAAAACAGCGAGAAGAGAGATGGAGCGAGGGATTAACAGGAGAGAGAAAGTGAGGAGAAAAGACAGAGAGTAGAGAGAATAATAAAGAGAGGAGATGAAGAGTCAGGGGTTTTACAGCTGAGCAGAAGCCTGAGTGAACACTACGGTGGCTCTGTGGTTACTGCTTCACACACACACACACACACAGAAACATAAGTACTCACACGTGTATGCTTACAGGAACACACACAAATGAAACAGCCCTTTCTCTGGCTGTTTCCTCACCGTCCGAGGTGATATTTGTCGGGGCTGTCCCCTAAATGTGGATGAGTCGATGCAAGAATGCACTTTGTTTCCTGTCGCCTCACAGTCCACGGAGCAGTGCAGGAGCGACTGTGTGGCCGAATGTAAACCTTACAAACGTGGATGAAAACCATTCTTAAAACGACTGAACCCTCAAAAGTAACTGCGACGGAGACGGAGGAAAGTGCGACTCCTTTCTGTTGGCCGCTCCGATCCTCTGGGCTCCGGCCTGCGGCTGACGGCGCCGTCGGCAGCCTGGCGGGAGAGACGCTCCGCGGTGTGGTTGGATTTCATAACCGAGCCGCGACCGAGACGCCAGCTTCCGCTTTCTCTGACCGTGTGGAAACGTGATGCTCTCATATCCCAGATGATGAGCAAAGACATTAAAACACGAGCTGCTCGGTCGAACACCTACTGTGCGGGAGAGTGAATGATATATTTCTCCTACTTCTACATAAAGTGTGATGAAGAAAATACATGAGTGTGTATAAAAGCACCCGACCAATCAGAGGACACCCTGTCGCCCAGTAAGAAGCGTTCTGGTACTTGAACGCCTCAGTTGCTGTATACGACACCTCACTCCCCTTTATCACCGTCTAAAGGTTTTTGCGGCCATTTGATAGTGAAAACAATCCAGACGGACTCTGGTTTCTCAGTGACATCTGGCCCAGAGTCTAGCTGTGGGATCAGAGTCGCTGAGCTGAACTGCCCAGGGTGTGTGTGTGTGTGTGTGTGGGGCAGGGAAGGGGGTTTCTTGCTGGTGTCCTCACCACTTGCTGACTGCAGAGGAAACAGCCGGCTCTCAGACGGGCGGAGTCGGTCCAGGATGCCGAAGGTGCCGCTGGGAGAAAATCTCGCCGCGTCAGACTGGCTTTGTGCTGGTGACCAGGATGATAATGATGCTGATGAAAACCTGCTCTGTTACAGCAGACGCTGCAGTCAGCATTCAGCTCCGATATATCAATCACCGAAGAAGCCACAACACTAAGAGACAGCTACACGTGGACTGACGCCGCTGCCAAACAACCGGTAACAGGTCAACTAATGTGACTGTACCGAGACAAATCAGGGTCAGACGTTATATCCAGTTTGAAAAAGGATGTAAATCATCAGGTGAGAGCTTAAAACTCTGTGTTGCTTTCATCTTAAACCCAGAAAAAGAAAAGCAACATAAACAGAGACTGTCTGAAATCATTAAAATATAAGGTTTATTCTTTTCAGATATTTTATTGTATGATTTATTTTCTCTTTTTGATTATTTTTATCCCGCATTCAAATTTTACATTTTTTTTCTTTATTCACATATGCATGTACATTTCTTTATTAATTAATAAAGATAATTAATAAAGCACATTTTCAATTATCCTTTTTTTCCCACTGTATATTGGATTTTTTCTGTGGAAGATTCAGAGTAACTGTTATAAAAAGTCTCTGACATTATGAGCTTAACTGCTTCTCCTATCTCCATTGTTAACCCGTAACAACTTCCAGAATCCACTGCTTCTCATAGTTAAAACGCTGCACCTACCATACATCACATCTGCCCCCATCACTTATTCCTTTTCATGATGTTTACCAGGAAAAAAATAAATGAATCCTGGGAAAATGACTATAAATATAATGTGTAATTACTGCACTGTAATTTTCTGGAGCAAATTGGTGGGTTTGCCGAGTCAGGTATATTGTAAAAGAAAGAAAGCAAGACAACAAATTAATGGAGGACGACAGGAACTGAAGTCGCCATGACGACCGTGTGAGACTTTTTGCGTGGATGTAGAGTCACATGTCTGAGCAAACCCGCATGTGTGCTGCATCAGCTGCTGCACAAATGTGTGCGTGTGCGTTTCAAGATTATCTTGGGGCAGAAAAATGCATATTTGCAGTTTGTCCAAGTGTTTCCAGTTCTAAACATAGATGCACAGTGTGTGTGTGTGTGTGTGTGTGTGTGTGTGTGCGTGCGTGAGAGCGTAGGAACGGCCTCCCACAAGAATTCTACATGACCTATTTCTCGACCCACGTCCATCTGCCACAACCTCACTCACACACACACACACACACACACATTCACAAAAAACAGCAGATTTGCTTTATAAGGTCCGTTTATGGGAGGAAAACACACACACGCACACACGCGCACACACACACACACACGCACACACACACACACACACACACAGCCAGCCCAGATTGTTTTCCTATGCTACTGGAACATTCCTCGTCCACCAGAAGGAGATTTATTTGACCTCAGAAAACCACCTCAGGTCCACTTTGCATTTCTACTACAGACAGGAATTCTACCGAGGGAGGAAGACGCTGACATTTTGAAATGGGTCTATTTTCATGTGTTGACAGATTCTGTGTGTTGCTGATTTATCCAGAGCGACTTACAGTGAAGTCAACAGCAGTCAGGGCAAACAGTAAAGAGGTCCGGTCTTCTGCTCATCGTGACTGTCTCTTTGTCTCTTTTTACCAAAGTACACATTTCCTCAATTCCTGCTTTATCTTTTTACAGTGGCCCGTCCATCCAAAAGTTTGGTTCACACTGCGGTCGTGTATGAGGCAAAGACACTGCCGGAGGTGAGAGAGACCGGAGCGCGCTGATGTTCTAAAAACAAAGGGAAGTTAAATGATTGTAGGCCTTCACGCCAGCACACACAGCTCAGGGAGTCAATCAATCTACCTTAAAACCCTTAGCGTTTGAAAGCTGCAATCTGCATTAAAAAAATTGTACCCGCCGTAACTCAGGTAAATCTGAACACGCAGACAGGATACACATATTTTTAGCTTCAGTGTGACGCACACCTTCTGAGGATGTCATTATCACTGACATGCATCGCGAATAAGCATCCATGAGCCCGCTTGTAAGTCACAGAAAAAAGTCGCTCCTTGCTCCCCCCAAACTGCAGGACTTGCCTGAGAATCGTCGGGTAATTAGGTTTTCTTCAGTATCAAAGTAATCCAGTGATGGTGGTCTGCGAATCCAAAAAGGACCTGCTGCGGACCAGTTCAGCAGACCTTTAATGGGGCCAGTTTTCAAAATGTAAACATGTATAGGCTTAAAAAAAAAAAAAACACCCGGCTCGAGTTGTAGCCCACAGCTAACTCACTGACTCCATGCTAACACTTCATAGCATTTTCCCGAAGGTTAGAGCGTGATTATCAACCGAATCCAAGTAAAGAGGAACAGCGGGATCGACAAAATCCATTCATGTCAACTTTTTTCATGTTGGTTGCACAATAAATATTTTTTAACTGAGGCTCAGAATGTGCTTTTTTTATTTGACCGTCAAATATTGGTTCTTTGACAACTGACAAACACAAACCCTTTAAGTCAATGTGGAAACAGATCGTTAAAAAACAGATGTCTGTGTTTTCAGAGGGAACTAATGGGAACATATTGGGGAAGTGTTGACAGAGTAACACGGTGCTGGTTTGGGGCTTGCCATGGGACTTGGTGACAGTAAGAAAACTACAGGATACCTCCCCCTCCTCCCTCTCAGACGCTCGCCCTCCTCATCCCGCTTCCCTCGCTCCCTTCGTCTCTGAATCTCTCCGTTTTGTTCTCCGGCACGACCGACATGAACTGACTGTTACATAACAGAGAGCGAGTAGTTCAAGCGAACATCCACCCACCAACTCACTCTGCCTCGCTCGGAGAACGGCGAAGCCTCGTGCGTAGAAAAACATACTGATGCAACCATAGCCGAGGGTTTAATTCCCTTTTTGGACAAAATAAACGCAAAGGAAACGATCTGTGTGTTTGTTTTGTTGTCCCATAATTCACTCATGACACACAGGAAAATAATGTTCCATCCTGCTGCTGCTTCGTCGCTTGTCCCACTTTCCTGCCTCCTTGGAAGGAAAAGTAGGACAAAAAGAGAACACCCAGAAAGATCAGTCTGGTTCTTTATCATCTACACAAAACACACACACACACACACACACACAATGACAGTACTTGGCTCCACAATGTTGGCTAACTAGGTGGAACATGTCACACTTTTTCCATTTGCTCTCCGTTTTGTAATCCTCCTCTCTCCCACACACTCATAATGTCAAAGGCCCCGATTCCCCGCAGATTAATCAGACGTGTTTAAAACAATCTTAAAGAGGCCGACGGGCGATAAGACTCATTACGCCAAACGCTGTGATGTTATCTCCCCTACGCCGTCGAGGCCAAGCTCGCACGTGAATGTACACGGTGAATAAATAACTCAACAGGTTAATAAATAAACAGGAAACTGGACCGACATGAATGGATTTCTTCTGTTACTCCTCCAACCACCGCTTCATCACAACAGTCACAACAGTCACTGACCTTTCATCCCGCTGCCGTTACTGATCGTGAAACTGAAATTACACTTCGCTCCTGCCGTTCATTACGACAGATTACTCCGGGCGTGAGCCTCAGCCACACACCTCAAATGATGAGACGACGGGGGCGCCGAGGGGTCGGTCCTGTGTTCGTCTGGTCGACTAATAAAATGTCCAATAACGGACAACACTGATATTGAACACGGATTACAAAGAGATCAGGTGTAAAAACAAGGACTGCAACTAACCATTGTTCTCATTATCGATTAACTTGACAATTATTTTCTAAATTAACAGATTCATCGCTTAGTCTATAAAATCCGTCTTAGTTTCTCCACGTCCGAGGTAATGGCCTCAAATGTAACAGTCCAAAACCCAAAGAATATTCCGTTTACTGTGATGTAAAACAGAGAAAACAGATCATCTTAATCTGTTGAACTATGTATGAAAACCATTTTTATTTTGCCAATTTTGCTTGAAAAATGACTGAAATGATTAACATTGATCAAAATAGTTGCAGATTGTTTTTCTGACGGTTTACTAATCACTCAATCAACCAACCAACCAATCACTGCGGCTTTGGTGAAGACCAACGACCAGTTCCGAGCGTGTGCTTTTCTTTCCACGTGAACGCGCCGGCTCGTCCGTTGTGTGTTACAAATGCGAACTGCTGTGTTTAAATGTCTGCAGGTGTGAGCGTTCACAGCATCACATCGTGTGTTAGAGTAAAGGTCAGAGGTGTCAATCAGGATAACAGTAACAGCAGGCTGAAAGGTCTGAGGTGTGTGTGTGTGGTGGTTTAAAACTGAAAGGTTATCAGCCGTACGTCACACACACTGTTGAGGAAAATACTAGAGAGAAAATCAATATTCCGACTCTCCGTTGTAGCACACAAACATCTTTATTGTAATTTTTCCCGTCTGTAAATTCCAGTGATTCTCCTGAAATGATATTCCATGAATTCCAGGAGCCTCACAGCACAGTTCTAAACTGATTTTTATGTCAGAGACAAAACTGGTTCTTCTCTCGGGTTCAGTCTGACAGATCCATCCAACAGTCGCCATCTTTATTCTTTCCTTTGGTTCCCATTTCCAACACCGTGCGACTGCCTGTCATTCTGGTCAACAAACATCCTATCTCGTGGGTAATGTAGTCTGCAAGACACGTTACAATTTTTGGGCTTATATTACAGTTAGAGCCCTAATTTAACTGATCAGACCGAGGCGTCGCGGTGGGCTAGTGGACAGGTTGCGTACCATATTCAGTGACCTCGGCACCACCGGTTCAATTCCAGCCCGGGGGCCCAGCTCCTCAGCCTTAGCTGGCGCAGAGCGTCGTTTTCAGAGGTTAAAGAGTCATATCAGCTGTCGCTCCCAGTCAATTGACAGCAGTAATGAAAAATCAGGGGTGTCAGATTTATTAGCTACAGCCGTTATTTCAATGCGTCAGATGCATTTTTTATAAACATTTAGGAAAATGTCAGCGGACAATACCGAAGGACTTGGATCGGGATCGGAGCCAAAAAAAATCTTGTTCTGAACATCCCTGTTTCCATTTCAATTGTTGTCGAATCCGATCCGAAACAAACCTGTGAGAAACCTACCTCACCTCCACGAGCACAAATTAATTTTCAAAAAAGACGGACCTGATCCGAAAGGGACCGGAGGATACTCGGATCGAATCAGATAGACCCTGCTAGAGAGAGAACACCAACGCTGGCGGCAACACGGCGATGGATCAATCGACAGTAGCCATGGTGGAACAGAGCAGCAATATAATAATAAGAAGAAGAACATGAAAAGACATAGAAACTAAGTCCAAAAGATTATTTTTTGCTTCAAAAACTAAATTAGAGAAATATTGAAACATCCTAAACCAACAGTTTCTCAGTGACAGAGCGAATATAACAATTTTCTAAGAAACATAATATCTATGAATAAAATTCCCCAAAATATTTGTCATTTAGCATAAATCTTCCCCCGTGGTGACAGGACATACCACATGATCACAAACCCATTTGGACCCTGCCCGACTTGAGCCCCGGGTCGGGTCTCGGTTCCCCACAACTTAGTGGATCCGTGAGAACCTCTGATGTATTGATGCACAAACGACTAGATGCAGCACCGTGTGATCTCTGAGTTTATCAGCTGTATCAGCTGTATTCCATCTGGCACTCAAACAAAAACAAACGCTGCGGTGTGTGTGTGTCTTTGTGTGTGTGTGCGGGCCTGACCCAGTGACCAGCAGACAGTCATGGATTAGTAGTACAGTGGATTTAGAGGGCTGAGTTGATTATTATTTCGGGGGTGGGGGGGCTCACACAAATAAATATTGATTTCTGCATAAAAACGCCTTGTGAATTCTGATGGACATTCAGTGGTTGTCTCCTGGAAGCTGATGTGGCAGGACAGAAATGTTATTTTACCCCCCCCCCCAATAAATGTGCAATTTTCTTGTTCTTATGCAAATTAAATTAATAAAATCACACGGTCATAATCCTGTGGATGAATCTGATGTTCGCCAGACAGGAGAGTTTATTTGTATTCACTGATTAACAGCTGCAGCAGCGTGAGACGTCTTCTCTCTAGCTGATCGCATCGCGTCAGTTTCAGTAGGTGCGTTCCCAGTCAAGTCACATCCGTAATGTCAGCCCATGAACCAGGATCTTCAGCATCCGCGTTGAAGAACCGTGTGAGAAATGAGGGGTCAGATTTATGAGCTACAGCCGTTGTTTCAATGTGTCGGACGCATTTTTTATGAATACTTAGGAAAATGTTACTATCAGATCAGACTTGGTAGCAGCAGACAATATAGAGGGACTTGGTAAACTCTCCTTTCTGGTAAATATACTCCTACCAGAGGCTTTTAGACAGAAAAGGCAAAATAAGAACATAAAACAAAGAGAAAGGACACTTCAAAAAACTGAAAAAAGAAATGTAATAGAAGGAATAAAGAAAATTTAAGAAGGAAAATAAATAAATGTTAATGTGGGGGGTTAGATAGATTATACAAAAACCGAGAAAAGATGGGGGAGAAAAAAAAAATCACTGATGTGAAAGACAGGATGGTGAAGAGACAGAAAGAGAAAAACAGTGTGAGAGAAGGAGGGAAAAAAACGTCAGGTTCAAAAATAGAAAGAAAAAAGAAACCTAGAGGAAAAAGAGGAAGAGAGCTGGCAGGCAGAGACATTAACAGGATTAGAAAGGGGGAGTTTCCTCAAACTGGCAACCCACCAGGCAGACTGTCAACACACACCACCCTGCTGCTGACACACACACACACACACACACTATCACCACCAAATACAACAACCCCCACCACTGACCCATATCTTTCTCTACTGTCAGCATATCACTAACCTGTCTGTGTGTGTGTGTGTGTGTGTGTGTGTGTGTGTGTGTGTGTGTGTGTGTGTGTGTGTGTGTGTGTCTGTGTGTGTGTCTGTGTTTGTACTAGCAGGGCTTCAGGGGATGGCATGCTCACAAAACAACACCCACCCCCTATCAAACACACACAAACCCTTCCACACAGGCTGAGCATGCATACAGGACATGCGTGATAATACACGATTCTTGGCACCATGTTCGAGTAATTCTGGGTAATGAAGGCCTTAAAACTGAAAACAAGGCTTTTGCAGGGGTGTGTCCAGGGAGGGGCATGGAGTGCGGTGCCACTGGCCCTCACAGGAAACAGTACCACATAAGTACAGGAAATGGAGCTCAACTTTACTAAAACATTATTAATTCTAAAATGAAATTTTCTACTTCTCTCATTTTTTTACTTGAAAAGACTTTTTTTGGTCGAGTTTGTGCTGCTTTATATCAAAGCAGACTGTAGAGACGGGTTAATAAGGAGCCGGAGAGAAACGGGAACTCCCGGGTTCAGGACTGCGTGGTGTTCCTGCGGTCTTCTACCGTAGACGCGGTCCTGCCTCACCTGAAACAGGACCACCCCGCTCAGGGCGTCCTGATAGCTGAATGATTACAACAACATAACCGCAATGTCTGCATTTCAATGTCAACCCTCCTCTCTCTTCCCTGGTTTTCACTTGCTTCCTGTCTGAATCTTTACTATCCTATCCGATAAGGGTGAAAATGCCTAATAAAATAATATAAGAACAACTCCACTGACAGTGTAAAAATTAATACAGTGTTATGAAATAAAATAATCGACCTTAAGGGGGGAAACGCAGCAGCGCTATTTTACGAGCTGTTTCTACGGAACTGGCTCAGACACAATTACCATCTTCCTACAGAGCTCGCTAGTTCGCTCCATCCACGGAAAATGGCCGCAGGAAAATCTTCACCGCCTTTGTTTGCGCATTTATACACTTGTTGGTGTGTTACCGCCGCCAACTGTGGTTCGGCAGAACGGCGGCTGGAATGCGAATCGAGCCACCCAACCAGGGACCCACTTTTAAAAACGTAGCTCCCAGTGCTACGAGTGGTCAAAAACTCCACAGGGGACCTTTAACTGACATGTCAAAACAAAATAACCTCCACTGCAAAGATGTAGTACCAGCTACATGAAGGTTCGCATTGTGTGAACGGATAAAAATAAGGTTCAATAAGTGAAAAGGTTTGCAAATAAACCACAGTCTAACATCTGATTAGACTGATAATGAACATCCACCTCCAACAGAAAAAGATGAAACCGACACACCTAAAGACTTACGATATCTTCTCAGAGAGGACAGACAATGCGATTTACAGTCACACCTGAGCAGGTGAATCTGCCTCTGACAACACAGGCTTTACTTTATATCTGAACAGGTTTCACCTTATGAGACTTAATGCCACAGCTTCTCATCTGTCTGGGTGTGGATTTATTTTGCTGTGTGTGTGTGTGTGTGTGTGTGTGTGTGTGTGTGTGTGTACGTGTGTGTACATGTGTGTGTGTGTGTGTGTGTGTGTGAGCATATGTGAACACTTATTTATGTATGCCGGCATGTGCTTCATGGTGAATTAGGATAAGCCTGAAGGAGAGGGGTATGGAAAGTGTGTGTGTGCTTGTCACAGTGAACCGGTTACGGACGGGGATGTGTGTGTGTGTGTGTGTGTGTGTGTGTGTGTGTGCGCCTGTGCTTGTGTGATGTTTGGATGCCAGTATGATGCCAGGAGGATTTAAGTGGGAGATAGAGGTGTGTGTGTGTGTGTGTGTGTGTGTGTGTGTGTGTGTGTGTGTGTGTGTGTGTGTGTGTGTGTTGGGGTGAATTTGGCCTACATTTGGAGGGATGAGAGACTGTTCCTGTTTATTTATTCAGAGGGATTCGGCTTCTGTCGGATGGACTCATACTGTACTTGTCTGACCAACAGTCCTAAGCCATAAAATATTGACTTTACTAACACGTATAACAGCAACATATTTTAGAGTCAAGAACTATTTGGCATTTCTGCTTAAAAATAACTAATAATAACAACTAATCATCATTTTTCAAATATCAAAATAGTTCCCAATTCAGCTCTAACTGAAACATTTTGGTCGACCCTGATATTCAGTGCTCTGCCCTAGTTTTTTTACACATGGAGCATCAAATATTTCCAGGTTCAATTATCCAGAAAAAAGCCATGCGGGATATTGATCCTCCGTGTTTGGCTCAGCATAAAACTCCTCTTCATATTTGAGAGAGTCAACCCTCTACTGCTTTGGCTGTAGAGACCTGGTGAAAGATTTACTGAAACGTTACAGTTCCCGAAGCAGCAAACTGTCGGAGCATCGTCCGTTCCCACCCGCTGTCGTTTTCATTCACCTCTTAAATAAAAAGAACGTCACATCATTTACATGTTAAAGCCAGTGCACACTACAGGATCTCGGGGCCATGTTCACCTTCTATTGTTATGTGGACGTTCTGTTGTCGTGAGGTTTTTGTAACTCTTAAACTAGACTTTAAGGAAAACATAGTAGGTAAAGGAATTTACAGAAAATACTGACTTCGTTCCCATTTAGACAACTAGCAGAGGTAGCCAGTCATCTACATGTTACACTATCATTTTAACCAAAGTGTCTAACAAGACTGGGGTTCGACTGCACTTTATCAAATCTGAATCCAGTGCTGCGTCTAAACGATCTCTACCAAATCTTTTAAATCCCTTGAGCCAGCATTTGCATGTGAGCTCTAAATACAGTAGACAGTGCCGCTGAGGCTGTCGTTAGTTCTGTCATTAGGTGTTCAGAGTACTGGACAAACCGAAACTCTGAGCTGCTGGAGACGCGAGAAGAAAATGTCAGGGATCAGCATTTGGACTCATCCTGCGGGGAACACCAGTATCTGTGCTAATTCCCGTGGCAAATGGCTATAACCCACTCGGTGTACGTGCTGTCGAAGGAGCCGCGGGTTTACGTCACCGGAGAGAAATGTGTGTGTGTATTTTCTGCTCCACACAGCAGCTTCAGAGAGCCGGTCGGATCGCTGCAGAATGCAGTGGCAGATGAGAAACGCTGAAAGAAAAAAAAGCCTCAAAAGACCTAATTTAGGCACAGACACCCACAGAAGCAAGACATGACCTCAACACAACAATGCACTGCTGTAACCACACACACACACACACACACACAACTGCAAATTCCAGTGAGCTCAGTCTGGAGAGAATGATTTTTTTTTTTTTTTTGCAGGAAGCAGAGATCAACAAAGAGAAAAAAGTTCAAACACATATGATGTAATGTGTGACATCCTCACGGTTTCTGCGTGTAACGCGATGTCGTGGCCCGCGGCCACGGTCCGGTCACCGCTATCAGGTATCAAAAGAAAAGGCCACTTCCTGCTGGGCTCGGTGATCTGGCTCAGCGATCAGGTGTCCAAGAGCAAAGTCGTGACCTCTTCAGATGTACAAAGATCCTCTCCGAACACTGGACGCAGTGTCACTCTCAACACAGAACGATGGACTAAAAACATCTTTCATGTCATCGTATGTCTTTGGTCTCGACTGAAAAGCTGAGCATCAAAGTTCAATCTTGACCCTGGGAACAGTAGTTTGACCTCAAGGTCCACTTAGCAGCCTCCTCCTGACCTTCTACAGCATATCACAGACTCCGTCAGCAGATGGGAGTAAGCATAGTGGTCGTCGTGACCACCTTTGAACAGACGCAAGGGTTACGGTATATGACCACCTGGTCACATGATGACAGCTGAGCCCACCTCATTGGCTCACACGACATTTCATCTAGTCACATCATCGACCTTCTGACCAATACCCGGGTTTAGTGGAGCTCTGTTCCGACAAGGTAGCAGAGTCACCTACAAGGTTTCTGCTATGTAATGAAAGTTATTTTGGAATTTCGTTCGTAGACGTTAAACGGGTTGGAATGTTGACTTTTGTCGATCTAGCACTCAGTTGGCTGCAGAATGTTTTACTGTTGGTGGAGAAGGTGGAAGTAGCACTTTACATTATTTCTAAGCATATAAAATAATTATTTTAGTTTCTATAACTGTACATAGGTTCTCAGGACATTAATAATCAAGTATATTGCTGCTCCTTTCCACTGCGGCTGATCGTTAGCTGACTAAATAATTAGATAGCACATCATGCTGCTGCCGGTGTTGGTGTTCCTCTCTCTGTTAAGGTCTGGTCGGGTCGACTGCATTTTGGAACGGGCCTATTTTCGCGTCTCTCTTTTCTACAAGTTAATTCAGGCTTGGGTAGGTTTTCCACGGGTCTGTTCCTGAAGAACTCTACCGCAGACACAAAACTGTTTCCCTCTGTTTCTATAGTCAATAAACACTGCCTTCATTTTTCAGCCATTCTAACAGTGTGGCTCTACGGATGGCAATGTCGGTCGAGGTCAACACCTTGATCCAGACTGGAATATCTCAACAGCCATTGGATGGACTGCCATGAACTTTGGTTCATACATTCATGCCCCCCTCAGGAGGAACTGTAATAACTTTGGGGATCCTTGGACTCTTCCTCTAGCGCCGTCATATGGTTAAACTTTTAATTTGTCCAATACTTAACTTACAGTACTTAAAATCAAACATGGGGCAGCTATGACAAAGCAGGTACAGTGGGTCGTCCACTAATCACAGGGTTCAGGGTTCAATCCCCAGCTCACTGCAATCAGAGTGAGTGTGTGTGCGCTTGTGCGTGTGTGTGTGTGTGAGAGAACGAGCGGGAAATGTAATTCGATTTGGATAACACAGTTTTGTAAATGCAGCCATTTACCAAATACCTGACAAAATGTCTAATATATCGTAGACATGAAGCAGAAACACTGCCGGCTGCAGTGCTTTACGGCGAGGTGGGGGGATCCTTGGTTTCCCTGACAGGAAAAGAACTGTTGCCTCCTGAAAACAATGAGGTGGGGAGCGGTCACTTCCTGCCTCTGTGCTGGTGAAAGGACCAGCGGCTCTGCCGTCACTGCTCCACCTCAGTGTGTCATTCTGGAGAAAGACAGTACCGCCTGTCTTCAGGTTAGCTTCTACTCCACTAGCTGCACTCTGCTCGCTGCTCAGTGCAGTTTCTCATAGACAATGAGAGAAACCCAAACCCCCAGTGAATACACTGTCTGTCCAAAGCCCACAGAGTTCATTTCTGACTTCAGCCGCAGTGGAAAAATGCCAATGTTGGCCTTATTTTGTGCTCATCCCTAATTCCTGATAGCTTCAATAATAGAGGCAATAATCTTGCCTCTACTCCCTGGTGGACAAACTATAGAATGTTAGCACTGTTTCATAACATATCTTTGGCATTTCTGTACTTCAATTGCCTTTCATTTATTGACTAACATATATGCCAATACCAATATATCTGCAATGAGCTAATATAACGGACTGGCTAATTTACTGGTCGAACTCTAAGATGACAGATGTCTTGTTTTATCCAACCAACTGTCTGAACCCAAAGATATTGAATTAACTAATCACATACAACAAAGAAAAGCAGCAAATTGCATTTTTGCATGAATAATGTCAAACTTATCAGATTAGTTGCCAATTGGCTAAATGCTTAATCGACCAATTGTCTCACCTGTACTTGAATCGTCTAATTCAATCAATCAAACATTGGCTGTATGATATTGCTACTGTTACCGTAGAACAAAAATATTTGTTTTACCTAAAACTAGAATCACCACCTCGCAGTTGCACGCCTCCACCAACCAGTCAAGTTGCAGTTTAGATCTGGTCTGTCCAGACTGTCATACATGTGATGAAGACTTTAATAAAGAATTTAGTTTAAAAGGTATTAAGTGCAGTTTATCAAAATTAGCATATGAATTGTTGAGTTGTGGCCAAAAACCTGTTTTGTGAGATCACGTTGACATCTGACCTTTGACCACCAAATTCCAATCAGTTCATTCTTGAGTCCAAGTGAACGTTTGTGCCAAATTTGTAGGAATTCCCTCAAGGCGTCCCTGAGATATCCTGTTCATGAGCATGGGATGAAGACCTGAAAAACATTATTCCTCCGGCCACAGCTGTCGCTGGCACGGAGGCATAATGACGCATAATCAAGATGTGAAATCAACACTTCTATACAATAGAAATTTCTATATTACTTCAAAATTTCTTTAAAAGGCAAAAAAAAAAAAAAAAAGTAAAACACAAACTGCCAAACAGAAACCATGTCCCGCCTACCTACTTTTCATTAGAATACATTAAAGCAGGTCTCTGCATTAATCCAGGCTGACGGGAGCCAACCTTCAGGTCTTCTCCCATTGTCTACTTCTGTCCACTGTGCTCTGACTTTCTCCTGCTCCTCACGTACTGTCTGGTCTCTCTCTAAATGCTCGTTCCTCTGAGGGAAACCATTAACCACCTCATTACCTGCGTCTCTAACTGCTTCATTCACTATGCATGAGGTACTGGCACTCCCCCCCTCAGCCCTCTGTGAACAGCACTTCCATTAATGGAAAGAGGCTTAAGGTGAAGATTAAGGTAGGGGTTAATGATACAGCATGTATTCATGAGGTCAGGGTTATGTTTAGTAAATAATAAGGCTTGTTTTTGATAGCAAACGAAAAATAATTTTACCAACCTGTTCAAAATTGCGTCACTGAATATCAAACTGTTAATCTATTCAATTTCCTGGAGAGTTTTTTTCATCGTTTTTACATAAAATTGTAAATAAAATACCTGTTTATTTTACACATTCAAGGAAACTACCCCGCTGAAGTAAATGTTTACATGGTCAATTTTGGTGTCACCTACAAGTATAAATACGAGGGTGTGTGTGTGTGTGTGTGTGTGTGTGTGTGTGTGTCTGAGAGTGTGTGCGTTTCTTTCCCAGCTGTCTTTATGTTCAGGTGTGGCGGGAACACTGAGCGGATAGACCCTCCTCTAACCTGGCACTGCTCTAAATTCCTGGGAATCCACAGCTTCCTATGTGTGTGTGGGTGTGTGAGTGTGTGTATGTGTGTGTGTGTGTGTGTGTTTGGTGTGGTGTGTAGTAAATGAAACGGAAGGAAAGCAGTGAGGTAGGGGAAGTCAGGGTGGTAAACTCCGGGAGGTGTATCTGCCTCAGGCACGCATTATGTATCCATCCACACGCATTAAACACTCGCTCTGTTCACACCTTACTCCTTTTTTTTTTTTTTAGTCCAAACATTTCCTGCATCCCTTCTGTAGCGCTGCTGCAACGTGACTGACTTCCACAAGAAACTGCTACAACAAAAAATTAAGTTAATTAAGGGATGGTGTGGTACGGTGCTGATGAAGTGGCCCGAACACATCTTTGATAAATGCCCCATAGGATGAATCCTTACGAGTAAAGAAAACCATCATCTGATAGACAGGTTGTATTCTGTTTTCCATATTTGTCTTGTAATCAACATGACCCATGTACAGACCAAAATCAACAACGACTACCCTCCGCTAACAAGCATCGTCAGTCCCTCCACGACGCCGTGATCGCAGCATTTAACGCAAATTCAACCAATCCCTGTCAATTCTGCACGACCTTGCAACTTTCTCTGATGGCCGCAACTTTTCCGCAAATTTGACCAAACACCGTAGTTTCCTGTGAGTTCCACCGATCATAGTAGTTTAAGTTAAGTGCTGCACAGTGCCGCTGTGTTAGAGCGAGTTCAAAACTGAGTGGTGTCACTCGCGGGAAACACTTTGAGCTCGGTGCATTTCAGCGGAAGGAGACTCGTGGTCTCGTGAATGTCCGCACCAATGGCTGTTGAGATATTTCAGTCTTGACCACAATGGCGGACCGACCAACCGACGCTGCCATTCCGCCGACTCTTTCCATCGTCGTTAGTCCGTTTTCCTTCCATTTTTCTCTCTTTCATAAATAAAATAACCAGACGTGAACGTCTTCGGTAAGTCTGTAGTCTGTGTTGCTGTGGCACTGGATCACATTATACTACAGGGTGTTCCTCTTATTTTGTCCACCCTCCGAGCGTCAAACTATGGCTGAATTCCCACAGTGATAGTTGTATGTGGTTTTAAGGGTCAGTGCAACGTGTCATGTGTTCAAATGCAGTGTTGGAGGAGGTTTTAAGAGTTAACCCTCCGTTAAGATGGGTCAATCTGCTGCTCCACTGCTGTCTATTTTCCGTTCCTCACTTTGGATGGGAAACACCTTCACAGTTTTCAGTCATCTCACCAGCAAACACCCAGAAGAAGAAGCGAAAAGGCAGAAAAAGGTAGCAGATGGAGCCGATGCAGTAGGACTGCAACTTTTTTTCCATTTTCGGTTAAGCTGTTGTTTATCTTTCCGGTTGATCAATCATTTAGTCTACAACATGTCAGAAAAGGGTGAAAAATCCAAGGGGACTTGTTGTTTGGTCCAATCCACAGTCCAAAACCTGAAAATATTCAGTTTTCACAATGACACAGAGCAGAGAAAAGAAACAAATGTCCTCAACACATTTACATTGTTGTCGTTGTTATCGATTATTCTTTTTAACCCAATAAAGAAAACCACCTACAGAAGCTGGAACTGTGTGACAACACAAGTGAAGGAAATTAGCAGTTCAAGACCAAAAAAAAGGAGAGATAACGGGGCAGGACAGAAACTACACAGAAGTGAGAGGATGAAAATTTAAAAAAAAATGTAAAAATTCACTGCAGATCTATTTTTATCTGGATTTGTGTGACTGAAGTGAGCAGAAATGGAGGTCAGCAAGAATAAAATAAAAATCCTGCAGATGGTTATAATGTGAAGCACAAACATGTAATCTTATGTAATCTCTCTCTGCATGGTTCAAACACACACACACACACACACACACACACAGGGGATGTTCTTTCTGTCAACATGACTCATACACATACAGTATGAAGATGAGTTGTGCATGTGTGTCCACTGAAAAACTGCCAAACGCTGCAGAAATGCGTACGGTCTGCAGCCGGGAACATGGTGGCCGGCAGGCTGCCGCTGTCCTAATGGACACGCACGCACGCGCATATATAAAACCCGCAGCAGATACACAGCGTTAATACCCAACAGCCTGTCATTTTCTCCAGAACAGGGTAGAATGTGTAGCAGTAACAGCAGAAGAAGAACAGAAAGTAAAACAGAGAGTTCTTCAGCTAAGAACAAAACTGATGAAACAAGCACACACACACACTAACACACTAACACACATAAACAGAGCTGAAACAACTGGCAGAAAGTTAACCGGCGACTATGTGATGATGTAGGAGTAATTGAATGAGTAATTTTTAAACAAAAATGAAGAAGGTTCCCTATTGCAGGCCGCTCATCTGTGAGGATTTGCAGCCTCTCTCTGTTTTCAGTGATAGTAAGCTGAATATATTTGGTTTCTGGACCGTTGATCGGCCAAAACGGGACATATGAAGACGTCACCGTGGAATTTAGGAAACTCCTCAGAAACGCATCGCTCGCAATTGTCTGACATTTCATCGACCAACAGATAATATAAACAACAGGTTTATCAAAGTCATTTTTTGAGGAAAACGGTCACAACCCTCCGGTTTCTGTTCCCAAAATGTGAATATTTGCTGGTTTCCTTAGGTTTCTATGCAATCAAAAGAATATCTTTGGATTTTGAATTGTTCCTCAGACAAACGAGACATCTGACTATGTCCTATTAGGAAAAGTGTGATGTGCATTTTAACTACTTGAAAACATGCAAAACAATTTCACAAATGCCCACAACACAACCTGAGTAAATACTCATATTTTAAGTGCAGATTTTTAACATACATACTGCTGGTCAGACTAAATAAGCAGTCTTAAGACGTCAGTCTGGACTCTGACTGACCAGCTGGTTGGTTCTGGAGTTCTCTGTGCTTCCCCATAAAATGTAATGATTAGACTCAGCTGGTATCCATGTTTCCATGTTGAGGTTGACTCTACGCTTCACAGAGCTCAACGACATTTTATTGACTAAAAAAACAACTGTTTAATTTAGTCCTGTAACTAATGGTTAGCTTCATTATCAGTTAATTTGCTGATTATTTACTAATTAATTGAGAATTATTCATTCAATCTAGTACTGGTCAGAAAGTGGAGAGAAACATCACAACCTCCCGAGCCCAAAGCGAGGTCTTTAAAGCATCAGTCCAAACCCCGAAGACATTTAAATTACTATCATATATGAGAAGAAGCAGCAAATCCTCACATTGGAGAAGCTGGAACCAAAAAAATCTTTGCTTTTTTGCTTGAAACATGACTGAAATTATTCATCGATTATCAAAATAATCCAAATTATTTTTGATCGACTAATTGATCAATGTACAAACTGCTGCAGCTGTAGTTTAATCGGTAACAAAAAACTATCATAGATGCGGAAATGTGAATGAAGGACAAACTCAATGTCCAACTAACAGCGGGTCAGACTAACTTTCTTGCTCAGAACAAAGCCTCATGTTTACCTTTGAATCCTCAAACACACCACACACACACACACACACACACACACACACACACAGATACAGAGCCCTGGTTTGGCAGTGGCAGCTGATACCACCATATCACCATATGAGGCAGTGAGAGCTGACTGACCGGTTGGTTTGGTCTGGAAATCACCTCCCTTCCCATTTATGCTCCAGGCCTCAGGTGCTACATCCACCTCTGAAAATCCCCCACAACTCCCGTCACTCTGTGCTTTCCCCTCGTCACCCATCATTGGCATTACTATCTGTTCTTATGGCGGGACAGATTCTGAGTGTCACAATCATATGGGTGGTTATGACTAATGACCATTTTCGATTAATCGATTAATCATTTGGTCTTTAAAATGTCAACAATTGTGAAAAATGCCAGCCAAAGCTTCCCAGAGTTCCAAGGTCAAATGTCTTGTTCTGTCTGACCAACAGTCCAGAAACAAAAAATATTCTGTTTACATGATTTAAAACCGAGGAAAGAAGCAAATGCTCAGCTTTGCTCGGCTGGAACCACAGAGAATGTTCGGTGTTTTTGCTCGTTAAATAACTTAAAGAATGAACCCGAATGGATAAGTGTTTTGTGCAGGAGTCTCCACAGTATGAAAAGTCACGGAGAAATCTGGAGGCATCTGCCGGGTAAAACCAAGGGCTTGTCGATGTGGAAATATGTACCGTTTGGTTTCATTCTGTCATGAACAACCTGCACATGACACACCTGAAGAGAACAAGCAAAACGAAAGAGGAGTTCAATCCAACGCGGGACCAGGACATGCAGAAATGAAATGAGACTAAAAGAAGTTCGTCAGCCAAAGACAACACTTGATATCTCTGATCGTATTTTGCCACGGTGGGCAATCTTTTGGATCAATTATCAGGAAAGTTTTATGGCAATATCGGATTACGGCTGCGACTAACTATCATTTCCTTTATTAATTAATCTGCAGACGATTTTCTGGATTCATCTATTAATGGTTTTTTCCTATGAAATGTCAGAAAATGGGGAAAATTGCCTGATATAATTGACTTGCTTCTTTTTTATTCAACCTTGAATCCAAAACCCAAACATGTTCCAAAGCATCGAATCCTTACATTTGAGAAGCTAAAACCAGCATCTATTGGGAAATGTTGCTTGAACAATGACTAAAATGATGAATCGCTTGTCAAGATAGACTCATTTGTTTGACTCATTTTTACAGCTCTATGTTTGATTAACAGGATTTTTCCATCATTTTGATGACGTACTCCGATTTTCTCAGGTATTTCTTTCGCTGTACGAGTCTCCAAAACCTGCTCCGGCTTTTCCCTCCATGTTGGAGTGCGACCGTGGTCACGGGCGGCTCATCGCATCGATTTGTTCTTTTCCGGCATAACTCAGCTCTTAGTTGTGTTAGTGGGGAGGAAGGTCTGAGAAAAACCACCTTCAGTTTGTGTTTCACTACATGTTGGGGCTTGCGTGGCAGCGTATATGAAACTAAGCCGAGCCCCCAGCGTGCATCCTTGCATCAGTGTGCGCTTGCATTTTTTTAAACGTGTGCACGCGTGTGCTGTGGCTGACAAACTGCTCCCCCGTGCAGTTCAGCCAAGCTCTGCGCGTCTCTACACGCGTGTGTCCACCACATGTGCCTCCACCACAGCGACTCCCTCTGTCCTTTCTAGTCCAATTGCATGTCGTGGGGATCGATCACAGGTCTCGTGTCGTCGGAGACGACTCCGTCATCAGCGACGGAGAACCGACACACAACCGTCAACTACCGCCAGACCAGCACGTTGGCGATCTGATGAGTAAAGGTGATCTCGTCCTCTCCTTAACGAAAACGGCAGCACTGAAACTCTGACACCTGAACAGGTAAGTGCGGCTCACACGCTTCACTCTGACGAACCGAACCAGTGACGTTCAGTTTAGACACACACTCTCCTCCAGCCCTGCTGCCATTCAATCAACAACGGTCAATTTCAGCAGCCATCTTTATGTACTGATCCTCCCATAATTCTTAGTCAGACGTAGAACTACTTGAGTTACATACCGCGTTAATGCACGCGCCGAATTAGTAGAAGTACCGCCCTCCACCTGTTGCTGGTGAAAAACTCTCGGTCAGCCTCAAAATGAATCTGGACAAATTCTATCTTACTCATTATGAATGAAAGAATAAATTGAGTTTTCATTATTGAACCACGCATATAAAACTCTGCCCTCACAGGCTCACAAGACACCAGAAATTCATATTCAGTGCTGCACAGACGTTTTCACACGCTATAAAAAACAAAATAAATTTTTTTTTAAAAAGTCGGAAAATAGAAAACAAACTTGAAAAACTTCTGCAATCAAGTCTTTAGACCCTCATTGTTTAGAGGGAAACTCAAAAGATCACTGTCAAAATCATTTACCGTGTGGCCCCAACACGTCGGCCGATGCTTATCGCAGGTATATTGTGTCGGTGGTTATGGCAGCCAATAATTAAAAAGGTCTCTAAGTCAGACAGATGCAGATGCACTGCCAGTGCCGAGGCGACTAATCGATTAGTGGATTGACAGAAAACACTTCCACAGCAGCTCCGATAACACATCAACCGTCATTTATCCAGCGAAAATACAAAACAATCTCAGTTCTCCAATGTGAGGATTCGCTGCTTCTCAGTTCTACAACAAACTGAATATATTTGTGGTTGTGACAAAACAAGAAATCAGACTCTGGGAAATTAGGATGAACATTTTTCATTATTTCCTGGCATTTTATACAATAAACTATCAACTAATTAAAAAAAAAAAAACAGATTAAATGATAATGAAAGCAATCATTGTTTGCAGCAGAAACACACACAGCTTTTTATAGACCCCATTCGAGACGACACTGTTAAGACCCCCTTCTGTGGCCTTATTAGGTTTAATGGGGGAGCCCTCTGAAAATCACGCTAAATCAGTAGTGAGCATCAGCCCCAGAGGGCCAGATTTGAACTCAATGAAAAGAGGAGACTGGCACCACGACCGCAAAAAGAAGCGAATCTTCATCAAAACAGCGCGGCTACTCACAAAGTACCATCACATCACAGGCAGATGCTGTGCAAGCTTTAGGGCGAGGCAGCTCTCTAGGGAAATGCTGGGGGAGCAGAACCCCCGAGGACGCGCGCTGTCCGGACAGAAATGTTTAAAGCCAAACTCCAGCGTCCCGTAAAGCCGTTGAACCGAAACCTCCGCCGTCATTATGTCAGGCACATTTCCCTCTAGCGCACCCAGACCAAGCCAGAGGGTGAAGTGAAGCAGCGCGACGTCACTTAGACTCTGTCCAGGTCGACCGTATCCCTGAGGCACACGCTCTCGGTTTTTACCTGCTGAGGCCTCCGGGCGGGTGACTGTGAGATTCCTGCCTCCAGCCCACCACGAAAACGGGACTTGACTCGTGCTGCCGTGATCCCGGACACACGACTGCAACAGCAACCTCTCTTTTCAGAAACGGTGTCGCTGTTACTCCGGATAATTCACATAACTCGCTCTCTGCAGAAGCAGCGGCCCTTACGAAACCTGTCCACAGTGGGATCATCTGTCTGTGCTTTGGTTTCCAGTCACATCCGTCGCACCAGAGCGGCAGCAGAAATCTCAGAGACGTACCTCAGAACCTGGACACAGACAACTGTCTGTCTAAAGCGATAAAGCCACTAGAGGGAAGTTAAACAGATGCTTTCTTTGTCATTTGGCTAAACTGACCCTTTAAACCGGGCTGCTGCCGCCGACATGATGTGGTCAGCCTGCGGTCGCCCGAGCCATTTCTGACTTACCGCACATTAAAGGCAAATCAGCTTTTAACCAACTCGTGTCTTCGTATCCATCCGTCAATGCGTCCTCGGTCACGGGGGACTGCGGCCTATCCCGGCTCACACTGGGCGACATGACGGGGCACACCTGGACAGGCGACCGGTCTGTCACAGGGCTGACACACACACACACACGCAGACAACCATTCACACTGACATTCATGCCTATGGGAAAATTGGGGTGTTTGGTGCCGGTTAAACGAGCTCTGGCGTGTTTGGCCTTTAATTCTGCTTCACTGAGGCTGGCGTGAAACAGTCAGTCGAAGCTGTGGTGTGTGCGGGTCTGTGTTGAGCTTGTGTCCGGCGTCATGCGTTACGGCGGCTCCTTAACACGCAGTTAGTGAAACTAACCACCCTCCCTCAATCACTCTCCCTGACATCGAGCCGGAGGTCCGGCCGCGGTCTCGACTAATGGTGCTCGGCTATTTCTCGGCGAGTCCTCCAGTGACAGCGGGGGCCATAAGCAAACGCCGTCCGTACGGGTCCAGTACGGTGCTGCCTGGCCTGCCGTCGGTCTCCCAGAATCCGTGTTTCCCCCACGTGGCTCCACGTAGCTCGGATGATGAATTAGGAAAGTCCAGTCGGTACGACCTCATGTTTACTCCTCTGGACTCGTTTGTAAGAACAAAGCGCAGCAGAACTAAAAAGGCAGACGCGGATCATTGTTTTTGGTCCTCGCCACAGGTGTGAACGCGCTCTCTTGGAGCCACCAGTTCACCCGACCCGCACGTCTCTGGACCGTGAAGGGGGGGGACCAGAGCACCTGTGGGAGAAGCCACACAAAACATGCAAACCAAGCAACGATGCAAGACCGACGCATTCAGCCAGTGAGGTCAAGCCACCAACACCAACACTCCAGGGAAAAGGTTCTAGTTCTAGTTCTAGTGCGGTTCCTCAGACCTGGGCCGACTACTGATGCCTTTGCTGCTGTTGCAGTGCACTGTGTACGGTTCTGTGGACCGGGCGCCGGGACCCAAACCGACACCTGCCTCCTTACAGCTGAGGAAAAGACCCAGAACCCGCACCCTCAGAAAAACGTGCTCCTTTCAGGTGAAACGTTCATCTGAGCCGAGGGATTCGTTAGCCGCATCCGTGCTAATGACACAGCACAAATCCAGTCTGCCCTCGGTGCCTGTTTACATCTCTAACCGGATCCAAAGGAAGTGGTGGGGAATTCCACCGGAGCCCGTGACACGCGCTCCGCCGCAGCTCCGCGCGGACTTCATCTGCGTACACGACACCCCCGCGAATCGCAGCTCATCCGGTGCCAATGCGACCACTCGATGGAGCGGCTCGGTCCGGCCGTGCGTCCGCACCAGACGCACGCCCGGACTTATTCAGGGGGGGGGCCGGCAAGTACAAAACGACCCACCGGGCAACGAGCCAACCGACGACCCCGGGGCTGGGGGTTCGGTTCAATGAGAAAACACACTCTGTGGAGTTTAAACGGGAACCGGAAATGCCAGCACTATAAATAAAAGCACAGCGACCACCGGGGAGAGTCTCCACGTTACAACCGAGAGTCGTCACCGCCCAGCGACGGTGTCTCCCCGGTTGTGTTCCTGAGGGCTGCCCGGGGGGAGAGGAGACAGAGAGATGCCCTACCTGCCTCCACCGTGTCCGTCAGGTCGTGGTTGGCGGCTGTCCGGGGAAACTCCTTCAGTTTTCGGGAGCTGATGTTGAGGACGCCGCTGGCCGCAGCCTCCTCCAGCGCCCGCTCCAAGCCCCGGTTGGGAGGCAGGTTGGCGCCGCCGATGTGCGTCTGGGTCGACGGAGAAGAACCGAGCTGGGAAAGAGGAGGACGAGCCGACTCCGGTCCCAACGTCGCCATAATGTTCCCCCTCTCCGCTGCGTGTGTGTGTGTGTGTGTGCGAGTGCGAGAGCGAGTGCGAGTGCGTGTGTGTGTGTGTGTGTCGGTGATGGCGGTTGAAGCGAGCGCGGGGTTTAGCTAACGTTCAGGCAAACAGCAGGACACCGACTCCCCAGGCGTTGCCGTGCCGCGCGGTCAGGTCCCTCCTCGGTCGTCGCCGCCGCGTCTGCCTCCTCGTCTGCGCGGTGCGTCAAGCGGCCAGGAGCGAAGAGCGGTGCGACGTCCGGTCGCCGGTTTTCAAAGTAAAACGGCTGCCGACACGCTGGGTCGTTAAATCCCTCCCCGTGGTTGCGGAGGTACGAACACCACGATGTGGAAATGTTCGAAAGGAAGAAGGAAGGAACACGGCAAGGTGCACCAGTGACTGGCAGATGAGACATGATAAACTAACCGCCGCAACACTTAAACTGGAACTGTACAAATGTGCAAGTGGAGGGCGTGTGAATAGAGGCTGAAGACTCGACTTAATGCTAATTTTAACTACTTATATATGTATATACTGACTCTAAAGTCTTATCTTAACCTATAATAATATATATCATTAAGCCTGAAACTGCAAAACGACAAAGTATCCACTAAATGTAGAGCAGTAAGGAGTACAACAGCTTCCTCTCAAAAGTGGCGGCGTAGAAGTATATGAGGCAGAAATAGAAACAGTCTAGTGAGGCACCAGCACTGCAAAAGCTGTAATTGCATGCATTGCCTGAGTAACTCTGCCTAGTCTGTTTCCAGCGCTGTCCTCTCCCAGTACACACTGTGCTTTATGTGAGGTGATTTAGAGACGGTGACTCAGTTCGGACACTGTGAATTGAGCTTTTTATTTAGTCATTTTCAGAAAGACTTGGAGTCATGGGTTCTAATTTGCAGACTTTATTCTCAATTTAAACATTTATACAGTTGCATTACAATATTACAGAATTTTTTTTTTTAAAAGCAAACCATGATAACATGTTTATGTATTGATCCATTTGCAGATTCTCCCTCTTGTTTGGCTAATAACAAAGCTAATGTAATAAATGTGGCAAACAACATGTGCATCATCCTAACTCTTCTGTTTTGTTTGTTTTAATGAATTTAACGTTCAACAAACAGCTACATTATTCAAACTGATTCTAGTAGCTGTCGTTGGTACCATGACTGGGCTCAGCCAGAATAACGATCATGTGCAGTTGTGTGGGTGGATGGATACTCTCTGTTTCTACCTCTCCTGCAAAAGTCTGTTTCATATGAGTTTTTTTACAGTCAAAAATAAGTCTCCTAAATAAATAGAAATTATAATTAATTTATTTTAAGTACTAGTTTTTAATTGGGTCTATTTAAACTGGTTAACTGTAAAAGTTGCCTGATTTTCATCTACTTAAAATTCAACCTCGTTACATATTTTTACTTTGAAGAAACGCCCGCCGCGCTTCCGGTCCTCTGTGTGTTTCTTCTGAATGAACGCAGCGCACTCACTGCGGCTGCGCGCTGAACCGTGCCGCCGTCGGCGCGGCAGCGGGAACGCGGGCGAACAGCGACATCTGCCGGACGGAATCCGTGCAGGGCCTGCGCCCGGTTTCCCTGGAGCCTCCAACCACGGCGCCTGAATCCTCCCGTAACCTGCGGCGACAGGTCTCAGAGGCGATGACAGTCGCCGAGAAGTCCGGTTCCGACAGCTGGTCATCCGGACACGCTCACGTCGGTCCTCGGTGAAGGGCGACCGGCATCTTTTACCGAACGGTCGATCGGCCATTAAAGAAACTAACTGTCAGACATGTTGACAATGAAAGTAACTTCTGGTTGCTGCCTCCCAGTTCTGCCATGCTGGCGTAATATGACCTCGCCCCAGGTTTTCAGTGTGTTCATTACCTGAGACAGACAGACACACACACACACACACACACACACACACACACACTAGAATTTGTTAAAACGAGAGTTTCACACTGCGTCTCCAAGAGAAGGGACACAAGATGGAGGATGGAGGACCCGCCGTAGCTGACACTGTTTTTCCAACAAATCTCTGACTGACCCAGGTGTGTGGACGGGAGCGATGTGGAGTAAACCTGGGGACTTTGGGGGCCCCCCGGGGGTCCGGAGCTCCTGGGCGGTTGCCCGCTTTGTCCCGTTTGGAAAATAAAACCACGTTGAATATCTAGGCTTCAGTCTGTCCTGTGGACTCAGAAGATGAACGGAGAAAAATCTCACGGCGTGAGGCCGAGAGGCTGCCACAACATTCAGAGGGCTCTGCTGTCAGTAATGAGGTTGCAGTGCAGGTTTCATTCCCTCAGCCAGACGACTCTGATGCACCCGGCCCTCCATAACCCCCATAACCCCCCCTACAGACCGGGGACTGCTGCTCTGCAATGCCTCCTCTTTCAAGGACCAGTTCAGCGCGTCGGTATAATGCGCTTGTTCGCTTGTATCGATGAGAGAAGTGATGAGAAAAGATGGACCCGCTCTCGTGTCTGCAGGCAAAACGTGAAGCTAGCGCCAGCGGCCGGTTAGCTTAGCTTAGCACAAAGACTGGGAGCGGTAGGAAACCGCTAGCCTGGCTCTGCCAGAAGTCAACAAAACCCGCCCACCGGCTCCTCTAAAAATCACGATTGACAAACTGTATCTCGTTTTTTTGAATCCGTACAGAACCAAAAGTGTAGAAAATGACGTTGTACGTTTGAAAACAAAGAAATATTGATCCATACGTATGAAAATGTCTGTCACTGTCTTGTCTGCAGCTTCTGTCAGTCGTCGTTTTAAATGTCAGATTAGCTAAACAAGGAGAAACACAGAGGCAGGAACTTCACCAGCAGCTTAAAAAGAACAGTTGGACATTTTGACAAACGTATCTTGTCATCTGACTCGCAGCGAGAAAGTGAAGAACAAAAATGTCAAACTATTCCTTTAAGTTAAAGTGTTTTTGTTTTTGTTTTTTTCTTACATTAGAGGAGACGTTGGAGTTGAATCCTCCTTCAGCTTCCAGCAGGAGAAACTCGTCTGTTGTGGAGGAGCAGAGTTTGCATCACTGTGTCGTCGTCGGCATTAAAACGCTTGGTCTGCTACTCACCTGTTAACAGAAACGTGCCGATTACAGCTGCTTTAAGAACCAGGTTGCTGTCCCTGCCTCTGCCCACTAGATGTCCCACCTCCTCCTCCATCGGCGCCTCCTCATCATCATCGCCGAAGACGCCCGAGTCATTACAGTTCATCCTGTGGAGAGCATGAATGGATCCAATAGTCGTGGAGACGCGTCACTGACAAACATCAAATGTCAGTCTCCTGGTGGAGAACTCGGAGGGGTCGCCATAGTCAGAGGGATTCATCCTCTGAGGACCACGAAGGTCTGTGCCCGGTTTCATGGCAGTCCGTCGGACAGCTGTTGAGGCATTTCAGTCCGTGCTAGAGCGGACGGAGCGACAGGCCGACGCTGGCGTCCGCGGAGCCGCGCCTCCCAGCGGCGGGCGACATGCTGCAGATGCAGCAGAAGCCGAGATACGCGCACTTTCAGCCATTAGAAATATGTCAAGCTCCGAAAATGCCGGAATCCTACGTTTCCCATGACGCAGCTCATGTTTTTCCCTACAATTCCCTAGGATTTAAGAAAAGAAGACAAACGTTTAAGAGCCGCACAAGAACTCTGCCCGGATGAAATCGTGTGGAAGTGACGAAACTAAGGTTCTAAACAGGGAGCAACCTGATGGAGCCGCGAGTAAAGACCGTTATAAATGTTACCAGATGTTTCCTGGCAACTTTTGGTTCTACACAGTTTTCGAATCTCGGCGCCGCACGCACATTTTGGTCAGAAGTGAAGAAAGTATCGAGGTTGAATTTCCAACCGTAGCGAAAGAAATCCTAAAATTTGGCTTTAAAATAGAATTTGTCTTTGCTTCGTCAGTTTCATAACCGCAGTCCGCTCCTGGTGCACGTTAACCCCTGTGCTCAGATTATGTGGATAGATTAGTTATTGATTTGAAAAGGAAGCTACAGATGACATGTTTAATGAGGGTGGATGCTTGGAAGTAAAAGCTGCTCTTTGTTTCAGGTAAAAACCCACATTTACCACAGCGTGATCGCCGTGTAGTGTGGCTGTGTGTGTGTGTGTGTGTGTGTGTGTGTGTGTGTGTGTGTGTGTGTGTGTGTGTGTGCGTGTGCGTGTGCGTGTGTGTGTGTGTGTGTGTGCGTGCTACAGTGAGAGAGCTCTGCTGGGGAACAGGGCTGCTGACTCATCTGATTACGTAACCAGCTTGCTTCAGCAGATATGCGGCGCTGATCACCGATTACATTATTTGTGCCGCGCGTTTGGGCCTGTACACCGTTGAGGACTATTCCTGACCTGGTACGCCAAACGCCCCGCGGACTAGCTCTGACGTTAACCCCAAACCGAGTCCTCAGCCACCCTGACGAGTGGACAAAACTTTTCCAAAAAAATTTGTCCCCTCGTTCTCTAGGTCAGAAACTGAAACTGGGCCTCACAAAGACGGACATTTAAGAACACACACACACACACACACAGACACACACACACACACACACACACACACGGGATGGTGCAGGAAGTTGGGGCGGTGTAATCTGGGTAATCTTTCATCACATGTAGCAAGGAATTTATCACATAAATGATAAGACGAGCTAATGTCTTATCATCGAGCCGGCCTACAGGCCACAGGCCCTGGGGCCCGAGCTGTCAGCTGGTCTTCGCCTGACCTGGTCCTCACCTGCGAAATATCCCGGAGGGAGACACAAAAAGACCAGGAAGAGACACAAGGCACCACAAGCAGACGCAACACGGCGGCAGATGATGCAAATGCACGGTTTCTGGTCTTTTCGTGTCTCCCTGGGTCTGGGAGTCTCGCTCCTCTGTGGTAGGGGGTGGGGGGGCCCTTTACATGCCTGTGACCCGGAGCTAAACCGAACGCACTCGAACTTCCACTCTGTGTGAAACTTCCTCTTTCTTGGCGCCCAGCTGCCAGCTGACGTGACAGCCATCAGTCAGCTGGCCTGAGATGCTTCATGGGAAACAGTTCTGCAGAACGAAGACTTGCGCTGCTGTAGCTTTTATTTCCTTCGTAACATAAAAACTGTCGGCTGAGCACGTTCACTGCGAACAACCCCGGGTTTCTCTGATTCTAATTCTCTTAACTCTTATGTTACTTTGCATCAAACATGGTTTTCTCCACAGGAAGAAGTAAATTAAGAAGAAGTACACAAAGATAAAAGCCTGTCGTTAAGGATCGTTCCAGAGAAATGAGAGGTAAACATTAGACCCGGGGATATCTGCGTTGTGCAGTGTACGAGTCCTCTCAGTTCTCGGGAGAGACACTGCTGACTGCTCAGCCACAGAAGGCACAAACAACTGTTGAATAAAGGAAGTGCTGATAACCAGCTGCCTCTCTTCCTTTCTCTGTGTCACTTTCTGACGGATGCAGGCTGGTCTCAGTGCCTCCGGCCCCTGGCAGGTTTAGGGCTTCACAAAACGGTGAGTCCTTTTGATTTGCTTCGGGGTTCCTCAGGTGTTCCTACTCGGGTTTTTGTTTTTTTTTTCCAGTGCTGCTCCGCTCTCGGGTCCAGTGCGGTTTGCTTTCACTAAGATCGGAGGCATCTCGGGGCGGTTCGAGACATTATCACTTACAATCAGAGAAAGCTTCTGCACTCACACAGGAAGCTCCGGTGGGTGTTTTTAAGTGAAGCCGCCTCCTGAAGTGCAGACCAGTGAGTTTATATCAACATGTTAAAACCCAATTTTACTCAGGTTTTGGGGTAAAGCTGTTCTCAGTCTTCGAGTCTTTAAAACAGTTAAAAAAAAAAAAAATAGTTGTTCAAAGTTTTGGGGAAAATTTAAATTCTGAAAAATGGAAATCCAGATTTCTGCATTAGCGTTAAAATATTAGTTGCTGCTTTTTCCCTTTCTTCTCCAACAATCTGAGATTTTTAAACCCACATATTACGTTTCTCAAGGGAGAATTTTTGTTATCGCTTCTCGTTAAGAGGATACAGAGTCTCCTGTGATTAATGAAAGGATTATGTTGCACTATTACTTGGTAACGGGCTACTTAGAACTGAGGATAACAGAGGAGGTTCAGAGGAAACGACTGCAATAGGAAGAGGCAGTCTGTGATCAGTGAGCTGGATATTTCGGTTTCATCGAAGGTTTTCTGAGCTTCTAAGTTCTGCCAAGAAACTGTCGCTTCAGTAAAAGTTGGTGTAACCCTTCCAAAACTCAGGGGAGAACGCTGCAGCTAGACCAGATCTAACCGTACGGTTTCAGCATCTCTACTTTGTGTTTAAGAGAAGATTTTTTACTGTAAGATGTTAAAGATGTTAAAGCCAGAAATCCCCCAGCAGGTGGGCGTCCCAGGTTGAGGTTAACAGAAGCAGTTTCGAATCTGGAACCAGGAGAGGGAACTTAGATCTTCATTTCCCTTTAAACCTTTTTAAAAACAAATTCTTTTACTTACGCTAGCTTAAATAATTTCACAGCCACATTACACACAGTACTTTTATTATGGCCCTACTCTTTTTACTTGATTGATTCATGGGGTAATAAAATACTTTTATTAGCAATAGTCCCGGGCGAAGAGGCTGCAGTGGTTTGGGTCAAACATTTCAAGCGGAGGACGACGTGCTTTCCTCTCATTGTCGCTCACAGGTTCGAACTCCGCTGTATCAAAGTGCTTCAGTAGCAGTGCTGCCTTGCACAAGTGCAGATCCTGTCTGTGACGCCACATTTCTTGACAAACGTCTGTGATTAAGTGTTGGTCCACACTGGGAGTGCCGGTGGCGGATCTGAAATGCTGCAACCGCCAAAATCTGTACAACCTTCAGACTCTCTGAAATACCTTCAGACATGAGGGCTCATGTCCATAATCACGGGCCTTCGAACACCAGTCTGATCTCATCTATCGCCCTCATTTTCGGACTTTTGACTTTGAAGGGGCTTAAAGTTGCTATAAGTTGCTTTATGATCCTGACCAGCAGGAATTACGGCAGCAATGATAAAACTTGCTGCGCTCGTCTCCAAACAGAAAAAAGGATGAAAGGTGAACTTTAAAAGTCACACATCTTAATAGATGGCAAAATAAATTGCTGCTACCGATGAGCTACCTGTAGAGGTATGTACTTGATTGTTATGGATGGTTTTGAATTCTTTGAGGGGGGTGAGATCTTTACTGATAGCTGTTGACTCAGCGCTCAGGAAGCGGCGTTGCGCCAGGGGGTTTGCACCAAAGCCGCTCTCATTGGGAAACTCTTCTGCAGATGGGAACCTGCAGGGGCACGTCGTCCTCTCCCTGCAGATCCAGATGCGTCAGCTGGCGCGTGGACTCGCCGACAGAGTCACCGACGCCTGTCACTACAGCTCCGACTGCTACGGGTAAGATCCGCCACGTGCACACAGCTCTGACGCACCTTTGGGGTTATTTACAACTGCAGCCACGCAGGAAACATCAGAGAGCAGCGTGAAAAACCCCTAAATAGAGAACCCAGCAGGCCTCCTGTGCTCAGGGAAACGTTACATTGAATTCTTAAACGGTGCCTTTATTGACCTCAACTGAAGGAGAAACAGGTTATTCATCATATAACTTTTATTATTACTATTACTATGGGACTGGTACGTGACATTTCATTGTGTTACTTATCTCACTATATAATCATACTACATTACTAATTATGTTATTATCGTATTTTATTTTATATTCTGTTTTATTTCAGTCATACATATTTCATAGCATTGTATTATTGTTGCAAATATATATACTTTATATATAAATGTATACTTTATTTATTATTCCTACTCACATGTGTAAACTCACACTTAATGTTATGTCTCGTTCACACATCGTGGCTGTCGGCGGTTTTACTGGATACCAGTCTATTGTCTGTTGTAGGTATTGTAATGTAAGTGATGCATACGAGCTCTTTAGTGTCAACTCTGTCATTTCTTTAATTTCTTCTTTTCATTTAGCTCATTTAAATATTTCTTCACATAGTTTCTCACCACGTAGTCGGTGTCAGAGCTGCTGTAACCTGTGAATTCACCCCCTGGTGGTCAAATAGTCTCATACCTTAGGTTGCTGCTCTTATCTATGCGATGCAGCTGGTTTTGTTCCATCTTTTCCTGCTGTGGCACTTGATTTTCTAAACTTATATTTTTGTCTGAGACTCTGAGCCTTTATTTGCAATTTCTCCTGCATAGACTGTGTTTTCTTTCCTTTAGTAAGAGGTCTCCCCGTTTTCTTATCAGCTCCTGTTTTAACTTGCTGTTCATGCAAACTCGATGTTAATTCATTCCTGTAACTTCCACTTTGCCACTTTTCTAGCGCCGTTAAACTGCTGTCAGTGAAACTGGGAACTTTCTGCTCAGATGATTGTCACATTGAAAGCCTTCCAGCACCTCAAAGGACAAAAGTCCAGCTGCTCCTGGTTTTGCTTCTGACTGAGATATTTCTGGTCCAGACACCAGACCCGCTTATAAGAAACTCGCTCTCATCCAACAGCAACGACCGCTGAAATATGCATTGATAAAGATACCTTGTCCTCCTCTGTCTCCCTCCTCTTTCTTCCTGTGAACCTTTCCAGATGGATTTTCTCATCCAAACCATCAGTCAGCTGGTTCAGGATCGATCCCACTTCTCCTTCTGTCACCACCTGAAACCGGTGGAGGAGAATCAACATTTTCCCACCAACTTCCGCAGCCGACTTTCACGACGCGGACGCATGAGCTGGCCTCCGTACGTTCCCATCCCTCCCAGCTGAACCCGCGCTCCAGCTCTGACAAAGCCACTAATCGTTACGATGATCGGGGTGAGGATGATGGCGGTGACGAAGGCAGAAGCGGGAACCCGAGACCCCCAGAGGCTGAAAACAGGAGCAGGAGGGACCCGTCTCTTCTGCATCCAGAGGCTGAGAGGTTCCTGCTCCCCAGGAGCAGTCCCGTCATCTCCAGACGGCCCCTGTCCTGGCACGGAGAGGAAACCGACACGTCTACTCCACCCAGGTACCTGCAGTCCGCCCACCGCCGAGGGTTTGTGCCGTTCAGGTAACAGGGAGCGGAAACTTTTTGGATTTCTCGAACACAAAGTCAGGAAAAAAAAGAGTAAAGTAACACTGAAGTCACCTGCAGTAACCTCATGTGTCGATCTTTTATGGGACCGTAGGACTGTGGGACGGTTGGAGGGGGGGTCACAAAAGTGGGAGGGTTATGTTTTTTTTTTTTCTTTCGCCGAAGGGAGGGTCTTTACATTTCTTAATATTTTATGTTTCTCTTCAATTTCTTCCCCTTTTTGTCAAAATTTACTGTAAAAAAAAACCGAACTTGCCTTTTGTGTGCACCGTGCATCCGAAAGGTTTGTGTTGACGTAGGCAGCGGACAACAATCACGTGTCTGAATCATGGCTTCGTTTTTTTGGGGCCTGTCGGAGCAAAATGTCAGTTTTGAGAAACAGCTGATGTGAACCTCTAGTTAAAAGGACCGAACGTTATTCCGCATTACGACAGAACTACAGCACAGTTAAATACACAGTCATTTATAGAGTTAATCTGCACAATGATCATCATTTTCAGCACAAATGAATCTGTTACGGTCCCTAATGCGTCAAGAGAAATTGTGAGCTCAAGCCCCTCGGCAGCCGCAGCAGTAATATAGTGACAGTGCTAATACAATAACTATTCATTCATTCAGAAGCTCATTCATCCAAAATACAAAGCCGCTGGAAGGTGCCACTTCCGCTCTTAATGTGGGATTTGGACTCTGTAAAAACGATGGCTCCTTTAATCAGCACATAAAGCCTGAAGTCAGGCTCCGAAACCAAATACTAATAATCCTGGGGAGGATCTTGCTTCTTTAAAAAGAGGTCAAATATAAGGTAACCCCCCCCACGCCGCCCCAGCAATTTTCATACAGTCCCTCTGGGAATCCATTTACAGTCAGATGTCGGACAAAATCTGCTCAGAGCGCCTGTGACAGAGTCCATGTCTGTCTGTAACGGATGCACCATGCGGTCACCGATCAACAGAGAACGATTACGCCTGGTCACTGTGTTACCTGTCACTCAGGTGTTGCCTGTTCAGAGCGGTAAACTGCTCACGTCACAAAATGAGAGAAGAAGAAGAAGAAGAACTACAGCATAAGTCAAGTACAAATTCAACAAATAAAATAATGAAGAAAATGTATATAGAAAAGAAGAAAAGAAGAGCACGCGCAGTTTATGTCAAAGTGTTTAGTGTAAAATATAACGTGCAGTGTAATAATATACACACACACACGATACAATATAAAACCAAACTATGGGAAATATATAGAAGACATAGAGAACAGTACTATGGTAAAAAATACTACTAATATTAGTAGTAATATAGCATTATAATAATATTAATAAATGCCTGTTTCTCTTTACAGTTGAGGTCAATAAAGGTCACTATTTGATATGTATATGGTCTGTATTCAGGTTACCATAGCGACACTATGGATTTATCTGTGAGTCACTTGGTTAAAGCATCTTTTAAAATATTCTGCCGTGAAGTGTTTGGTGCCGGTGAGGCGTCGCTTTGACATCACCACCGGGTGGCGCCACAGCACATCCTAAACACAAGGGCTTCAACTGACTGGATGAAAACAGCCGGTTCTGCTCCTGGAGTTGGATCATGTAACGTGAATGTCTGACCACTCGCCTGCGCACAGTCAAGGCCCAGGTGAAGGCCTGACGTCCCCACTAACCCGACCTCACCGCACCTGACTCGCAGTCTTTGATCCTCGACGGTTAATGTCCCGAAAGTCGCGTGGTAGCCTCCAGGCTTCGAGGAAACAGGAGATGAAACATTGAATAGAGAGGCTTTGTCAGTTTTTACTGTTTTTATTCTACTTTCCTGTTAAGGCAATAGGCCTCAATACTTTACATACAGTGAAGAGTCCTTAAATCCACTATGTGCAATCTCTGTTGCTTTCAGTGTTAAAGCCATTTTTACCGTCACACACACACACAACAAATTACATTTTCATCACGACTGAATCACGGCTTCAGTCTGACAGAAAAAGGGAGATCTGATGCAGGAGTATGGAAGACAGCTTATTCTTTCTCCAGTTGTGACCCGTTCTTCTCTCAATGCCGCTGGGAGTCAAGACGACCTGATCGTTTCAGATCGTTTAAATGTCTGTACAGCACAGGTTCATCATAGCAGATGTTAGAGCTGACTCAGTAACACCCTTCACAGTGCACACGCTTCAACTGTCTCCGATAGACATCACACTTCACTCCTTGTTTTTTACATTTATAATATTCAGTTAAAACCTTTTCAGTGCTTCAACTTCAACTGCTTCAAGTGTTTTTTCAATCTCATGTGCAAGAAATTTATATTTTTTATAACATTTTAATCCTTTTACAGCGTTGCATCGGAAATTTTCAGCATATGTAAGCACACTTAGAAAATTCACTTCAGAAAATTTTTAATTTTCTAGTTTAAAATGTCGCTAAATTATTTTTTAAATGTTTCATTGGCTTCCTCTCTAGCAGGTTTTCTTTCTATTAAACCTGCGATAACTGACATTTTTTTGTACACAACACTGATATTTCATCTACTGTAAGTTGATATGTTGAACTTGTTAGCAAACATTTGTTTAGCTCTGGTTTTGGTCTCCACCAGCTCCTGAGGGAAACATCTGGCTCTTTAGCTGCTAAATGCTCCTCCATGTTCACCAGCTGGTCTCTGACTGTGTCTGTCAGCTCCATAAAGCTGAGGGGAGCTGCAGGTTCAGATGATAATTCTCTGGAGGTTCATCACCACCAGAGACTCCTGAACATTAATAACTGTTTGCATATTTTCATCTGATATATTGTTATTGCAAAATATTGGTTAGAGCTACTTTAAGTGTTTTCATCACTTCTATATCTGTTTATTTGACTAAAGTGAAACATTACTTCTTTCTAGCCGGGACTCCCCGTCTCCTGCTTCCGGTTCACTGTCTCTGGATCACCTTGGACGCCTGACAGTCGCCAGCCTGGAGGATCTGGGATCCAAACCGAGCTCCGGTCGGCGCTCACACCGGCTCCAGGAGGAAAAGAAGCAGCGCTGCGTGTCAGTCTCATCAAATCTGAACCATTTCCTAATCTCTCTGTTCCACCTACCCTTCAGTGGCCAAGAGGGGTCGGCCGAGGAGCGCAGACGGCGGCATCTAACCAGCTGTGACGGCCCTCACACACCAGGTAGACTAGCATCAAGTATGACAGGTGTATCCACCGTGTCTAGAGCTGCTGGGTTTGCATGCACAGACACACCTGTTATTTCTGACTGAGTCTGACAAAGCTGAGGATACAGATGACAGCAGTTGGTGTCGTCAATGGTGACCCCGGCACCTCAAGCTTTATCTTGAACCACGAGCAGCAGCTACTTTTCCAGGCACGGTGTTGGCCTCTCAGACGGAGCTCGTTTTGGGTTATCTGGCTTCGCTAGACCAGCGTTGTGATTCTGGATGAGCGGCCCCGCAAAGCCGGTTACCACCTGGCTCTGTTAACAACGGGTTTAATCAAAATGGTGAATGTCAAGCAAAGCCGAGCTGCTGAAAATAACAAAGTCTACATAAAAGACAGAATAGGTAGTTTGTCAGTGACTCTCAAAACGACCCACATTCTGGTTTGTCACTTTTATTGTCAGGGTTCAGTTAGATTTGGAAAAATTAAACCACTTGGTTACTTGGATACAATAGTTGAAGAAAGATGGAGGTCATGTTCAAGGCTAAATAATCTTGGTAGAAAGCAGGACACAGGTCTCTCACAGGTCTCCTGTATTGAATCAAGCATCTTGTGAACAGCGTCACTGTGCGAGGACAGTTACTCTCAACTTTACTGTGGAAAATGTAAACTTGGGTTGTTGAAGTACTTTCCACGGTATTTTTCTGGGTACACTTTCCGGGTACAACACGTTCTCCCTCACGTACGGACACTTGGTCAGGACCCCTCTAGTGTCACTTCTTAACGTACTCCTACCCCTTTAGTGTCCGTTTCTTCAACGTGCAGCATGAATGAAGCCCGGTTAGGTTCAGACAACAACAAGTGACCTTTTTTTTATGCTGGTAGCGTAAGAAGACATCACTTGTTTGGGTTTGTGAACTGAAGGAGGCTGCCTAAGTCTTTTCATAGTGTATATTCTGTGAGAGCTGGAGAGGCTCGGCCAGAGGTTAAGAGGTGCTTGTACACAGGAATGCGACGTACTGCAAGCCCACCTCTGGACATGGGGATTTACTGCGTACCCATCTAAAAGCAGCCACCGCACACAATCTAGCAGAGTAAGGGTCTGTGATCTGTGCAGTTTACTGAGCCAGCTCTGGGGAAACATTAGTACCCCTGTAGAACATCACCAAGTCCGGGGAGAGGCGCTGGAGAAACTCATGGAGCAAACGTCCTTTGCCTCTCTGTCGCTCCACAACCCGTGAGCTTCGCAGCTTGTCACGCGACTACAGCTGTGGAGGAACCTTTAAACTCTGTCCACAAGAAAATAAATGTCTGAAGACGGTGACACTGACAACAGCTGCGAGCTAGAGGCTGAAACGTCTCCAGAAGGAGACAAGTGGTGGACGGATCCGGAGCCCGAGAGTAGCAATACTGCAATATAACGTTGATCTGTAAGGTGTATTTAAAGTCTCCAAAGTAAAAGTATGTCAGCAGCACTAGAACCCTTCTCACATTATACAAGTTCAATTGATTCCCCGTTGATCAAATGCAGCTCTAATCTTTTTGCATGTACGTGCATATGTGTGTTTTGTCAGGCGTCTCCACCTCATCTGAACACAGCAAACAGAGGAGATGCAGTGGTATCCCAGGGTTCTCTGCAGACGTCTTCAGGACCAGTTGTGAGCTGGAAAAGGTGTGTTACCAACGTTTGTCACAGTCTCCAGTACAGTTGCAGTTTTTTTGGGGGTGTTTTTAGTACATTATGGACGTAAGAATGGTAAATATCAACATTTCCAGTTATTAGGTTTAAATTAAACACAGGTTCATTCAGGTTCACTTTTTAACACAACAAATACATGTCTTGACTTGGGAAACGTCAGACCTGGATTAGAGGATGGACACAGCTTCATGTCTTGATCTGAGAATATGCAAATGATATCCGTCTTCTTACCGGAGCGTTATCGGCTTAAATACCCTCAGCAGCGCTGATGGTTACGATGATGAGCAGCTGTCTCGCCGGTTTATCTGCGAATGACCTTCTGTGCAGGAAAACGCTCATTTCATTGTGGTGGACATGGTGCTGGAGGTGCTGGAAGGCGTGAAGTGGACCCTGGGCTTCGACCAGTGGACTTCCACGATGGACGCACGCGCGTACAGGAGCTCTGCGGAGGACAGTCCCACGCGTGAACACCACGAACAGGGGCGTGAAGCGAACGGACACACACAGAGCGGTGCCGACGGAGGCGGCAGTAAGAGCAGACGTTCAGATAAGACATCACACAGACGCACGCGCTCCGCTTACCTGTGCACAAACCAACACACACAGGAAGAGGAGGCCACAGGGAACGATGGGGCTGAACGTCAACCAAAGACCTTCTCTGTCCTCTGCGCTGACAGTGGATTTGAAGGTAAAATGACGTTCTGCGTTAGTAAAGCTACGCAACAGTTGAGTGTATCAATTATTCCATCTTTGGGTTTCTGTTCACAATGCACGTATTGAAAATGCACATTAAAAACTGTTGGCTGGAAACACACCTACTGCGGAATCTTTACAACATGAAGCACCTACTTGTGAGCTGCAGGAAAAACGGGGCTTTTTGGGTTAAAACACATCTGAACATTGTTAAGTGAGTGAGCGGGTGATTTATGACTCTCTGAATATCGTATTGTGTGTTTTAATTTCAGACTGTGGAGGAGACACTGCACCGACACCAAAGGATTCTCTCAGAAAGTAAGAAACACAAACCCAGCACACAGACGTAAGCGCCTACCCGCACAGTCTCCAAATCCCTCTGAGTCAGTCTGTGGTGTCCCATCATGCAGTGCAGAGCGGCTGGCCGGGCGGCTGGTGCTGGACTTCAAGAGGAGCTGGTTTCCTTCCCACGGGCCTCGGCGGGGACGGCAAAGCCTCCGTAGCTCACTTCAGGAGGTGGGAGCGCGCACGACGACCGAGTCTCACCCGCTTTGAGAAGTGTTTTTAGTCTAGTGTGTGGGAAGCACCGCAGCGACAAGATGAGGGGCGCTGGTGGTGACTGTGTGGGGGGAGGGGGGATGGGGATCCCTTGCAAGCCGCCGGTGTAACAAAGAGATCTTTTTAGTGCATTATGTAGGTCGTACTTGCTGTGTGATTGTGATAATCAGGTACTGGACTCCAGTCGGCCCATCGACTTTACACTGGGATGAAACCACACCCATAAAAATGGCTTTTCTAGACTCTGGGAAAGTTTTACAAATATAAAACCTCCGTGTTTTAAAATTTACATCGCAAAGAGTCGGAACCGACCATGTTTGCAGTCGAACGTGTCCTGTCAAGAGTATTAGAGAAGTCTATGGGGAAAATTATTTTGGGGTCAGTACTGCAGTTGACCACTGGGGCAGGGCTGGTATCCAGCTTTCTTAATACCGATGCTCCGGGCTGCACATTCATGGCCCCCGGAGGATGAATCTCACTGTCCTTCTCGATTCCCCAACCTTAAATCTGGAGCCACCGACACGCCAAAATGTTACCGCTTCTCCTGCAGTTTATGAACGAAGGTGACCGTTAAATCAAAACTGAATTCCTGCCAGAATTTACTCGTACGTTAACATGCCAACAGGCCAAATGGGTGCCACCACGCTTACGATAATGTGGGGCAGCGGTGACCTGAAGATTAGAAGATGTAGGTGATGTTATAACCGAGGCTGTAAGAGAAGAGAGAAATCCGTCCGCTGCTTCAGACCAGTGTGTAACATTTGGCTAACCTTCGTCTGCTGTACCCAACCACGACACGCGGTCTCGAGCTGCAGGGGCCATGAACTTTCCCTACTTTGTCTCTGTTGTCGTAAGCTGCCAGGTACTGGAAGCGTGGCGGTGAGCGGCGGCAGCCTGGAGGAGGAGATCCGACTGAGGACCAGAATGAGAGGATCCCTGAGCTGGGCACCTCCTTGCTTCCAGATCATCTTCACCGTTCAGCCGACACTCAGGTCTCCATCACGTCTGACGAGACTCAAAAACACTGAATACAAATACAAGGCAGGGAGACAAAAGGAAGGAAGAGACGAATGCCTGAGGTGCTGTAGCGGATGGATAGGTGGATGTGTACGTTCACACTTGACTGTTGGTGTGTTTCCTCCTCCAGACGCAGTGAGGTACTGGCCTTACAACACTTCCTGTGTGCAGGCTGTGGGACAGAGGTGGAGCCCAGTGAGTGCTGGTTTGTAAAGATAAGACTGAGAATCAAACATTTCTGAACTGCGGGGGGATTTGTGATTTGTGAGGGATGTTTAATCCCGGTTAAACTCTCGACTCCACGGGAGGCCGAGCCAGGCAGGTAGAACTTGCTCCCACCAAGGGGACATCCAGACAAGACGAGAGTCGGCCGCAGTCGCTCCACGATGTTAAAGAGATAAAAGGGAAATTAAACAACCTACTGAATGTCGACCGGGAATATTAAAATGAGGAATTGACGAATGCAAATAGTAAGAAACTTGAATGCAAAATCTGAAGCCACTGGTTGTAAACATCATGTCCGATCCAAAGCCACTTGCATCTTGCAAGTTGTCGTGTTGATTACTGTAGGTTTTGTCCTGTGACCCTTCCACTGAGCTGTGCCGTTGTCATTTCATTCATTTCGTTTAAAAGGAAAGCATCCATCTTCCGTTGCCTGTTCTCTTGAAGTGAATTAATTACGGCCTCATTTTGCCCTGTACCAAAGGGAAATAATCCTCCATAGAAATCATTATTGTCATCGTTGTGCAATGGTCAGGGTTAAGAAATGTCACGTTATCTCACAGTGTTTGTTAAACTAAACCCGGCCTCGGACTCTCCCTGACGCCTTCACACAGTCACAAGACAATATTCGCCAGAGGTACCAGCTGATAACAAACTCTCTCCCTGCCACCAGGGTACATCAAGAAGTTGCGGTACTGTGAATACCTGGGCAGGTATGTAGAAGGATTCGCCGTTATCGGCGTAGTAAGAACTGTTTTCTCGATAATAGTATGATTCGTTTACAGTAGAACCCAACTGTGCTTTCTTGTAGCCTGCAGGGCTTCAGGACTTCAACTAAACCTTAAGCTCCGTACTAAATGAAGCGTTAATTTGATTAATTTGAGTTCATTCTTATGAATCTGGCAGGTATTTCTGTCACTGCTGCCACGGTGGCTCCGAGGCTGTGATTCCTGCTCGAGTTCTGTCCTGCTGGGACTTTGGCAGGTAAGAAAATCGCTACGAATTTCATACGTGAGATAAGTTCTGGTATCGTCATTGATGTTGAGACAGAAACAAACAGGCTCAATGTTGACGCAGCTGCTACTGAAACCAGTGAGCCTGTTGTTATGACAACTAGGAATAGAATGAATTCGACTGGTTTTATTGGAGTTGGTTGATTGACGGATTAGTCAATGACCAGAAGATGAACTGGAAACAGTTTTGATAATTGATTTGATTAGTTTGAGTATTGAACATTCTCCGCTTCCTGCTCCTCGCGTGTGAATGTCTCGTTGTTTCCTTACAACTGTAAAACCGGTCGCACAAAACAAAACACCAGAAGACTGATGAGCACTTTTCTCCAAATTCTGACATTTTATCAGCCAAGCAATTAAATCGATTATTGAGGAAAACGATCAACAGATTAATGGACTGCTGCTGTCACCTCAGTTTAAGTGCTATCGTTCATATAACAGGGTATAAACATGAATGAATTCAGGTGTGAAAAGGGACCTGGACGCATGTTTTACTCTCGATGAAATGTGTCAGGATCCTGTTGGCATTGCAGGTACCCGGTGAGTGATTTCTCCAAGCAGCTGCTGGATTCGGTTTGGCATCAGCCTCTGTTTGACCTGAGCTGCCTCGGTAAGACGGTCCGCAGCAGAGTGAAGGAGCTGGACAAGTTCAGGGTGAGTCAGAGTCACGAAACCGTTGTTATTATTATAATGGTTGTTATCGACAGGATAAAGAAACAAGAACGGATTTTTGTCGTGTGCGCACAGTGTGATGAGATGTCAAACTAATGTCTAGTATTGGTTTCTTAGCTTTCTGAATTTCATGACACAGTCAGTTCACCCTACAGACAGTTCCATAGGTTCACCCCCACATATGCACTTTAAAAAAAAAAAATTTAAGCTCGTCCGTGATTTTTTAAACAGGATAAAACTGCAAATTAGTATTTTTTCATTACTGCTTAATCTGCCACTTATTTTCTTTGATATGATTATTAAAAAACGTCTCAACGTCAGTAAATATCTCGTTTTTGTTCACCCAACAGTCCAAAACCCTGAAATATTCAATTTACTATATTGTAAGACCACGAAAAGCAGTAAACTCTCACGTTTTTTTTCATTTTTGGGAATTTTTGCCCAAAATTGACTTAAAAGATTAAGTTTAAGATTATAGAGATAGTTTAATTTTAATTGACTGACTGATCGTCTAATCGTTGCAGCTCTACTTTAAAGTGATATTTTCTGTCTTTTTTTTGCAGACGTGTTTTGAATTTTCGAATCCTTACACGTCTCAATCGTTTTTTACCTTTGCACATGTCGCCAACGCATCCCGCGGCTCATACTGTATATACCGCATAAAGAAAGGAAGAAGACAACAGCTGGACCTGCTCAGAAAGCCTGAGAGCTCAGCAGCCGTTGAGTGCGTTAGGAAAAGGGGGCAAACCTCCACTGATCTGTCGCCAGTAAAAGCTTGCTGACTTCACTTTTCAGTGGGTCCAAAATGGGTCTCAGCAGCTGAGATTCATTCAACTGTTTGCTTCACCATTTCTGTGAACTCTCCTTTGTTCCCCCCGCCCTCCTACGGTTGCCCCTCATCTTTCCTCCAGGAGCTGCAGGGTAAACTGCTGGGCATCAAGAAGCTGCTGAACGCCTGCAGATTAGCTGGAAGGTAGAACATTTTACTTTCTCTTACACTTTCACTCTGCAGACGGTGCTATAATACTGTATCTAATGTGTAAATATTATACATGTTTTTTTTAATTTGTAAGCTACTGCAGAATGGCAAACTTGACTTAACTCAGGCATATCACATCAGGTTCATCGTCTAATATAATGCTTTTATAAAGCCAGTGTGTGGATTTATATGCCATCCTTTTACGCCATCCAGCGGCTGTGTGAGAAAGGACACAGCAATGGCAGACGGCAGCGACGCATGCCGCTGTTTGGCGGACACACACCCGACAGCCGAATCGTCTGACAGATGCTGCAGTCACAGCAAAATGCAGTAACTTTACCCCACAACAGTTATTATGGCACGAGCGACGAAAAGTATAAGATTGGAGGCTTAAATGTAAAAGAGGAGATATGAATAAAGTAAAATAAAATAAATAAAAAGTGCAAAAATAGAAGAAAAACAGAGGTTAAAAATAGAGTATTTGTGAGCCACCAAAGGGAAATAATACCGTGAGGTGACGTAATGGGAGAAGAGGGAATAGCAGAGATGCAGTTAGGGCTGCAACCAATGACGATTTTCATTGTCCGTCAGTTTCTTCAATTAATCAGTTAATTGCTTATTCTATAAAATGTATTAAAAAATGTGAAAAATGTCCAAGGTGACGTCCTCAAATGTCGCGTTTAGTCCAACAGCAGCGCAAAACCCAAAGAGATTCAGTTTACACTGATATAAACCTGAGAAAAGCAGCTGATCCTCCCACTGGAGACGCTGAATTCAGACAATACGAGGCAGTTTCTGCTCGAGACGATTCACTGATTATCAAAATGGTTGGTGATGAATTCTTTGTCCATGAGACTGGTCCATTCAAATAAGTCGTCAGTTAATCGATGCATCTCTACGTTCAGTACAAATGCATCATTTTGCTTCACCTTGTGAACGGCTGTTGTCTGACCTTATCGGCTCTAGCGGGTGGTGCCGGAACGTTTGAGTCTCTCTTTCCCTCGGTCGTTAGCGGGTGCGGACCTGTAAATGTATCGAGTATTTTTAGTGTATTGAATTTTCTAGTATTTATTTACCTTTCTGGACAAAAATCTACCAACGGCTGTATGTTGCATAATGACAGTAGCAGAAATAAGAAATGATCTGGGGTTGGTAAAAGTATTTAAATCGAAATCCAAAACAATTATTAACGCTCAGAGGCACCGGTCGTTGTGTAATTTAACTCAGCTGCAGCAGCGAATCTCTCCAAGGTCTGTAGGCAGCGGGAATCAGGAGCGATATCCGCAGGGTAACCGGGTCTACGGTCTGGACCTTTGCTCGTGAACGAATCCGGCGGGCCCCAAAGCCCCGGTCGGTCTCTTTAGTATTCCTCGGCGTCCGGATCTGGAGATCGGCATGTTCGGAGGGCGTCGAAGGCAACGAGTCTGTACGAGAGCTGGTGTCGGCGGCCGAGTCAAGTATGTGGGTTTTGGACGGGTTTGCAGTACTGAACGGTCTCGGCGCATTCAGCTATGGTACAGTAGCTCCAGTCACTACCGGCGCCGCTTAAAGCCAAACGCTGTCCCACATTACTCAAGTGGGTTTTTAACAGTGATTCAGGTTGTAACGCTTCCATGTAAGTGGCTGACGGTTGGTTTGGTGACATATAAAAGGCGAGTAGACGGGAGAAGGTGAGAGCTTTTGTCAGTGTCGGACTTCGGGCTACCTCCTGGAGGCAGTTTGTACCAATGTAAACTCAATTCGTATTGAACTTGCAGAAATACAGGTTTGTTCACTTTTGGCCAAGACCACTAACAGGCCCAAAATACCATTTAAATAGAAACCATTGCAGCTAGTGCATCTGGTCCATTAAGGACGTTTTCAAATAACCTTTCCAAAACAAGGTAGAGCCGCCCTATGACATCCAGTCCAGCCACCGAGGCCCCGCCTCCACTGGTGGCTGATGTAGACCCGGCTATATGTGTATTTTTTGTTCTGTCACCTTAGTCCTTTTTTTTTGAACGCAGTTATTGGAGCAGTGTGAGCTTTCCTAATTGTTTCCTGTGATGCTCTTTTTTTTTTTTTCCAGTGTCCTAAACTGCTTTGTCTGTGTTGAATTGTTATTGCAGGAAGTTCTGGAGAGGATTCAGACAGCCTGTCCAGCATGAACTAAATACTCAACTTCAACCAAAAAAACTGGATGTTTGTCATCCAGAGAAAACCGTTTTCATGTGACCGTGTCCTCTGCTTGTGTCCCAGGGCCATGACTGAGTTTGAACAGCTTCCGTCTCACCTGATCATCGAGCGGCCACACCTGTTCTCCATGGACGACCTGTTGAAGGTGAAGAGGGGTCAGCTCGCGGCGCAGGCCAGAGAGGCGCTGAACTCCGCCATCAACCATGTTGAAAACTGTGAGGTCAGTCTGCAGCACTGTGTGGGACGGCTTTTTTTTTAATCTGGAAAATACACACGGTTTAAAGTATCTCTAGTGCAGGATATCATTATCGTCCCTTATCATCGTGGTAGGAAATACAGAATGTCTGCAGATATTTTAAATGGTTATCATTGGCCCAAAAATCAGACGAAGTTTTTCCTGGACAAAGTCAAAGTTCCACAGCGATGGCTTAAAAACAACACTGCTAATTTAATGGAGTGGCAGAAAAACTTGAAAAGGCCTGTTAAAACATGGACTTTTTTTTTAGCTATCTCACAGGAGATTTCTGCATTTCAGTAGTTGTCTCTACTTTTCTCACCGGTTGGAATCAGGAGGGACTCGGTAAGAAAAAGGCAGTGTCGAGTATTTTCCATTAACAGTTGGTGGGTTGGGTCAGTCGAGTCTGATCACGTTGTCAGGGGTCTTAAAGGGTCTTTTTCTGTTGATCAGACTCAAAAAAGTCCCATTGAATCTACTTTGATTCAGTGTTTATGACAAGGAAGCACGAAAACCTCCAGGGGGGGGGTGAATACCGGGACTTTCTAGCCCCTGTGTCCCACAGCCTTCCCCTGGACTTTCACAGAACTGTGTCATTAGGTCGTATTTATTTTTTTGGTACCCGACATTTTCGGATAAAAACAACAGACGCTGTGGAATCAAGCCTCTGCGTTTTGACAGTTTTTCCCGCTTCTTTCACGCAGCTTTGTCTGGCGCGAGGTTTTATCTGCGAGTTCTGCCGAGAACAAGATGTCATCTTTCCCTTTCAGAGCGACACATGTAGGCGCTGTCCAGGTAAGCGCAGACGAATGCTGGTTACTTTTAAACTAAAGTGCACGCGCAACTGTAAAATGGAGGCAAGTATGCAGTGAGAACATAAACCTAATTCAGACAGAAGTAATATCCCAGTGGGAGGTGGGTGATAAAAGAGTCCTACAACAAAACATTTTAGACATCTTGTTAATGCTCCGAATAAATCGTTTTCTGAATTGAGTTTGGTTTTCCGGCGCAATGACCAGTTTTTCGAATTTGAAGCAACACCAGCGGCAATTTCAAGCTGTCAAGTTGTTTCGTGTTTCTCTTCACACAATACGCAAACGCCACATGTACGTCAGGAGAGTCACTGGCCGCTGTAGACATTTGCCCGGGCAAGCTGTGACGTGATCCCCGCGTAGGGCAGCTACACTGGGGGGAAATAAGGGACCGAATCCCAAGATCTGTGAGGAAATGATACATCCTCGGTTCCATTTGAGGCCAAACTGAGGCTACAGCTGTCAGAGTGTCATAAATCATGTGGGCATCTTCCAAATTATTAGTGTTTTTCGCTACAAAATTTCCTCAATGCCCTCGACGTACATGTAGCTACGGGAAAGATCAACTGTATAAATGCTGCCTCTCTCTTTACAGCTTGCAAGGCCTGCTTTCACAAACACTGCTTTGTGGAGAAGAACTGTCCAAAATGTGCACGGATCCAGTCACGGAAAAAGTGTCCAGATGGATCCATGGAGTGTGGCAGCTGAACGGCTGCAGCTCCGTGCCAAGATGGTTGATTTCTCTCTCTTGCCCTTAGCTCCGTTTCACATACAACACTTTTTTGTACCGTACATGAAATGTAAATGAATTTCTAGACTCAACCCCTCGTTCCTATTCAAATAAGGCTTCCTTACTAAAATCAGGGAAAACGAACTCACACTATTATGCTCCCGAATGGTTCACATTCCCTGTGTAAACAACAGATTGTCTGCTGTATTTTGTTTTGTTTTTTTTGTTTTTTTTGGGGGGGGGGGCTAGTTGAACGGGCAGTGGTGACACCAGGGCAAACACCGCCGGGTGCATGTGCTGTTTGGTGGAGTTGTGGGATCATACCGTCTGATCCATACGGTCAAACCAGCCGACGGTGAAGAACCGGGCGGAGAACAGGCCGCGGGACGCAGAGCAGTCACTTCCGAGGGTTTCTTTCATCGGAGGAAAATCAGATGTAGTGTCGGAGCGTTTGGTTGCTTACTTTGTAAAAAGTATAGCTCACTAGACAAGTCACACGATTCTGAAAATTACAGCGCAACCTGAATGTTAGTTTACATGGATGAATTCATCATTTTGCAGGATCTGTTTTTGTCAGGAAAGGAAACGAGGGAGACAGCTACAAACAAAGGTTCCCGAGCAGACCTGATCCGACGTGGTTCATGGTTGGACCCTCGACCCCTTACATCGCCTTTATTTTGAAATACACTTCCCAGCGGTGCAAAAAGTAGCCTCATTTTTAATTTTCATTGAATAAAATAAAAGTCTTTTCGATAATGTAACATTAAATGTTATTTCATATGAACATATGTTGATGTTTACAAGTCTTTTATAATAGAGCTCTGACAGAATAATAACTGTGGAAACAGGAAAATAAATTACAACAGAATTGAAATAAACTGAAAAGACATTTGGTTTTCGTCAGATTTCAGTTATTGCACGTTGAGCTGAGCCCAATTGGATCATCTGATCTGGTAACACTGGCGGTGACACTTGCAAGTGAGTTTTGTATCGTAGACCCCGGTAGCACCTGGAACTGGATTGTGTGTCACCTCACGAGCAGTGCTGAAATTTAGTTTCGGCGGTGATCTCTGATCATGAGAAAAACTGACAGTAACACATATTAATTAGTGAATTAGAGCTTTTCACACACACATGTAGGAACATTCACAAATGAGGCACTTCGGAAACCTGAACTCAATTTATTTAATTTACACGACTGTTTTAATAATATTAATAAAAGAAGACACGGTTCCATACATGGTAGACATACAACATAAAGATGTGTAACAATAATGAAAATAATAATAAAACTAATAATTCTAACAATAGGGTGAATAATAGTAAGACTAAATATAATAATAGATGATAACCATAATAATTTTAGCTGTGGGCGTTGAGCAGGATCATGGGGGCTGTAGGTGGTTTGCAGTCACAGATCCAGACTCTGCAGCACTAGGGACAGAAACAACTGCAGAAAGCGACAGGCGGAGAGAGGAGAGAGATGAGGAAGAGGAGGAGAGTGGAGAGGAAGAGGAGGAGAGAGGAGAGAGACGAGGAAGCCCAAAAACGACGGAAGAGAGAAGAAGTCAAGTTAGGAACGAGCACTGATGCCATATGAATGCGTACAGATGGAGAGAATGAGGAGGAGAGAGGAACTTTGTGCATAATGGGAAGTCACCCGGCAGTCTAGGCCTGTAGCAGCATAACTAGGGTATGGTTCAAGACAAGCCTGAGCCAGTCCTGACTGTAAGCTTTACCAAAAAGGAAGGTTTTAAGTCTGCTCTTAAACATGGAGATGATGTCTGCCTCCTGGACCCAAACTGGAAGATGGTTCCCCAGTAGAGGAGCCTGATAACTGAAGGCTCTGCCTCCCATTCTACTTTTGGAGACTCTAGGAACCACAAGTAAACCTCTGTTCTCGGACACAGTCTTCTACCAGGGGGATAAAAGGGTACTATGAGCGCTTTCAGATGTGATGGTTTCTGACCATTAAGGGCTTTGTAGGTGAGGAGGAGGATTTTAAATCCTGTTCTGAGTTTTACAAGGAGCCAATGCAGAGAAGCAAACACAGGAGAAATGTGATCTCTTTTCCCAGTTCCTGTCAGTACTCATGTTTGCAGCATTCTGGATGAGCCGGAGAGTATTTAAAGATTTGGTGGAGCAGCCTGATAATAAGGAATTACAATAATCCAGCCTAGAAGTAACAAAAGCATGGACTAGTTTTTCTGCGTCTTTTTGAGACAGGATGTGCCTGATTTTTACAATGTTACGTAGGTGAAAAAAGACAGTCCTTGAAGTCTCTTTTAGGTGAGAGTTAAAGGACGTATCCTGATCAAAGAGAACCCAGAGATTCCTAACGGTGGTGTTGGAGGCCGGGGCAAAGCCATCAAGAGTAATTTTATCATTAGATAACGTGTTTCTTAGGCTTTGGGGGCCAAACACAATAACTTCAGTTCTGTCTGAGTTTAACAGCAGAAATTTGCTGGTCATCCAGGTCTTTATGTCCTTAAGTCAGGCTTCAAATTTAGCTAACTGATTGGTTTCACCAGACTTCACTGACAAATACATTCGGGTATGATCAACATAGCAATGGAAGTTTATGGAGTGTTTCCTAATAATATGGCCCAAAGGAAGCATATATAATGTGAATAGAACTGGTCCAAGCACAGAACCTTGTGGAACTCCATGACTAACTTTTAGGTATATGGAGGATTTATCGTTAACATGCACAAACTGAAATCGATCTGATAAATGGGACCTAAACCGGCTTAGAGCGGTTCCTTTAAAGCCAGTTAAATGTTCAAGTCTCTGTAATAGAATATTATGGTCAATGGTAACAAATGCAGAACTAAGGTCTGACAAGACAAGTACAGAGACATGTCCTTTGTCAGATGCAGTAGGAAGATCATTTGTAACTTTCACCAGTGCTGTGTCTGTGCTATGATGCAGTCTAAATCCTGACTGACAATCCTCAAATAAACCATTATCATGTAAAAAGTCACACAATTGGTTGGGGACACCTTTCTCAAGGATCTTAGGGAGGTAGGGAAGTTTATATATGGGTCTGTAGTTGGCTAAAGCATCTGGATCAAGAGTAGGCTTTTTAAGAAGAGGTTTAATTACAGCTGTTTTAAAGGACTGTGGTACGTAGCCTGTTAATACAGACATATTGATTATATCTAGTAAAGAGGTGCTAACTAAGGGTAAATCTCCCTTAAGCAGCCTAGTTGGGACGGGGTCTAAGAGACAGGTTGATGGTTTAGATGAAGTCATTTTTGAAGTTACATCAGGTTGCAAGGCTGTTTCTAAGGTTCCTAGGTTTGAAGATAAATCGGTGCCGGTTGAGGGCAGGAGGTGGTGAATTTAGTCTCTAATAATTAGAATTTTATCATTAAAGAAGCTCTTGAAGTCGTCACTACTCAGAGCTGTAGGAATACATGAATCAGTAGAGCTATGACTGTCAGCCTGACTTCAGTGGTGAAAAGAAACCGAGGGTTGTTTTTATTTTCCTCTATTAGAGATGAGTAATAGGCTGCTCTGGCATTACAGAGGCCTTCCTATATGTATTATCACTATCATGCCAGGCTAAGTCAGTTTCTTAGTTTGGTAGAACACCATATCCTTTCAAGTTTTCGCGTAGTTTGCTTTAATATGTGGGTTTGGGAGTTAAACCATGGAGCTAACCCCCTTCGTTTTATTATCTTCTTTTTTAGAGGGGATATAGAGGCGAGTGTCATTCTCATTGAGCCTGCAGCACTATCAACAAGATGGTCAATTTGGGAGGGACTGAAGTTAGCATAGGAGTCCTCTGTTATATTGTAACATGGCGGCGAATTAAGTGCTGTGGGAATAAGTTTCTTAAATTTAGCTACAGCACTATCAGATAGACATCTAGAAAAGACATTTTTGCCAAATAGTGTGTAGTCCACTAACAGGAATTCAAAAGTTATTAAATACTGATCTGATAAAAGAGGATTCTGTGGTAAGATTATTAAATGTTGAGTCGAAAATGGCTGCAACTCCACCTCGTCGGCCGGTGCCTCGAGGTATGTGAGTATTAATATGGGGGGAGTGGATTCATTTAGGCTGACATATTCATCATGACACAGCCAGGTTTCAGTGAGACTAAATAAATCAATATAATGATCTGATATTAGATCGTTTACCAATACGGCTTTGGATGTGAGCGATCTAATGTTTAAAAGTCCACATTTAATTCTCCTGTTTTGTTGTTCTTCTGCAGTGGTGGTCTTAGTTTTTATTAGGTTTCTGTGTACAACTCCCCATCTGTTCATTTTTGAGTTAATTAATGTAGGTGGTCGGGGGGCAGACACAGTCTCCATGGGGGTTTGGGTGGGTGACTACTGCGCTGGAAGCACAGAGAAGCGTGTAGGACTGAACTCTGCCTCCTGGTCTCAGGTCTGGGTTGTCATGGTTATTGTCTACTAATAAACTCAGTCATATTTCTAGATATGGGAGCCTGCTCCGTCCAAAGTGGGGCTTATGCCGTCTCTACCTAATCAGACCAGGTCTTCCCCAAAAAGTCCGCCAGTTATCTACAAGGACCACGTCGTTTGCTGGACTCCACCTGCAAGAGGTTAAATGATGACATTCCCACTATGTCACATCCCTCCTGATGTGACTTGCAACAAAGGTCCTCATCTGGATTGAAACAGGTATGTTATAGCTCCCTGACACCCCACTTATTTATTTATTTTTTTTTAATTTGGGGGCTTTCTTGTGGATTGGAGGCCTGTAGTGGTGAGTGGCAGCAGGACGTGAAGGCGTCGTCAACAGAAGAAGAAACGTAGCATCGCAACATAACATGTATTCAGAAATTCTGCTTCCGTCAGCCTTTAGTGCATCTTCTCGTTTTTGATTTGGCAACTTTCCCACCTGAGCTGAGCAAAAAAAACTCTGTTGCAGTGTTTTTCTGAATTTCTGGCAGGTTATGTTGCGTGCAAATTTAAAAAACGCATATAAAAACAGGCGAATGCGGACAACACTATGTGATGCTCATGTTTCATTATGCGCAGCGAACCTTAAGAGCTATCTGTCCTTCACCCTGTCCATCACCAGTCTGTGGAAATATTGGGTTTAAATGTTGGTTTTACCTTGGACAACATCTTATTTTTCCAGGCAGACAGTAGATGTCTGTGGAATCACAAGGCTACCTTCAAAATCTACAACCGCTGCTGGATAACAGGGGACAAATGTTTTGACTTTTACCATCATGTGGGAACAATGAATGAATAACGGTCGCAAATGGGGCACGGAGTGTCCTCAATTGAGTTACACCAGACATGAGCTACTGTTAAACTTCCACATCCTCGGGGCTTCTACACAACAGCTGCAGCAACCGCTAAAAGCTGGCATACTGTATGTAAAAACAACAAAAAAAACAAATTTATTATAGCCAAAGAAAAGCTGTATTAAGAAATATAGTCAGGAAAACAAGTATTATCAAATTAAACAAGGCTACAATGGATTTAATGAGCAGAACTAAAATTAGGTGCATGAAACTCATTTCTCCATTGATCATCCACAACCATTTACTGTACATTACCTCTGAAATTTCACTGTGTATTGTGGCCTGAAACACACACACACACACACACACACACACACACACACACACACACACACACACACACACACACACACACACACACACACACAATTAAGTCCCAAGAGATTTAATTTGCCTGGCATTGGGAGCCCATTAGTTGCTCCCAATGCCAGTGAGCTGAACCTCTCCAGACAGGAAGTTTGTTCACACCCACGTTGATCGGTGTCAGATGATGACATCTCAACCTCTGAGGTGTCAATGCAATCAGAGGTGTTAAGAACATCAAGCTTCAGCATAAACACAAGATGCCACCAACACACATCAACATGTGATGCAATCATTGCTGAACAATTATGTTATTTTTTCTTTTAACTCACTCTTTGGATTTCTGGCCAACAACTGTACTGTTTTGGATCCCTCTCACTCTCAGACAGCAGTTTTCAGTGAATGGCAAAAGTGCTAAAAGCCTCGCCTGTACCAAACAAAATGGCCAAACCCTTCAGTAGCGCTCATGTCTGGCTTTTAATGTGGATTCCCAGTTAGACCCAGCTGAAGTAATGCCGGTTGTTCTGATTCACAAGACCCATTCACCTTTGACCTGCACTGACCAACATTGACTAAAGCATTTTTCTGGAACAAGATAAGCAACGATGTCCATTTCATTATTTTTCAACTCATTCATTATTTTTGTAATTCCATCAGGTTGTTGAGTAAGAAATGGTTGGAAGGCAAGTAGATGAAAGATGGAAGGAGAACAGAGGAGGAGGGAGAAGTTGAGAGGTAGAGAATGCACAGAGCAAAAGCAAGTGAAGGAGAAAAGGGAATGGGGATGTAGGCCAAAGGAAAGAAGACAGGCCAGGCAAGCTAGGATGTGAGAGAAGGTTGGAGTGAAAGTCAGGTTAAGAAGGTGAAGGTGTGTTACATGAGTGTCCAACAGAGACCAAGACACACGAGGTGGGGGGTGAAGGGACTGGCAGAGACAGATAAATCTGTTGTATGAAAGAGAGCTTTAGACAGAGAGCTGCCAGAGCTGCAGCTCCTCCTCCTCCTCCAGGATGAAGCAGAGCTCTGCTTTCCAGAACTCCTCAACACCTCCTGCAGGAAGCCATCAACCCCTTGGACCGAAGCTGTGCCCCTGAACATTCTGCTGCCTTCCGTCTCTCTGCTCGCTGTAGTTCTCAACCTGCTCGTCATCATTTCAGTCTCCCACTTCAGGCAGAGATTCATTTCTCAGCAGAACCTACAATTTCTCAGTTTTAGAAACATGAACACTGAGATTTACAAGAAGAATCGAGGTAGTACTGAATAATGTTGCACCTCGGCACATTAGACCAAGTTCTACCAATGATATTCTTTAGTTTCTTTCAGCCATGACCTTAAGGAAGTCATTTTAATTTCTTAAATTTAACCACAACTTAACAATTGTTGTTGGCAGATCAGAAAAAACTCTCACAAAGTTTTTTTGAAATGATTCTTTGGATTGTTTTAGAAGGCACTAACTTTTTTGTCATTTAGATATGAGACCTTGTTGGTTTATCGATATTTTTTAAGTAAGGGTGAACTGGGAACATCTGGGCTAGGCCATTGTCTGCAAGGTCTTTATCTTCCACCACTGGAAGAATTTCCCATGCATTTGGGAAGGTCGGGGTCATGGAATCTGAACAGACCATTTTCAAAGCCTGCATTGTGGAGTCGGCTGCTCAGAGTTGTGGTCAGAAGGTTGTCAGTGCCTGTTGTGGCAGCAACCTGGAGGACACTGGTTGTGAAGAAGGAGGCTTTTCAGTCTTGGTCGGCCCAGGGGTCTCCTGAGGCAGCAGACAATTACCAGGAGTCCAGAGGGTTTGCAGCTTCCGTAGTCGCTGAAGCAAAAACCCGGGTGACACTGGAGTTTGGGGAGGCCGTGGAGAAAGACTTCCAGTTGGCCTCATGGAACTTCTGGCAAGCAGTCATGGCTCATAGTGAGTTTAGCAAGGGAGTAGAACTGCTGACCCTGACTGAGGATGCTGTCAAGCAGTGAAAAGAGCTAACCTGAACCCAACAGACATGTCCTCTGTGGAGGAGGCAGAGTTGGTAGACTGGAGAGACAGAGTATTACTCTAATCATATCCACTACAGGGCAGTTGTGGTGAATGGGGAGCTGCGCCAGCTCTCGATCTACCAGTCAGTCTACCTTCCAGCCCTCACCTATGACATGAGCTTTGAGTAATGACCAAAAGAATGAGATCGCAGATACAAGTTGCTGTCATGAGTTATCTCCATAGGATAGCTTGGCTCACCCTGAGATACAGGGTAAGGACCTCAGACATCTGGAGGGAGCTTGGAGTCAAGCCATGCTCCCTCATGAGGTTGGGCATCTAAAAAGGATGCTTCCTGGATGACTCCCTTTGGAGGTTTTCTGGACAGGTCCAACAGGTAGGAGACCCCAGGGTAGACCGAGAATATGCTGGAGAGATTATTTATCTCATCTGGCTCGGGATCCCCCAGGAGGAGCTTTAAGACCTTACTGGGAAGAGGGGCATCTGGACTACCTTGCTTAGCCTGGTGCCACTGTGATCTGGCCACAGATAAGATGTGGAAAATGGTAGATGGATGGTTCTGGTTACTGTAGGTCCTTGGATACTGGCTATTGCTAATGCATCCCCTACCTCCAGTTGTATTTTCTAACTACTTCAGGTTGCTAGTGATGCCCCTGAATACACTTCTAAGATGTTGTCAGTAAATTAAAGTCTGGTAAGGTGCAGCGACTCAATGACATATCCCTGTTTCAGTTGATTGCTCACCCTCAGCTTGGCCTCTCTGAGCGATACCTTGGCATGCGTTCTTGTAATGTTTTAGCCTGAATGCAGTCCAAGCCTCCACTGAAAATTTGTGACCCACACTTTTGCAGTGAGGCTTGAGTGTTGCCGTAACAGACGCTGTTGAGAATGAACCCTGGGTTTGAAATCCATGGTGGCCATAAAAAAACAACAAAATATGGATATATATAGGGATGCTGGATTTTAGCCAGTGTGTAGTGTAAAAAGACAGTTTTAAAGCAGTCATCTTGAAGCTTGTTTTTTGATTCCAAAAAGTCTGTGGGTACTTTCAAAGAGCTAGATGTCTTTTCCCTTGTTGTGGATGTTGGCTTACATCCACATTGGTATCGACATTAGCTAAGCTTAGCCGAGGCTCACGCAAACTCCTGCATGTTTCTTTGTGATCTCCCATTCCCGATCCTCTCGTTTTTCCAGGGGCTCTGAATTTGTGTTAGTGGTGGTCGGACTCTCATTTCAAACCGTTGTGGGTCTTTGAATGCACATTACGTGGCCGTTTGGGGGCCAAAAAACGTCAATTGTGAAAAGGAAATCTGCTACGCTAAGTTAAGTGGTTGTATTTGTTGCAAATCACACACCTGTTGAACACGCTATCAACTTCTTCTTTAGTGTTGTTTATTTTTTAACTGCGGTTAAAGGGTTTAACACTGCCTCCTGTGCTGAGCTGGAGTACGGACTGAGACTTACAGAATAATGTTCAACGTTTAAAACATAATTAAAGAAACTAAATCAGGTTCTGTTAAACTATCCTTGTATTCTTAAATTGTACAAAAACTACAAAATTTACATAAATGTGTTAGGGATATTATGGGGTTGCCATGGCCATTCTTGCTGGTCCTCCACCCAATAGTGCCTAAGTACAAGGGAACATATGTAAAAAGGTATAGAATAAAGAGAGGGGGTATAGGTGAGAGAGATAGTGAGAGAGGTAGGTCTTCAGGGAAAGTGATGAAGATGATGTGATATGCATGACAAGGGAGGGGGACATTAGAGTCCAAAAGACGCTGAGAGAATGAGGAGGGGACACATTAAGGCAAGGTGAGAGAGGTAAAGCCGTTATATGAGTGAGTCTTGTTCAGAAAGCTGCCAGAGTTGTAGCTCTCTGCACATCTCTCAAGATGGAGGTTAACGATGGAGCAGAGCTCTGCTTTCCACTCCTCCTCAACACCTCCTGCAAGAAGCCTCCATCTCCTGGGTCCGAAGCTCTGCTCCTGAACATTGTTCTGTCCTCCGTCTCTCTGCTCACTGTAGCTCTCAACCTGCTCATTATCATCTCAATCTCCCACTTCAGGCAGACAAACTTCTCAGTTGAATCTACATTTTTTAACTTCAAAAAGTTGGACAGCTTGGACAGCATAGGAACAAGGAGAATGGTCTTTGAGCTTGTTGCGTTGTGGCATTAGACTTATATTCTACCTTGCTGACAGTTTTGTATTGTAGTTTTAATTGTCTACACTTAGCCAACTATAGATACGGCAGATCAGAAGACATCTTTTAAGTGGTTTGTGTTGTTTTGTCATTTCGATATGAGGCCTTGTTGGTTGATTGATATTTTTCTCTTTCCCTCCAGGCAGCTCCACACACCCACTAACATCCTCCTCCTCTCTCTGGCTGTCTCAGACTTTCTCTTGGGCCTCCTGCTGATGCCTGGAGAAATCATTCGACAAACAGCCTGCTGGTTTCTCGGTGATCTGATGTGTGCCCTGTATAATTGTTTGTCTTACATCATTACCTCGGCTTCAGTAGGAGACATGGTGCTCATATCTCTTGACCGTTATGTGGCTATTTGTTACCCTCTGCGTTACCCCACCAGAGTCACTGAGAGAAGAGTTAAAGTCTGTGTCTGTCTGTGCTGGTTCTTTTCTGTTTTCTACAGCGTTCTCATTGTAAAGGAAGACCTGACTCAACCGGCCAGGTTTAATTCCTGTTCCGGAGAGTGTGTGATTGTCACTGAATATATTGCGGGAGCTGTTGACCTTGTTCTGACCTTCATTATTCCCATTACTGTCATCATAATTCTGTACATGACTGTATTTGTGGTGGCTGTGTCTCAGGCTCGTGCCATGCGCTCTCACATTACAGCTGTTCCACTGCAGCTTTCGGTGGCTCTAACAAGAAAGAAATCTGAGCTGAAAGCAGCCAGGACTCTTAGCGTTGTTGTAGTTGTGTTTCTAATGTGTTTCTGCCCATATTACTGTGTCTCTGTTGCAGGCGACAACTTGCTCAATAACCCATCTGCAACCTTTGTGTTCTATCTCTTCTTTTTTAACTCCACTCTAAACCCTTTGATTTATGCCCTGTTCTACCGCTGGTTTCGAAAAGCCGTTAAACTCGTTGTCACTCTTCAGATACTGCAGCCTGGCTCCTGTGAGACCAACATACTGTAGAGAGGCAGTGGAGTGACTGAGAATACACCTGCTCGAATGTTCACAGCAATGAATATGTTCATGTTGTTCAGTGAGTAAATGATCGAATCCAGAAAATGACAAAGTGTACGCGAACAGAAACCCCTGTAGAAATGATTTCTTTTTTAATTGTGTTGTTCAGTGAGTGAATTCACAAATTCAAAATGTTGAAATATCCTCCTCTCAAACTACAAACTCTACTGTATATGAGTACAACCAACACCACTAGACAATGTTGTTTCAGGCACTCAGTATGCTGGTGTACTGGTTGTCAGTTTCACATAACCTGTTGCATCTTAAAGTAATGTTGCCTTTGTTCATGTAGTTCTGTTAATCGGTTTTAATGATTGATATGTTACAGCAAACTTCAAAATATAATACAGTTCAACCCTTTGTTATAGTGCAAGTGTGTTTTAATAAAATGTGGATCTCTTAGGACACTCCCTGGCTGTTGCAGATATCAAACCTGTGTCTATTCTTGGTAATCCAAAGGCTCATATTCAGCTTTTTTGGATAAACGGTAGTTTTTTACTTGCGTACGCCACCGCTGAGAGTTAGAAGCCCAACGGACTGTTTTAAGGGGCATCACCCAGTTTCCTGTAGTCTGTGAATTGACCTACGGGATAATTATCAACATGTAATACACATTTAATATTCTCTTAGGAAATCCTTTCTTTGTAACAAGAAGCATTTCAACCCCACACAGCAGCTGGAGAGACATTTTTCACACAAATCCATAACACAGCTGCTGAGCTCGGTTTTTTCTATCGTATGAAAAAGACACACAGCAATTATCAAAACAATCAGTCACAGTATCTTTGCTGCTTTTTCTCCAGAGCTCAGTTACAACATTCGTTTGCTTGAGTCAGCTGCATTTTCAATTCTCATTCATCATTTCATAAAAACTATTTTTAAACTTTTCTTTAAATGACGTGAAAATCAACCATTATCCCTGTCATCCCTGGTTAATATGTAAAGTATGTAAGGTATTAAATGGAGTATAAAGCATCAAAAAATTGACATTTGAAATATTATATGATAACTAAAGGCACAAATTAGAGGCCAGATGATGATGCAGGTGAGTAGTTTCTCCCGTGACAAATTGATTTCAGTCTGCCAAGTCTGTAGCCACTGAATAACATGGGGATGCCATCCTTTGGGGCCCCCATCTACAGAGATAGACATAGTGGGGTGCACTGCCAACTGCACTTCTGGCAAAGGCAGGGGTATTTGGTGAACAGAATCCTGGTTGCAAAAACTAGTTCAGGAGGTGTGGAATATCGCACAGTGGTACAGACTGGATGACACTGGGCTCATCTCAGGAGCTGGACCTTTCTGGGGCTGTGCAGGGTGAGAGGCCTGCAGGGTGGAGGGATTCTGTCTGGGAGTATTCCCTGAGGAACAAGAAAGTTGCCCTCACGAAACTACAGCACATGCAGGTGACAGGAAGGCCGAAGGTTCATGAGATGCGAGCAGTGTCAGTGGCAAGCAGTAACCTCCTTGACCATTAAATAGATCAGCAGTCGATACTTTGGGCCTTTAAGGACCCGGGAATGCTGTATATGACACCTTGTGTAATTCTTTCGTTTCATTCAATTAGGCAGGTAACTCCCCGGTATTCCTCAAACTATTTGTCCTTAACCAGGTTCTGGTTTCGAAAACGTCAGAAATGTTATTCTCTTAGAAGTCTATGGGCTCAATCCAAGGTAGGGAAGAGTGAAGGTTTTTCTCTTTACGGGTTGCTAGATGCAAGCGATGGAGAGTTCACTGTTGTCTCACTGTTTCCATCAGCATATTGGCACAGTAACAAGTTGGTGAAGAAGGTGTCGGAGCAGCATTTTCTTTGATATTGGAGGTTTTCTGTGACAGTAGTTCTGCAAATGAAGAAGAAGGGACTACCAGTAAAGGGAACTTCAGACACCTCTAACTGTAGTTATTGTGCGGGCTGTCTATACAATATTGTCTTCCCGTCTTTTAATGCATCTGGGAGGATTATTCAGTGTACAGCTGCATTATCTGCACGGTGGAACTGTTATTCGTGAACTTACATTAGAGCCCGAATTCATAGCCGGTAATGAATCCTCACGGTGTCTCTGCGATCTGGAGAATTCACATGGAGGATCCTAGTTTTTATCAGTCTGCTGCTTTGCCCAGAGATGGAGCTGTTGGCTTAATTTTTCCAAGACAGAAATGACAGAAGTGAAGTAAAGCAGTTGAGATGACGAGGCTCAGTTAGTGGGAAAGACTCACTAATCAGAAATGTTTGTTTCTCATGTTTCAGTGAGATGCTGTTCGGACTTTGACATTAAAGCAGGGGTGAATACCTTCTTCAGGCAATGTAAACAATGTTCACAGCTGCTGTGATTCCACCAGGGTCTAGTGACATTTTTCATTTAGTCTTAGTCTTAGTCCTGTGTCAAATATCGTTGTTAGTTTGTATCATATCTTTTCTTTTATCAGCTTCATCCTGTTTTTGTTGTCAGTCAGGTTTATGTAAAAGTCTGGACATTTTAGTCTCATCTTAGAGAAATCTCAAAGAGAACCGTATCTATTTCAGTCTAGTTTCTGGTCATCAGATTATACTGAACATTTCAGTCAATCTAGTCCAACCAGAACCAAAATCTTTTTTGTTGTTATTTTAGTCAAACCTATTTCAAATAAGACTTTATCTCATCATTGTCTGATGAAAAACACGGGTTGAATGATTAAGGATACAGCTTTGTAGAAAGTGTCCGGTCTAGAGGTCTGATGGAGTCAATATAAGGAATTCATTTACCTACAGTGAGGTCACACTCTATTCGCTAATTACCTGCCATTCGGTTGGAGGTGCAAACAAACACGATAGAATTTGCCTTTTTGAGCATGTGAAGAAGAGTTGGTGTTGGTATTCATCTCTCTTTTTTGGTTAATATTTCAACGTGTCATCCGATGACGTGTCTGTGCTCCCGCCAAGTTCTCTGGCTCTGTTGGGAATTTGAGGATGATAATGTTGGTGTGAGTGGGCTACATAGGAGCTTGTTAGATACTTACACCTGTTTTAGACTGAGTGTACGTGAATTCCATTTATTGCAAACTCGTGATTAATTACGCTTATTTTCTTCACTAACAAATTTTTGTCCTTAAAGGGGCTCATTTAGCAGAATCTGACTGCTAATAAACAAATGGTTTTTCCACTGGTTTAAGTTTTTGTTGCCAGGAGGCCAAAAAATGGCAGTATTTCAGAGTGATAATCAATCGATAACCGAGCAATCTCAACGCCGATGACCTGTTTGTTTGCACCTCCAACACAATGGGACCTTGGTCTACTGGTCTACTACTGTACACACACCCAATTGCGATTAAAAAATTAAATAAATAACCTAAGTGGATCCGATCCTCGCACCGTCGTTGTCATTGCTTACCACCGGTCCTCACCCTGCCGGCCGGTGTGGTCCGGATATGCCGTGTGCAGCGCAGGAAACGGAACCGCTGCACTGGAACAAACAGCACGAAAATAAGTTTTTATGTTTTAAACTACATTTTAGTCTCGTCTCTTTCATCAACGATATTTCATGTTGATACAGTCATAGTTATGTCTCCGTCTCGTCACTGACCCGTCTCAGTTACAGACAAATGGTCGTTGACGAACATAGTTAGTCAAACTTTTCATTAACGAAATGAACACTACCAGGGTCACATTTTTTTCTAAAACCCTCTCTGCCGCTGGAGGTCTCTGAGCACAGTGCGCGCACTGTATAATACATGCCACGCTTAACACATCGGCTCGTTTGTTTACATGAGGGCCCGTTTGTTGCTGTCAGGTCTGGGACAGGGTGTCTCCTGTCTGAGGGTGTCCAGTGGACTTTGAAGCACGCACCCAGCTCTGCCGTACATTAACATTTAGCTCGAGTCTGAACAAGCCGGAAGAGAGCAGCAGCTCCGTGTTTGCTAACTGACAGGATTCACAGTGCTGACACATTTCATCAGGTTTCCTGGCCCAAGACGAACAGGGGCTGATACAATGAAAGTGTCACAACAACAGGTACAAGATTAAAAGACTAAACCAGACACTCTTAGTATGGTGAAGTATGGTAAACCTGCGGCCTATTTGAGCCATTGGTTCCCTTGCTAGATTTATACTTCTATCTGATCTACATTTGGTTGCAGTTTATGATTAATTGGAAATTACAACCAATTATAGGAAAATAAAATACATGTAAAAAAAAAAAAAAAAAAACTACTTCAGGGTCATCTGCTATTATATTTGTTGAAGACTGGATAAAGTTGGTCGTAGTGGCGACAAACCCGGGCATATACTGACAGATTCTTTTTGAAACAAGGAAACCAGACATGAGCGTGTTTGTTTCCAAGCTTCGTGGTTCAGGAGGTATGAGCCAAAAAATGAACTGCTTTATTAAGTGGCCAGATGGACTCGCTATGGGATCCACACCAGTGGTTCCAACCGTTTTTGCACCGTGGATTTTTTTTGATTCTTTTTTTTTTTTCCGATGTGGACCAGCCATCTGGTGAGGATGGGGGTCGAATCATTGTCTGTAGTAGTTATATATAAAATCATTATTCAGCTTTTTTTTTTTTTTTTTTTTTTGCTGAATCATATTGTATCGTATTTATTTTCGCAGCCTGGGAGCAACTGTTCTTTGCCTCTAGACCCAAACCTCAGTGGCACCTCGTCTAACTTTTCACGGAATTTCCAGGAACCATGTGGGCGGACTTTTAAGATATCCTCCTGACAAACAAACACGGGGGACAAAAACACAACTGCGTGGCTGAGGGACTAAACAACATTACATGAAACAACCAAATCCATTTTCTTTTAAAGCGGTCAACTCACCTTTCATTGACAGGCTAATGAGCTGCAGCTGTCATTACTGCCGATGGACTTTTATGGTTTATCGTTAAAATGAAACCTACAAAAACAACCATTACTCAATGATCAAATCCAGCATAAAGCATGAGCAACACAACTCAAACACACACATGCGCTTCTCTGGCCTGTGTGGTCGCGTTTAACTCAACATGTCTGGAGCTGCTCCACATTCCTCCGTCCGCATGTGTGACGCCTGCTGCCAGCCGGGGCGTCCGGCTGTTTAACAGGCAGCAGAGGCTCAGTGGGCAGAGCGGAGCAGGGACTTCCGTTTTCTCTTTCAGCGATTGGTTGAACTGTAGGATACCGACATGTTATTCCTGTACGAAAAACCAAAATGTTTCCAGGAAGTCTTGCTGTAAAACACAGTACGCCCACTCCCCTCAGGCAAAATCTCCAGTAGGGGCTTCAGTGGGCAGTGGCCTTTCAAACCAGGCTCGTTCAGCGTGTCACGGTTTAGCAGCCAGCTCCCGTAAACCAGATTTTCAGTTTTCCAGCAGAGGATCACGCTAACCTGACCAGAGGGTGACTTAGGGCCAAAATCATACAAACTTTTATTCACTGCGATGGATCCCCTAGCGGCTACATAATCCCACTTCGTAACATATTGACGTGAACTCAAGCAAATGTCTAACTGCGAATGCAATTACCAGCCTACAGCACCATCACATGCTGTGAAAAGTGTAAAGAAACATGGTTGAAAAGTATGCAAAGAAATAATTTCATTGAGTTTCCCAGGGCCATAGTTATGTCTTCTTTGGAGGAGAAACTAGATTTCAATAAAATGTCTTTTTGTTCTGCATAAATATCAGAAAACAGTCACATTTGAAGTTGGTAAGATTCCTTAAATGTGCACTCTCAGATTCCTCATCTACTCTTAACGTTGATCTTCCAAAATCAATCTGTCTTCATTGGCTGTCGGCGCAGAAACACCAGCGGGTCAGCGTGAGACAAAAAGACGCCTTGATGCGGAGACTCGTCTAATTTGTGCCCTGCTAGTCACCACAGTCACCGCAGAGCCTACGGGATTAAAAAGTGGTTCGTCATGCGTTCCTTCCGGGTGCGCGTTTCACGCTGACTCTGTGCAAGGTCACAATCTGGATTATTTGGCATCTCTACCCAAAGTGCGATACGCTGTAAATCAGCTGAACAAGTGTGTAAAAGTCACAGTGAGGCTGAGTCACAAGTTGGCGCAAACTCTCAGAGTTGCACTTTGGTTAAAATGCCAGAGGAGATAATCACAAACACAGTCTCTCATTTCTCACTTAGTCATCCTAGTAATTACACATTCCAAGAGCCAGAAATATGTAGACTGTGGAACGATATTCTGTTTTTGTTTTTCAAATTTGAAGGTTGCATTAGATGGGTGTTTAGCCACAAGGTTGAACACGATATAGACAAACACATTGGCAGTAGAACAGTGAATCTAACAACTAAGAAACATCAGAACAAAACATGGACATTTCGGTGTATCCCTGTCAAATACCTTCTTTAGATAATCTTCCCACTGAGAACGTTACAGTTGGCAAACACAGGTATAACTGATCATTTTAATGATGGCTCTGTTCAGTTTAATTAACAATATGTTAATTATTTTATTGATTGATTAGGGCTATGACAGTGATACAGCAAACACATGATCAACATAATCTGGTGGCATTAGTTTTCCTTCAAAATGCATCAGATGTAAATAAATGTGATTTCCAGAAGACAGAGACAAAAGAAGAAGAACAAAAAACAAACCACACGAACAGGCTTTGCTATCTGGGCCCAAAAACTCTGAAATGACTCGTATCTAAATATTCAAACCCCCGAAGACCCAAACATGTTTTGAACCCAGGACTTCATTTTCATTTCAGGAGGAGAGACGAGGGAGGGGCGACAATGTGTCAGACTGATGGCTTGGCTGAGGATCAGTGTGTTTTATTCGTGCCAGGGGGTGTCTACAAGCACACACACACACACACACACACACACACACACACACACACTCCACCAGCTCACCCTCAAATGAGAGCTGACGGTTCCTCTGAGGGAAGCCGTCTCTGACCTTGTCTTCCCCTTTGCAAAGACAGAGTCCATTTTGAGATGAAATACTTCTTGTGATTACTACTCATTCATGTGTTATTGAGATCATTTTACTGCTCCATTGTTGTTTTACATTTGCAAGTTTCCCCTTTCCTGTGTCATTTAGAGACACAACAACATGGAGACATTAGTCTTTATTTACACAGCCTGTGTAACTAAACACCGTTTTAAACCGTAGATGAATTGCAAGACGGTTTGGAAGGTTGCTGTAGCTAAAAGAATCGTCAAAAGAAGATTTTCCCTTTTGAGCTCCTCAGCGCCAAATATGTCCTCTAGAGTGTGTTAGTGTTGCCGTTGTTGGTGGTGTTATGTCTTTCACATGTTCTCTGTCGCTATCTGACTTGTGTATCTTATGTTCTGGTGCATGGGCGACCAAACCATTTTTCTCTCTAGGGATTAATAAAGTTATCCAACATACGTTTTTATTGTGGGTGAAGTGAACCTTAGTGAGCAGCAATGTTCTTCCGCAGCTCATCCAGATAAAAAAATGAATCTGAATCTGTTTGATCTCATTGGTTCATTCCCTTGAACTGTCAAACGGCACGGCCCCCGTCCGCCCTGATCACCAGCCACATGAAGCCCTGGACATCCCAGGTTGAGACAAACAGTTGGAATGTAAAACCATCACTGAGAGTCGTACAACAAAACCTAACGTGTTCAGACATGTCTCAGACAACAACAAAAACATATTTTATTGTAGCAGGCTCATAACTGACGTGTGAAGAAGAAGCTGCATGTTGGAGGCTGTCAACAAAACTGATGAATGAGTTTGAGGCCAAAGACGTGAAGGACAAACTGTAAATATCTGAAAAAGACTTGAAGGTTTCTGATGCTGTGAACCGATTGTCCTCAGGGTGTAACATCTGGTTCTACTGAACAGCTGTAGGGCTGCTGTGTAAACAAATAATGTTCACCTGTGTTGGGGCTCATTCATATCTACAAGTATAAACTATGGTATATTATTTTACCCGATACCCGATGTGACAGGGACAGAACTGAAACCGCGCCCGTTTTGCCTTGAGGGTTCCAGCTAAATGGAAGTTACAGGCTCGTTTGCTTTACACGACGTACTTCTGAGCGAAGGGGATTTGAACCAACCGTCCAGGTATTTCTTTTGACCGTTCTGGACTTTCCGCTGAATGCCTTGCAGGGACTCACTGCGCCTGTCCGAGAAACCGTCCTGCACAGAACCTCCGGTGAAACCACAACTATTACATTTCTATCTGTGTGCAGATTAAACAAACGAGATGCAGTGTGTTAATTAGTGAGGTTTAGAGGACCTGGTAGATAGACTATGTGAACTCTGGACAGATCCGAGCTAGCAGTCTGGCGATCTTAGCAGCTAGCTAATTGTCTCCTGGCGCTACTTTAGACAGCAGATAAGTGCGCAGCCACCACGAGCGCCATCCCAAGTCAGTACCCGTGAATTTAACTGCAGGCAGCAACGGCAAGAGCACTGATGCTCCAGGATTCGTTACAGCAGTTAAACGACTGGGGGAACTAACCTACACACGTCAGTCAAACCCACTACAAAAATAAATCACGGAAGAGGGTTTGTTGACGTGCACGATGTTGTAATGAAGTGGTAAATATACTTGCAGTGCTCAAATTCAGCCCAGGAGCTCAGATAAAGTAGAGTAGAGCTGAGCCTGATCAGCTGAGTCTAAGATTTTCTAAACTGGCCACCATACAGAGGATTAGGCCTTTTGATTCAGGTCACTGCGTGGCCTGTCCTCCAGTCTCACAGGACAATATTTACGTTTTTTACTCCACTTGTGATAAAGATCTAAGCATGGAAGGTTTTCTCTGCATTTTTCAGCTGTTTGTTTTCTAGTGTGCCAAAACCATTTAAGAGATCTCATGGAGCAGCTACCAAAGACTGTAATTAACTACTTATCTATCTATCTATCTATCTATCTATCTATCTATCTATCTATCTATCTATCTATCTATATATATATATATAGATAGATAGATAGATAGATAGATAGATAGATAGATAGAGAGATAGATAGAGAGAGAGAGATACTTTGATATTACAATGGTGCATTCAGTATAAACTGTCTAATAGATAAAAAAAAGAAACACAGAGTCAGTGCAGCATTACATTTTTCCCAAAATGCATTTGAACCTTGACTGTAGAAAATACTGTAGTGCTCTTGTTACATGGACGTGAGTATAGCGCTAACTTTGAAAGCTGCGTTTCCGTGCTGCCGTCAGTGAAGTTGTTGTCCTTTGCCTCAATAAATCATCTTTATGTTTGTGTTTAATCAAAGCGAGAGCCTCATTTTCCTCTCTCCCGCCTGTGCTCTGAAACAGGGTTAAGGCTTTGAAGTGTGAAGGGTAGCCAGCACATTAAAATCAGCAGGACACCCCAATTATGAATCGCCCCCTGCTGGGCCACAGGAACTTCCGGATTCCTCCGTACACCCTGACGGAACCTGGGCCAGACGAACCCTCCTCCCCTCAGCGCAGGCCACAGGTCACCGTGGGCCCTGAAGCCTCGTTAGCACTCTTTAATTAGTTTCTGAAGAAAGTGAAGGCAACATTGTGCACGTTCTGGTTTTTGGAGTGTATTCGTGTATTCATTCAGTCATTCATATAAAGCGTATTGAGGCCGCGACACAGTCTTTTTGTCGGGTTCTAAACCTAGCGGGTCTGATGAGGCAGGACTCCAAGACTCCAATGCAGAGCACTTTTCTTGACGCCGATTTCTTAATCGATGTTTTGGTGTGCGTTTGTGTGTGTGACACAAACAACACAGCTGGGTTCCAAAACGAGGAACAAAGGCAGAGAGGCAGCACATATAGACTCTCATTAAGGTGAAGGGATTGCACCTGACGGGGGCGTTCCTCCCCAGGAAGGAGTGCTTGTTTTGTTCCTTGGCTGCCGGAGGCATGACCAGGTGATACACTGCTGACATACGAAATTCATTCATCTCGCGTTGCCCGTGCAGTTGGATACTGTGGTTTCAAGTTTACACAACATGTATTCTCTCATTTTTCCCCTCTGAAGTTTAACTTTATTATTTATCAACTGTTTAACAACGACTTCCTTTAATATAACTTGTTTCCTCATGATATTGTGTCTCAATAGAGGAATTTTCTTTGAAAATGTGAGTCTACAGGACTTTAGGATGTTAAAGAATACTGCATTTTGTTAAGAGGGGGAGGATACCGCCGGATCTCATCTTTTTACTGTAACATTAAAACCCCTGCCAGGGACAGAAATGAACACACAAATTATTCCACATATGTCCAGGAGCTGAAGAGTAGGACTACCAAGTGAAAACAGCAGTGCGAAGCCTCTTGGTGTCTCCAGAGGGAGCTGTGTGAAGTCTGGTAGATGTCCCCAGGTGATGTCACCTGAGTCGGCGTCAGTTTAGCCTGAAGACTACGGGTTTGAAAAGTAAAAGTATCTGCGGTTGTGGATTTAGAAAGACCTGAGTTTACCTGAAATCTGCAGCCTGCTCCTCGTCTCTGCTGTTCGGAGTTTTCTCATATCTCACGTTCTCACTTTCATTTTGGGTGGATTCATTTAGCTCCATTTCGTTAATCACTTGTGCCGTTAGCCCAGCCTGAAGCTAAAATGTCCCTGTAACATGTGAGAAAATAAATGCTCTGAGGGCTGAAATCCATGTTGCTGGTGGTCCTTGGGAACTGGGAGGAGCGGGGGTCTCATTTTCATGTTACACCTGGGGTTTCCCCCCAAACTGGGGTGTGACAGCCGCTACTAGCGCCGAACTGTTGGGTGCATCGTGGGTGATGTAGGCGATTTAGAAGAATATGTGGAATAAAAAGGACCATACCTCTGGTTTAAACTCTCCATTTTGAGTCCTGACAATTTTATATGAGTGCACTGCTAAATCTGTGAAGTGCTGTACGTTCATCCATCCAGTCCAGGGCTCCGGTCTGTGTTGTGGTTAAATGTGACAAGCAGGGATTATCCGCAGATGTGACTGGAACAAAATTGCTCTAACTGCCGAGAAGCCTCCCGAGGTTCGACGTGATCAAAGCTCTCGGTAACAACGTCTGCGAAGATCTCACTCCCTCACAGACACACATACATTTTTTCACTATACTCCTGCTTTGGCTCTGAATCAGATCAGAGTTCTTCTTCGCCGTGCCGGAAGTGTGTTATTCAGGTTTGTATCAGCTTTGTCTAAACTCAGACCATGACAACGACAACACCAGTAAAACAAAAGTTGTTTTGATTGTAAATCAGCATTTTTACAAATCATATTTTATTAATATTAATTTTTTAAATCCCAATATTGTCTGACACATTTTCTTCTCACACTCGCACTTTTCTCTTGCAGCTTTTTACTACCAGTTAGGTGCACTTCTCCACACTGAGTTCACTTTTTCAAAAACCTTCACACAGTCCGAACCACCGACGTCAGTGTGGACTGAACTGTGGAGAACCTTTTGTTGCTTTAATGCATTAAATGAGCACATTCTTTCACATTCCGTGCACTGTTTTCTCACTAGAACTCAACCACCACCAAAACTCTTTGGATCTATAGCCCGTTTGGCACATATCTACATACTAATAAAAGAAAATTTATGTGAGGTTTTTAATTTGTTTTGAATTTTTGGAAGAGAGTAAAATTTACTACCTACACGTTTATGACCGCCAGCCACACCATTGGTTGTCTGGACGATATCTGCGGGAGACTGCCAGGGACGGACCAGACATGCAGAAGCACGAACTGCAAGAGATGACATGAGGTGTGATGCTGATGAGAACTGGTGGCCAACTGCAGGAGACGGGGTTGACCGGCACTGCTGTGTTTCTACACCTGAAGCTATTCCACCCATTAATGTGGTTTTGCATCGCGTCACTGGAATGAGTTAGAAAGCCCAGTAAAGCATTTCGGAGCGTTTCTGATTCGGTGTTTTTGTGGCATATACTGTAAAGCAGCACAGTCAATGCAATGCATTCAGTCTTTCTGTTGTGCTGGAATCTTGGTTTATGCAACAAATGAATAAAACTAAAAGCCTCGTCAAAGACAGCAGTGATAGTGTAGTGTTACAGTCTCTCTGTGCTTTTTAGGTCATTGTTTTCTGAGCGAGGGGCGGCACGGTGGAGCAGTGGTTTCCTGTGTTCCCTCGCAGGTGGAAGGTTCTGGGTTCGAAACCCCGGTTCAGCTGCGGCCTTTCAGTGTGGAATTTGCACGTTCTCCCTTGGTACAAAGACACGCTGGTTTATTGGCAGCTCGAAACTGCCCGCAGGTGTGAATGTGAGCGTGACTGGTTGTTTGTCACTGGCGACCTGTCCAGGGTGTACCCCACCTGTAGCTGGGATTGGCTCCAGCCCCCCCAGGCAACCCTCAAAGGATGCGTGGCAGACCTGAGGGATGGATGTTCTCAGTGACACATCAGAGTCCTGGTTCCAGGGTTGATCCTGAGATGTGCATGAGGGCTTTTGGTTGCATTAGTGCCTTTCGGAATGAGCTGATCTGCACTTGAACTTCTTACTTTGAAAAAGTGAACTTAATACAGAAAAAGTCATGTAAGAAAACTGTGACAATTGTCGGTCTTTGTGCGTGTCTTGCCCTCCTTGTTCTTTAAGGTTGCTCTGTCTCTGTTTTTTAAATCTACCTGCTGCTCCTTTAACCTCTCAGCCTCTCACCATTCCCCTACAACGCACCGGGTATCTGTGTGATGCTTGTTTCCAGGTGGCGGATCTACAGCCCGTCTATTCTCCGTTATCATTTTCTGCTCTACTTCCACCTCTCCCCCCGCGGGGCACAAACAACCCTGGCAACAAGCGGCGGTGTCGAAAGGGGACTGGATGGTTGCCTTTGTGACTCCACACTGAGCGTCTTGTCTGATTGGCCGGCCCCGCTACATCGGATAAAAAGCAGCGCGAGTCAAGCTCTCAAACAAAACTGTTCATGTCCCACGAAGCTCCGGTGGAACTTCTTCACCAGGACACTGTCTCCGCAGAAGATTCCCGCTGTGCCCATGTCATCATGTTAACAGGATAAATGGCATGAACGGAGAGTCTGAGGTTCTTCTTAAACACGCTAACCCACGGCCCCCCGCTGACCTACTGACCTCATAGACTCTGGCATACTTTGAAGTAACCATCTTTCGGTCTTGTGCTGTGCCATTTATTTGTAATTTTCACGCCTCTAGAATCATGTCTTTGAATGCTCACCTTCCTCTTTTGAACTTTCCTGTCTTCAAAAGAAATAATAACACAGAAATAATCCAATTAGCTTCAGCAATTGTGATGCCTGGATACGAGCAGTGCAAGATTCCCACTTGGTTTGGGGGCTCCCAGCCTTTTGGAAAAGAAAGTGTCAACGAAATACTCCCAGGGAAACTCAGTCGGTGGGACCAGGTCGCCCTCAGAAGAAAGGAGACCGAGCATACGTCCGTCACAGCTGCAGAGAGGCACAAACTGGACGGGCGATATGATGACAGTTTACCTGCTTCTTTTCCCTGCACAGTGTCGCACCGGGACTCCTGTCTGTCGCTGTCAGGTTCTGCTTGTGTTGAGATTCCCTTCATACAGACCCTGCTCCATTAGTCCGATAGCACTGCTGCCCTTCTGTATTAGATTAACTAGTACAAGACAACAACATCAACAGCACGAGCAGAGGACTGACACGTCGCACCCGACAGATCACAAGACTCTGAGTCGGCAGCCATGCTAGCAGCTCCGTGAGGTTGTACCTGGGCACAGCAGCGCCCCGAGCTCACTTTTAATACGTTCTTACAACCTCTACTTGCTGACTTCTTAGCTAGAGGTGCTGGTAGGTGGCGTTTGTAACCCTTGGACAGAGCCAGGCTAACTGTTTCCCCTTCATTCCAATCCTTATGCTAAGCTAAGATAACCAGCTGCTGCCTGCAGCTTCATATTTAATGTACAGACATGAGAGTGATATCGATCTGAACATCTAACTTTTGGCGATGAAGCATGTGTCCCAAAATGTATAACAATTCCTTCAAACTTTCTGGGACTACTTGGTTAAAAAAAAGTCAACTGTCCACAAGAAGTCCCCCGTATTTGTTCAGCTGTGGTCAGCTGTTGTGCCCCAGTCTGGTCGGTCAGCAAACGACACAATCAGGAACCGAAGGGAATGTGAGAGAGCCGGTTCTAAATCCGAATCGGCTTTGAAGACTTGCTGCTTACTGTGACGAGAGATCCTGATGGATGTAGACAAGTCGTGTCTCCTGGACTGAACCGTCTCTGCCTCACAGATCAAAAGCTCTTTGAAATCACTGAAGCTGAATCCCTCATAGGTTGAGACAATGACTGACGCTCACTGTGCAGCTCACTGAATAAGAAACACCCGCCACTCGCAATCTTTTTACACCCACAGGTTCATCGAGTTCAAGAGTCAGCATCAAAAAATCAGGAAAATTAGTTTCCAGCCAAATGAGATTTATAGATTATTGATGGAAGTATAGATAAACGGACTGTTTGCTGGATTCAAGAAAACACTGACGAGAACGGACAGAAAGAAAATACTAGGGTCACTTTTACATTTCCATTTACGTGTTTGGCTGAAGCTTTTATTCAAAGCAACTTACAAGTGAGGGACGAAGCTCCAGCTTTGGTACAGTGGGAGACCTTGGCGTAAGCACTAAGTACTAAATCTGCGCAATAAGACAAAGCGTGAGGAGATCAGGTAAAGAAGTGCACAGTAAGTGTGAGTTAGGCATGGCACAGTGCAGGCACAGCATAACAGTAATGAGACTAATAATTATAATAATGGGGCAGCAGGTGGTTTACAGTCACAGGTCCAGACTCTGCAGCACCAGGGGCAGAAATCCCTGCAGAAAGCGACGGGGGGAGAGAGGAGAGAGACGAGGAAGGACCTTCTTCAGGTTTGTGGGTGGAGCAGGTAACTTGTCTGCAGCCACCTTCAGAGTCTGGCTACATCAACGCCGACGATCACAACAAGTCACGGAGAAGGCCGATGGAATATGCTGGTAGGACCTCATTTATCCGTATAAGCAAGAGGTGAGCTCAGACGTACCTGAACAGAGCCACACATCTTGTCAGTTGCAGTTCTCTCAACTGTTCATTTACAGTAAACTCTTTCAATCACGTCTGGAAACTTCAATCTCTTCCCTGTTTTGAGGCCACTCTTTGAAATTTAGAGACGCAGAACCGGGCAGCGATGGAGGTGTTCCAGTAGAAGGTTCGATCCACGGAGACACAGAAGACTGAGACACAAAACCATCAGTTGGTGAGGGAATGAAGATAATCTCCATGTAATATGCAAAACCATATTTTCTGTACTTGTACTACTAGAGTAAAAAAGGCTTTAAAAATAATAATCTGCTTAATACTGTGTGCTGTTATTTTTTTTAATCAGAACCTTCCAGGGATAAAAATGGAAAAGCAGACAAATTGTGAGTTTTTGCCAGCGGGGATGCTGGGATTTGATGTTTAGTATCCCGGACCTGCTCTTTAGCCACACAATAAAAAGAAGGTTTAATAAAATGAATCACCTGCAGGAGATCTCAGGAACTCAGATCGGTCTGACCCTAACGGCCTGTTGGTGGTTGACGCTGAGCTCAGATGATGTCGACTCTGTGTTGAGTGATTAGATGAAAATCTGAAAAATCCTGCACCTCTTTGATCGGTTGACCTGCATCAAAGCCTCACCGTCCTGCAGCGCTTCGGGTCAGCTGCTGAGCAGATTGTCTTCCTGTCAACACGGATTAGTCTTCCGCAGCACGCCACATTTAACCTCCCGTTAACCCCGTTTGCCGCCGCCGCCCAAGTCAAGCTCGTGAACACACCGACGGAATCTTCAGGAAAAAACGCATAGAAACAGTCGCACTTTGAGCTGCATGAGTGCTTTTTGGTGAATTTGAGAATGAGTCAAATATCGCTGACAGTTATCTGCACAGATGCAGCTACTCAAAACAGATAAAGGTGCTGAGCCTGTTATGAATATGATTCAGCCATAAGTAGTGACGGGACCAGGTTGGAGCATGTCTGTTCCTGTCGGATTTTTGACCGGGTTTTACAAAGGTCACTCACCTCCAGGTCCCTCTGTAGACTCCTGCACGCCTCTACATCCAGGATCTCAGTGTCACTGCACGCTGCCGGCCATGTTTGTTTTGATACGATAACACGTGACAGCTGGTGTTCTCGGTGGATGCGCGGGGTCGTCCGCCCCCAGAGCTCCAGGGGTTAGCTAGTGGATTTACTCAGTCGTAAGGTTTTTGCTCCTTCTTGACTGTCACCTCTGTGAACCAGGCATCTCTGTGGTTGAGAAAGATGCTGTGTGAAAAACGAACCGTCCGACCTCTTATCTTTGTCACCAGCTGTTCGGTTTCTCACACCGGGGAAAAGTATTGCACTGCTGCTCCTGCTGACTTTGTCTTCAGCCTGTGGTGACTCTGCACTGAGCCGCTTTATGAAATTTAGACATTTTGAAAACTTCCCCATCGTTATTCTACAATAACTTTACGTTTGTTGTTGTTGCTGTTTTTGTCTATTATTTTGTGTTGTAGTTTAGGGCAGATATTTGTCTTCTCCCATTCAAAGCCCTCATCCTTGCTTCAAATACCAGGTTAACACAATAAAAAAGTACTTTTTTTTACAATGAGATATTGTAAATCCGATGATTTAATCCCTTCATCTCCAATCCACACGGAGGAGATTTTCTCAGTTACAGAGAGTCATAATGTTTTTCTGTTAGAAGAAAAATATCAATGAATTCTAACTAAAACTATTTAGAATTTAAGAAAACAGAGGCCAGAACTAGGAAGCAAGGTCTGCATACCCAGGACGTCTTTACGTTATCTGGCTTCACTAGGCTTAAAAGCCGTAATCACGCTAATCGCCCCCACACCACGGTGGTTATCAACTCGGTGAGTCAACCCAGGTTTTGACTCACCGAGTTCACATAGAAGAGGCGGCGTCTACAGCGTATGGGCGGACAAGTCTACCGGCAGCAGAGCGGCATATTTTACAGACGAAGAGCAAACTGGAATATTAGAGAAATACGAAGAAGTTAAACACATAATCCAGGCTAAAAGCTGCAATTGCAGCTGCCAAATGCAGGAAGGACATCTGGCAAAAAAAATCGCCAACTGTTTGAATTAATAGGCTTATAATACCGCCGCCCCATCATTAGGGCACAAGTACATCTGACTATAATTACATTTGTGTGTTCCATTACATTAGTGTGTGGCGTAGATATATTCTTTTGGCCCGTATGACAGATTTAGCTTTATTCTTTCAGCTGCGTCCCCCGCTGTGTCAGACTGTGTCGGACTTGGGAGCAAATAAAGACTAAATATAAAAACATCAAAGCGGTAAGTAGGCTGACTTTCATGTCTTATGAGTACAAGATGTACGAGGCCGCGGCGCTTCAGTCAGTCTCTGTTGCAGATCGAGATTGTAAACAAAAGAGCAACGGCATTGCTTTGACTTTGCTTGCAGCCAGAGCTGAGGAGCTGGCCCTCCGCAGTGATGATCTCTCATATAAAAAGTCATCAGGGAAAGCCAGAGGGGGTTTTGCTGGCCTCTGAACTCTCTTGCCCCCCTAGTAGACCCGCTCACGATCCTCATTAACCACAAATCCCGCTTCGTAGTACAGGCCTCGCTGTCACTGGTGGTAGGCGACGCTGAAATGCAGACATCTTCCGCACGGCAACCAGCGTGCAGCCGTTGACACGGTTCATTTTGATTGGTGGAGCCGAACGGCTTTTAAACAGGCCACAGTGAGACCAAGGTCCACAGCAGCACTTGGCCTCCACTGGAGGGGTCAGTCATCACAATAGCATCTGAGCATGTGTGCTAATATTGTATGAACCAAGACTCAACGAGACGCCTGATCTGTAACACAACAAAAACACAGCACATACGTGTTAACGCTTCACTGGTTTCATTCTACCATTAACAGTTGAAGCATAACTGAAAAACAGAAACATTGGCACAATTGTCATTGATTTTTTCTAACACAGAGCCCTAAAGCCTCGGTCCGAGCGACGGATGAGTGACCTTCACGGCTGGGAAGCTGCTGTATGACGCTACTAGGGTCGTTCGGTGCATGGAACCACATATAGGGATTTTTTTCTCTGCCGGCACTGAAGTCATCTGTCACGACCATCCTCTGGAGGGAAGCTCTGCCGATTTCATGCGCGCTCTGCAGCTTTTTAAAACCAGTCAGCAGTCATGTAACTTTGACGATAACCAAAAAGACACGATCTTCAGTGTCATAGATTGGCAAGCCATCAGATTTCAAGATTCACTTTTCAGTCTTTTGACAGCAGGGTGGGGGGGGGCGAATGGTATAGACTTCAGTAAGGAAGGGCAGCTCCTGGGCAACGAAGGTGCCTTGATGCCCCGACGGTTCCTGTTTTCTGCTGAGGTGTTGCCATCGACGCGCAGCTATTCCGAAGGTGAGGATGCTCTCGATACCAACGCAATAAAATCTCATCCTACAAATTCAAAAAGTTCTGATATGGAAAACTTTTTCAGCCGCCTTAAAGGAAAAGTCTTTGCTGAGCTGTGTTAACAGAAACCGACAGTTGCGTCAGTGTTACGTAAAACAGCGATAATTTAAAAGGGTTAGCGATAGCTTCAGCTACACTGCACATCCTTTGTAGTGAAAAAAAAACAATTTTTCATGGTTTGCAGCTTTTAGAGGGCAGTGAGAGCAAGCTTCTCCGGAGAATGCAAAATAGTCAAATTAGCCAGTGTGCAAGCAAATAGACTGAGCGTTTATGTGTAGCTGTGATCGACGAGGAATATCAAGGAAAAACAGTCGGCTGATATTTAATTAAAAAAAGAACATTTTCTTACTTTTATATTGTCTTTGACCAAGTTACTTCCCAAAAAACAAACATAAGAAAAACAAAAGCCTGTAAAAGTGGAATCCTGCAGCCGTGGCTAATAAAGCTGACAGAACTGGCAGGCGTCGAGCTGATCAGACAGACTCACCTTGTCTGGAATATTTCCTCTCCGCTTTATGGCCTGTTCAACCTTAAAGTGGGACTTTTAATGAATGTTTCCTGTCTGGAAACAAAGTTGTTTTATTAAATGTTTCAGTCTTGTTTACCACGAAAGTAAAGCAAGCAGCTGTTATTTGATTAATTCTCCACTGAGCACACTGATATCTGGGTAGTGCTGCTGCTGAATACTTTAACATACGCTTTATCACAGAGGTTACGTAATAAATCTCGTCAGCTCTTGCTCGTGCCCCCCTCTGTTTGCAGAGCAAGAAATTCCCTTATTATCACTTTGATCACTCATTGGTTCGCCAGAATTTACACAATCCTGTCGCCTACAAACGAAATTCATATACTACATTAATTCAAAATACGTTTTGAGAGGAACTTTAACGCCGCCCAAATCTGCCTTGTCAACTACATAATGAGGACACGCTGTTGATTAACATATCTGTAATGTTTCAAAATGTCAACACTGAATGTATCAGAAAAATTCCAAGTGTCTGGGTTAAAACTGAAAAAGTCCACAGTGATTTGAAGCACAAGACAAGGTGGGTTCACTGTTTTAAAAATTACACATATATATATATATATACATATATATAAATTCATATATACATATAAATAAACACACATTTATATACAAACTGTAAATATAAACATTTATTAAGGGTTTCTACACATGAACAAATGATTCACAGGCAGGTTTAAAACCGTTTAGAAACGTGGGGACTTGTTGAGCTTGAGGTTCTTGACCTCAGAAACAGTTGTTTGTTAAATAAAATCAACTTAACTCAAGGTTCACTCACTGGATTCTCTTCTAGAGCTTTTGGCTGCATCTCGTGGCCTTCGGCAGCTAATGGAGTTTACTCGGTTGTCATTCAGCGTGAATGAGGAATATCTATAAATGAGCACTTAGTTGATAAACATAATAAATAAACATGAAAAATATTAAATAATAAATAAATACTTAACAGGTAATGTACTGCTTATAAATGCTTTATAGGACAGTTAAATTAAAGTGTTACCAACGGCTCATATTGTGCTGCTCTAACATCATGTACCAGATTCATAAGCCGCCACAGCCCACAGATAAACCCTCGTGTTTTTTCTTCATCAAGGAGCTGTATAAGCACCAGTCCTCAGTCTTCCCCACGCAGTGACCCCTGCAGATGGCAGAGGTCGACCCGGCTGGTAACAGGATCCTGCTACAGGAATGTTCATCTTTCTGCGGCGAGGTCGACTCAACCAGCTCTGATCCTGAACCCTGCTGGTCTGGAAGGCACACATCTGAGTCATTGAAGTTACTGTGAGGAACTGCATTTACGCTGGTTTTTAGGGTATTTTATTTAACCACATTTACAATTACAGTGTCTCTAAACACCAGCACGGGTTTGTCACGGTTTGCCAGTGTTTAGGACCTCGATATCTATTTTTTTAATTACGCATAATAATACAATAAACTTATATACCTGCTCCTGCAGAGCATATATTTTATTACACTGCTCCCATCTGGAAAGGGAATTTCTTTCATCGGATTTCATTAGTACCGCGGACAAACTGTGGTTTATGCAGATTTAGATTTATCCAGTTTAGTGTGTTAGCGTGCTAACATCTGCAAAATAGGACTAAACATAAAGTCGATGGGACTGTCATTCTATTTGCAGGTTATCCATCATACATCATCATAAACCAAAGATTTGGACAAAATAACATTTTGACCTTATGATGGCACAAGAGGCAAAGTCAGAAGATAACCAAAGTAATTAAAGTTCATCCTGAGGGGAACGTGAATATCTGTACAAAATTTCATGGCAATCCATCCAATGGTTGTTTAGATATTCCATAAAAACCACAAATGAAAACTTCACGTGGCACCAATGGAAAAGTCAGATAATCGCCAAAGTCTTTAGGACACATCATCTGGGGAGCATGAATATCTGTAAGAGATGTTGAGATATTTCACTAGAAAAGTTTCACTGGCTGGTGACACTAGAGGAAAAGTCCGGGGACCACCAATGTCATAAGAATTCATCCTCTGGGGACCATGACCCGATGTAACTGAAAACATGTGTCACTTTACATCAAACATGAATAAAGAGTCACAATTGTGCAAGTCATAGCGCCCTGTACTAAAGGCATAGTATAACACAGAGATATTAGAATTGTGTTGTACCAAAAAATATCCTTGTGAGACATTACAAGTTTGCCTTAAAATATGAATCACTCTGAGTCCTCATATCATAATATAACCAATGAAACTATGACTGGGACTATTATTGTCCTATAAACAAATTCTTGCTTACTCTTTCTACTCATGTATCAGGGACAGTCCACATTAATTGACATCGTTTCTGAAGTAAATGTGCCCGATATAACCAAGACTGATTTTTATATTCAGTCCCTTGGCAGACTGATGTCACCATCATAGTTACCATTACGTGGTGACACAAATAGTCTTTCCAGCAACAGAAAATCTGTAGACGCTTACTGGTTGTAAACGATCCCACTGATGTGCTTAACTGCCTCGTAAAAACTAATGACATCACTTTCTTCAAATTTCAGAGCCTTTCTCCATAATGCAGCAAATGTCTATTGATAATCGATGCCACGTGAATTTCCACAGCTTATCTCCGGTTACATGGAACATTTGGAGCCATCAGACCAGAGGATCGCTTTCACTGCATATGTTCACGAGTGACAGATTGAATCATCTGTTCACCTTCCATGGTAAACTGCATTATGAGCAAAATGATCGGAACCGTTCTATCACATCTAGAGCTAGTAGCCCCTAAAGGCTGTAATGTTCATTACCCCACACACTGATATTACACACTGATGATATAACTATTGAACCGTACCAGTGATATAAATAATAGAAGGTTTGTAATACCGGAGCAGGAATGTGAACGGGAAATTTCCCGGAAAACACACATTCATAAATCTGGATGTCACCTGTAATTCCTCTCTCACAAAACACTAAAATAGCTTGCTTCTGCTTCTGTCACAGACAGACAGATGTTCAATTTTTTATTGATTAATCAAGACCGTTGTGAAAAATGCCCATCACAGTTTCCCAAAGTCCAACCGACAGCCTTAAACTTGAAAGATATTCAGTTAACTACCATATATTACAAAGAAACGCATCAAATTCTCTCATTTGAGAAGCTAAAACAAGGAAATATTTGGTATTTCTGCTCAAGAAATAACCAAAACTACTAGTAAGTTATCAAAATAGTTGCTGATCAATCTCCAGTTGATCAACTAATCGATTTATCAACTCAGCTCAACCTACAATGACAATTTAGATCATACTGTTTGTCCAACTTCGTGTTTGTTCATTTCCCGTTTCATCACGACAGTGCCCCCGTGCACAAAACCAGCTCCATAAATAAATGGTTTTCCCAGTTTGGTGGGGAAGAACTTGACCGGTCTGCACAGAGCCCTGACCTGAACTCCGTCCAACACCTTTGGGACGAACTGGAACACCGACTTTGAGTCAGTCCTGATCACCAGCATCGGTAATGGATCTCACTGATGCTCTTGGGTCTGAATGGGAGTAAATCCCCGCAGCAGGTTCAACATCTGGTGGAAAGACTGAGACCAGAGGAGTTGTGGCTGTTAGAGCAGCAGATTAACTTTCTGTGGACTAGGCAGATAAATTAACAATCTGCCGATGGCCGACCATTTGCCACCATTCTCTACTTCTGTAGAATAAACTCAGTACATGTGCGAACGGATCTGAATCTTTAACCTGAAGCAACTATACTGAATCACCATCATCACTGACTCAGTCGGTAGCTCTGTTGTTGACTCAGCTGTGAATCACTGTACGTTACATGTTTGTTAAAAGTCCATCAGAAGCTAGTGAAAGTCACAGAAACAATCATAATCAGGTAACTCTGTTGTGCATGACAGGCTGCTAAGCTCTTAACATGCAGGGCTTGTACGGGCTAGTTTTGTACTGAGCTGAACATAACAGCTTGGACGAGCTACAGCGTGAATGCACCACTGAACACTGGGCCGTGTGAACGGTGATACGTTCACTCACTACTGTACACACTGAAGTGCAAAAAAACGTGAACCAACCACATAGTCAGTGACCATGACTCTTCAGGGTATTTACTTTCAGTATTGCATCAAAGGTTCCCTGTGCAGTTTTCTTGTAGACGCAGAAAAGCTCTGTTTACATTTAGTGTCATTTAGTGTTTCTCACCAAAATCCAACCATAATTGTGTGTATCCCCGAGGTCTAAGAAATGCATTGTGCATGCGCTTCCTTCTGCATAAAACATTTGCAAAGCGAAGGTTTTGAATAAACGTTTTTCTATCCGTATTTGCCGGCTAGCAAACTTCTTCACTGCCTTTGTTGGCGCATTGCTCCACTTCTTTGTGCTTTACTGTCACCAGCTACACATGGCTACGTGTTTATGTGCATCCTTCTGCAAACAAAACGGGTGCCCACCCATAAAAACACTGCTCCATAGCACCACCAGTGACCAAAAAATGTTCATCTATGCTGAGCAGGTTCGCTCTGTATCAGCTACATCCTGCGTCACATCCATACAGTCACACTGGGAACTGCCCAGTAACAACCAAGCTCTTCTAATGTTTCTCAGTAGTTGAGGGAGTGGAGGAAGTTAATCATTTTAAGTCACAGCAATGGAAAAAACAGTAAAGAGCTTTCTCTTCTTTTTCTCTTCTGCCTTCAAGAGCAGCTGACTGTTTCTGAAAACAATATGCAGCCACTGACCATCTCTCCAGGAACAGCAACCCTTTGTTATTGGGAGTGTAAATACAGCCATGGAAACCAGGTCTTTATACATCAACACAGAACCCATAAACCCAGAGTAAATCACCCAACCCGTTTTCAGTTAGCCCAGAGCATTAGCTGCTGAATGAGAGTGCATGCCTGTCATACCCCAACACCCTTAAGCTTATAATAGATTCTCAGTCCTGGATTACATACACAGAAAATGTTTTTTTTATATTCGGGGAAGTGCTACACTTATATACCTGCACACCACTCACAGGGAGGGGGATGGTGGGCATACAAAGCGCAGGGATTTGACATCGGAGATCTGAGGCTTGTCTCCAGAGTCCGGTGTGTGGTCAGGTTTAGGCAACGGACGGACTTTGGTTAAGGTCAAGGAAGAACTGGGGTTTTGGTTAAATGTTAAGAGGGTAAACACGTTGCGTCTGAAGTGACTCTTGACTTTCTCTGCATTAAATGAAGACCACGATCTTTCCCTAACCTGAACAAAAGTCCTGGGAGTTGCTTAAATGTAACCAAGAGAAAGCTGGAAGGCTTTAGTTGCTATAAGTGGACGTTGTATTGAACGGGTTGAAATATCATTTTCATTGACATGACTTGCCAGATAAGGTGAAAACGTTTCCTCATTACACTGATAAAAGACCTAAACCGCGCAGCATCACATTTCTTTCAAAAACATGTTTGCTGTTCCAAGTTGGTCGTATATAACTTTTCACATGTCACATTCGAGCTTCCCACTGGAATTTTAATCACCCTTTTTCTGTAGTGTCCCACTCTCAGGACAAACTCTGCATTTTTATAATAATTAATTGAATAATGAATAAATAATGAGTAGAAAAAATGTGGTTTGAGTGAAATTAACATTGCAAACTCTAGGTGATGCTAGCGAGTCTTTGCCCTCTTAGGCTGTGGGCAGGTGGAAAATAGCATAATGTTAAAAAAAACAAAACAAAAGCCAGTTTCAGCACAAGGTGTAAACGGACTTTATCAGATACCGAAACATTTTCATTGTATCATCTGTCCCCATGATTAAGAGGTAAAAACAGGAATCAGCCTGGTTAAGTTGCACGGTCATCCTCCGTGCACGCATTTAATTGGCCGGTGCAACGCTTTGCCAGAAGACACTGCATTGTGTTGCAGTAAAAAGCTGATTCACGTTGAACTAATTTCCTGCTGGAGCCCTCTACCCTGGCAGCCCCGCTGCACCAGCGCTCTGGTGTCATTAAAACGAATGAAACGGCTGTGTTTCAACCTGAAGCCTGACCCATAACCAAAGTTTGCTCTCAGGTTTGGTTCAGCTAAAACTGCTCAGAAGATATTTATCTCTTGTTACACTGCCTCTCCACTACCAAGGGGGGAAAGAAACCAACTGAGTCGTGTCTGTGATTGGCTGGTTCTCTCCCCCGACTCCAGCCAAGAGCGGTCGGTCAGAAAGTTGAATGGCGAATAAAGCCAGAGCTGAACAGAAGGAGAAATAAGGACAGGTTTCAGGTTTTTACTGGGAGGCCTGTTCAGTAGATTCAGAGTGCGGCAGCACAGAGAAATTACCAATTTGAAATACCTGCTCCGCTGCGGTGCCAAAACAACCAGAACAGTAAACAGACAGTGCATTCTGATCTACATGCATGCTCCTCTAAACAGACTCTGGGGCCGCCACATTGGGAATTCTGCCTGGAATACAAAATGAGACTCGACCGCTGAGATGCAGGTAAACAAAACACACACGCACGCGCACACACTCACTGCACTGTGCCGAGAGACACGTCTTAATGAAAACACATTTCGTATTTGACATGCAGATCTGCAGCAGGGTTTTAAATCTGCCCACATGTACGTGTACTGTGTGCACATGTGCACATGCACTCAGACAGAGACCCTCCCGTGTAATTCTGCATCTTCTGCCGGATTACGGGGCTGTTGGGTGACAAGACATGGTTGCCTGGCAACCCTGTCTCCATGTGAGGTGGCGAGTGATTGGATCGCGGCGCCTTCGCCCAGGAGAGACTGACGTGTTTGGATGGAGAGAGAGAGAGAGACTTTGGGGGGGGGGGGCGATCCTCAATCCACTAAACACACAAGCTGAGGAGTCGTGTACTGATGATGAAGAAACAAGCGTGTTCACATGTCAACATGGAATCAACAACCACAGGAGATGTTACATGAGTGCGACCGTCAGTCCTTCACTGATGACTGACAGGCAGCCTCATGCTCAGTTTTAGGTGTTAAAGAAGAGAATTTGCTGCAAAAATTCAAACATGTAAAGTGGTTATGTTCTAAATAAAGGAGAAAAAACCATCTGAGACAGCGAGAGGAAAAAACTAAAGTTCAGTGTGTCGAAATTCGCCATGCTGCTCAATGTATGTTACTCGTGTTCTCTTTAAAAAACCAAGACTGACAACATGAAATGCATCATGTGATCAATGTGCAGTGAGCGCCCGCTGTCAAGCTGTGGAGCAGTTGAGTTGCGAATTGCATCCAAGCGCTGGGCTGAAGAGTTAATGGGAGCTCGGGTGACGCTGAGGCAGGTTGATCATAATCACATCAAATTCTACTGCTGCTGCAAAAATGGTAGAATACATATCAAGCCTCATTTCCAGGGGACAGGGCTGCAGGAAGAGTTAAGGCTGTAACTCAACTACAAGAGAAGGGCCTACTGCGTATACATATTATTTCTTTATTATTCCCCCAGATTACAACCCACTGCTCTAAAACTACGATCTCACAGGACAAAGTTACTACGACGGCCGCAGCTAATGAGTACGTTTTACTATCAGTTAATCAGCTGATTGTTTTCTTGAGTATTTGGTTACTAAATGTCACATAATAGTGTAAAGCGCTCACTATAATTTTCCCAGAGGCAAAACTGATGTCTTCAGACACCTGATTTTGTCCGAGCAACAGCAGTCTAACACCCAAAAACCATCAGTTCACAGTAACAGGCACCGGCGAGCAGCAGATTCTCACGGTTGAGAAGCTGGAATCAGTGAATTTGGGGCTTCTTTGCTTTAGTCAAAATAGTTGCTGATTCATTTTCTGTCGTTAAACTAGTCGTTGCAGCTCCAATCGCCACAGTAACTATGGTGCTCTGCCTGTGAATCTGAGCAACGTTATGAGGTTTTATCAGAGCATCTTCAGTCTCCTCACTCGCTGAATTGACGTCCTCTGTGAAGTTTCTCCCGTGAGACGCACAACGCCAGTCTTTACTGGCACTTAACCTCCTGTTCTTATCAAAACCAAACAAAGCTACGTTAATGGAAGGACGGAGAACGACAGAGGCAGCCTACAGTGAGGTGGAGGTATTGTTGTGCTAAGAGGGGATATGGGACAGAATTACCCTGTTTATGTAAGTGGTAAAAGGGGGAACTCCTGCTGTGTTCACCTCCCGGCAGCCAAACACGCCCCTCCCTCCCGCTAGGGTGGTGGCAGGGTGGGGGGTGGATGTGGAGCTGAATGAATTGAGGCATGTGGGAAACCCGAGCACTGACAACACCCACTGAATCTGGAACAATAAGAGCACTGGACTCAGCAGAGGGAAGCACGGCACTCCTGGCCTCAAGGCTCTAAGGGTTTTCACACTCAGAGTCAACATTTTACAGGGTTTTTCTAAACCCCGTCGGTGGCTGGATTCATATTAGCGAAGCTAAGCTCAGAAATTGGAAAACAAGGCTAAAAGAGGGTAAAATGTCCCACACATAATCTAATGTTTTGACTTGTTATTGGACTGAAAAAATGATAATTATAGAGTTTGTTGTTGTGTCAGTGTTGTATTTCAGGAATCCAGCACCCCGCCAGCCTTCTCTAAAGGCTGCAGTGGTCATTATAACCACAATGTGAAAGTCCCTGTAGGCACAAACCACACAGTGAAGATTTAGCTCTCCTTAGGGCTTCATCAGTAGTGGCACTAAACAAGAGTTTACAGCCACGCCAGTGGTTCTGTGAGGCTGTGATTCTCAAGCAGACTTCAGATAGGAGAGCAAGGTTTTGGACAAATTGAACCGGACCAGATGATGGTCCTAGATGAAAATAAGGGGATCACCAAAGTTCAGTAAGACCATGAATATCTGCACCACACTGCAGTTACTGAAACTTTTCACTCTGGACTACAAATGTCAACCTGATTGTGGCGTTAGAGGAAAAAGTCAGGGGATCATAAAGTCGTTAGGATTCATCCTGTGGGAAACATGAAAGTCTGCACAGTTTCCGGTTGTTGTTGAGATATTTCTGTCTGGGCATAAATGGTGGATGGATCGACTAATCACCATCGCCATCCCTAGACCTGTGGAAATGGAGCCAAATGGAAATGCAACAATCAGGCGACTAAAAATATGAAGCGAACAAGTAAAAACCGTCAGACAACGAATACACTGAAGACAGTGGGAAGGAGGAGTGTGTTGATCAGCGCTGGAGGACGTGTTTAGATCCTAAAATGCCAACCCTGACTTTTATACTATTATATTACTTATGAGTCAAATATTATTAGTGATACATTAATGGCCAAATTGGAAACACTAAGGCATGAGTGCCTTTAATTTATAGCTAAGAACAGTACGTAAGTAAATGCACATAGTTACATGCCACATCATATTACATTACCTCCATATTAACCAAGTGATGTAGCTGAGGGGGGCCAGGGAGGGCGGGCTGCTGTCGGGTGAGGCTGCTCAGAAATGCCACTGTTTGGAATGTGGTCAATATTCTGTATGTTATGGAAACGTCTCGTGAAAAAGTGTCGGCATTCTACTCGCTCCGAACGACAGAAGAGGTTGAGATATTTCAAAAGACGGAGGGTAATGTGATAAAATTCCACGAAAACCAACAAAATAAAACTCCACCTCTCTCCTCATGCCTGACAAAGTTTCAGACACACAAAGACCCAGCTGGTTCCTTCAGGCAGGTATAAATAAAGCCTTGTGTTTGCACACCTGGAGAGCCTGTTGGTTCAGAGATAAACACGTAGAAACACGCCGGGATGCTGACAAAGCCCAGTGTTTGTACTCTCTCTGAACTACTTCACACTTCTGATTAAAACCCCGCAAGGACACGTGTAGAAACGCCATACACATTTTGTTTCGTGAGCCTGCGTGGTGGACTTAACAGATTCACACTAACAAATACAACACGTGGTTATCGTTTATTATACAGGAAGTATTGCATGACTTTAAGCTACAATATACAAACTGTACCTGATTTTTCCAGATTCACGTGACTGTAAATACCATTTTCCCACTCTTATCGTTATTATGATCTGAATGAAATGAAGCGATGAAGGCATTTTATTACTCGGCATCACACAGCACAACAAAATAAAGCTCATAGTGTTGTTTTAATGTTGTATATATCCCGTTATATATGTGACACAGTGCGTTACGCCCTATTTTAATAACTTGCACAGCTTTTCATGCCATCCACTGAAACCTGTTGTCCTCCAAATTTGGCGACAAAACAAATCTGGTGACGAAATATTCTTTATGTATTGAGAAAATTCTACAGCATCTAGTAAATACAGTAAAACCGTAAAAATATAACAGTTGAAGCAAAAAACCCTGGGGAGTATCTCAAAATGTAGGTTCATGACATTTACAGCAAGGTTTTTCTTCATTGTGGAGGTACATGCTTAACAATACTTATGTCTCATTTGTTATTTATCATTTCCTGTGTGAAAGCGCAGTTTGCTGCAGAATCAACCCCAACACCAGGGTTTCATTTAGGAAAACAGAGTGATTCATAATGTGACAGCAACTCATTCCATACTGAGATGCTTCGTTTTGATCAAGGATCTGCTTTTTGACACCGCTAACTTTTCTTACAGTTGGTAGAAGCGCTGAGCGGAAAAATAACTCAAGTTGCCACATGTCACACGTGTAACTGTGTGTTTTTAGCAAGTCTGTTCAGCAGGGCTCGGCTGGTACATGGGAGGAGAAAGAACACAAACAACGAGTGAAGGGTTTGGGAAGAAAGGCAGCAGTCAGCACGGCTCTTCATGTTTGACACAGTTCGACCAGCCAAGTGGTGGGATTTCCAGCCCTGCAGCTGCTCTGTGTCCCTGGGAGACCGGGAGACAGAGAGTTTGGAAGGAAATCAAACATTACTGCCAGTGATTCATTTCACACCAACCCTCCCCCACATCCACCCCCGTCCCTGGCTCTTTCTGTCTCCTTCCCTTCAACCATCAACCTCTTGACCTCTGCCTCCATCCTAATCTCTCTGCCTGCTCTCTCTTACTGTAATCCACAGCAGTGACGGTTGGAGGTTTTGGATAACCGTGGATTTCGGCTGCATCCGTGACACTTATTTTGTTTGGCTCGGACTATATTTAGGTCCTTTACAGTGTCATTGGTTTATTGAACACAACACTGACAAATCCCGTTTTACGTCATCTCGGGGTCACAGGGACAGAGATTATTTATGATCTATTACACTCAAAGGGAAAAACACACGTCGAGGTGATATCTATACAGTCAGTTCACCAGAACCACAACAGCATATTTTCTCACATAGCGCATCTCCTTGTACGTGTGCAAGAGCAGATAGCTTTGGTTTTATTTGCTTAGGGTTTGAGATATTTGCCTCTGAGATTTCTGCTGGTCTTGTCTTGGTTAAGTCGAGACTCGACTCAGACATGTCTTGAAAAACTTGAAACTTGACTTGAACGTGTTTTGTTAAATTAAACTTAACACAGACTTGTTCCCATTAAGTTGAGTCTGGACTTGACTTGACTGGTTTAACTGAGACTTGACTTGAACTTGTCTCGGTTTATTTAAGACTTTAGGAAAGGATTTGATAAACTTGGGACTCAACTTGGCATTGCCTTCATTAATATGAGACCCGTGTCAGATTTGTCTTGATTAACTTAAGAGTTGTTTTGACTAACCTGAACTTGTTTTTGACTTGTCTTGGTTTACTTTAGACAAGAACCAGAGTTTTGCCTTGGATTTTTCTCCATTATGTCTAATCTTAACTCTGACATCTCCTGATCATCTTGAGACTTGACTTTGATTTGTCTTGGTCTTGTCTTGATTAACTTGAGATTTGATTTGGACTTGTCTTAACTGATATGAAACCTGACTCAGAAGTGTCTTGATTAATTCAAGACTTGAGGTGGACTTGTTTTGATTAACTTCAGACTTGACTGGAACTTGTCACTTGAGACGTAACTTTCATTTTTCTCAATCAACTTGAGATTTGACCTTAACTTGCATCTATTAACTTTAGACTTGAGATTGACTTGTTTTGCTCAACAAGATATTTGACTTGGAATTGTCTCGATCAACTTGAGACTTAATTGTTACCTGCGAATGTTTCCACTATATATTTTCCAGACACTCTATGAGACTTAGAGCGGCTCTGCCTACATCACCGAGATCCAGGATAATTAGCATCTGATTTTCAAAGGCTGACAGAGCTTTGACGACCCTCAATAGAATATACATCCATTATGCATTCGCTCTCTCTGTTTATGATATTCTGTTTCATATACAGCCTTTGTCAAATGTGACGTGTTGTTTGATATACACACAGTCTGAAATGTTCAATCAAATCAAAGCAGTGTCTGACATGATTGTTAACCCTTCCCTGTACATTTGTGGAATATTAACATAGTGTCTGGACGAGCAAGTCATCCTGGGACAGCGGAGACAGATGTGTGATTGGTGGCGACAGGGCGCTTGGTGTGGGAGAAAATGAAGGATGGCAGCACTAACAGTAGCCCTCTTTCATCTCGCCGCTCTGTTTGCCACTGGGCAGAATCCTTTTTGTACAGATGAGCCTGATCAGCCGCATCTGCTGTGTGTGGAGCAAAATCACACCATGGTTAAGATGTTGAGAAGGACAGGGGAGGGAAACGTGTCCATCTTAACATCCTATCGAGTCATTAAGAACAGAGGGCAAATCGGGCCTCATGGACAAATTATTTATATGGTAAGAATAAAGTTGGAACAGATTTAATTGATACTTCGACATAAATTATGCTTGTTTGCTGTCTTGCTTTTTATGTAAACTCTATAAAATATCAATAGCCTATCTCTGTGCAGCAGTAGTGTTAAAAAGAAATAAACGGTACAGTTGTAGTTTATATGTAGAAATTGCCGTCACCTACAGAGTCAGAGGAGAAGACGTATATCAGTTTCATCTGTGTGCATTCAGTACAGATGTAGGTCCAGCATGTGGTTAAACCGGGTAAAAAAAACTAGTAGCCACTCAAATAAGAAGGCGATAACTGCAAAGACGTCTGGCTTGCATGTTGCTGTCTCTCGTTAGCTAACAAGCTCGTCACAAACCATCTAGTCAGCTGTTGTTTTATTATCACCATTATTATTATTATTATTATTATAGCCAGGGGTTAAGATATTGAAGCTAACAAAATGTATTGCTTCATCCCAAAATTTTACAAAGTGTTATCCAGCCTATCCAGGGCCAGCTGCGCTGTCAGATGACCTCCTCCTAACCAAATGAATGTCCGAACCTCAGCGCGGGAAAAGCTTTTGTTAACCAGTGCACAGAGATAGGTAAACACTCACGAAAAGAGAAATGGAACATCTTCCAACAGCTCCAAAGCTGGCTCATTTAGCCTAGCAGGCTAATGATCAACTGCCTTCCCAGCTGATAAGTTATGAATGCGCGCAAGGCCCTAAAAGAGGTCTTAGGAGAACTCAACTAGTGAGACCAGCTGTCAGTAAATAGCTCTGTTAACTACATCAGCTTGAACATAAACTTTGTACATAACAGTACTTTATGCTTTCCTTGTGAATATAAAGTTGTTTACACCAATTACACATGATGTTCTCTTTCTGAAAAGGGAAGTCTCTTTGAATAATGGACCCTGAGAAGCCTTTTAGTTCTCAAAGGAGCATGTGTTTTCACTTCTTTCCACTTTATGTTGAAGTTTTTCTCAGCTGTGGCCAATTAGGTTTGTATCATGACCGACTGTATTCTGGAAACAGCACGACATTAAACATTCTTGCTCTGAAATGGAAATTATATTGCATGTAAAAATACCACCACTAAACTGATCACTTGGTGGACATCCTCTGTATCGGCCCTGTTGAGGGACAGAAATTTGAGTTTAATGACCATTGTGTGTAAACTGGTGGAGTTCACTGCTTATTAAATTCACAATTTAAAAGTATTTGAAAAAGACAACATGCTCACAGTACTCACAATGAAAACGCTACCATCCTGATGTTTAGAAGGTATCGTGCCTATCATCTTCAGCGTGGTAGTTTAGCATCCTAGGATGCACAAGTAAGCTGATGCTGATGGGAACATTCTTAGTTTCGTAGGTACTAGGTCATAAACCAAAGTACTAGTGCTAGATGAAAAGTCAGAGGACCACAAAAATGATTAGAAATCATCCTGAAGGGAACATGATTTTTTTGTACAAAATTGAATGGCAATCCATCCAATAATGGTCTAAACATTCCCCTAAAAAAGTGACGTCAACTTCATGGTGGTGCTAAAGAGAAGTCAGGGAATCACCGAAGTCTATGGGATTCATCCTCTGCAGACAAGGTAGGTAGGTTTCATTGGATAAGTGAACACTTTGACCTGGTGGAAGCATTTAAGGAAAAGTAAGGGAATCATCAAAGTCATCAGGATTCATCCTCTGGGCAAAGAAAAATGTCTGTACAAAATCTGATGGAAGTCCGCCCAATAGTTGACATATTTCAGTCTGAACCAAAGCAGTCAACCAACCAACAGAATGATACTCTCATACTTAGAAGCACACGACTAGCGTGGCTAAAAACTCAGAAAATATGTAAAGAAATCTACTGTGGATATTCAGGGTTCCCAGATGATAATTCTTAATGATTGTTGGTAATTCCCTGACTTTTCCTCTAGCGCCACCAACAGTACAACATTTATACATATTTACAAGAAATATTGCAGAATCTAATGTACAAGTGGTCACTAAGTTTTCTGATCACATTCGCGGCTCCCCTGAGGATGAACTCTCTGGATGTTAATGACCCCATGACTTTTAGCACCACCCCTCTGGCACCACCCTCATGACAGACCATGTGCTTTTAGCTCCACTACAGGTAGGGCTCTAGGAATAGCTGAATTCCTCATCAGTTTGTTTTGTCCAACACTATCTACACGTACTCTCCCGAACATTTTTCAACAGACGCTGCTTAAATGCTGCAGATGTCCATCAATGATGTGAGCTTTCTGTCGTTTCAGAAACAGGGTCAGCACCACAGGCTGTCCGTGCTGTCCGATGAAAGCAACTGACACCAAACTACCACAGCAGCTGCATCCTTGTAAACTTTGTATCAACACTCAAGGACAGGTTTTCGTTAGCTCGGTTTGTCGTCAGCGCCACACTCTGCAATACTGAACCGCTGTACGTTTCAGTATCCAGTCTCCCACACTAATTTCCTAATGACCATCAAGCAAGCACAAGTGACAACATAAGAGAAGAAACTGCAGATGTAACCTTCCTGGAATTTGAAGACAGGAATATTTGCACAGAGTAAAGATGCCTTTTGGCCTTTGATTATTATTCGCTTTAATTTCTGAGTGAATGTTTCATTTTTTCCCCTCGTATGAAGCCTTTTTCTCCATAATGGTACTACGTGATTCCTGACCTCTACATTTAAAACATATCTTCTCTTCTTACACAAGTTTCTCTTTGTTTATATGAAAATATTCTTTTTAAGTGAAATGTATCTCTGTCAGCAGAAATAGGCCTCTCGTCGCAAGGCTAACCTTACGGATCATGTTTCCCAGCCCGTGGAAGTGTGGATCTATTTCAACCATCCAAGGTATTCTCATAAGAGGGAATATTTAAGGCATGTCAAGGATTGTGAGCGTCTCTGGCCTCTCGAATATGTGCTTGCCCATCATCATTATGACCTCTCCTCTGCCCCACCAAATCAAAACATCAGACGACAGCTGGCAACAACCCTTCCTGGCAGTTCTGTCGGGGCTACACCCTTGAGGGGGTGTTACGCTGTTCAGGCAGTGATGGCTGGTGATTTTCGGAGGGCAAGGAGGGTGAGACGAGCCTGCATCACATCCATCCAAAAGCAAAAGCCTGTGTTGCTGTCTGCCAGGCGTTGTTTCATTAATTCTCTCTGAAACCAAGATGGGACCCGATCCACGGGGTGATTCCCAGGCCACAGAAGCAGGCTAGTCCTGGATTAGGAATTAGACTGGTGGATCTCCATTATCCTGTCTATGATGAGCTGCAGCATTTCAGAGCAGCAGAGGCTAAACAGGACTGCTGACCATGTCATTTATAAAAGCAAACACTCTAATCCTTTCCTTCCAAATCTGAGCAAAGTTTATAATTAAATGTTTATCTGAGGCAGTAGTTTCCAGCCTGGGGGTGGGGGCCCTCGCAGGGGTCACAAGAGGTCAAGCGATGATTGGGAAAATAGAAAAGCAGAAACAAATTCTGCAACATAAATTTATGTTTTTCAACTAGACTTTCCTCAATTTGCTTTCTTCTTTTGCGAATTACTTTTTCATTTGTTGGATTTTTGATTTTCTATGGTATCTGTATTTGTGAGTATGATGCATATGTTGCTATTCACAGTAAGTATTATATTAGATTGTAACATGTTTCTGACATGGCATTGCTTCTCACTAAACACATGCAAAGCTAACTGGTCATTTACCTCCTCAGACCTCTAGATAGTATTCACACAAAAAAAGAAAAACCGGAAGACACATGCAATCAGTGACAAGGGCTTGCAAATAAACACCCCTTTGTTTAAAGGGGTCACCAGCAATAACGGTTGGAGGCCACTGATCTGAGTACACTGACACAACAAGGATGTTTACAGTAATATAGCCCAACTTTGAGGGTTTTCTTTCAGTTAGCCTCATTAAGTCAGTCAGTCGACGAAAAATGGGCATGAACCTTGGAATGATCAACATATTTGATACTTCTGACCTACCGATGCCTTTGAGCATTGTTCCTCATGGTGAGTTTGGTCATCACCGTCTGACAACAAACAGCCCGGAGGAGGAACGTGTTATCTGCAGGTCAATGACACGTTTTCCCAACCACGGGTCTGAATGAGACAGATTTACTATCTGCCCTGAAGCAAATGATTCGTCATTAAGCAGCCGTGGTAGTGTAGATATATCTGGGAAAGAAGCGGAGCTGTGGTTGCACATGTACCACCAGACATGACGGGAAATAAGCTCACTATTTTTAAATTTTATCCAAATGCATCCTGTAAAGCATCTGTATTTACTCAGTGTTACATTTAAGCAGCGTTTCACCGATACTTTGGTTTGGGATTATGTGTTTTTGTTTGTTTTGTTTGTGTAGCTTATTTATTTTCGTGATTAGCCTTTGAATGACTAGCATTCCGGAGAGAGGCCAGTGTTCATTACAGCCACAATGTGGAAAATGGGGGAAAAAAAACCAAAACAAAAAAAACAAACAAAATACTGATGTTTGACAGAAAACACTTGACACAACATCTTGTAGCCTTCATCTGCACAGCATTCTGGAAAGATTCCAGTAAGTGGAGCTTCTGCTAAGAGTTGTGGCGTCACACTACTATTTCCAAGGTCAACAATGCACCTTCAAGCTCGACATGCTGATGATGTAGCTATTCCTAGAGCCTTAGCAGTAGTGGAGTGAGGCTGGCGAAAGAGGAAAGGTTGTGGGGTCATTAAAATCTAATCGGACTTCTCCTCTGGGGAGCAGGAACTGGATTTGTAAATTTCATGTAACCCTTGCCAATAGACCAGATGTCTTGTCGAAGCAATTCCCCAATATTTCCATATTAGCTCCACAGTATTAATACCTGCAGTGAAAACTCCCTCTGCCTCATGGTGGAAAAAGTACTCTGATTATTAACTTGAGTAAAAGCCTCTTACCTAAATTAGAACATCAGAAGCTTTAATCCCAGAAAAACATCTCTCGTCTTTTAGTGGTCACAGTCCACACTAAAGACAGGGCTCATGAGATGGATGAATGTTTGTCTTTCTGTGGGAATGTAAGTAGAAAATATGTGTCTCTGTGCTGAGACAAAAGAAAATTAAAGCAAATGCATCATTCTACTCTCTTCTATTATATTTCACATTAAGAGAGAGGGGAGTATTTTCTAAGTTGTTGTTGTCTTTGTACATTTAATCAGCTTTACTTGTCTTTTAAAATGCAGAAATAGATATACATTCACTGAGAAATTTATTAACACTGCTCGGTGAGTGTACTAATAATAGAGAGATGGACTAAGTGAAGGATCACTGACCATCCACAAACGTTCTCCCGCTCTGAAACTTTTTTTAAACCCACTAAAAGAAACAGGACAAGATAAAACAAATCTTGATGATTTGTTGCAGCTGTTTCAAAAATAACAGGCAAAGGTTTGTTTGAAAGTGGTGCTTCCCTCTCGGCATGTGGTTTGTTCTTCCAGTAAGTGCCGCAGATGAGTCAAGCAGGAAGTGATGAGTTGTTACGTGACAGTTGTAGGAGTGAATTCTCAAGAACAGACCTTGAGTACTGCATATTTATGCCCTAGGAATTTTCTTCCCCCTCTAGATCTGAAATCTCGGCCTCTCTTCAAAACGTCCCTTAGATTTAAAAAAAAGCCTCATCTCTTTATTACATTCTTCCGTGGCATGTTTTGAGCAGTTAAAATTCACATCTGTGCCGGTTCATACGAGAGCCAGCGGAGCTCAGTTCAGGATTATGTAAACTTCTTGGCTGACGAACAAGTCAGGACCGGTGTGTTCTCAAACACGCGTGAACACACCCCCTACGTGAGGCGGCCGTAGCCTCCCATAGCACACACCCGTGTCATCATTTTCCGCCTTCCTAAAGCACCCACACGTGTCGCAACTGCTAATTTCCTGTAAAGTCATCACCAACCTCAGAGTAACAGGAAAGAAAGATAAGAAGTCTCTGGGCCGTAATTGTAAGTGAGTACGTTGCAAAACCAAACCTTCTAGGTTGTGTAGTATCCCATCAAAAAAAAAAAGGGAACAGCCTCTAAAGCCCTCTGTGAGCAGCTGGATATAAAACACAGGACGGAGCAATATTGTTGTTATCCGACAGGGTGATACACTGCATCACGTCTTCATTTGACAGCCCTGATGGTTCACTCTACATCTTCACGCTACCTGTTGTCATGCACACGCCACGGCTGGCTGGACCAGAGATCTGTTGATGTGTGTGGTGCTGATGTGATATGAAAGTGTAAAAGCTTTAGAGGGATGTCCGATCACAGTTTAACAAGATCTGTTAAAGCAAAGGTTTTCGCCGGGGAGCGGGGCGGGAGGGACGTGCGGAGGCGATACTGCATGCAGATGTCCTGAGAGCAACGGAAAGTAAGTTATTGTGGTTGCTGCTGATTTGTCCCACATGACGGTTACTAACGCCTCATGGAGGCAAAGTAGGGTTCTTTAAAACAATTGCCACAATTTGCCTCAAAAATCACACTCTCACCTTCCTCTCTGAGTTTTAACTTAGTCAAATCTGAACACACAGATACGATATACATAATTTTAGATTCAGTGCAACTTCACTTTCCAAGGATATCATTATCATTGATGTCCATCATGAATAAACGCCCAGAAATCCACTTAGAAATCACAGAACAAAAGATACTCTTTTAACTTAGAACTCCAGAACTTGCCCGAGAATAATCATGTTTTCAGGTTTTGTTGAGTATCGAAGTAATCCACTGATAGTCATCTGTACATCCATGGTTATATTATATACAGGAAATGCTAATAGCTAATTCAGCATACCTTTAATGTTGCCAATTTGCCAAAGCATTCGGGGGTTGTGTGGTGTGTGTGTAGGCGGGTTCCTGGGGGTGGAGAGTAGTTGTCTCAATTTTGTTTGGACTTTCCCAACACCTCTGTGTTAAAGGCAAATAAAAATATTAACATTACCGACATTCTGTTTAATAGCTGTCGGGCTAATGCTTCAATGTACTGTGTGTACTCTAAAAGTTACGTGGCTAGTGGGCATTTGTAAAAAGTAGTTTTTAGGTGCCCTATAGGGGACATGATGTTTGTTTGCTGTGTGCTAGTACAGAGAAACACAGAAAAGCCAAATCAAGCTAGTAATTCTACCCAAAAGAACCGAGCGGGTTTCAGTGTGAACTGTGGCTGTTACTTAACCGTTAGATTCTGTTGTAGACGGGAGCACAGAGCGATTTCTGAATGAGTTTTCTCTACACACCGTAACACAACACCACCTGTCTTCAGATACAAGGACACAGCTGAAAGGAGTCTTCTGTGCTCGTATGTTTGCTGATCGATTGATGGTATACAGTAGCTTAGCCCTGTTCCAGGAGTCCTTATTACATTTTAAGGTCTTGCATAACAATCTGATGAAACTGAAACACTCACGCACACTTCCAGTGTTGTCACTGGAAGACGGTGGAAAACATAACCGAGTTGGATGTTTCAGGCGTAAAGTAATTTTTAAAAAAACAAGATTTATACCTAATAAGAAAAGGTGCCTTCATCACAGACTGGGGTGGGGGCGAAGAATACACCCTGCGCCATCTCTGATTCTCTCTCTGACTTTTCTCTGTCGAAATAATTTGTGTTTTTCGTTACGTTACACCTTAAGTTTCTCAGAAGATCGCCTACCAATCACAAACATTCTTCCCATGACAAAATATGAGCAGCCGAGCAACTGAAATATGTATTTCATGTCACGTCACTGGAGCATTTCTGGAACTCAAGTGACCTGCCCTGGACAGTCTACGACGGTCATGTACATAAGCGTATATTTCATATTCCTGTGATTGTCCTGGGCAGGAGCCAAAATCGGCTAACATGTTGAATGACGGTTTCGTCTCCACATTCCCAGTCATTCAGATTTCATGCAACACTGCACGTGGATATTAATCATTTAACATATCATCTCTCCATACGATTGCATCATGATAGAAATGTATTTATATTTTCAGAAACCTGCCAGATTTTGTTGCGGTAAAAGTCTAATAAAACACATGACTTACATGAACATACATTTTCCTTGTTGCCATGTGATTTTGAGCACTTCAATTATCGTAACATGTTGCAAATCGAGCGTTTTGGGTTTCGCCTAACTGGACAGTTTTGATAAGAAAACTTTATTTACAGAGCTGCAGGAGCATGTCCAGCAGCAACTGCTTTTCTGGTCATCCACGTCATCACCAAGAAAAGGCTGCCAACAAAACCTGCCATACAGCAACCCAAGCGGGACACATTGCCTCAAATGAAGCTGTGATACTTATCACAACTTTTGCTGTCCTTATCTCCCACCACTAGGTTTCAAGGTCAGGCAGCATTTGCAAAGGGGTTATTGCCTTTTGTGGGAAAAGTTGTCAAAATTTGACTTTAAACAGAAAAACAGCCTGTTCTCAGGGGATATTTAGTAATTTTAAAAAAAAAGTCTTCGTATGAACATTTGAGATTGTATAACATCCTTAATGATGAAACAAGTGTTTCTCTAAATGAGTTTAACCGCAAACCTCACTGCTGTAAAAAGGAGGAGCCATTCATGGCAGGTTTGGACAGGCAATGGATTTACATCCTCCAGCTGGAGACACCTCCTCCCCCTCACCTCCTTCTCGAGCTCTCCTGACCCCTCCAAAGCCACATCACAAAGAGAGGGGGGACTCTCTTATCTCAGACCTAGGCCTGAATTGTAATGCTTTCCTGGGAAACCTCCACTCCAGTGGGAAAGGACAACAGATCCTTTGTGCTGTAGCTCTTCCCCCCTTCAACCCCTACAACCCGCCCCCCATCATGTCAGGCCTGCAGAGACCACTGCCATTAGTTGACCACCCTCCTCCTCGCCCTGTCTCACTCTCCGGCGTCTTAAAAAACCTCCATCCTCCACCTGTAGCGGGCACAGATCCAGCAGGCTGGTGGCTCAACTGTACGCTTGATGACTAGTATTTCAGCCCACAGCGATCCGGCCTCTGCAGTTCTTTTTTCTCCTGCTTCTTGTTTGGGAAACAAAGGCGGATCCACCTGTTCCACTCCATACAATGGCGGAATGAGGAGACCTCTTATTCTGGGATGTTTGTTCAGCAGGTCTGCTGTCATGCTAGCTGCCCCAGATTTGACCAAACTCTAAATCACTCCCACTGTACTCAGTTAAAAAAAGATCCCATAGGAAACCCTATGGTTGGATGTTCCAAATAGAACTTGACCTGGAAACGCAGGCCTGGTTTTGCCCCAGTGATATGAGAAGTCAGCTGAGACTACCAGCCTTTTGACAGCCTTGACTCAGATACAGACTGGAATTATTTGCCACATATATATTTTTCGTGTTACTTTGAAATCCAAGAGTGATGTTAAACCAGTACGTTCAGGCTCCATCCAACCAAAGGCAACCATGTCCACCTTTGCCCCATCAGATAAGTAAAACATGTTGAGCTTTGATTTAAAACCATTCAAACAATGCAGGTTTCCATGTTGTTGTGGGTCAAAGCCCTGTATTATTAGCCATGCTAGTGCTGTGGCTCTCGGGCCTGCAATGTCAGTCCACCACTTTGGTCCACATGGAAATACCTCAACAACTATTGGATTGATTGTCATTTATTTTTTTGTACAGATATTCATGGTCCCAGCAGGTTGATATTTTTGGTTTTTTAGCGAAATTCCATGACAACCATTGAATTGATTGCCATAAAATTTGGTGAAGGCATTCGTGGTGCCCAGAGGATGAATCTTAGTAACTTTGGTGATCCTCCGACATTTTGTCTCGAGCAACCAGCAGGTCAAAAATTTCATTAATGCAGTGAGACATCTTAACATCTACTGGAAGGAGTGGCACACACTTTTGTCCCCGGTGATGTTGGTGATCCCTTGACTTTTTCTTTAACAAGATGGGCTTTTAGAAACCTCAACTAAATCTCAACTAAATTTGGTACATATACTCATGTTCCCCTCAGGATGAAATGTAATAATTTGACGATGCTCTGACTTTTCATATTTTAAATTTGCCTACCGCTTTGGTTTATGACCAAATACCTGCAATACTAATGACATCAGCCTCAGCTGCACCTTGCGTGGTAATTAGCAAATCTTAGCATGCTAAACTAGATGATGACAACAGTAAACATTACCCGCTAGCATGTTATTATTGTCATTGTTACCATTTCATTGTCGTTAGCATTTAGCTCAAAGCACCACTGTGTCTAACTACAGCCTCACTGAGCTGCTAGAACAACTGCAGACTCTCATAAACCAAGACATTTAGTAAGAGATATTTCTCATCCAGTGGCAAATATGTGTGGCCCCCTTAGATATGGAAGAATTAAAACCATCCCAAGCTTATAGGGGACCCTTTTGTTGTGCTTTGTAGGCCTGTACACTCATATAATATAGTGCATAGCTCGTGTAGATAATAATAAAACTCAGATTTTATGCTTTTGGGATCTAAAAAAAAACAACTGCAAGAGTGCGGTTTTCTGTAAGACCTGTTGGGTGAAAACCTCGTATCTCTGGTTTTGGTGACCTTAATGCTTTCATTAGCACTAAAGTCAGAGCGGGTCGTCCACTAAGCGGAAGGTTCGATCCCCAGCTCCTCCAGTCCGCATGTCGAAGTGTCCGTGGGCAAGACACTGAACCCGAAATCGCCCCCGATGTATCGTGTGTGTGTGTGTGTGTGTGTTTGTGTGTAAAAAGTGCAGTATGAATAGAAAAGAGCGCTGCATGCGTGTGTGCGTGAATGGGTGAATGTGGCAGTAGTGTAAAGCGCTTTGAGTGGTTGATAAGACTAGAAAGGCGCCATATAAGTGCCGTCCATTTACCATTTCAAATAAACTGAAGGATTACATGCTTCTGTGTAAGTCAAGACCCCTGTCAAACCCCTTAGGATCTTAAGACCCTTCAGAAACCCACGTGGATAAAGTCAAAATACACTGTCATTTTTGAGATACAAGGTTTCCATGAGGCAAATGTTCCACAGTGGCAATAATTGCTCGTAGAAAAAAACACTAAGAGTCAAAAAGTAAGCGTGGAGTTAGTCAGAGGCATCGTACCGCTGAAGGGTTGTCTCTGTTTTAACGCCTCTAGTATTTTATTCCTGTTCGTCTCCCCCATCACCTCAGATTATAGTTAGCTCGTACAGAATTTGGCCATTTGGGTCACGGCCGTCTGTGACACTTGAGTACTTCTCACGCAGGCTTTTTACTCTCAGACTGTAGGTATCACATGAAGGTCAGTGGGTCTTCACACAGCTCTTCCATTTACCTGATGGCTGCTGGCGTCCACTCCATCCCCAACAGAGCGTGACATGAATGCACTTCTTTATGAAGTGCATTAGTCGTTCAAAGCTGAGAGCAGTAGGGAAAATGGCTCTGGAACCAGTTTTTGGTTTTATTGTAACATGTGAGTGAATATTTTGACTTAGTACAGATGTTAAAAATGTGGCGTGCTGCAGCAGAATGCACCTGAGTACCCAGTTTGGTATCAAACCTTTTTAAATATGAATTATTACAGTGACAGTGATGTCACATTGTGATTTTTTTCAGACTGATGTTGAACTTTGTTGCCTGCATGTTACCATCCATAAAAAATATATGCTGGGGTTGTTAATCAAGTAATATCCAAAATTAAAAGTGCGTCAAGGTAATTTTTATAGATGGGTCTGTGACCGCTGGACCTCAATGATGGCAAATAAAAAAAGCATCAGGTGACCACTGATACTGTATCACAGAAGCCCCCCCCCCGCAAATATTTGCGTTAGTTTTCTGCACAAAGTCACAGAGAGGTTTTAATCATCCTGTAGAGTCTCACACAAAGGACTGAACCACTCCACTTATCTGATGACCTGCCTTGAGCGGAATGAAACCCTCAAACTGCTGATTATCTTTACTGATTCTCACGTCACTTCATGTGAGAGTTAGTTTACTGATGAACTTCCCCCTTTCGCTGCAATCGAATTATGGAATTATGGTCATATTCTGCAATACACACGTCCCATCCAATGCCAAAGTGTACTGTCTAATCAGGAGGCAGTGTAATGTTTATATGATGCAGGGGAAATCAAGACATCCCGGGTGGGGAGACAACACGTTTGATTTTGAAGCACGACGTCAGTGTTTGCGTCTAATGCAACTAAAGTAGAAAAAACGTCTGACGGCAACATCCATTTTTAGTCTCTTAGCAACTGCATTTTCGTCCCCTTTAAAACAAAATATATTGTCCATCCACGCTCTGCAAAACAACCCATCGCAGAGTTTTCTGATCTGACGCGCCTATTGGCAGGATGGCCTCATTTGTCAGTGCCTTCCAAAGCCACGGAAGAAAATTGACAACCATATGGTTAAGGTCGGGGAAAGATCAATGTCAAGAAATCCAAGTAGAGTCGCAGCAGGAAACTGGAGACAAACAGCGGCCTCCTGCATTAAAGTCTGACACTGTCTTGATCCATACATCCACCCAGACCTCCTCCCTACATAGGCTTTGTCCCGACCTGCCCCTTTGCTCCTGCGTGACAAGAGTCAGAATTTCTACAGCTCACTTTTTGTGGAAGAAAATACAAACTATAATGATACTACAGCCATTTGCATGTTCTTCCTGTTTTCACAAGAGGATAAAACTTTTTTTTAACTTAGTAGTAGAAACAGCGTCAAAGCCGTCAAAGCCTCTTTAATGAGTTCAGCAGCAGCCAACAAAGAGCTGAGATCCGGCATTGCTGGTCCAGTCAGTAGTAACCTGGACTATAACCTGGACAGTATAGACAGAAAAATACTGAAACAAGGCTCTTTTTCCCATTTTCAAAAAGTTCACCTCAGTCAGTTTTCCATCCAAACGTAGTTGAAATTTTCACCACATTTCCAGAATATCAGCAAAAGAAATATAATTTAACCCCACTGGCAGATTGTTTTCATTACTTCTGCAAAAAATATTTTGATATCATCCACAATAAACCAGAAAACATAATCATTTAATGTGTCATTAAAACGATTGGATACTCACTGAATAGTGAGCATGTGTTGTTTTGTATAATGGGAATATGAAATTCTAACCTGTGAGATTGTGAGTAAAAAAGAATAGTTTCAATAATCGGATCAGTGGTGGTGGATTAAGGTGGTAAAAGAAGAGGACCTCGAGGATTTCAGACTGGCCTTCCAAACGCGACAGGACCACTCAAGGCTCCATTTTCATTTTTTACACATTCATCCCTCACTGCATTTTAATATCGGCGCACAGTTGGGAGGGCAAAGGGACTTTCGACAGATTACATTCCTCACTTGGAGGCGATCCTCGTGAAATTTCTCAATGATTCATGGAGAGCAGCTCATTCTATAATTCAAGGGTTCGAGGTTGTGAATGTGAGCTGCCTGCTGTGAGACAACAGGAGACTCCTCTTCAACCCTTCCTCGTTCCCCACCCTACAGCAAGCTCCTAATCGACACGAGCTGTGTTACTGTCTTTCACAATCAACCACAAATACTGGAGTCGAACTGTTCAAATTCATCTTTGTTACCTGGAATGAAAATAAAAATAAGCAGTTAGCAAGAAAAAGGAATTAAAAGAATTTAAATCTGACTTTAGAAATAAAGTGATACTACAGGGAAACCTTGTTTGGTTTTCCTCTGTTGACATGCACAGTCTGGATTTTCATTCCGTGTAGCTAAACCATAAATGACCATGGTGTTTAAAAATGAATTTGGGCTGAGATGTCCAGGATGGCTCCAAGACCTCAAATTTCTGCAGGGGCCAAACCTTATAAACACCATCCTTGTCAAAAATGGGGACATACGCAAGCGCTACGGAGAAAGTCTGGAGGAAATTACACAGTTCACCAACAGAACACTCGAGAAATCTCCTGTCAGTGTGAACCGCTGTAAATGGTCAGTGGGTAGCCTCTTTACAAGCTCCTCTCGTCTCCTCACATACTGTACATGAGAAGATAGAGGGAGGAAAGTGCTGCTTAATCCATCAGCACGCAAACAGTTGTAAAGTTAACTAGCTGGGTTCAGTCAGGTGCTGGCAAGTTGTTTCAGTCGTTTGTTTTTTGAAAGGATATGTTTGGAGAGTCCTCCTTCAAATCCCTGTCCGTCTTACTCCTCTCTTTTGGTGGCCTGGATTCAGTGCTTGCCTGCTAGCTGTCTTGAAATTAACCTTCGTTGAGACAAAGGACTTATGTGTGACACAGATCGCTCACAGAGCAGGGAAGGCCTCAAGAGGATCCAATTTTGTTTCATGGCTCATTCAACCACCGTCAAAACTATACTTACAGTGTGAAGCTACTGACATAAAAATCAAAAAGATTTGGATGAAATCAAACTTTTCCCTCCAGGCTTCTTGGGGACCCTCCCCATATTGGGGGCCTTTGTGGCTGGCTCCACTATTGCCCACACTACGACTGCCTTGCTCGTGAGGTTGTGGCAGCGTGTAAATGACAAAATAGTCATCGGATATGTTGACGTCACATCGCCTGAAGAAAGAGTGACAAGGGTGCTGTTATATTTATTAAGTCACGGTGCTAAATTCAGGTTTTTTGTAGCCTCGTCATCGCCTGCACTATGACACCATGAATCCAGCGTCGACAAAGCATCTTTATTTCAGCACTATACTGTACTCACACATGTTTCAATTAGTTGTTAATCAGTGAAGTTGATTGACAGAAAATTACTCGACAAAGTATTATCAATTAATTGTCATTTATCAAGCAAGATTCCAAATATTCTCTGCTTCCAGCTTCTCAAACGTGAGGATTTTGCTGCTCTTCTCTGTTTTATGTCTCTGTAAACTTAATGTCTGTCGTTGGACTGTCGGTCAGACGACAATCTTATATATTGCTCGCATTATTGTGACCACTGTGTCAACTGCTGACTGTATCCGCATGAGATCACGCCTCTCTGTGTCTCATGGTGGACTCTCCCTGGAGGATACGGGTGGTTTTAAATTCCCCCCCCTACATTTCTGCAGACCAGCTGATGTCACAAGTTCGGGACCGGATATTAGTATCAAACACTGGCGTAAAGTGGGTTTATTTAGTTCCCTAATGTGGAGATTATGTTTGCAAATCCGCAGACGTCATCAGTGGCGTGTAGACACATATAAAACAGTCATACATGGGCTATTTTTCTCGGGTGAGGGGTGAAGATTTTGACAAATTTTCACATTTCAGGACCACACAACGATATGAAAACCAACTGGAATCGAAACAAAAGACCACAGTCTTTAATGTAATGTGGTTTTTCATATTTGACTTTTGGTTAGGGAACATTGTCTTAATATAATCTGGTAACAGGATATTTATTTTATATCACTCAGCATTTTAAATGACGGTCATGTAGTTTAAAGGCTCTGTAGGTCCTTGTCCCTCTAACATCATAGAGCAGTGGTATAAAAATCTGTTGCAGTCATTTCATTCTCCTCTGAGAATTGAATTACCAGCTAAAAGCGAGCAGACACTTCACACTGAACACAACAGCTGACATTCTCATTTTTTCACCCAATATGCTTTTAACAGGCACATCAAATCACCGTTTAAACTAATCCATATGCTCTCCTGCCAAAGGTCTGTGGCAGTTTTACTACCCGTCCAGCTCCAGCTCCAGCTCCAGCTCCGGCTCAGGCTTGCTGCTGTTGGTGCTGTTCTCTGCTCAGTGGAACAAAGTGTGTTCAAGTTTACATAAACTGTCCTTCTGCAGCAGCATTTTCAGAAATGAGTCAGTGTCTGGCAGACGCAACCTGTGGTTCAGGACGTGATTACACAGTATTAAAAAGAATGATGCAATCACTCCTGAACGACTTAACCAAACAAAGCTGAAGGTCTCTCTGTGCAAAGACTCTGGTAATGGATCGGATGTGACAGGCCTCAAACAGATGACTCAGTGCAGTAGTTGCTCATATTTGTATAATCCGTGACTGTCTTAAGTAGGATATAGTGGTACGGTGGTTCCAAACCGTTTTGACAGATCACTTCCATATTCCAATCAGATGACTTCAAGTTCCTTCACTGACGCAGGTATTATTTCATCCGCTCATCTTTTACTCGTGGCCAACTATTTCATCCCAACCGCTCTTCTTTCTTGCTAACTGCTTTTCACACACTGTCAACACGTGGTGCTCAGGTGATACAGCTGACTCAATGTGTATTCATTTTTTCTTCAAATCTTTTCTGAGACAGCGGGTGAGTCAGTGGTCTATTTTGTGTAAATTCCTACCTTGTATTTAGAGCTTGCTAAGAGAAAACCTTCGGACCACTTCACCTCCAGTGCCTGGAGGAATCTTTCCATATACACAATATTCACTGTCTGTCGTGTGAAGAGCTTTTATTTTGAAGGGAGTGTGGCATGACTGCTGTTTTGAGCAGCAGGATGACCATTAAACATGGACTCACTCAGCTGGACGAAACCTAGGGTTATAAAAACACTACTTCACCCACTGGTGGGAGGCAGCCTCTGGATGGAGCTGACTTTTTCTTGACCTCTCTAATACATATGTGCTTAAAGGACAGAGTTTCCCACAGAGAGTTCACTTTTTTAACCTTCTCTTTTTTTTCTCTTTTCTTCTCATTAATTAGCTCCGCGGCTTAGTGTGTGATATCAGGGTCAGTGAGTTCAGAGAGATCAGCTGCTTGTGTTATTAAATTCCTGATGAGAGTCACTCAAGAGACCCTGGTATCAGACAAGGACACTTCCACTAATAGCCTGAACGGCATTAAAGTCCAGTACATCGAAGGATCAGTTACAGTCCTGTCCATCTACTCTAGATGTTATGATACGCTGTCATTTTACAGACACTGTATTTTATGAGAAAGATTTTCGTATTTTCACTTTACTTATTTATAGATCTTTTTTTTTTTTGCACTTTACCATGTTTTGATACAAAATCAATAAAATCTAAAGAGTTCATCCTCTTGGGAGCAGGAATGGGATCAGGACATTTCATGGGGATCTGCCTCTTTCACATTTTGATATGTCTTGTGGGAAACTGAAACACAAGTCCTGAGGAAAGTCAAAGTAAACACAGGAGGTCAGTGTCAGGTATTATCAACAGTGCGCGTGCGTATTTTAATTCACGGCAAACACTGTTGATTTTCGAGTGTGGACTATCTTGAATTTGGCCTGTTGACAGCACTTAGAAAAAATTCAGGTGTTCACCCTCAAGAAATAGGAAAATCCTCTGGTGACCATGATTATCCATATAATTTCACGGCGATCTGGTCAGAAATGACCTTCAAACACGCAGGAAACAAACACAGCTTGGGTTTCCATTAAACGAAGGTTATACATTTAAATTTTAGCATTACTCTGCCAGAATCCAGAGACAAACCATGGCTCTTCTGACACAAGAAGCAGTATAGACTCCGAACACTTCGCCCTCAGCTTCTCCTTTACCGTCCATCTTTGTGTGGCATGTGAATGCACAGGGTGGGGCGGCTGACTTCCAAATAAGTGCTGTCCCTATGGATGCGTTGGGGGGGGGGCAACGACATTCCTATATCCCTGGAACAGCCCAACAGCCACAGACAGCTGGACAGGAACCAGCTGACTGGTTGCTATGTGAACGCCTTTCTTTGCTTTCATCCCAAAACAATTGATGGTGACCGACTCAGTGGCCCTTTAATCCACTTCTCCTCTGACAGAGCAGCAGAGTCACAATCTGACCTCAGATCTTTGTTCAGGCCGTCTGAGCCGTAGCTGTCTGCTGCAGCTTACGTTTCATTACAGTCCTGTTAGCCGATCTCTGCTGCCGCCAGATAGCATTTCATTCTTAAGTAGCTCTCCGAAACTTTGGACAGCATGTTCGGTACATTAGATCTACTGTACCTTTTTTAGCTATTGTTTTTTTTTTTTTAAATGCCATTAATTGCTGTAACAGAGTGGCTATCAAGAAGCAACATGTACCATATGAATAGTAAAAACAAATATATGAAGTAACCAGAAAAAACAGCGACAAAGATTCAACATGTTGAATGTTTGAAACCATATTTAGTCGCGGAAAACGTGGGAAACACTGGTTGGAAAGAGTTGTAGAAAATTCAACAGAAAAAGGATTTTAACAAAACAGAATGACTGAGTAGTTGCTCGTGTATCCCTCACCCACACCAAAGACAGTCCTTAAGGAGTGTTATGAGCTCCGACGCTGACTCCCTGCACACGTGAATGACACAAAAATAATCTACTGATACAGTTTCTCAGAAACTTTTCCATTTTTGTTGGTCCTAATGGCTCCAATTGTGATAATACAGTCACATCTGCTCTTGCGAAGAAGTCTGGGCCAAGAGCATCATCTAGTATGTTTTGTTTTGCCTTCACCCGTCACAGTCTGAGAGCTGAAAGCTGCTGCTTCTTCCTCTGACTAACACTCAGTTTACGATGATGACCATGAGCGAGGAACGAGCCGGCCCTCACCGCGGACCCTCCTCCTTCCCGCCGAGAGGCGATAATGACTTCTCGATATCATCGGCGAGGTGTGACGCTTGGAATCAAACGTTTCCACGGTTTAATATGCTTTTCCTCTTTCATGAGGCAGCTTCCTCTTTCCGATGCAGAATGTTACCATGGCAACGAACTAAACTATCAGCATAGAGACAAAGACTTAGATGAGATTAGGGAAACACAGATCCACACTGGATGGAAACTAAGGAGCCAGCCAGCGAGCACGTGAAGATAAAACACGGATGTTTAGCCTTTGCATTTCCAAATGTGTGAGTGTAAGTAAATGTGCCGCCCTGATTGGGAATCTCCTGACCATCCATATCTGAGTCAATGCTTGTGTAAACACTTCAGATGAGTCTGTTTGCCTTCCTTTGCGCCTCAGCAGGGTGCAGAGAGTGGAAATTTATGTCTACTGTGAGCACCGGCTGTTCCCAGTAGACACCCAGGATTACACCTTTAATGACCAGAAATCTTGTCATCTTTCATAAAACGCCGAGTCCCATAAATATTTAAAACGGTGACATTTTACAACAAAATAAATTCATTCCTCTGGAATCACGACACTCAATGGATTCGCTTGTAAGGGGCAAGTAAATCAGTGCAAATTATTCCCGTCCGACTCTGGTTAACTTTGACATTTGGATTTTCACCGCTGACCATTGGCGAGCGGTCTACACATTGCTGATCTTTGAGGGCGCAGAGGGCCAAGGAGTCGTATGTGTGTGGTGGCAGAGCAGCAGCTTGGAAACGTCTGGGAAGCGACTGCTGGACAACGTGTCATATTAACGGGCCGCGCTTCAGTCACTGTTTCATACCGGTTCCGTCGTCTGACAACAGAAACAGGAGAAAACTGTAAATGAGAACAGCTTTGTTGGGAATTCAGCAGAGTTAAAATACTGTATATGTGGGCACGGGGACTGGGAGAGAAGCAAACAGATAAAGGGTGGTCCAGCCACATACTAGGCTCTGAACTAGTCTTGTTTTACTTTGTTACGTGTATATTTTAGGTCATTTTCTTTGTTTGTGATGAATCGACATTAAATAGGAATTCAGTCTAACCTTAACCAAATAGTTTCAATTTCCTAAAATGAGTAAGAGTCACTGTTGCTATAACCACGCTATGTTTGGATAGTCACAGAGTTGACAACTTCCTCCAATGAAGCCAACCAGCCTTTATCAAGAACCACAAGCTTTTCCATCCGCAGACAAATCGACCCACTGCTTCACACAGACAACTCCATCACTGTGAGACCAAACAAAGCCTGAGTTGTTTCCATGTCTCAGCAGCTGACCGGTGAGTTTCCAGCTGATATCATAAACACAGCTCTTATAAAAGCCTTGCCTCCACTTGCGAGTTGTCCGAGTACTGAGGGTTTTTCACACTGCCAAAAAACGGGCATTTTGTGAAAGTTCTTGGTTCCTGAGGGGAGAAGACATAAAGGCTACAGATAAAGAAAGCACTGAGAGCTTTGGGGTTAGAAAGGTATCAGGGTCAGAAAAGCCGATACAGGTTATTTTTTGGGTCAGTTTCTTCTGCGATATAACCAGGATTCTGCAGAAACTGAGACAAAGTTAAAGGATTAGTCTGGTGCCGCTCAATATGTTTCTTATTGTCAACAAATCCCATGAAAATACTAAATTTAACAGAGAGGTATTGCGTCTGTCCATACTTTCTGACTTCCCTGCACTGTCTGTGTCATTAACACTTAGCACGCATTTGGGCGTGTCCTTAGTTCCTGCTAATATCTGGAGCATCACATTAAAACCTGGTTTTCAATGTATCTTGAATATAGTCTGTTAATCATTATACCATTCATATAGCCATCTGTGGCGGTGTATTGTGAACACACAAACACACAAAAAAAAAACAGTTTGGTTGGAGACTCTTTGAAATGGGTATCAGCTGAAATGGATACCTCGCCAGGACCCAGTCAGCGGGCTGGAAGTGAGACCAGTGGCGTCACACCGAGCTGAAAATGTAATGTTTGCCCTGAGTGTGGCGCTGGAGGAAAGGTAGAGTCATCAAAATCCGGGGGTTCATCCTGTGGGGAGCAGGAACGGGACCAGGGAATTTCAGTCTGATCATTTCAAGTCATTGCTTTTTGTAAAGAGGTCAATTTTTTTGTCACCAATATGTTTGCAGTATTTTTGGAGAAGCCCCGTCTTTGACCAAAAGGATGAGCAAGGGGATTTTTTTTTTAGTTCTGTTTTTAGAGTGACATTTGGAAATACACAATATTGTTAACGAACATGACACATCATGTGATTAACCCAAAGTTGCTTCCCTTTCTTTAGCTGATGGTGACTTTTATATGTTTCAACATCAACGAAAACTGCTCTAATTACATTTGCAGACGTCACAATGACTTCTGGTGCTTCAGAACTGTCCTCATCAGAGAAGTGTATGATGTTTTTATTGAAAGTACAAAACCTCAGGGACAACAACTTGATTTCCTCTGTCATTTGTTATTGCGCCGCCACATCTCAGAGGAGTAAAAAACCCTTTTGCAAACTGTAGCCAGGCAGTCGGACAGTTTCACCAGTGTGTGGATGGAAAGACACAACCAGTGCATAAAGATGAATATATTTGTTAGAATCTGTCCCAAATATTCATCCTTAAACTTTACAAAGAGCGTCTCCCTCCAAATGTGATTCCCCCCCAAAAAATATTTAAGCACATCTATGCACAATTAAATATGCACTTAAACTGGCATGTATGCTCGTACTGTATAGGAAATAAGGACAAGTGCATCTGTCTAGAGTTTAGACACACGAAGAACAAAGGAGATAACACCATCTCAAAGAGATCAGCGTGTGCTGCAACGAGAGTACGTGGATGTTCAGACTGAAAGTGCGAGAGGCGGCATGGGTGGGGGCGCGCTGCTTCAGGTCCCAAAGAGCCGGGGAGACCCCCCCCCCCCAAAGCCACCTTCCACTACGGCCTTTTAGAACAACGATAAACACTTTTTATCTCCGACACGGTCGGGCAACACGTCACGCGTACGAGTTCTGTTTGAGCATTATCCGACTCCAATTAATACTATGGTTCTATTATCCTAAGGTTGAGGGAATTGTCATTAGTCTTGAATGGACATTCTGGACTAACGTAGCACCCACAACGTGTTACATCCTATCATTTCGTGAAGGATGATTGCCCTCCAACCTCGTTTACACAGAAGAAGAGAGTAACAAGTGTGAAACTACGATCGTTTCCAGCGCTGAGCCTGATAATACACCCCCCCCCATGGTCTTTCACTCATTTTCACTGTTTTCATTTTCTCAAACTATCAGTATTTCTCAATATATTCTTTCCTCCTGCGGGCAGCAGAGCATGCAACAATACTAAAGTCAGAAAGCCAGAAAAGAACAGCAGAGTCAGTCTTTTCTAATAAAAGCCCCGTTCCATGTTGATCAAAAACACGTGTATAATTTGTCTCGTTCAACTCTTTGTAACCCGACATGGAGTTAAATGTGGTGTTGAAGTTTATTTCTGTGACTTTGATTTTGTTTCATCGCCAGATGAGATGTTGCTGCTGTTTTTTAACAAGCCTTCCTTCTGGTTTGCAGCCTTCATGTCCCTTAATGAAATTAGGTTCAAACCAGCCGCGTTCATATGACTTTTAATAGATTCTAGCTCTGCATGTTACATAAGACGAGAGCGTCGTGATTAGATGAGACTGTATCCGAACCAGCTCCTCTTGCTGTGTTTCAAGTCAATTACAAGCTGCTGACATTTGAGGGATTTCACAAGAGAGCGGATCTTTTTGAAGAGCACATGAAAACCGTCCTGGAGCTTATTAGCCCAAATCATCAATTAGTCCAAACACTTTGTAGTTAATGTTCAAACGCCCCGCAGGAACACAGGAGTGTCTGTCCGTGTGCTTGTTTACTCTTTGCTCCTTAATGCCGAACTCTCAATCCGCTGAAACATTTAACGGTTAATGTTCAACACTCCTCCAGAGGCTGAAGCAGACACACAAGTGGCTGTTAGAAGCAGCAAAAGTCGGCCTGTGTTTACTCTGCCAAGCTGAGCCCCAGTGTGCTTTGACCTTTGACCTCGCCCCTCCTCCCAAAAGCCAACAAGCTGCAGTCTTCCAGAGAGCTCCTCCGTAACAACCGTGACATCCTGCCATGATCCCCCCCCCACACACACACACACACCCAGCGTAAACTCAACAGCGCTTTTCTTTGCAGACTTGTAGTCAGGAAGAGCTGATGGGACTTAACAAGTATTAACCTTTATTTTCTTTTAGCCTGTTATAGATCTACTGTTGCTATTTTCTCAAGGTACGTCGTCTACTCAACACTGTTGTAATACTGATACGAAAAGCAGCACATCTCCACAGCGGAAAAGCTTAACAATTGATCATCTGTTGCCGTACATTCATTTTGTGCTGACCCGCTAACCACCGGATCGACCTATCGTTTCAACTCTGGGTCAGACCAGACCGTATCGTAGATTATGTTGCCTCCGCCCGTCAACTATAGGTCGCTCATAAGGACTTCTAACAATGCCTGGTTGCAGACAAGTGTCGGTAGCGTGAGCGGCATTGTTCGCATTCCTCCCTGCCCAGTTTATTTGTACCCGCAGGTTTAAAAAGTACTTGGTCATGGTCTACCCACCAGAGTGTCTTCTTGGAGAATCAGTGAGTTTCACGACGTAAATATAACCAAACATGGCAACACTTACAGAGGCAACTCCTGTACATGTTAGCACACACGGAAAGAATGAACCTTCCACAGTAACCAAGTAAAACAAGGACATCAGAGAATGCACGAGGCTTTAATTCCACCTTAAAATGAGTCCCGTCAACGGTTCAACCGCCAGTGCTCAAGGTATTTTAAACCTGCAGGTAACCATAGCAACAGTACTGATGCTTTAGGCTCTGTTGGTTTCATCAGTCAGTTAACTGCTCACTTCAACGTGGGTTACGTGGAGGGAGATTTAAACATGGCTTCCGATTGTGCCTGTGGTATAAGCTCAGTCACACACACAAAGTTGTTCTGATATAGAAAAATAATGAACTCCATTCTGTAGTGTTGTTCAACTCTGCTCCATTTGTTATTTTTTGTCTATCGGGGCAACTTGTCCTGTTTTATCAGGTACATACTGCGAAAAACATTCTTCTAGACACTGATGATTTTACCATTTATTAACTCATCACTTTGTCTCAGAAACACTGGAAACACTTTAATTACGGATTTCCAGAGAGTTTCCTGAGAACAGCAATATAGGAAAAATAAAAACAAAGCTCTAAGACACTTAATAAAGTTTAATTATTCATGTTAAGTTTTAAGCAGTTTGTTGATTTCCAGAGGGATGTCCTTTAAAGGACCATTCTATTTTAAACCAGCATAAATATTCATTTAAAGATACCATATGTAACATTCAGAAAGACCCTGTTATTGACGAAGCCGGTGGCCGCTGAGTTAGCTGCAGTCAGCATCCTGGACATCGGCCAAAGCAGTGACGTGACACGAGACTGAACACCATGTTGATAGATGAGGGAGTTTGTCCAGCTCTCACCAAGACGCTCGGCAATGTCAGCGCGGCTAAATTTGCTGGATGGCAACGCTAACGGTTAGTGAGCTAGACGGAAAATTATAAATAAGATTTGTTGCCACACTTCATTATTGCAGATGTTGACCGGACCGGCTTCACTGCATAAAACTTCTTTTTGTTTGTTTTTCGTGCTTACGTGGAGTCCGTGTTGTGCCGGGAGCCGGTCGTTCGTTGGCGTCAGCGGACTCCATCCCTGAGCTAACGTTAGCCAGTGTTGCACACTGTTGACGCCGTAGGGGAGCGGAAGAGAGGCACTGAGGCACTCGGGAGCATGAACGTCACGTCCTTTGGATTTTCCCGGAAAATTCGTCCCGAGTCCTTCACGTAGAAATCAGTCCACAGGCCTGTCAGAGGCAACCGAGACAGTTATGTCAAATTCTGTTCACACATTGGCAATGAAAAAGAAAATTGCTTCACATTCTTATATAATGTATGGTACCTTTTTAACACTGGAAGAACCTATTATTTGTATATGTTACATTTTATCTTTGTTTGTGGACAAATTTCAAAGACTCAAGGTTACACCCATTAACTGAAAGTAATTGGTACTGCAGCTGAACACCCGTTTTCCCTGTAATTGCTACCAAACTGCATCGTCTTTTCCCGGAGCCTTGCTGTGAATTTACAATTACGTGTCACTTTCTTTCTAGGAAACTATAGGAAACTGTGGGACCCATGAAATAACGGTAATGAAACATTAAATAGGGAAATGGGAGACAAGTCCCCGACTCAGCTCAAGATGAAGTGAATCTTAATGGGAATTCTGCCTGGTGAAGTAGGTCTAATTTCAGTATGTGGAGCCATTACTCGGACACGAGATGAGATACACAGGCAGTTTATTTTGCTTCTTCCCACTCGTTGGAAAAAAAAAAAAAATCTAAAGAAGCCTGTTGGTTGTCAGCGATTATCGCGGCCCTGCACGTGTTCAGTTCGAGGGTCTGACCGTCGAAGCAGCGACAGCGCTGTGACAAGAACGTCTCTGTTAAGCCATTTTCCACGTCAGGCAGTCACAGAATTTGAAACGTCGCTGTCAGTGCCAGTAAACATCACATGCCACTGCAGCAAACGTAAGAGCCTCTGACACAGGAACACTTCACATTTCAGTGTGTGTTTTGAGTAACAGATGAAGAGATGGTGGAGTTGAAAAGCGGAACAAGGAAGAGGAGAAGGAGATCCTCTGGAGAAAAGGGCTTACAGCTTCATTCTGATGTGAAATTGCACAAGTTATTCCAGCTGTGCCAAGTGAAGGAATAAATGTTCAAGCAAACCAGCAACAGAAAACCAAGCCAGAGAAACTTCAACAAGAGCAGGTGAAAACAGGTTTTTGGATAGAGATGGGGCAGCGATTTTAAAAGTCGCATTTCTCTGACCAAAACGGCTTCAATTTAAGATTTAGGAATGGATTCAGGGTCACTGAAGCCCCTAAAAACAAACCCTTCTCACGCTTTGTCGAGCAGAACTTACCTCCTGTTGTAAACTCCACACCTGCAAAGGTGATGGATCAAAGTCTTTTAATAACTGGGGCACAGGACCAGGTGTGCAAAAAACAGGCCATAAACCCATTAGACTGAGAGAGACTCATAAACACAGTGGCTGTTTGTTAGCGCACTCTAAGTTACCTGGTTATGTCGGCTCTCTGCAGTATCCTCATTTCCTAAATTATTTTATGGGTTAGAGGTCAAGCTCCGGGTTAATCCGGTTTCCTTAATCCAGTAGGTTTTCTTGTAACAGTATCGGGTTGCCAGATTCTGGAAGCCGACGTTGCTGCTTGGCTTATTTGACGTACAGTGAACACACTGTGAAGTCGGAAGCAAATTAGATTACATTTCACCATCTGGTTGTTCTACACCAACAGGATGGATTTGAGTGGCCATAACTCAGTGGTCCTGACTCTGACATCCTGGAAATGTATTCAATCTCTGAACAAAGCAATGAAATTCTCAGGATTTAAGTAATGTTGACAAGTCCGCTTCAGGGTCTAAAACAGGATTTAAAACTTTATTATCAGAGCAGATTGAGAGGACCGCGGGGCCTTGGAGGTCTGAGCTCTGGAAGTTTTCCTGTTTCCGGTAGAATTAAAGTCAGAGGAACAGCAGCAGCCAAACTCATAAAACTAGTATGATTAACTACAGTCCCTGTCGGAGATGTCTCTCCGCGCTCGTGGCTCAGAACAAAACCGAAGTCAGAATCAGTTTCTTGCTTCGCCGGCAGCGCGGCTCCGGGAGTGGCGGCACTGGCTCGTTCATCAGCCTGACATTAAATGCGGTACAGACATCCATGGTCCACAGACAGTGTGCCCTAATGACTTGAGTGATCCCCTGACTTTCACTCTAGCGCCACCAGCGGGCGGACATTTTTGGTTTCGAGTGAGATGCCTGGAGAGCTAATGGAATGTTTGTCATGAAAAAGTTAGCACACATGCTAATGCTCCCCTCAGGATGAATTTGTATAACGTTGAGGATCCCCTGACTCTTCTTCTAGCGCTATTCAAACTTCCACTAAACAAGTGTCATAGTGGGGGAATCAAGGTGGTGACGATGTAACATGCGTCCAGGGACTACATATGAAATCCTGCACATAAAGAGCAATATTTATTCATGTGGAAATGTTACACAGACCAGTAAATAAATACTACATTATTCCAATACTTTGGTTTAAGACCAAACAGCAACAGTGACATTCCCATCAGCCTCAGATGTACTTTGTGTTTAGGGCTAATTAGCAATGTTAGCATGCTCACACGCTAAGCTAAGATGGTGAACATGCTAAACATTATACCCGCTAAACATCAGCAGGTGAACATTATCATTGTGAGCATGTTAGCATGCAGATGTTAGCATTTAGCTCAAAGCACGTCTGTGCAGCCCTGCAGAGCATGTTCGTTATCTGTTTTTAGTTTGTTTTGATTTTTTCACCTGTTTGTTTCATAGCTTTAATTTTTTATTTCGCAATAAATTTAAAAATGTCCACATTCAAACCATGTATTACTTGTTTTTAGAGATACTTACATTTCGTAGCTCTAAAATATTAGCCTGATGTTACCACCTTGTATTGCGATTAATGTTCAAAGTTTCATAAGCACCACTCACCTAATGGCGTCGGGCTACGTTGAACAAAATCTCTATGTAATTGTAACAACAATATCTTCTGATGTGTAACTGACCTCCAACATGCTTTAAATTAATCACCAAAGCTAAAAATAAGTACCACATGGTCCCCATAGCCGTTCATTGACAGTATGTGGAGTTGATACCAGCACTTCATTCATCCCGACTTGAGTCGTTTTTCCACTCGTAGAACCTACATGTCTATGGAAAACCCTAAGGTGTGTCCAGAGCAGCCCAAACTGAATGCCTGATAATTAAACTCCTCAACAAGATAAAGATGCAAACTGGGAGAAGTTCTCTCAGCAGATCCCTCACTTCCTGCATCCCTGTAGGTAGACACGTGCAGGAACCTGGGAAATAAGAAGGAAAAAGTTAAATCGTTGGTTTGAAATAACAGCTAGTTCTGCATTCTTTTTGTACATCAGAGCAGTAGTGTGCCGGTGCCAGGCTTCAGACTGTCTCTGGAAAGCTGTAGGATGACAGAAACCGGAACAGAGGAAAAAGGAATACTGAGACGGTGAGTGGGAGGCGGCTCAGAGAGCAAACAAAAACTGGGGCAACAAAAAGTCTGCCGCATTTCCATCTGAAAGCCGTTTCCCCTGGAAGAAGGAAGCCCTTTCTGTGGGTCTGCTGGGCGCTGGCTGGGCAGGGAAGCTGGGAGATCCCCCCTGCTGCTCCGCTTCACCAAACCTTCATCTGCCCACTGACTTCCAGATAACCCTGACACTCCTCTGCACATTTCAACATCAAAGTCGCAACCTCAAAGCAGAGGTAACTTATTCATAATCCAATATAGCACTAATCTCCCATTCATCCTGTGCTGTTCAGTCTCTGGAGGAGCAGAGAAAATGATTAATAATGACTGAAGACTGGGAGCCTGAGATCTCTACATTAACAAATATCTGTTACATATGACAAATAATCTAAGGCTATTCACCAGAATCGAAACTCTGGTGCTGGGAGGTTTTACCCCAAATCCAAACCCGGCATGAAGCAGCGGCATGTAACGTCATACTCCATTATCACCGTCGTTGTATGGACACGAGAGATAATTTTATACCCTAATCCAAAGCCCTTTTTCCAGGAGTCGAGGAAGTTTCTGAGGAACAAAAGAAACCCGATTCTGTTTTCAGCTCCTGGGCATCAGAAATTCCCCCGTCCCGAGGATGGATTTTCTGATGGCGCAGGAACTGACTGGGTGTGGTTTGCAGGACTGAGAGCTGCTGACTGGAAAAACATGTGAACGGCGCACGAAGGACAAACAATAAACTTTGCTAATTGTTCCAATATAGCAACCCTATCATGTTTCCCATGAAAAGTAAAGGCCCAGTCACACAAGTATTTAAGATGTTTCAATGGAATCACTCATGGGGAAGTGTGTGTGTTGAGTTAAACTTGGACACAAATTTGCGCCGCTGACAAACAGCGAGCCGTCCTAACAGCCCTGACTTTTGACGGGACGGGGAGCCGCAGAAGCCAAAGCGGATGAAGCTACTGTAGTGTATTAGCCTAGCGTCGTCTAGGGGGGTGGGGGGCTCAATCCCCAAAGCGTCGACGCCACCGATACAAGGTCTTGTGTGAAAAAGGAAATCCAGGTGGAACTGCTTCTTTCAAAATGTAAATGAGTCATTTTTAGGAGACGAGCGTTGGATATAGTTGAGCCTCCATTCTGCTCCCTTACGTACGTGCACGGGACTGTAGCTCCCCGAGGTTAGGAATGAATTTCCATGCTCCTGTCTCTGTCCGCCCGTGAACCTTGTCACCATCCATTTAAACAGCACAGTCGGTTAAATGAATGCTGCTGTGCTGTTGTTGTTCACCTCGTGCACCAAGTCGTCATTTTGTCATCTATCATCCGTCTATCATCAGTCCAAGTTCTTGGAAAGGAATAGAGGCTTTTGAATCCTGATTCAGGCCCCGAGTCCAGACGCCGTAGCTCCGCAGCCTAGTGCTTCAGTTGATGACCTGATTGTCTTCACCTGGCTGCCCAGCTGTACCTGGTTAGTCATTAGTTCCTCCCAGTGTATTTAAACCTCAGCTTCAGGCTGTAGCCTGTTTGACGCTCACCTGTGGCATGTGTTGTTGAGTTTTTTTCTTTTTTTTGTCTGTGTTCATGATTGCCCAACGTCTTTTTAATTCTCCAACCTCGAGTTTAGTCTTTAGTTAAGAGAAGTTAGTTGTTTTGAAATTAAAGGGCCTCCACAGACACAATTAACCCCCCCCCTCCCAAAAAAAAGAGTGTTCGGACTCTTTCAGCACCACTGTGAACATCAAACATGACCTCTTTTTTTTATTACCTACAGAAGATGGATGTCTGCTGGCAGCCTCAGAGCGGCTGTTTGGTTATGCACAGTCTGACAGGCCTCTTTTGTCATCTGATAAAATGCATAATTCATCTACACTTTACAAGGCAGGAAGCAAAAAGAATATCATTCCCTTAGAGTGTGTGTGTGTGTGTGTGTGTGTGTGTGGCACTGGGGGGAGGATGAGTCCTGGTGCCAAGATGAATGGTCTGGACTGGTAGCGCCGGTGGCTGGAGGAGCCTCTGTGTCCCTGAAGGCCTCGTGTCCATATAGAGGCATGTTTCTGCTCTCAGACTAAACTGCAGCGGCAGGGCGACACATTCATCAGTCTGCTGCTGAACACATCACAGCACAGAGGGAACAAACCAACGCAGCGCAACGCGTGGAAAACCTCCCGTCTCTCACTCACTGCCTCTGGCCAGAACCACATATCACAACCCGACATTCTCATACTACTTAGCTGAATGTGATTTCTGACACTGGATGGGTTCAGCCTGCATCTTGTGCAGACATCTGTTAGAGAAAAGCCGAGGCTAAATGTAGCCAAGATGTACTAGAGATGGAGACATTTTTGTTGTTTGAGAAGTGTGATTGCATCTCTGTCCCAGTGCATCAATAAAGCATAGTCTGTGGACAACCCTGTCAGCTTGAAATCCACTTTGTGTAATCGTTTCATCAGTTACAGCACATTTTGACAGGAACCGTAATGGCTGCGTGGACCTTCTTTACAGTGGAGCCGTTCTCCAGTCGAGGAAGTGCTACGTTTCTGTACTGCAAGAACACGTGGCCCGGTTTAGGCGACAAAAGTGCATCGGTTAAGGTTAGGGAAAGATCGGGGTTTTGTTTAAATACGTCACTGCTTGCTTCTTCAGTGTTTGACCAAGGCCATGATCTTCAGCCTTTACCAACTTCTGTTGGTGCCAACTTTAAATATAATAAAACATGATGATAAAGTTTAATCATGCATTTGATTTGTATCACAAGAGTAGCTACTTTATGAAAACAAATCGCTGCCAGGCAACTTGCAGAGACTTTCAGTATCAACATTTTACGACTAGGCTGATACTTTGTCTAATGACGGTTCCTCATGACGTTGATTAAAAACGAATCCAGGCGGTACTGCGTTCCTTTGGAAATGGATTTGCTGTTGCAGACAGTGCTGCCAATTTAAAAGCGTAGGATGACGAATCTAGTGGGGTTTTTTTTGTTTTTGTTTTTGGCAGACCAGAACTCCCTTCTCCTGAAGAAAATGGCCAATAATTCTTAGTGGATATGCTCCCGTGTTCAGTAAGTGGGACAGAGCAGCAGCACATTCAGTCGACCAATCAACAGCCAGACAGTAGCGTGAACCAGCTGTGAATGTGCAACCTAATGACCAATCACTGATCCCCACTTTCTGTCCGGGGGAGTCCTTCTCCTCCGTTTCTTGATTTGACCTGACTAAGTGGCTCTTTTTGTTTGTTTGTTTTTTTGTTTTCCTCTAAATACAGATTTCACAACATTGAGTTGATTCCAGTTTCCACAGACCTCCTTCTGGGCTAGTTAAGACCAGACCGGGATGCATGCTGACTTTTCCTACTCAGAATTAATATCTAGGATATAATCTGAGATACAGATTGTTTCATTTATCACAGCACAGGTGGAACTTATGATCAACGATCCCAGCAAAGCCAGCATGTTTACCACCTGGAACCAGGAACCCAAACACCTGCAGCTGAAATGAATGTCGTTAGTTACACCCGGGTTTGACGAGTTAATGTCTGCCGTGAGACAAGTCACTTTAGTCACTTCAAATGTGAGCTGAAGTGACTTTGGGCCGCTTTTGTCCTCCCCTGTTTTGTACTCCAGTTTTCAGCACGGCTTCATCCCCTCAGATGGAGGAGGTCTGGCAGCGCTGCTGTTGTATATTGATGAGGAAACAGTGACACACACACACACACACACACCCATACATGCAGTACGTACAGAGTGCGGAGGAGGCACAACAATAAGAGCATGACCTACATATGCCGGGGACGCCCGAACAATGCGCGGCTTATCAGCCCTCCGTAAACACAATAAGAGCTGATCCGCCAGGGACAGCAGCTTTCTCTGATAAACGTCCTACACACTCCAAGTCTCAACATGTTTTTAATGAAACCAGAGATGTGAAGCAACGGAGTCCATGTACTCTGGACTCAAGACCACTTTCGCAATTGTGGTTGGTGGAGACTTTCTAGTTTCTTTTTGAAACTCCACCACTTTTATCTATCAGCTGTAGTTTCTTTTGTGATCCACAAAACAAAATCCCACGTCATTCAGACTCCGCACCTCCAGTGTGTAAAGCCCAATCTGAGGTGACCCTGAGGACGTCACCATAACATTTTCTGGTGATTGTGTTGGGGGGGGGTTATATTCCAGGAGTAAGACGTTTACACATTCACGTCAGATTTTGTTGGATTGGAGAGAGTCCTGCTGTAGCACCGGGGTCTTATATGGTATTACACCACTGTCTACACTATGTCACTATTGTGATATAAAATGACCTGTACCGTGATAACACATTTTATCCATATGGCACATCCTCTGTGTTCCACCATGGGTTAACCTGGACCACCATGGGTTAAACTATAAAATACACAAACGTGCGTTTAAGGACACGCCAGACTGGCAACACTGGTGCCCCGCAGGAGGGGATAATAAAGACTGAGGAAACAGAGCCCGCCTTTCAGGTCGACAGCATGTACAGTGTCACCTTATTATCTTTTAATTTCTGCAGTGATTGAAGCAGCACGAAGACACGCTGCTCTGTAATCAGCAGTTTGTTTTACTCCAGCAGACACCTCTGTTCCTGCTTTAAGTAGATAATTGGAGAGTTGAGGGAGACGCCAACAAAGACCAGAGGAGGAAAGAAATAATAGGAGGCGGTGGGAGGATCAGAAATGCAGTCAGCAACTAAAAAAAACCTACTGACATCGAAGCAGTGTGAGAACCATAAGAACTACATGTGTTTGGTTTGTCATTTGACTTGTTTCAATCATGGTATGTTCTCAGTGATTATTATTATTATTAGCTGAAAGGAATTACCCCGACGTAAACACAAGCCACAACGAATATTCAAACTAACTCCTGAAAGGTCAACCCGAATGTGTCGAAAGTCCTAACATCACCACAGCTGGGTCCGTGTGGTTATTTTCACTTATTTCCTTTTGTCTGCTTCCAGAAACAGTCCAACGTTTGTTTGCTGCATTGCTCACCGAGTGGCAGAGTCAATTATTTCTGACTTGTTGCAGTTTGCAGTAATCCAGCACCGGAAGGCTAGCTATCAGGCTAGCAACATTAGCTGGCTCACCATCCTGCCAGCCAAAAGCAAAGCACATCAAAGAACCTTTTTTTTTTTTTTTTTTTTTTAATTTTTGCTCAGTTTCTTGAACTGACGAGTCTTCGCCTCACTTTGCGCTTCACCAGGTAAATCTGCATCCAATCTCATCTTCGTGTGCACTTGTGCCTCCTAAAATTTGCATCACTTTCAGTCTAAACACACCTTTTTAGGGTGGAGACCCTAGCTAGTGTGGGATTTTGACAGTGGAGATAGCCGCTAACATCCCGTCTCGTACCGGCTCTCGACCGTTCCGTTCGTCAAAACCATGACCGTGATCTTTCCCTAATGCCAGGATCAAACGACCAGATATCAGCCTGAAAATGGTCCGACCCAACAGATGTGGTGCGCTGGGTACGAAAATGAGCGCAGAGTGCAACAACTCCACATTTTAAACTGTGGAGTGTTTACAGAAGAAGACAACCGGCGCAGCATCTGGGACACCTTTTTGTGATGCCCTGACTAATTTGACAACTTGACATGTTCTGTGATGTTGACATATAGCAGCACACAACTGTAAACGCAGAAGAAAAAGGAGAATTCCTATGTGTGATCTGGCAAGATCACACATAGAAAAACTGAATTGGAAACTGTAAGAAAACTGTAATTGAGAAAACTCAAGAGAACTAATTGTCTGATCTGACTCACCAACAGTTGCAAAAGAGTAAAGAATTATGTTCTCTGATGTGGACGTAACCAAACCTTGAGGAGGCACCTGTGCAGGAGGCACTGACAAAACCGTCCTCCCGATAGCAACGTAGGGTCCGAAAATACCTACAGTATACATGTAATTTTGAAAGGCAACGAGAAATTATGTATTTTTGACATTTCATTCGGTGAACTTGTTGTTTCTGTTATGACTCTTAGCTTTTGTGCTGCAGGTTATGAATTCACGGCTGCTGTGTGTTGACAAAAGTCGGATTTGGTTTCCGTAGACACCAAAACTGTTCCTTCAACATACATCAACAAGGACAAGTTTCTCCTGAGGCGGTTGGTTTTATAGGCCACTCGTGGAGCCAACTGTGCTGAACACATGTGGCCTTCTGAGATTTTCCCAGCAGCAGCTTCAGAGCGTTTCAAACTGACAAACGGGTCAAATGAAGAGAGACTGCAGTTACTACACTGGCTTCAAATGGAAGGACACAACTGGGTTTTGGGGAGTAATGATTGAGTCTTGCAATAAAAGTTAACTTAAGGCTTTTTTATAGGTCGGTTTTCTTACTGTAATCTCTCTGAACATATTGCTGTCTTGTGTCCGGCCACTACTGACCAGAGGAGAGGGTTCGGTTTGCCCTGAGTTTTGCCTCTCAGACTACCTACATTCTGCCCTACCTTCTTGGTGAAGGAGCTGTATACAGCCTCAATGAAATACTTGCAGGCACGCTCAAGGCTTAAAAAGGCACTGCGAGCCTCTTTATTTTTTTTTTCAAGATAAAAATAACTGAATCTATATCTATGTTTTTGTTTAGTTAGTATTCTCCCAAAAAGACACTTGAATTGAACACTAGTCAAAAACAGGGCAACAAAAACTGCTGTTTGCAGTAAAGATGTAAAATATTATCCATTAGAAAGTATCAGGTATCTATAGAGGAAACTAAAAATGGTTAAAGCACGGTGAGTGTACAGAGGATTACACAGCATTTCTCATTTGTTATGCTACCGTTAATATGGAAAGCACAATAACCAATTTTGTTTTGTTGCTTTGTCTGTATATGTTTTACTTTCACGCCCTTGCAGAGAACTCCCACTACTTCAGTTTAAATTGAGCACCGGAACTTTAAAAGATACCAAACGTGTCGGGCAGATTCGGGGGAGGTAGCGCACAAGAAAAACATGGTTTAGCTTTTAATATTTTACTGAGTGTAAACATTGTTTAGCTTCAAAGAAGAGCTGCAAGAAGATGATATAGAATATCTGTGGAAAAAAATCTGAAGGTTTTTTTTTTTTTTTTTTTCTGCACTTGGATAAACCAAAGGGATGAAGACATTATTGTTTGTGACGTCTTCTCAGGGTAAAAACAATGTTAACACTGCAGAGAGCTGCAAGAAGGGAAATCTGCTTTTAAATCACTGAGGCTGGACTGGGTTGGTTCTGCTATGCTGTTGCCATAGCGACGGGTAGTCCTGACATGATGGGGCTGTTTCTGTTCTTTTTTTTTTATTATTATTATTGAGAAAACACTCTTTTTTTTTTTTTCTGAGCCTGTTGTCATTTTAGATCATCAAACATGAGGGATTTTAATGAAACGGCAGCGGGTTGACTTTGTTTTTGTCTTATTTATTTATTTATTTTTTTTACCCGTGACTTTAAATAAACAAAACGACACAAATGTTGGGTTTCCCACTTAAACCTGTTGAAATGAGATTTTAAACACATTGAAAATAGCTTTTCCTGTTGCTGCTGTTTGGCATGAAGTGACTCAGCAGTGATTGATTGATTGATTGATTGGTCTTTTAAGTCTAGATTTCTGTGGATGAGAATAATTGCTTCAGCTCAAACTGGCTCTAGATGGGTACGAAATTTGTAGAAACGAATCACTGACAATGTAATAGCATACCGTAATGAATGTACCGGCAGTTAGACACCACCCAAAGGGAAAACTGGATTCTGATTGGCTGGAGGGTGTGCGTTATTTTTAGATAACCCCACAGATCTTATATTGGGTCATTAATCCTCACAGATTTTAGTTTCATCTGTTACCAGGCAACATCTTCTGCTTCTGGCTAAAGTAGTAACTTAGTTTATTTTAAGCCTGAAAAAGATGGTGCCAATGAAATATTCACATTTTAAAGGGTGTGCTGCCTCGATATGAAGTCTACAGCCATGCTAGCAGCTCTGTGCTTACTTACAGCAGTTCTTTGAACCAAATGCTAATAACAGCATGCTAATATGTTGGTTTGCACCGTTGAGATGTAGTTCGTTTGCGGACAGTCTTTCATTTGTTTTTGAAATCTGAAGCTCAATTTGTGCAACAGGGCCTCGTCTCTTTAGGAGATGAAGCCTTCACTCTGCAGAGGTGGGTGATTTAGTCACATGACAAGAACAAAAAAAGCCTCAGATACAAAAGATTCCTTATGGATCACATGTGTGATTCCAGCAGTGCTTCAAGACTTGTTCAGATCTTAAGCAAAGAGTACCAACACCACAACGGAAAAAGTACTCAATTACAAGTACAAGTCCTGCATTTGAAACCCTACTTAAGTAGAAGTACAAAAGTAGTTTTGTTAACTGTAGTAAGAGAATCAAAAGTAAAAGTACTTCATTGTGCTGGGACCTGTCTCCTGTGACAGTTCTGATTCTCTCAGACGTGATCAGATCATTGATCCTGAGTCACGGAGGCTTCAGCAGCGTTTTACTTGTGGAGCTGCTTTTAGCTACGTCAGAGACAGGGAGAGTTCAGTCTACTGGTTCCCATTGAAGATCATCTTCAGATGATTTATGGGAGATGAAAGAAGAAAAAACAAAGGTCTGATTCACTGATCTATTTTCAGTTTTTGGACTTTAATCCTGTTTTTTTGGTCAAATATTGGATCATTTGACCTCTTGGGGTCTTAACCACTTACTTGAACAAAACCATGTGAAAAGTTTAGAGGGGAAATGTCTCTTTGGTGGAACCGATACCAACTCAGACGTCTGAAACATGACAATGGGCCCAAAAATGGGGGGAACCTTTCATTTAATCTTTAACAGTGCAATTTATAAGATTACCACGTGTTTTATGTAAAATCTTAATCTGAAAAACCAAAGCTGTAAGATAAGTGTCGTGCAGTAAAAACTACAATATTTCCCACTTGAAATGTGTTGAAGTAAAAGTATAAATTGACACAAAATGGAAATACTCAGGTAAAGTAGAAGTAACTCAAAATGTACTTGAGTAAATGTACTGACTTTGGAAGGTTGCTCTCCACCACTGGTGGACTGTTCTCCTGGGACAAGCGGTCTAGTCCACACTCCTTCAAAAAGTTCCAAAAAGGCGCTGCCACTAACATCTATGACTATTAGTTAAACTCAATGAGAATTCAGTTACTGAAGCGATCAAAAGTGCTTTACTGCCAGTGCCCGAACCGAAAAGCTTAGCAGATCATGCACTAGAATTATCCATGTGACGGTACAAATTAGAGCTTAAAGATTAAACAATTCTGACAAACAACTTTCAGTCGTTGTTTGGAGAAAAATGTCCCACGTTATCAGGTTCCAGCTTCTGAAATGTCAATATTTGCTGGTTTCCTTAGACTTGAAATGTTGCTTAGACAAAACAAGATATTTTAAATGTCGTTGGGTTTCAGGGGAAACTGTGATATGGGGGGAAAAAACGAATCAGCAGATTAATCAATAATAAAATATCTCATTCGTAATTCATGCGCACAGACAATTTCCCCTGATAGCCAAGCAGAATCTAAACTCTTATCCAGCAGCTTGCTGACTGAATTGGACCTCTCACAGAAAAACTGTACATTTCTGCCTTGCTCTGCTCTGCCCAGAAGTAAGTGGTGGCTGCGAATTACTGGCCCTCAGCACAGAAGTCTGACGCGCAGGGTCCCGCTGCGAACACACCCACGGAGCGGAGCGCACGGCACTGCAATGCAGAACCATAAATTTCACAAACGAGCTCCGGCTTTGCTCCGAGCGTTCGCTTCGTGTGCTGAAGGTCAAAAGGCAAATCTGTGCCGAGGCCTTTCCGACATCTCAACTAACCCTTCTGCGAGGAACTCTGTGACCCGTTTGACCTCCTTGATCCACACCTGCGCGTATATCTGGATAAAGAAGTCGGTCAGGTCCCTCTCGCGCCCAGCTGTTCGTATTACCCACTTCCTGCTGACTGCGTAGCCTCCATCACCACCATCACTTCTCCTTCAACCACACGTAAATGAAGAACATTCACCCGAATCATGTCATTTTATGTCTTTTTAATATTCAAAAAATACTTCAATTCTGCTTTCTTAGTACATAAACCACCTGGATCTGCTCCTCTATTAATACAGTGTAGTTGTCTACTGTCAGGAAATGAAAAGTGCAAAGTAGTGGACACTGTCCTCAGCCCACCAAACAGAGGAAAGGCTACTTCAATGCTCCAAGAAAGAAAACAGTCTGCGTGACATCCATGATCAAAGACCCATACTACGGATGTACCCCCCCCCACAAAAAAAACAAAACAATAAGGGCAGGGGGCACGACTGGCCCGAGTCACGTGCAAAATCAAACTAGTGTTTCCACAGTGCACGTCCTGTGGATGGGGGGAAACAAGAAAACAATTCCTCCATAAAAGTCCTCAGGGAGCGACAGCACAGGAGCTCCTCCAAAGTCTGAAGCAGCAGATGGACAGGCCAGCCTGCCCCCCCCTCCTCCCCCTGCTGTAGTCCTGAAGAGTCATTTTCAAGTTTCTTTTCTCAGTCTTTTTGGTTCACCTTTTTTGTTTTCATATCCTGCAGCCACTGAGGCGGCCTCCTGTGTGCAAAAGCATCACCCAGCAGGGCTTCACAGCATCGAACAGCTTTTAATCCAAACTGAGGAGGTAAAAAAAAAAGAGTAGTAACAGTAAAGCCACTGCAAAGTAAACCTGTGTAGGGCAACGCTGGCAGAACCCGGATTGGTTACAGTAAACGAGACTAGCACGCTGTCCAGGGTCAGCAGCTGTTACCGCTTCTTCTTCTGTTTTAAGGTTTTCCTCCTCTTCACTATCATCTCGTACAGCTTGTCCATCCCCTCGTGGAGCCCCTCGCCTATTATAGCGCACGCAGGCTGGATGTGATAGGTGGTGGAGGGGCTGAGCTCGTGCAGAGCCAGCTGCTTCTCGATGTCCGCCACGGGGAGAGACTTGGGCAGGTCCTGCTTGTTGGCGATGACCAGCAGCGGCGTGCCCTGGTTCTCCGCGAACTTGGTGACTTTGTGCAGCTCGGTCTTGGCCTCCTCCAGCCGGTCGACGTCCACCGAGTCCACAACGTAAATGATGCCGTCGGTGCACCGGCTGTAGGACTTCCACAGGGGCCTCAGCTTCTCCTGGCCTCCCACGTCCCAGAAATGACAACTGATGCCCTTGGCGGTGCCATTGCTCAGCTTGATCTTCTCCGTGTTGAACCCGATCGTAGGGACCGTGTTGACAAATTCATTGAATTTGAGTCTGTAAAGCACCGTGGTCTTCCCTGCAGAGTCCAAGCCCAGCATGACGATGTGAAGAGACTGGAAGGCTGAGATGTTGGAGAAGCTGTTGCCCATTTTGGCGTCTTTCTCCGCAGCAGCTGAGGGTTTTGCCCACCCCGGGTCTGGAACTAGCCGCAGCTCTGGGGCTCAGACCCCGCTCATAAAATTCCCTCCGGGGGAGCCCGGGGCGCTGTGGATGACCGGTCGGCTCTGCGGTGGCCCTCAGCAGCAGCGGGGGACGCGGTGCGCCTCGGCAGGACGCAGCGCGCCGTTCATTAGTATTCTCCTCACGCACTCGCACCCATTTGGCGACCGAGAAGCTCCAGAGTAGAAACGCTCCTTCGGGACAGCGGGGACGGTGTCCACGACGATCCCGGACCTTGTCCAGCCCCGGCAGTCCCTCTGTCGCTTTGTCCCCTGTGGGGCCCTGGAAACTGCGCACGGAAATAGATTCACCCCTCGGGTTTCAGGCTGAGCCCCGGGAAAACGAGACCGAGAATCCACCGATTCGATCAGCGGGTTGGTGCCGGACCCTCCTCTCCCGACGGCCGCTGCAGCTGCACTGTTGTGAGGCTGAGAAAACACGACCGCAAAACAAGAGGCAGCCCCGCTACGCTCCACCCCGCCGGGACATGTGCCAATGAGGCACCAGCTACCGCGGCGATCCGGTTCCTGGAGACGCACAAGCTCCCCCAACGTTTGAAATAAAAATGGAGGCTAGTCGGCGCCCGGTCTGCCCTCGAACGGCCCCAGCCCCGGTTTTATCCCTCCGGGTTCCGGTGTGAGAAGGAATCAAACAGGCGCCGAACGAAGGCTGGCATTTCCGAAGAAACGGCGTTTCTTCACGGCGACTCTCTGGAGTCGATGGCGGCCAGCGGCGCCACCTTCCGGTACAAGTGGGCAAGAACACGAAGGGGGCCGCGGATGTACGGGTTCCGAGGACGCCGCTTCTGCGATGGTGAAGAAAAACCAAACCAAAAGAAAAGGTTTTGAGCAACGAAACAACGGGACCAAACCTTCCCCGTGTTCAATTGGACCCAACACCGAGGTGAACTAAGAGCCTTTGGGCTTAAACCCAGACCAGAGTCTGGTCTTGAAGGTGCAACCTCTCATTAACAAACAACTCCAGTCATTCCTGAGCCTTTTTTTTGAAGGATAAGAGACCAAACTCTATGAATCCTGAAGGGAGATGGCAGTGAACCGTTATCTACACCCTGAAGTTACAGGAGAGTAGGGATGGTCCCGAGCGGGTCCGGGTCATGACTCCTGTCAAAAACACCCACTGAAGACGCGCGGCTTTTCGGTTGGTTACTGGGCACGACAGGAAGCGTCGGTGACGTTCTTGAAGCCGAACCCTTCCCCGAAAGTGAGTCCCCCTCCGGATCCGAACCGCACCACGTTCGCGCTGACGCGCTCCGTGGGGATTGTAGACGTACCGCACACGCAGCATGTGGAAACCGCACCGAGTATTATAGGGGAGGGCGCCACGCGGCCAGCCAAACGCAAAGTCGGAAACAGAATTGAAACAAATGGTGGGTCATAAAATGTGGTCCTGACATCCGTGAGTCTCTCATCCTGCCTGCCCCTGATACGGTTAAAACCAGGTCAGAGGTTTTCATGAAAAGTCTCCGATTCGCTGATGATGCCCTGGTGCACACCAGGAGATCAGTCATGTTGAATAAAGGTGAGTTTAACAATAGTAATGAGAGTACTGGTTAGCACTACACATGTGATCGACCTGTCCCCTCAGGGACACCGGTGGACGTCTCACTCGGGACACCAGAATGTCCCGAGTGAGACAGGACATTCTGTCGTGAATCTACAATCAGGTGAGAAAGAGGCACCATTTTTAAAAAAACCCACCAAAGTACAATAAGTAAAACAGACTGAAATGTGAGACAAGTGATCATGGACGCACTGAATGTGGACTGTTAAATAACACGGTGGAGGCAAACACACGGCCCAAAGTATGTGGACAGGTGAACATTACACCCATACGTCTGGCTCCACGACCCCAGGCCTTAATCTGCTGCCGCAGCGGCCCTCGCTCCCCGGCCTCAGACTCTCCACCAGATTCCGGACCCGGCTGCAGCACCTTGCGTGAAGAGAGTCCCACAAAGCTGAACGGGGCCGAGCTGTAAAACCAGAGTCCCCTCGCGTCAGCGCCTGCCGCCGTGTGGTCTCACGTGGGTCACGATCAGCTGCGGCTCCCTTTTGTGTTGCTGTTGTAGTAAATGTCTTCACTGGGACTTTTACTGCAGCGCAGGCCTTTCACCAGCAGAGTTTCCATCAGCGTAGCACTTCAGCGCCACCTTGTGAGCAACATGAGATCACATGCAGGACCAGGTTTAAACAGGTCTACACACACAGTATGTTCACCTCTGGTTGTGTGTTTATGCAAAACAGACACACAAGCCAACCGAGTTGCACGATAACCACAAAGGGAAACTCATTCAGTCTGGGAGACCTGCTCCTCTGTAGGAGCGGCGGGGGCCTTCTTTCGTGTCTGTGTCCAGGGGCCCCGTTGTCTCTCAATCTGTCCACGAATAGCAGCCACTTCTTCGTATCATTTCATGTTAGAATATTTGAAGTTGTTTGTTTTCGGCTTTTTATTTGTTTACGCTGAGTAAAGAACCAAACTGTTAATTATGGGAAATGTAGTGTTACTGCCAAGAAGCAGGGCTTTAAATTTGAGTCTTGACACATTTCTACTCATTTCCCAAAAGCTTCAGAACAGGAAGCTGATCACAAGTACAGTCACTGTATATATATATATACACACACACACACACACACACACACACACACACACACACACACACACACACACACCTATATATCGATTTGTGCATTTTATTATCTGGTCCATGTTTTAGTTTTCAGTTTGTGGCACTGATGTGCTGTACTACACTCATCCACTAGATGGCAGAGTCTAACCAAAAATCCAGAACCCAAACAGACACTAGCAGTGTGTTGTTGCTAATGTCTGTTCAGCTGTTGGACGTTGTCATTTCATCACAGCATCGTGTGAGAGCTGTGGCACGAACAAGATGAAGGGAGATTTTCAACCTCGAGTTTCTGCACATTTCCTCGGGGAAGTCGGCGCAGAGAGCTCCGCAGCTCGAAGGGAATGAGGGGGGAGGTCTGAGCGAGTTCACACACACACACACACACACACACACACACACACACACACGCGGTTCCACGAAGTAGCCGTTAGGTGTTACCACAGACAGACACACTGTGCCACACTGTACACACATTTCCAGCCTCCTCAGTTTCTCCTTCATCACTATTCCAGAGAGGATACCTGCAGGAGCACCACTCCGCCCACCTCTTCTCTCCAAATAAATGCACACACACACACACACATCTCCCCCTCTTCCTCACACACACACATCCATTTCCCTGGATATGTGAGGGCCCTCTGCTGGCTGCACTTGTTCCCCGAAGCCTGATTCATTTCTCAGGATGTCATTACCGGGGGTGTAGTGGAGGGTAAACGTAAATAAAACTCCACTCTCCCTCCTCCCAGAAGCCGAGGGAACATTCACAATCTCTTTTTTTCTTTTAGATTGATGGATATTATCTTCACGAGAGCAAGTGCGCAGTGGAGCCAGTAACCCACCACCCACACACCTTTTTTTGAATTTTATTTTTCTTTTGCCCTCACGTCCCTGAGTCGCAAACAAAAACTAAAGCCGAGCACGTCAGAAATGCAGCATGTTGTTAACTGTGCCGGAGCAGCATCTTAGAGACGCTTCAGCCCGTCCTCGGTTGGAGATACTCTGTTGTTATGGCAGAAAATATAACAATAGGCCTCATTAAAACACCAAGTCCATTATAGCAGACGCTGGTTTGTTCCTGAAATATCCCCAAAATATTAGTAAAATATCTGAAAATAAACTATCCAGGCAAAAATGTGTTAATCAGATTATATAAATATATCCATTAAACAGTTAATTTTTTGAAAAAACATCCAATATAATTCAGATATATTATTTTTTTATTGGATATTTTAGGATATTTTACTAATTTTCTTTAGATACTAGAGTTTGGTGATTTATTTTCAGGTTTTTGTTTTTTGTTGGACACTTTACTAAAAACTACAAATGGAGCAAAACAAAAAAGGAAATGAGGGAAAGCTTTGTTGTCGCCTGTGTCAAAATGGTTGAACGTCTCTACGCTGGAGACGAAACGTTCAGCCAAGTTTGGAGATGAGGAACTGACGGGCTGAGCTTGTGAGCTGAATGCTAAATATTATCACGTTAGCCCTGTTCCATGTGTCCGTCTTCAGCCTGCGACATTTAGCATGTTGAAATGCACACGTCATCCTCACTGCCTGGACAAAAGGCCCCACGTGTTTGTGTGTGTGTGTGTGTGTGTGTGTGTGTGAGCCAAATCTCTAAAATCCGGATTTATCGGCCTTATCAGGCCTGTTTTTCCAGAAGCATCTTCGTGCTGTCAGCCGGAGTTTTCCGATCCGCCGATGGGGGTAGTTTGCATCTGTGTGGGCATGTTTATCTGGCGTTCCCTCGGCTTCGGATGCCCGGGTGTGTCGAACTTCCTCTCCTCCGCAGACCGGCTACAGCTCTGTGAAGAGTTATGTAAATTTCATGCCTCTGTTTCCTCTGGTCGTAGTTCAGTGTTGTCTGAAGATATTAAACATTCACTCACGAAGCTCAAAGTGGGTCACGTCCATAAAAATTAATGATGTTCAGGTGCCTTATATCCATAATTGCCGCTGTTTGCTGTTTTGCAAGCTTAATGTTTCATAACCAATGACTGAAGTCTGGAGGAAGATAAAATGAGTGTCGGCCTTATTCAGATTTCATTTTCATGAGGGAGTCGAGTAAAAAGTGATGTCAGTTCAGCTGCCGCGTGTCCGTCCTTTTGTTGGAGACTTCAAAGTCTGATCTGCGGGATATCGCAACGCTGATATAACATCCAGACACACTAATGACCCCGAAGTGTTCACATTTCTTAAGTTGGAAGCTTTTCCTTTTTTTTTTTTTCTTTTCCCCAGTTTTGACTGGACGGCTATAGAACAAAATTGGGCGGCAGCAGCCATCAAAGATGAGTGATGTAACTGAGGCCTTTGGCTGTGAAATCGTCTCAGACGACTCGTGGGTCTTTGGCTTTCAGAGCTGAGCTCACACTCCAATCACGAAGTGAGATTTCGTTCAAAACTCTGCCGACGGGGAAAAATATCAGGAAATGTCTTTTATCCCTGACCTCCACCCGTTTTCCTCCTGAGCAGTCGTGGGTGGGTAATCCAAGCACGGTCTGAGGGGGAAAACGGCAGCGTAACAGGAAGAAGTCACCCGTCGATGTCAGGACAACGTTACGTCGCCTTTTTCTACCAACGAGACGAGCGCAGACGGGAACGCCGCCGCAGAAGCGGCCACAACTGTTCTAACTGGGCCTTCATGTAGAATCCCAGTGACCAGTCTATCCTTGATGCGCTGATTCAGCATTTTCATCATGCTGATGACAGGGGCTTTTCCCAAAATATGACTCTTCCTTTCAGGGGTCGGGAGACCGGACCGTCAGGGCTGAGCTGACTCTGTTTGCTTTCTTGTTCGGACTTAGAGAAGATCAACGCCGTTCTCAGACAGGAGAAGTGCTATCGCTCTCCAAAATTCCCAAAATGTTTACCTGTTCCTTATACAGTGTTCATTAAATACACTGTATGACTGACACACTTCAAAAAGCGGCAGTTGGCTCCATATCCCCAAATGAAGTCGCCTTTTGCGGTCACATGCTGTCTCCCTTTTTAACTGACGACGAAAAACGACCCGCGTTTCTGTTTTCCTGAGAAGCAACACAGAAGCCTTTACATAAGACACAAAGGCAGTACAAGAAATGTAAAAAGTAAAAGCAAAATATAATTTTAGTTCAGCCACAGTATCGTATGTATTTTGGCTAAAAGCGTTGAGTAGTATTTTAAAGTTCATTCACCGACGCACAGGAAGCCGTTGCAAAGATCTAAGAACTGGAGTGGTGTGATCTGGTCTTAGTGAGAACTCGGCAGCAGCTTTCTGAATCAGCTGCAGCTGATTTATGGCTATATGTAAGTTTTTTTTGCTATTGCTACATAGCCAACGTTAGCATTAACAGCTGTTTACTGACCAGTCCAGAGGAAACGTCGCAGGTTCAGCATCAAGCTTCGTTCCTTTACTCGCCTCCAGCGATGGAGAGCAACGGCGATGTTGACTCTTGTTTTGCTTCTATCACATTTCCTCTTCTACTGAATTTAGCATGCTAACCAGCTAGCCCCGGCCTGTCCCGTCTCGTGACACCACTGTAGTGTCCAGTCTGCCCTCCGTCCAACATGTAGCTCGGCCCAGAGGACGTAGTCTAACCTCTTGACGTGTAAACGCAACGGTGGCCGAAGCTCTTGGCAAGTAAACAGCCGTTAATGCTGACGCTGGCTATGTAGCGATAGCAAAAACTCCCATACAGCACCTTTAACGAATGGAGGGGAGCACTGACTTTTAATCTTTTTTTTTTTTTTTTTTTTTTCTTGCAGTGGAGGATATTTCGGCAGATGCATTCACCGATTCGATCAATGCTCCTACTCTGACGAGACTAGTTCGCCTCCCTGAAGAGAGCGTCCGGACTCTAGAAGCTCCTCGGACAAACAGAGAGGGTTGTGGGGCAGTATGAAAGAGGCAGGAACGTGGCTCACGCGTCGCATCGCAACTCAGGTGCATTTGATGGAAGCGGAGGGTTGTTTATCTCTGTTTCTGTGTGCGCGAGCTAACGAGCTACCGGCCATAGCATATTTAATGTAGGATACCGTACTGTGGTTCACTTCAGAGTTTTTTTAGGGTGTTGAAACAACCAACAGTGAGCTGCTTTTACTGGTAAAGGAATATTTGTTCATGGTTTGCCATGTGATCCGCGATAACAAAATATCTCATGATGCAAACACATGATCCATTCATGAAAAGTGACACAAATGTTTTCACTGTGGGAGATTAGATGCCGGAGACATGATCCGTTTTCAGCAGACACCCAGATCTGTCTTCGGCCTGGGATTAAGACTTTTGTGGTGTTTGTTTTTTGATTTATTTTGGGGGTTTTTTGAGTTTGGTTTTGTATTTGTATTGTTTACGTTTTGTTTGCAAAATCAATTTATGCCTATGTTTGGTTTGTTCATTCATCTGTTAATTTCGCTTACTTCCTTTGACTTTGGTGCATTTTATCTAATTACTGTAACTGCACTTATATTTCAAGTCCTTTATTTTTACCTAATTTTTCTAGATCTCATTTAAATTTTGTTCAAGTGGATTTTATTTTCCTTTTTTAGTGTGTGTGTGTGTGTGTGTGTGTGTGTGTTTGTTTCTATCTTTTGAGGACCATTTGCCTTATAGACCTTTTATGGAGCGAGGACATTTTGTCCGGTCCTCACACCTTCAAAGGGCTGTTTGAGGGTTCAGACTTGGTTTTAGGGTTCAGGTTAGAATCCTCACAGGTCCTCACAAAGACAGAAGTACAGGTTTGTGTGTAATTAATTGCGGGATGACTGTTGAGGGCAAACAGTTGAAGATGTCGAATCCACACCATCCAGATTTAGTGGTCTTTGTATTTCAGCGTTTAGACGGAGCCCGAGAAGATTAAAACCCAGGAAGGCGGAGTCTGTGCACTGCTGTTTGGACAGAACGCCAAGTGTTGACTTCTTCTGCTGTTTGTGAACCCACCTGACCAACACCTGACCACTGCTGCGCCGCAGGCCAGGAATGTATCACCTCTCCGAAGAAAAATGGCCTTTTTGAATCGACTCCAGTCAGACACAGCGGTGACGCACCGAGACAGGACAGCGGCATCGCTGAGCCGCATCACCGCAGCCGCAGTGAGGACAAGGTTTCTGCGACTGTTTGCTTCCAGATCATTCCAGATCTGAGATGGAGACCCAGTGAGCAGCCTGGTAACACACACAGCAATGAGCTCCGTTCATTAACGCCCCCTGTTGGATACGAAATGAGAAATGGTGATTGAAAAGTGAATAGCTGCAGGTGGCAGCAGTGTCTCTGAAAATCTGGAGGCAATTAGGGCCATCCTGTAAACTCGGTGCGAGACAAAAAGACCTAAGCAAGAAACAAAATAAGAGTTATGGCCACAAAAAGCCAAGGACGACAGCGAACACCAAAACCATCAATATCTTCTCGACCCTGACCGTGGCTCTCATTCCGACTGAACACCGACACCTTTAGTTCACAATTTTCTAATTAAATTTCTAAAAAAAGTCTCAACAGCTGACCACTGAACTTTCTAACAAGCTCGGGGAAATACAGCATCTGCTGGGGACTATTTTCAGCGGCGCATTCATCCACATTTGGTGCTGTCGTGATTATTTGTGGCAGCAGCACTGTGTGTGTGTGTGTGTGTGTGTGTGTGTGTGTGTGTGTGTTCATGGTAATGAAGGAACATGTCACCCAGTGCGACAGTGTGATTCACTGATGTTTTAATTGGTTCTGGAAACCGTGGAGCTCTGAGGCTCAGAGGAACCAGACACATCAGGCTGCAGAGACACACAGTTCTGGTCAGTAGGGGACAGTGTTGAGTGGCTCTGCACATGGGGTTTGTTGACAATAAGACAAGTACAAAACTTCACCATCCCTTGACTGAGTAAGAAATTAGACGGATAGGACACTCCAAGGCTAGTCTACGTCAGTTAACAGTAGAGGTACTGTTGCTATGGTTACATGCAGTTGGATGTTGCACCGACGTAGAACTGTCGACTCTGTCCGAGGTGTCCTGTTATAGCCTAGGAGTTTAATGGACACCTTCTAGCCAATCGGGAACAAGTATCCCTGCGGCAGCAGTTTAAACATTTTTCATTGTGACTTAGTGAAAAGGTCAGTTCGCCCAAGTTGCAGAAACAAAAAGAGCACTACTGTGTCCACGTGCTAACGTGCTAACATGCTGATGCGTGGCGGGTGTAACGTTTGCCATGCTCACCATCTTCAGCTCGCCGTTTAAGCGTGCTAGCATTTTCTAATTAACGGTAAACACAAAGTCCAGCTGAGGTTGAAGGTTCTTTGAGATATTCGGGTCCGGACCAGCTGACCTACTGCCACTCCCAGAGCCATGCCGCTAGAATGGCTGCACATAAAACTTCACCGGCTCCAGAGTAGACGCTTGCTACTACCCATGAAATGGGGCTCTGCGATGTGGGGGAACTGATGCTTTACCTCGTATAACTGGAGCAGTGAATGGAAAAATGAGGAGACAACAGGGCTCTGGGGGTTTTTGGCTATCAGGATATTGTGTTGTTGTTGTTGTTGTTGTTGTTGTTTCTCCTTCCGTTGCCCTTCGGCTCTCACATCCCCACATCTTTCATTTCCCGGACGCTGCCGTCGGAGAAAAGTGTGAACGGACTGAGTATAAATTTATTTTCTGTTTATCGTACTTTTGACAGTCATTTGTCTTGATGTCTTTCACCCATTACCCTTCTCTCTCTTTTTTTTTCTTTCTCCCTCACTGTGTCTCACACACTTACACAAACACACAAAGGTTGCCTTGGAGACCTGCATGCTGTGCTCTGGAGGTTGCCATGGCACCAGTGTTTACCGGGAGCAGAGTGTTTTGTTGGCGCGGTGGTCGCTCTGCCTCCTCCGGCAGCTCAAATTAATAAAGCATGTTTGTGCCTGTCGAAAGCGGCGCTGGATGTTGACTGATGTTTCCTGAAATGGATCATAGTGACTGACATCGAGGAAGAGGAGGATGTGGGCGAGACAGAGAGTAAGAGAGGGCTGTGTTCGTAGATGAGCTGCGGTCTGATGATTGAAAAACGACCCCGGAGTGGCTGCGAGTGCCGAGCAGGGATCCCAGGATGAATCAAAGGAAGAAAGGCAGCGATACGCGGCGTTACAGCCCAGATTAAGAAAGAAAAGTGTAACTTATTATTCAGTCACGCTGTTTTTACCATAAACTCTTAAAAATCTAAATCCTCCATCTGTGTTTTGGTGTACGTTAAGAGAGTCGGCGGAGCCTGCGGAAGAGACATATCAACAGACTAATAGTCTGAATCCAGCAGGACATTAATTCCCATTTCTAGGTAACAGCATGAATAGACTTCCTCTCCGCTTGGTGCAACCCGTAGATTTTGTAATGTTTTATTCTATTTGTTGCTTATTTCAGTCCAGAGCCTGATGAATGCATTCGTCCAGAATACAGAAAACAATCTGATACAAAAAAAAATTAATTCCCGTATAGAGCAGAGTCTCTCATTTCTAAGTTCTAAAATTACACATCGTTATGGGGAAAAAAGAGTTGGCTGTAAGAAGGGATAGATTCCTCAGTGGGTATACTGGGCACAGGCGCAGAGGCCGGAGAGGTCAAGGGGCCCCTGGGCCAGAGCCTCTGTATAAAATGACTGTCACAAACTGAACAAAAAGAAACACATCATGTCCACAAAGAGACGTGAATCAACTACAAACAAAGCGGTCACGTCGTTTTGTGTCTCTTTCAGTCGGGGGCTCCTGCAGGAGCAGTGGGAGGCCTTCTACTGGTCTGTGTCCATGGAAATGCAATCAAGACTGACTGAAATGTTCAGTTCTGTTGCTCTCCGCTGATAAGAGGCAGATATGTCTTAAGCTGGTCTCCAGTCTAATGCTGATGAAATGTCCTTATCTCAGGCAAACCCATCCTCCTTGAAACCAAGTAGGTTTCGATCCGGAGAGGTTTCCCTGGGAGACGAAGGGCTAACATCGCTCACGGAGCAGTTTTCTGTCGTCGAAAACGGAGAAAAACAGGCAGAAAAAGAAAAAGGCCGCCTTCATTAAGCTGCTGTGTTAAGACACTCCTCAGTAAACAGTGCTGATGTTCTGGCGTCTCCAGTTTTACCTTCACATCCTGTTGTCTACAGGAAATCCCCGTAAAAATCCGACAAAGCTCCAAACCTCAGTCTGGGGACTCTGTCTGCAGAACATGCAGCCAATCGATGCTCTCTGTTCCCCGGAGCACTATCAAGCACTTCTCTGTACGGACTCAGTTACTTAGTTACAGGAAAGGCCACCAATGCCATTTAATTAACATTCTGCAAGCATAAATCCAGCCAGAGGGAGAAGTTAAACAATAATAATGTGCAACTTAAAGCTGCATTAATAGAGTTTTGACCAGTAGGGGGCAGAGGAATAGCCTGGTTAAACATCTGAGTCGCTATCTCACAAAAGCCATTTCAATCCAAACCGTGACCTTTCCCTAACCCCCAAATTGTTTTTGTGTCTAAACCTCAACCATAGCGTTGTCAAATCAAACTTCTTTTTTTTTTTATTCATAAGAGTTTTGTATTGTTTCATACAAATGTAGTCCGGTGTGTTGTTCTAGAGGGAACAGATAAACGACGTCATTTGGCTTTTTTAATTTTGGAGAACTTGCTGCAAGATTAGCTCTGGCACGGCAGGCTGACGTTCCAACTCAATGTGTTCGGTACTTAAATCTTTATTGATGAATTTTCCAACTTTACTGAAAAACCATTGTCACTGACGGCATTGGTAGATCACACAAGCCACGGATATAATCATAATCTCATAACTCGGTCGCAAATACTAGGCTGCTGAGCTATTCACCTCATGTGCAGTGCCCAGGCTAGTTTTGTACTGAACTGACTGTGACAGCTTGGATTAGCAGTCAGAATCAGCCCTGAACATCGGGGCTTAATGAGCTGGGATATGTTCACTTACTGTCTTAGCTGAGGGGAAAAAAATGAACAAAGTGCAGAGTCGCTGACGGCGAATCTTTGCTCTGAATGAAGTGATTAGAATCAGCGCAGTGAGTCGGGATTTCAGTTGTTGGTCCACCACTTTGGTCCAGACTGAAATATATCTCCACAACTATTCTATAAATTAGCATGAAATTTGGTTGGAGATTCATGTTCCCTTCTGAATAACTTGTGCGCCATCATCAGTCCAAATTTACATTTGTCCGATAACATAAGTGCTAATTAACAAATGTTAGCATGCTAACACGCGGCTCGCATGGCTGTAGACTCTTTGTCTTGTTGTCCATTGTTAGTAGATAATCAGCTGATCCGAGGGGGGTAAGGGTGAACCGGGAGGAAGGGAGAGTGGAGGGTCACAGGTCTGGATCCTGGAGCATCAGCTTGGGGTCTTTCACATGATCTCTGGGACATTATTTAAAGGTGCCCCGTGGAGTTTTTCTTTGTTTTAAGAAACAAAAGTTATGTTTACATTCAGTGTTTTTCACCAAAACGCATTGTGTGTAAATCTGACTGCATTTTGTTCCCGCTAAAACATTTCTAAAGCATTTGTTATTTAAAGAGAAATTAAAATGCTTCATTGTTGCTAGCTCGTCGTCTTCTCCTTCACCGCCACTGTGACACTTTCCTCCGACTCTCTGTGCATAAACTGCACTGATCACCGACTTCTGATTAGTGAAATAGTGTGAAACCAACAGCAGGATCTCGTGCATGTTCAAAGTGCAAATAAAATGGGGAGCCGCTCATACAAACATCGCTTCTCAGTGCTACCAGTGGTCATAAACTCCACGGGGTGCCTTTTAATGTGGAAGGGAGAACATTTGGTATACATCTGTTCTCCAGTGTTTGTGTATAAACATAGGCTACATGTGTATTTACATATTTATTTATGAGTATATGCTGTGTGGGCTTTTTCTCTTTTTTTTTTTTTTTTTTGGTCATCTCGTGAAATTGTGTGGCTCATGAAATCCTTTAAACATGTGTCACCATTCCACATTTTAAATGAAATTTTATTTAATAGAAATTCGCTCCCCTTACCAGCTTAGAGATATCTCTAATACCCTCTGGACATGTTGCGTTTGTCGGGCTTCTGCCGCACCTGTGTGTCATGTAAACACGGAGCTGGTTGTGGCCTCTGACGCCTGCTCAGTTCTCTGAATGCGTCTTTCCTTTAGCTCTGGTTCCTGTTTGCTGGCGCTCCTTATCTCCCCACAAACCCTCATACCGAGTGTGTTTTGTACACGCGCGCGTGCGCACAGACACACACGTGTACGCAGTAGAAACACAGAGGAGGGTTTGGTTTGGGGAGGGGGCTGACAGTGCTGAGTACACAGAGAGCCGGACTCCCTGCCAGGTTTCGATCTTAGTCACCTTTCTCATCAGAGAGCTGCTCTGAGAACAAACACGCTTCTGTTCTGGTCACATCGGCGGAGGCACAAACTCCTGCTGCAACACCAGTATTAGAAAACATGTTCATTCATGTACGTCCCTGGCGGTGAAGACGGGTCAGAGTCTACTTTGACAGATAGAAATATGGAGAGAGAAAACGCCATCTAATCATCTGAAAAACAAACAGTGACGAGTGTGACGGGAGTCATGAGATCCGCAATCATGGGTGTTTTTCCATCTTATTTTTCACCGTGAAAATTGGTTCAACTTTTTTTTTAAAGTGAAAATTATTTCTTCGAGGGTCTAAAGAAATGTAAATTTGTTTTTAGCAAGAGAAAATGTCAGGCAGCCCTTAACATCAAAAGAGATTATCCTCCAGGGAGCAGCAACGTTCTCAGAAAATTTAACAGAAATCTGCTTTTTAGACGCTAATATTTCGTGTGGAAATTTTTTTCTGATGGTGGGACGAGAAAAAAGTCAGGGTCACCAAAATAATTGGAATTTATCCTCTGGGGAACATGAATTTCTTCAGCAGTGTTGATGGAAATTAAATCAGTAGTTGTTGATGTTTTGGTTTTTGCACCTTTTTGCCAAATGGTCATAAACACAGAGCTGTAGATTAAACCTGCAGTAACTGACACTGTGGACACAACCCTGATATGTTATCACCTTTTTATGTTGAAATGTTGGACTTGTTAGCAAAAAGCCGCCTTGAGGGTTGCAGAGCAGTTACAGAGCAACATGATCCTTCATCTGGATCTGGTGTTTGTGTCACCTGATGAATCCCAGTCCAGTACTCCCTCTCTTTGAGCTCTGGCTCTCCACCAGCTCCTGTGGGAAACAGTGGAGCATTTAGCCGCCGCAGAGCCAGATATGTTCAGCAGCTGCTCTCTGACTGGGCCTGTCTGCCGTTTGCTGCTCAGCAGGTAAATAAGTAAAGATTTATTTCAAAATGGAACATACAAAGTGCTTCACACTGGAAGCATTAAATATGAAACGAGCCGGATAGGAACAAAAAACAGAATCTCCAAAATAGCAAAACATCAGTTCAAAAAAGTGAGGGAATATAACTTAATTTTAAAAAAAGGCTCACTTACGTGAGTGGTGAATGAGTATAATTTAACAGTAAGAGGTGAACTAGTCCAAAGTGGAGCTCTGGTTAGCTGACCCGAGACACTGTAAGTTACTAAATGGACACAATTCAGAAATAGGCGATCGGGGGGCTTCACCGTGTAGAGCGTGATTGAGTTTATATTGAATTCTAAACTCTGCTGGAGAGAGACAAACACTGGGGTAATGTGCTCCCTGCACCAGCTGCAGCATTTTGAACTACCGGGACATGAGCTGCGGGTCCCTCTGCACACGTCTCAGAGAGTAGAACGAATTACGGCAATGTAGTCGCGACAACACGAAAGCATTTATTCATTTCTCGGCACTTTCGAAAGATAAAACATAAAGGTAGCGTACTGTGGGTTTATCGGCGCTCGTTTGAAGAAAATTAGCGCAGTAAATGAACCGTTAAACCAAAACTAGAGGCCAAAAAGTAGAGCTGCAGAGCAACTGCTCTCACACTGCACGACGTCATTTAGTCCATTATATTCAAATACTGATCAGTGCAGCGTTTGATGTTCAACTACTAATTCATTATAAAATGTCACATGTCACAGCATGAAATGAGGCATCTCTCATTTTCATTAATAACCCAGTTAAGTCAGATGGATGAACGTGCACAAATCAGCTCTCGGCCCAAAATAAATGGACGATGGATGGTCTCTCTTACGTCACGTGCCAAGTCACATCAGCATTAACAAGTTAAAACAAGTTTCAGATGAGACGGAGTGTCGCGGAAACCTATTAAACTAACCTCCACAAGAAGACAAGGGAGCAATGGTGCTCAGTGGGAAAATAAAAAAAGCAAAAGTCCTGTCTCTGAAACTCCAGTCCTGAAAAAAGAAGAAAATGGATTAAGCAGCGCTGATGCTCTCGGGCTGAGTGGTTCATCCAGACGTTGACCTTTCCTCGGTGCTGTTGACGGCTGCCGCGCTGAAATGACAGCGCAATGGAAAAAAATGACTCGAATTACACCGAGCGCCTCTTCAGCTGGCAGGGGCGTCCAAGCTTCAGCCGCAGTCTCAGCTCTAGTTAAACTGACACTGATCCGCTGGCGTTGAGGGAGGGAGCCGTCGCTCTTTGTGGAAAAACAAAAACACACCGATCACTGTGTCAGACACCGCTGTTTCATTTGTTGCCGTCACGGCTTTGGTTACTATCAGCTGGAGAGAAAAAAATCACAGAAAATTTACAGAAACAAAATGCGAATATGTTGAAGACTTTCTGAACACTGGGAGACAGACCCACCAGAGCCATGTGAAGTCTTTCAAGAATCAATTAGATTTCGCTGGGCTGTCATTCGCATATGAGAAAATAGGTTTGGTGGCATCTCACGCTGTCTGAATTGAATATTTATGTGGACACACATTTTTGAACGTTTGGTCTGAGGTTGTTGCCGGTTTGGACGCCTTAGTTCCAGTGAAGTGAAATCTTGTCGCCACAGTATACGATAATATTTTAGACCATAGTTTTTCTAACTGTGTTTCGGCAGTTTGCGTTTGTCCCTTTCCCATTCCAACATGATGTCCCCGTGCACAAAGTCAGCTCCACGAAGAAATGGTTTTCCCAGTTTGGTGACGAAGAACGTGACCGGCCTTGCACAGTGCCCCGACCTCAACCCCATCCAACATCTTTGGGATGACCTAGAACAGACCGTGAGCCAGACCTGATCCAAATCCCTGCAGCAGGTTCAACATGTGGTGGAAAGACTGAAACAAGAAGAGTGGAGGCTGTTAGAGCAGCACACCCGTGCCCGTGGTTCGATGTTCAACTGTCACGCGTGGGAGTGACGTTTGCGTGTCAACATACTTTTGACCCTGTAGCGTACCAAGTAGTCGTTATGAAACCGTGGTGGAGAGTCATGAGAGTCACAGCAGGTTTTGACTTGCCTGCTGCCAAAGAATATTTTACTGTCTTCATGAGCGCCATAGTAGACTGGTCAAAACCAGTGGTGGAAAGTAACTAAGTACATTCACGCAAGTACTTTACTTAAGTACAGTGTTTGAGGGGCTTGTACTCTACTTTTAGTTTTTCCATTTTCTGCTACTTTATGCCGGAGGGGCATACTGTGCTTTTCACTTCACTACATTTATGACAGCTGCATTAAACCAGTTACTTTTCATGTCAAAGATATGATCACTTTAAAAAAAACACGATGCATTCTTCAAATAGAATACTAAGTAGTTAAAATGAGCTCTACCCCGCAACCATTAAAATGCTGCTTCCATGTAAATGCATCAAAAATAATATTCCAATAATATACAGTATATAGAATATATATAGGGCTCCTTAGGCCATTTTGCATAGGTGAATTTTGATGCTAATCCTTCTGTACTTTTATTTGAGTAAGATTTTGAATGCAGGATGTTCACTTGGAGTATTTTTATACTGTGCTACTACTTTTACTCGTCTAAAAGATCTCAGTACGTCTCCTACCACTGCCTATAACAGTCTTTGGTCTTGAGTCCAGATTTGTCCCCCTTCCTGCCTGTGTCTGACTGTTCAGTCAGTTCCTCCAAAAAATGCAAAATTCTTCAAGCAGCTATAATCAGTATTTTTATATTAGTACATTGCTACTTGTACAGTTTATGAAATTGTGACTTCAATGGACACCTTGCACAGAGAATTATCTCCCGATTCGGCCGCTGCCTCCAGCTCTGTGGACCTTTTTTTGAAAGGGTCATTATTTTGGTTTTGCAGAACACAACTTTACTGTTCGCGTTTGCTCTCGCCCTTCTTACAGCGTCTTTTCCATTTGCAAACTCTAAAAACCCACTATACAATACTTGCTCAGGTGCCCGGTGTGTCGATACTAGCTGATGAAGATGGTGGAGCATTTTAGCAGCTAGCGAGTTGGATTTTTATTCTCTTTCAGAATTTGGTGGAGACCAAAAACAGAGCTAAAGAGCTCGAGAGTTCCATAGTTACCCTGAAACCCAACAAGTCCTCCAGTCTAAATGACCATGTTGGTTGTTTGTCCCTCCCTTTAATACGACCCACAGCAGTGTCTCCTGAAATAGCGCCCCTACTGTGGCAGGTGTACCGGACCTTCGTCGTTACGATTGCGATAATAAACATGTGATTAAGCTAATGGAACGGTCAAGCATAAATGTATTTGGGATTCTCAAATCAGAATTAATTCATGACAATATTCCCACATTCCATCTAGTGCACTTAAGGCTCAAAAACCTCATTTACTGTCTCAGAAAATAGCACCAGTGAGAAGTAAAAACCAAGAAGAATAAAGAACTCGGGTTTCTGATTTGAGGAAGATGGAAAAACAAACTTATTTTCTTCTGCATGACCTCTCTGCATGTCTGGGGAACTTTGATTCCCTGCTTCATGCTCGGTCACCACAGAGGGAAAAATTTAGAGACGCCACTATGGAAATGAAAATATATCCTGTACATCAGTGAGTAGAAAGGGAGACAGAGACGTGAAGACTTCATCACTTATAACAAAGCTCGGTATGTGCAACCAAACCAGGGAGATTATTGACTTTAAATTTTCCATTCTGATCTGCACCTGTGTGAGATCGGCAGGTGTTTATGAGGCTTAAACAATAATCCTCTCAAATATGATACAGCATCATTTGCAACTGCCCTATTTAGGATTTCTGTCTTCTTTTAAACCAAAGCTGAAAGCCAAATAAGCATACTAACGGGCTGGACATGTTGAACATGACAATGAAAAGTCAACATGTTGAATGAGCGGCCCCTGAGTCCCCTCTTTGTACAGATTATCCCTGGATTTTGGAGCTGAGTACAGAGCTGTGTGCTGCTCTGCGAGCCCCGTCACCCTAGGGGAGCTCATTACCAGCACTCCAGGCTGGGATTTCAAGCATGTCAGCCCATACTCTGCCGTAATTAATTCCACTCTTTTTGGCTCTTTTTTTTTCTCCTCCATTAATCTGTCTATTTAATTAAGGTCTGCTTGCTTTAACGGCACAGAAAGCGAGAGGCAGGAAAAAGGACAGAGAGGAATGGGAAGAGAGAGGGAGGAAGAGAAAATTAGCTTCTATGGAGAATTCCTCCCAGTTACCAGAGTAAAGAAGCAGAATACATAGGCGGACTCTGGTCTCTGGTGGAAATGCACTTTAATCCAGACCCTTTCATCCAGACCCGGACTGCTCGTGAATGACACATTGCGATCACATCACCTCACCTGTCATCTCTCAGGTTAGTAGTCGCATTTATCCAGCTTGCTGTCAGAGGATGGAGCCCAAGTTGGGAAAAGTCAAATGGCACGTCCAAAACTTGCCATGAAAAGAAGGGAGAGGTCGACAGTGAAAAGGTGCACTCAAGGATGAGTAGACGGAAAAATGCCTGTTTATTCTGTCGGAGAGAAGCATGAGACCATTGTGCATAATTTACAGCGAAGCAGCTGGACATTGTGAAGAGATGGTAAAATGCCACCATGGCCTTAAGAACCACAATCATATGAAATCATCATATCAGGCGGAGGAGTTTCCATGAAATGTGGTTACCCACCAGATGAATCCTAATAATTATGGTCATCCCCTTACGTTTTCCCTGGAGCCACCAGCAGGTCGAAACTTAAACTTGTTCAGTGTTTCCGTTCATGAGCTAATGACTGAATTCCCATCAGCCTCAACTGTACTGTTGTTCGGTTGTTGCACTGACAAAATGTCTTCACATGCTAACTTGCTAATGCTGCACTCAACCCATGTTGGTAGAAACAAGGGGAAAAAAGCTCCTTTTATTACAATTTGAGTTTACACATTGTTCCAAGATGGTTACTCCATTTTCTGACCTTGTTGGCAAACCAGGTAAATGGCAAATAAGCCTAAACAGTTTTTAGTTTGTTGGTTGTCAAAGTGTAAAGGTTGAAACAGGATAAAAACAGTTCATAATATTAATACTAGCATTAGACTTTATTTATTCACCTGTCAGTGATGGGGGGGGGCTTGCAGCCATTTTCTCTCCACTTTGTTGACAGCATGGCTTCTCGCAGTGAGGAACTTCAACATCTACAGGATGGATTGGGGAACTTCTGACTTTTCTTCTCGTGCCGTCATAAGGATGACATTTTTGATTTTTATTGAAATATCTGAACAATTAGTGGATGGACTGCCATGGAATTGTGCTCACACATTCATGGTTTCCAGAGGATGAATCATAATAACTTCAACCCCCTGACCTTTCATCTAGTGCCACCATCTGGTCAAAACGTTACTTTGTCTAATTCTTTGGTGTATGACCAAATACAGCACTGTGCAAAGGTTGGAGGCACTAAAAGTGAAGTGAGGATGCTTTCAAAAATAAAGCCACGAATAGTTTTTATCAACTTACTTCATACAAAGTGCAGTAAATGGAAAAAACCTAAATCAGATCAGTATTTGCTGTGACCCCCCCTTTGCCTTTAAAACCGTACCAGTTCTCCTCGGTACACCTGCACACAGTTTATCAGGTTCTTGGCAGGTAGGTTGTTCCAGCATCTTGGAGAACTTACCAGAGTTCTCCTGTGGATTTAGTGTCTTCATGTGATCCCAGACTGACTCCATGATGCTTAGATCAGGGCTCTGTGGGTTCCAGACCATCTGCTGCAGGACTCCTTGTTGTTCTCGTCTCTGAAGACAGTTCTTTATGACTCTGGCCATGTGTTTGGGCCAATAAGACGCCTCAGTAAACATCTAACGTGCTTAAAACTCTTGGACAGTACTGTACTTGCAAAACTAACATTCCCATCAGCCCCAGCTGTATTTTCAATATAATGCTAATTAGCAAATATTAGCATGCTGACGTGCTACACTAACACGGTGAATATGGAACACTATATTTATACATAATGCTTTTGACTTGATGTAACCATCAAATTGTGATTACGCTCTGTGCAATACTACGCGAATGTGCCATGTGCATTACATGCTGAACATTAGCATGTTAACATGTTTACAGTGCTAATGTTAGCAGGCCAACAAACTGAACATTATATACTTTACACTGCTAGCATATTGACATGTTAATATCGTCATAACATGCTAACTGTAGACATGTTGCATGGTTTTCATTCATCCAAAACATTATATTCTGTGTTAAATGGCCCTTAAGTCTCAGGAGGGACGGCAGTTTAGTCTTGTTCTAACAAGAGAGTGATTATTTCTACCTCCAAGGGACCCCTGCTGCTGGGATATATAAAGGTAAGTCAAACATGAATTTAGGCTGTTAAACATATGAAATGTAAAATGACGAGAGCAGCGTGAAGATAAACGGACAGGCTGCTGGAGGCCGTCGAGATTTATGTGCTGCAGAATCCTGCTTTTTTCTAATCTTTCTCGTTAAGTTTCTCTTGTCTCTCTGCACCGGTGGCGAAGCCGTGAGGACAAGCAGGGCAAGCAGCGCTTGACCAGTTAAAGCTAAAAATAGACATCGATTAGAACGATACCCGATTGCCTGTTTTGCATTCATCTTGTAATATACTGCCCTCTTGAGGCAGCAGCGGGCTATTGTCTCTATTTTTGTGGGCGTGTCCTTCCAGAGCATTGAGAGGTAACAGTAGCAAGTAAACACGCAAATTACACTTTGATTTAACATCTGACATCGGTAGAAGCTGTCGTACTAATCACCTTGGTCGACGTGTGTGACGACAGGAATTTGGGGCGTGTTGTGGAGCAGCTCTTAATAACTCCTGTTGCAAGGAAATTTTACACAGACATTTTGTTCAATATACATGTTTGCAGTTGACCACGTAACATCGTAGCATTTTTAACTTCTGTTGAATTTAACCGTCAGATCATTCTCCTCTAATCTGTCAGTTGGAACCTGCTAGATTATTCTGGGTTTGGTGCATCTTTCTCTGCCGTTCTTCGGTAGATAAATAAATACATGTTCCACCCACTAAGTTGTCAATGTGTCAAAAACACCACTGGGTCTGCTCTCAGAAATATTAAGCTTTTTTTTTTTAATCCAAGTGGCTGAGCAAACGCATGGTCCTGAGATAAAGTTTCATCTAAGAGGAATCCAGCTAATTTGCTCACACATCACTGTATGAAGTAACTGTGAATTAACATTCCTTGACTGATGATCTATTAAGTGCAAACTAATCACAAAGTCATAGTGACTTGATCATTGTTATTGGTGAGCGATGGGAAATCATGATACATCCGGCATTACTTCATGCATTAAATCATCACACATCAGCCTTGAAAGAGTTTTAGTCCCCGGACCCACGGTATCTTAATGTGGCCTTGACCACCCGCCGCTGCTCTGCACTGGCCTTGCTCTGTCTGTACCCGGAAGCTGGCCTGAACACTCTGGGGTGGTGCAGGAGGGAAGACGTGGACATTCACCTTCCACTGCCCTTTTTTTTTTCTCCAGCTGGTGTATTTTCGGAGGCTTTTGCCAAAAACGGACCGTCGATAACACACAAAACATGTTGACCTGTCGCCGCCGTTTCAGATAAGGAATCCTCCCGACTGTGATGTTCTGTTTGGTGTCTGCTTTTCCAGGGAAATGATCACCGCAGCCTGCGGCCAAAAGCAGGTACAACCTGACCAATTGCATGTACAAATATTTACATTTTATTTAGAGTCTTTTCAACAAAAGTATGCAGTCACAAAGAGGTTTTCAAACTGACCACTGGATGTGTTACTACCACATTATACAGTATGCAGCACTGAGACAAACCCTAACCAGAAGCTTTGATGGACAGTGTCATTACAACAGTGGTCTCAACATTGTACAAGCTGTGTAGAACTGTATTCATTTTTGGCAAGCTTTGGTAAAAGGTACTCTCTATGGGACAAAGAAAATTACAAGCAGGAGACGGCAGAGAGTGGATAATCTTCAGCTGTTATATGGAGGGTACGACTGAAAATAATTATTTTAATCAACTAATCAAAAAAATATTGATTCATTGATGAGAAAACAATCTCAACTCCAGGTCTACTTGCTAGCTTGTTCTCCGGCTTCATCAAAACGATCGCACGATTCTCAGCAGCAACGAGATGTCGTACAGTCGGGCCATGTCTGACACATCACCTTAATTTATATGGCCCATGAGACATTTTAAAATTATATCTGGCCTGCTGACTATATTACAAGTCAGTTCTTCAACACGCTTAATCACCGGGAAATTCGGGCTTCCTGTCAGAAAATGAAGCATAATACTGGGACGTAATCTACCATTTAGATGTGTGCTGGCTTATTCGAGGGACTTTTTTTTTTCTGTTTTTTGGAAAACAGACCACAACCTCGTTGGACTGAGCAGCCCTGAGTGGTTGCAGAACTCGCTTTGTTTTAGTTGAAGCGTACGCACACATGAAATCATTTGTTGTGAAGCTTTGACTTTCTGAGGCAAATCCATGACTGCAGTGCTGCACACTTCCCAACCCTGTGGGAAATGATCTCCATGTTCCCGAACGCCAGCATTTTCAGTGAGAATGGGGAAATATGTGACTCTGCTCACATCACGGATCACTGAATTTAACCAGCACTTTCAAGATTTGGCTGCCATTGAGGCGGACGCGGGCCTTTTCTCAAATCCTTCCTTTGTTGACGTGGAAGGAGTACAGGAGGACATGTTGTTGTGAAATGCAATGTGATGATACTCTCTAAAGAGTTCAACTGGGGTTTGTAGAAGTCCAGATTTGCCCAGACGAGGCGTTGGCGATGCCAAAAGGATGCTCAGTTTATTTGGCTCTACATTTATATGTGAGCAAGCATTTTCTCTGATGACAGTGACCCAGAGCAGACTGAGGTCCAAGACCGACGGTCACCTCGGTGATGAATCTCCACTACTAAGACTCCCTCCTGACCTGCCAGCAATTCTTTAGTCCAAAGGCCAGCATCAGTGCTCCTATTAGGAGGGATATTTACTGCTGAGTAAAATTTAAGTGACCATATCATCTTACTGCAGACTCAAGTGCACAGGGCAAAGTGCCTAGATAAGATAGTCTCTATCAAAATGAGTTTATAATAAAAGGCTCATGGCCAAGGACTGTGTATGTTGTTCTCCGTGTGGCCCGTGGCATGAAACGTGTGGACACCCCTGTCCCTAGACGTCCGACCATCTACCGTTTCATGACGGATGAGCAAACTCAAGCTGCTGATGAAGAATATGTGATATGGTCAAAAGTACAAGAACAAATTGAGTAGGCGGACCTTGAGTTGAGATTGTTTGTAGAGAATGAACTGTCAACTCCATGCATTAACAGTTTAATCAGAGAACTGAAAGATGTCTGTCACAATTTTCAAATGGCATTCTCAGATTCCTTGTTTTGTCCGGCCAACAGTTCAGAACCCGAAAAAATTCGGTCTCTGATGATATGAAACAAAAAAGCAGCAAATTCGCACGTGAGAAGCTGGAACCAGAGACCTTTTTTAAGTTTTTACAACAAGCAATTAATCAGCTTAGACGATCAAAATCTGTTGCCGATTAATTTTCTGTAAGATGACTTCAGTTAACCGACTTATCATTTCAGCACAAGTGGGCAGCTTGATTTCAAAACTCGGGTGTTCAAGATTAATGAATTATCCTGTTTTCTTCAGTGCCAGGCCTTAAAAAAACTTGCAGAATATCCGGATCTCTGAAATGAGAAGGACCACAGTGAGAGAGAACCTGAAGAAGAGAAGAAAATGTGACTTCTCTCTTTGATGTATAAATAAACAGAACAGGATTGACACATGACAAGGCTACGGCAACAAGGATACGATATCTAAACGAGTCTTTTTTTGAAAAGGCGTCTTTCTTGGCATTCAATCCACAGTTCTACACCAAAAGGTTTCAAAGTGTTGCTTTACAAAATGCTGTGCCATAATAAGAGTACAAAAATACATAACTATGCCAGACAGGAACTATTAAAAGAGTCTTTGTGAATACTGTGAGCTCCATACGGCACTAGGTTGTTTGGCGGAGACATGGGGGCAGTCCGGTGATGATCCCTGGGCACGAGGATCTAAAGGCAGCGCCACAGGAACAAAACGACTATATAGGACAGCAGTGGTGGCATTCGGAGTGAGCAGACAGCTGATATGCAGCATTTCACACTGTGTAACTTTTTAAAATGCTCCAGAAGAAGGAGCGAGGTGAGCTGGTGTTTGGAGAACACCGGCGGGGGAGATAAGGAGTCACGAAGCAGAGTTCAGATGGCGTAGTCATCCTGAACAGCGGGGCTGAAGGCCGAGCTCCGCAGGGCGTCCAGGCAGTTGACCAGGATTAGCGTGCCGGTCAGGTGCTTCCAGCGTTTGGTGATGGGGTTCTTCATCTTGTCCAGGCCCATGTGCAGCTCCTGGATCACGTCCCTGTAGCTGTCCCCGATCTGAGCGGCCCACGTGACCAGGAAGTCATACGCCGGCTTCCACATGGCCTGCGGACGGAGAGAGAGCAGGGTCTCATGACAGGGTTTCTGCAGGGTTCAACGAGATAAACTCCAGACTTTTTAAAGCCTTTTGAAAACCACATGGACTGAAAGATCATTTCAGTTTCACAATCATTCATCATACTGACCAAATGATGACAGAAAACCTGTAGGGATGACGAAGCCTGGAATTATTTACCCAGTCGTGAATTTATTGACATTTGGATCACATTTTAGTCAGCACTTCTGAGCTGGATATAACAATAATTCCTATTAATATCATTAACGGATCATTAAACACGACCTGGGTGAGCAGCAGAAAAAGGATGGATGGATTAACCAAAGAGAAAATGTATTTCAGGTCCACATATGACTTTTAAATAACATCGGAGGTCTGGAACAACGGTTCTGGAGATTTTCCAGTGTTTTTGCTTTTTTTTTTTTTTTTAGGAAACTGAGCTGCAAATATCCTGCTTGATCTGCTGACACACTGACCCACCTTGTGCTAACAGAACCGATTTTCTTCTGGCCTGCAGATTGATAATGTATTCTGCGCCTTTTTTTTCAGCACAAAAATCAAAGCTTTTACAAAACGCACTGATCCGAACCCGATGATTCTGTTGTGGTGTGGATTGTGGACAGATGTCAAGAACTCGTGTGCAGCAGCAACTTCCTGTCTCCTCCAAATCAGTGTTTGCTGATTCTACGTGTCGGATCAGGGGCCGTTGTTTTGGACATCTTTGTTTCTGTTGTCGGAAAAAACTACCCTTAGCCTTAGCAGGGAGCATGTGTGACCCTCTGTCGGATCATGAAATGACACCCATGTGATTTAAAGCTCAGTAAACATACCGACTACATCACTAAGCCCAGTGAGAATTATTGCAAAAGGCGAAGCTGCCTCAGGTCAACGAACGCCACAGCATTAAGTGTAGGAACAGTTAGGACTAAGTCCAGAGCGGCAGTCTTCTCTTACTATGGGCTAAAACCGTGCAACGGCTTCCTGTAAATATCCGCCATGTTACCTCTGTCACTTCTTTTTAAGAAGCATCTCAACTTTTCCATCTTAGCTTTAATCAGTCTGTATCTTCATTTCTACTGAATATAACTACCAGTTGTTTTATTTCTTTTTATCTTACTTTAAATGTTATCTACATAATTCTATCATGTTTAATTGTATTCTATTGTTCTGTTTGCAAACTTTTATTTTATTTATTTGAATGTCTCTTTTGTGCGCGCACACACACCCCCGGAACTTTGTAATTACGTAGCTGAGGCAACTATTCAAGCTGTGCCTTGAGTGTTTTGTTCCTCTCTAGTTGTGACTTGTATTTCTCATGCAGAATGATTTCTTAAGGGCAACACACACCAATGGGTGTATAATGCAAACTCATATGTTGTATATGGTGTATATTTTTTTCTATGTATAGTGAATGGGGGAATAGTAATCTCTGTACCTCACTGTCCACCACCCCGTTCTTGTCGCGGTGCGGCGCCTCGTAAGCGTCCATCTGCTGGCGTGAAACCTTAGCGAGCTTCTCGGCCAGCTCCCTCCAGCGCCCGGCCAGCTCCACAGCCGTGGTCAGGAGGACAAAGTCCATGACCAGTCTGGCAACGAGACCCTGACAGTCCATCTTCAAAAGAGCCTGCAGAGAAGGGACACGAGAGGACTTTAGACTCAGGTAGATAAATAGAAGAGTAGCAGTACAGCCTGAAATGACGGGGGCAGGCAGAGGTTTTAGATCCTGGTTTCATGAGACGTGGGGCAACAACAAAAAAAACCCAGATGTGAGCTGACGGGGGGATCAGAGAACGGGGTAAGAGAGAGGACGACAGAAAACTGGCAAAAGTCAGTGGAGTTTGACTAAAACCACACACTACAAAGAGACTAATCAATGTACATCTACAGGTTTCATTCCACTGACCTGATCCGCTGTTATTTTCCACAGCATGCCTCCCCAATCCCCCTGCAAATCTCAGCTTTGTGCATTTTTCAGATGCTTTCTGCTGGAAGCAGAAATAAGAGCCTCGTGTTGCTTCAGCAGCACCGCTCAGGATTTATGTCACATCTGAACTGAGGGGAGGAAAATGCCCGGTAACCGATACTGATCGACAGAGCAGGACACTGAAGGGACACAGAGCGGACAAGGATACACAGCAGGACACGACGAGTGCTGTGCTCACAAGATCACGGTCTAAAGCACTGTTAGCATCTCTCAAAGGCAGATTTTCCCGAGGGTGGTTTTAGAGAAAACGTCGGGTCACTAATGAACGATAATCGTGAGGCTTTTCATGCTCTGGACCAGAGTCTGGACGGTTGAACATCATCTCCATCCTCAGGCCGAGGCGAGAAATGAGGAAGACAAATGTAACGTGCTGAAGTGGCTCCTGTTTGTTTGTTTGTTTGGGTCTAACTGGTCCTGACAGGAGCACGGCTCCTCCCATCAGCACATCTGTCTCCATCAATTCTGCCTTGACGACCGGTGTGTGTGTGTGTGTGTGTGTGTGTGTGTGTGTGTGTGTGTGTGTGTGTGTGTGTGTGTGTGTGTGTGTGTGTGTGGGGAAAAGAAAACGCCGTGGAGACTCAGTCTGTTCCTACGGCAGACTCACCCTGCAGCATGTCAGGAGGGATTAGCAAATACAAATGTGGCACATGCAAATACAAGTGCACTGATGGATACGAATGCATTCACTCATGCACTACATTGACATTTCCACACATCCTTCTCAACTAGGATCCTGATTCAAATAATAAAGTCCCTAGCACCTGCCTCCTGAGCTTAACAGTAGTAATGATAATAATTAGTCTTTAGTGTTTGTAACTTAGTGTTTCACAAAAGGTAAAAACCAACAATGACAACAAAAGCTTAAAGAAAAACGTAGATTAAAGATATTAAACCAGATTAGATTAGAAATAAGATAAATTAAGCAAAAATCAAGTAGAATACAATGGCAAAGTAAATTTCAGGTCAAATCGTCATTTGATTTTCAACTCAAGGAAAAATAAAATACTAACACAAAACAGAGTCTCCTCTAACACTCAAACAACAACGTCCACACCTTCAAAATGTTCTAAAAATGTCCTCACTTTCTAAAATGTCTTCATTTTCTCAAGATGTCCGCACTTTGCAAAATGTCCTGACTTTCTAAAAGTGTCCTTATGTTGCAAAAATTCAAAGATTGTCCTGACGTTTCCAACATTTCCCCACCATGGCAAAAATGTCCGCATTTCCAAGACACTTCCTCACTTTCCAGAAATGTCATCCCTTTGCAAATTGTCCTCACTTTGAAAGACTGGCCTAAATTTCTCAGCACACACACACACTCTCGCTCTCGCTCTCTCTCTCTCACACACACACACACACACACACACACACACACACACACACACACACACACACACACACACACACACACACACACAAAGACAGAGCAATGGCCTGACACAGTCAGATACAGCCTTTGATTTACAGACTCAACAGAGCGAAGGTGAATTTAAACTTTGGGCTCCAGTTCCACGTGCAGGAATGTGTGGAATGACAGGATATGAAGGGGGAGGAGGACGGAGTGGGTTGGGGGAAGGGGGGGAGGAATGCAGATGCCATGATCCAGCAGCCTCTTTCACTCTGAGACGAGACCGGAGGACGAGATGGCAGCCGCCGTCGACCAATCGGACGCCGCTGACCGCCGAGCTGCCACCAAATGAAATCCGTGGAAGAAGAAACCCGAGACAGTTCAGTGACCAGTTCGAAGTTACGTGTCCTTTTGGCTCTGAGTGACGTTTGTTTGTTTCTCTGTGGATGCTGAGGGGAAGAAACTGTCAGGGAGATAAACCCTTGACAAGCTCCTATTTCCTCGCTTGATAACGACGACAGGCAGTCGCTGCCAAAATAAAGGAGATCAGTTCCTGTCTTACTACGGCCTTAAGTCGCTCACTGGACAGGATCGCTGCTTGGTAACGATATTATGTCTTGTTCATTCACTGCAGTGCAGTTGGAATAACAATGTCAAACAGTTTGATAAACAGCGATAGGGCGTCTCGTGGTAACAGCTTGGGTTGTATTCTGAGAGCGGGGCCTCGATATTAACCGTTCTTCAGCAGCACCACAACGGGACACTAAATCCCCACAAAGGACATCTCTTGCAGTCTGGGGGTCTCGCTCCTATATGGGAGGGGGCCCTTTCCTTGTCTGTGCCCGCGGGACTGCTGTCTCATAATCTGTCCATGATTATGTCAAACTGCCGAGACTTCTGTTAAAGTACAGAGTGCGTTGAATGTCCCGTGTCTTGCTGTTCTGAGGTCGGCGTCGCTGGTCAGAGCTTTAAGAAGTTCCGTGAAGCTGCGCTTTCATCTGGTGGCGGTTGGAAACGTTCGGGCCGCTGTAAATGTTTGATGGCGTGCCGTAAAGAATTTATCACGGAGTCGTGGCCTGTGAGTCTGCAGCGGGATTTTAAAGCAGTAATTGCGCTGCAGCAGACGAGGCCGGGTGCACTGTCGTCGCTGCAGTTTAAACAGCTCTGACGCGCCACAACAATACTCTGCCACTGTGGAGGAATTAAATGCTGCGCTGTTGTTTTCTAAAATGTCAGCTGGTCTATGTGGACGGGTTGCAGGACCCTCTGAATGTATGTGTGTGTGTGCGGTTCAGTTGAATGCCAGAGAGTATGTTTCACCAGCTCAGCAATCAGCGCCCTGAAGCGCCCCCCCCCACACCCAAACCCCATACCCCCTCCTCCCCACCACCACCACCACCACCTAAATCATCTGCTTGTCAAAACGAGAAGAAAATTCCTGAAGACATATTTTCAGAGATAACGTTGATGTGGGAACGAAGCGGGCAGTTCAATCATGTCTGTCATTACACACACACACACACACACACACACACACACACACACACACACACACTCCCAAAGCTAAACCCTTGGTATAACCAACAGTGAGGCTTTTGATTAATGACTTGTTTCTTCCGTCATCCTGTTTCTGTTTTTACTCTCAGCTCCAAAACTGCCACTCAATCTCTCCACTTCTCTCCCAATCTCTTCTTTATTATTTCTATATCCCATCTTCATTTTCCATCCCACTTCCTCCACCTTTCCCATTTGCAGCCTCTACACTCCACCTAAGCCGCGCGGCTTTGCAATTTCATTCCTCTTCCAGTTTTGCTTTAAAGCTCCTTTCTCATCTCCTCACCTTTTTGTGAACAAGCCTTAACCTCAAAAAACCCACACCTGGGGATCCTGGGGGAGATTAACAGTTGTGGCTGCCGGTTTCCACTTTTTTACCCTACATGTGAACTCTCGTAATTCTTCACAAACTTGCCCCGAAATAACCGGCACATTCCCAAACAAGGCCAAATATCTGAAGAGTGAGTGATCTGTCGTTCAGACAATTATTCCAAAAGCAGCAGCTTGCCACACCCAGCCGCTGAAGGAGGGGAGAAGAGGAAGTGAGGGGAAAAAAAAGAGGAAGGAGGCCGGGGATGGTGGAAAAAAATCTTGATCTGTGTACAAAAATGGGAAAGCACAGAGCTAATTGTACATAATGGGCCTGGGGGCCTCTCCATTTTTCAGAGTCCTCCTCCAGAAATAGGTTGTTATTATGATTCCCAGGCTCTATCTGCCGCACTGATCTCACTGCACATAATTCGGGCGGGTCGGACGCTCTGCTGCAGAGCTGAGCGAAAGCTTTGAAATGAAAACCCCCTTTTAGCACCAAGATACAACAAAGGATCCACCTCTGTGGTCTCATGCCTCAAGATTTCATGGAATCTGCAGTCGTTTACAACCGTTTCTGTCCGCATCCAGAACAGGAGGGAGGAGGAGGAGGGTTTTCCCTGGTGCTTCTCTGCTCCAGTTGAACGGGAGGAATTCAGACTGAACCTAAAGCAGAGGAGCTCACAGTGGCATTCAGTCTTATTTAGGTCTGCCACAAACAATTACTTCCATTGTTGGTTAGTGTTTCCATTATTTTCTCAATTAATCTCTTTGTTAATGAAACGTCAGAAAATCGCAAAAAGGACCCGTCATGATTTCCCACAGCTGAAGAGATTGAAACTGAAAATGCGATTGTCCAAGTAACAGTTTAAAACCAAAAGGTATTCGGTTCATTCTCCTATGTGAAAACGAAAAGGGTGAACTTCTCACGGTGAGAAGCTTGAACCAGAGGACATTTGGCATTTTTGCTTGAAAAATAACTCAAACAATTCATGGATTGTAAGAATAGTCGCCAGTTAATTTTCTGTCAGGGGATTAAGCGATTGATCGGTGCGGCTCAAGTCTTATTCACGTCATGTGGCAAAGAATGTTGTTGCGGTAAAACCAACGCAGACTGGTCTCAGGGTCTGGTGCATTTACCCACCATGAACACACAAAGAAAATACAGAGTAAATGATTATTTTTCAAATCATATTAATAGAGAAAAAGATATATTTAGCTATTAACGCGCCAGTGTCTTTACTGTTGTTGTTGATAAATACATATTCAGGAATAAACATGGTCGTCCCACCATTTTGCTCCAGACTACTGGATGGACTTGAGAAATTTTGCTCCGTCATTCAGGGTCTACCGAGGATGAATCCTGCTGACGGGGGGTGATGCCCTGACTGCTCTTCTAGCGCCACCACCAGGTCAAAGATTTCCCTTCTCCAGTTGAAAATCTCCACATTTACCAAATGGATCAGCACAAACTTTGTGTTACCAGACGATTTAATCACTCTTCCTCCGGTGCCACCATGAAGTTGATATTTCTGCTTCAGAATGAAGTGTGCCAACCACTACAATCATTTCTCGCGCTTTTCATTTTTGATGTGCCTAAATCCACAAAGGTATTGGCAGCAGCTTGAGAGAGTGAGAGATGGACAGAACCTGTAAAGGCCAACTCAGAATGAATTTAGTCAGTCCAGAATGCCTATGTTGAAATCACATTATAAAATTGGGGAGACACTGAGGAGTATTAGCGTCATGTCTCAAAAGCAGTGAAATCAAATCTCTGATTTGGAAAACCTCCCAGAGTCTAAAGAATTCTTGTTTTCTGTGATACAGCATCTCTGAATAACACTAAGTGAAGTCCTTACAGCTGGCTGTGAATCCCAAACAGCCAGAGGGAAGAGATGAGGAGATGTCATGTTGATTATGTCGCATTTTGCCTACATTTAAATGCTATCTTTTATTTATTGTATTGAAATATTTAGCCTTCATTTAAACCTGCAATAACTGAGGGCAGCAGAGACAACCTGAACACAACACTAACATATAATCAATCATTTTTAAGTAGACATGTTGAACTTGTTAGCAAACATTTACTTATTTACACATCCAGCAGTTACGGAACAACAGAATCATTCATCGGAGTGGTGGTTGTGTCTCGCTTAGCCAGACCTTATCTCCACAGTGCTGTGTCAGCCCTGGAGGATGGGTCTGGCTGCACCTATTATCATTCCGCTTTAGGGGAAAAAATAATGCGCTGGCTTGTCTGTATTTCTTCAAACCAATCATAATCATCTTGGGCGGCTCTAAGCCCGGGATGCAGCGACGGTGCCCCTGCAAAATAGTGTTGGGGGGAACTTGTTTCGGTGGAACGTTTGCGCGCGGACAGCAAAGAAAACGGCACAAAAAACAGTAAAAGACGTATGGCCACTGTGGGATTACATGATCCAAATCTTTGTCAAATATACCTGCAGTCTACATCCAGTGCGTAAGACTAGAGTCCAACTGGGGAACCTAAGTCCAGTACTCCCTCTCTTTTAGCTCTGGTTTTGGTCTCCACCAGCTCCTGAGGGAAACATCTGGCTCTTCAGCTGCTAAATGCTCCGCTACGTTCACCAGCTGGTCTCTGACTGTGGCCGTCTACTGTTTGCTGCTGAGCAGGAAGTGGACAGTGGCAGAGTTGGATTATAATTATTTGTGGGGTCAACACTATGAGCGAATCCCTTTAACATTAGACAAAGTAAAACTGATCCATTGTTACTGCAGAAATATTAATTACAGTCACAGTTAATAACCAGGAAAGTATCGCTTCAATTAAAAATCTCTTTTTCACAGTGTCTTGACCAAGATAGGAAAAAATAACAGTGACTTACTGACAAACCACATAGGACAACTCACACAACATGTGCTACAAAGTCAGGAATAAACAAAAATGTGATTATAAAGTCAGGAATAGCATTTCTAGTACAATCATATAAAAATAAAAATGCTGAAGATACTAATACATCACAAGACACCAGATTTTGCAATTATTTGTAATGTAATTCAGATGGAATTGCAGAAGGTTCCATGCAAGGGGATCTGAACAAATAAAGTTCTGTGTTCCCACATTGTGGCCAATATTCTGGTTGGATGTTTAAGATGTGGCTAAAAACCACAAGACAAGAACTGAGTTAATAATTTACTCATTAAAGATATTCAGTATCAATCAATCTAATGAATTATGTAACATGACCATCTGTAGTGCAGTCATACGCTGACATTAAACAGAAATCATTCTATTATGTAACGAATTTCCCCTGCCAGAGATAATGTACGAGTTAGGAGTCTGTGGCTGGTCGAATGTGCAGAGGGCCACTGGGTCGAGGAGGATTATGGGAAGGATACGGAGGTCGTACGGACCGCAGGCGCCTGCAGGTCCACAACTGGAGCTTCTGTTTCAATTCTGAACAATGAAGCAGGAAACATCTGCAGGCCTGAGATCCAACAGACACAACCTGGATCCGTTCCATCATCCGCTGACAACAAGACAAGCGCTTCACAAAACAACAGGACTCGCATCAGACTGTTCTATAAGTCCAGACTGATCCCTATATGATGGAAGCCTCATCCTCTCAGACATTATTATCTGGAAACATCCAGAACGAATGAATGAATCAAACAAATTTGGAGTCTGCTTCAGTCCATTTGGTATTGTTAAGAATTATCTGTCCATATACAAAGGCAAAGACGGAGATTAACAGGAAATGTTTGAAATGTTGAACGAGGTGAAAATGTAAGAAATAATAATAATTCAAAAAGCACAAACATGCAGTAGGGGGTGCACTCTGTTCCACTCGGTTCAGCCTTTCCACTGGTTTATTTTTTCTCTTCCTTTTTTTTTAGAATAATGGCTGGGCGAGGCATCGACCCATCAGGTAGTTGGCACAGCGACGCACCGTAAATCTCAACCTCAGGCTTGTTACTGCTTGCCGCTAAAGACAAACCTTGAGATCCAACCCTCAGAGCTGGAAACACACTGTATGCACTGGTCTACGTTGTACTACAAACAAGTAATTTGTATCATGTGTAAACATAACTAATAATCACCTTTAGCTCAGAATACAGGACTGACGGCACAAACCTTGATTATTATTAAGATGCAACATCTAAGCCTGCAAACTTTCATCATGTAACAACGACTACTGCTGCTGCTTCTGTTGAAAACTCCAATTGAAAACTTCTTGTGTAGAAGTGGAAAGTTTGACCTGAGTGTGGCACGAGAGGAAAGGGCAGGGGTCATTAAAATAATCAGAATCTATCCTCTGAGTACGGTGAATATCTAAATCAGACTGTATTCTATTACTAACAAAATGTTGGTAAAGGGAAATGTTTGCCCGGAAGGTGGCACTATAGAAAAAGTCAGGAGGTCATCAAAATAGATGGGATTTATCCTCTGTGGAGCAGGAATGTGCTCTGAAAACTTCATGGCTGTAAGGCCAGTAGATGTTTTGCTATGAACCAATCTGGCGATGGAGCAACAGCTGATTAACAGACATTATTCTTAGCCCCTCCGGCTTCATTATGAGGGTTTTTATTACCAGGCTTTAGACAATATTTGGATTGATACTGTTCAATAAAGTTTGTTTTGTATGTATGTACTGCAAACGGCTTTTTCGTTCCACAGCAAGGATGCTGAATTCTGCCTCTTAATTTCTAACTTCAGTATCCACGCAGCTCTTCGTTCAGTCACCTACAAGCATTGTGATTATTTACTGTGTATTACTTTAAGTGATATCTTCCTACATGTTGTGCTACTGACACTGTTTACGGATTTTCCATGTTGTAGCAAAAAACAAATTCTAGCAACTCTGTCACAAGGCCATTTAAAAGTGAAGCACAGTGATTCCAGATGCAAGAACTCATAGCTCACGTCACATTTTTGTCTCTCTGGCTTATAGGATCCATCCGTGGCCATTATTAACACATTCAGCACACTTGTATCTTGCTCTGTTTTTAATCTTATTATACAGGCAACATTGACCCATCTGAGAAGCAGTTCAATAGAGAAAGGAGGGAAGGGAACGTTCTATATTTGTACGACGTATACGCTGTACGTGTGTACGTACACTGCCTATGGTCCCTTTCTCCACCAGCAATCAAAGCAGGCCAGAGTGCATTCAGATATCTGAGCACAAAGGCAGCTCTCTGCTGCGACCACAGTGCTTTTGATTTCGTTCTCTTTCTTCTAAAAATAGATTTCCGTCCATTTGAAATGACACACTGGCAAATCATACGAGATAGTCCTCTCTGACATAGAAAACAGTTCATTTGCAAGAAGAGAGGAAGATCAGGATTTCATCCGACAGTCTTGTAGAGTCACCGAGCTTTACTCTGAGGCCCACACACGCAACAAAATCCACTTTTCAGAGGACAGAAAACAAACATCGTGTTTTCACATGGCGCAAACAGCATATTTGTCGGTTAAACAAAAACCCCTCTTGATTTCAAATTTGCTGGATTGCTGCGTGCTTTGATTGTACCCACAGTAACCAGTGGTTTAGCTGTATTCCTGACAGAAATAACATAAAAACAGACCTATATTCAGAAATGAATTGTACAGTGCTGACTCCCAGAAAGGGCATTTTTGGTCACCACCTTTTATTATGTTCTTTTCCACACTGCAGTTTCTCTGTCTTTAAATGGTTCTAACTAGTGTTTACAACCTTGCGTAAATTACAGTGTTTCTGCTACGTGTTGCTTCAGCTGTAGTACGTCGATGACCTCTGACAGACTCTCTGCAGGATTTTACACGGAAAGAGAAACAGAGTGAAGGAACACTGGTATGAAGGCACTAGGGAAAGCTTCAACCCTCTGTAGTATTTCAAACAAGCACAGACACGAAATAACGAAAATGAAAAGTTTTATGGAGCATTAGGCCAAAGCATAAGTCAGACTGTATATGATGTTGACACTGACACTGAAAATCTACATTTCCACGACAAAAGGTGAACAACCAATTGTCAAAAGAGCTGGTTTGCACATTTACAGTGAACACAGCTCAGCATTTTGTCTACTTTAAAGAAAAGCTGAATATAGTGAAAAGAAACATGCAAGACGCATGAACGGGCCTCTGTCCGCTGCAGACACATCTGTTCACTTTGGAAGAAAGACACAAATAAAATCCCAACTGATGTCGAACATGGCCAAGGAAAAACCGTCGGATATGCTAATTACAGCCGAATACTTTCTGGAAAAGACACAGTTCTATCGTTACCGTAAGAACAGAAGTTATACTGTGAGTTTACTGTCAATCTATAAACGACAAGCACCCGTGGCTCTGTTTTTTTTTTTTAAACCGTTCATAACACTGGTACACTGAAATTGTTTCTGTTTCACTGTGCTGTTTTCCCCCTAAGGGCTTTGATTCATAGGTATATAAAGTGAGAAAATTATCAGAGTAGCCTGAGCAATCAAGTGGAGTTAAAAGATCAGCATCGTGCACACAAACTGCACACTACCTCTAACTTAAACAACAGATGCCCATATGAGGACAAAGTATTCTGCTGATCTCCACTGCTCCTCAGGCCCTGATTAGACTTCCGTGCCTACACAGCAGTTATCAACTGCACTCCAAGCTGTATTAGCCGACTGGACCACAGCCTAAAGCCTAAAGCAACTGTGGGCAGATAACGGGGGAAAGGCTGAATTGTACCCCGAGAGAGAAATCTACTGCCAGGAGGATACACACAAAAACACACGGCCATTTAGTTGGACACATGAGGGACAAAATATATGCAACTGACACTTAAAAATTTAAAAATTGGGGAAAACAATTTGCATTTTCTCAACGGCTTGGAGAAAATGCTAAGTCACTAGAACAGAGGAGGACTCCAAAGCTGTAACTTACCGTCAGGAGTTCTTTCTGGAAGGACTTCCTCTCTTTGCTCTCTGTATTGTTGCAGTCCTCCTTCAGCTTCTCCAGCACCGATGCAACCCTCTCAGGTTCGCTGTCCAGCTCCGCGCGGCAGAAGTGCGTCAACGGCAGGTTGACATATCCAAGCGCGTCCGCGAACGCTCGCCAGTTGCCGATGTTCTCCATCAGTATAGTTCTTACGGAGGCGTAGATGTATGTGAGGAACTTGCAGGGTTTAAGTATTTGCTCCAGAAACAATGAAGTTGTAAGGTCGGGTCCACTGAAGTAAATGGGCTTAACTTTGCCAACCACTAGCACGTTCTTTGCATGGACAAGCCCCATTTTGCCCTGATAATATCCAATGTACCATTCTTTTGTCCACAACTGGCCCTTCAGCTTGATTTTCTCCTCACTCAACAGAGCTACAAAGTCTCCTTTTTTGTACTCGAGCAAGTACTGATTTTTTGTTTGTCGGATGACAGTTTTAATTAATTTACCAAACTTCAGGTTGTTTATCCTCCTGTCCTGGAAAACAGGGTACTTGGTGGCGATCGCAAGCGGGGACAAAACTATCTTGCCAACTTCCTTCTTCTTTAGAAAGCGCCGCTGCACTGATGTCTTTGGTCCTGCTTTGGGTGGTGGTGTTGGTGTCTGGACACAAAACTGAGCCAGTATACAATCTTGGTCGTCTTTGACCTGGATTCTTAAGGTGAAATCAGAAACCTCTTCAGTGTTGCGTGAGGCAATGACATAGACAAGCCTGCTGACTTTGCCTAGTTTAACCTGGAAGCCCCGGACCACTCTGGCCTGCTCACTAGCCTTCACCTCATAGTTGGCCATGTTGGAGTAAACTCCAACGCGGAGGTCTTGCGGTCTGGACAAGACAAACTGGTGTTTACCCCAGAGCTGCAGTGCTACTGGCGGTGCAGACTGTGCTTGCTTGCCGACTTCACTCACCAATAATGTCTTTGGGGCACAATCATGGCCAAACATAGCCACGACTGTCTTGAAGGACGGGTGAATATGTTTGGGACCATACACTCCTAAGGTGATCTTTTTAACCACATGCTCCCAAACTGTGGAGTCTGGAGATATGGACTGGGACTGAGCCACAACACACACATACATGCATGGTTCAAGGTTATCCAGGCATACCTGAACTGTGTCCCCGTACATGTAGGCCTGAGGAATGGGAGTGTAAGGTCCCTCTTTACAATCACTCTTGACACACAAGACTTCTGTTGTTTGCCTGTTCTCCATTTTCACCACAACAGACACTTTCATTTCCAGGGTAATGGTGGTTTTGGTCTCCATGTTGCTGAGTTTGATCTCCACCACAGGGCTGACGGTTGTGCAGCGATCATTGTTCAGCTCTAGCGGCGGGTCGAGCAGAGCTTTGATTGAGATCTGCTGGGTGTCCCCTGGGGCAACGTGGCCCTCGGGTATGTGGATGCTTATGTTGGTGTCTGGAAGCTGGACAGCACCTCCTGAGCTATCCAGCCGACAGACAATGTTGGTTTCCACCGGTTGCGTTTGACCCCAGCCTGGGTTCTGACCAAGTGAGTCCAAGTCATGGCAGGACCTGGCCAGCTTGCGGTGGGTGAGCCACGCTGTCCGGAAATCCTCCCTGCTCTGGAACTGCTCTGGCGCTGGTGCTTTCAGGCCTCCGAAGAAACCGGTTGAGGCCTGAGGGGCGTCGGACTGAGCCTGCAGGATGGACAGCTCAGACAAACTGTAGGACCGCTTGCTTCTAAAAAATGGGTTGTCCCTGCGCAACGTTTGCCCCGACCCTACAGTGGGACTAAGAAGGTTCAAATTAAACACACCACTGCCAAAACCATGGATGTCGGCAGTGCTGCTGGTGGAATTGGGCACTGATGGAGTAAGCGTGTCAAACAGAAGGAGGTCAAGTGATTTCTCATTACTGTTTTGATCAAGTGAGCTCTGAGGACCCCCGTTTAGGAAAGGGTTCGTAGAGGTATGGGTTGTTGCGAAAGGATTTCCGTTTTGGAAGGTGGTCGGTTTCAGAATCACCCCTGCCCACTCTCCTAAAAGGTCCATTTCTTTGGCTGCCTCCTCATTACAGTCTCCCACAGTGTCAATGATCCCGCTGTCACTGAAGGATGAGTCTCTGTAGTTGATGGGCTGCACATAAGCTGCAGGGATGTAACCCATTTCTGTGTTGTTGTGGGCGTACCACCACTCTGCTCCTGACGAGTCCAGAACATAGAGGCGGTCCCCTTTAGAGAACTTCAGGGTGGTGAAGCTGGATGGGCAGTAGTCCTTTATGGCAACAACTTCCCTGGCAGCACCGAAGGAGGCAGTCGCGTCCAGTCGTAAGGCACTGGGAGAAGGCACTAGGGAAAACAATGAATAGATTCAGGTAAAGGTGGATGACGTGGGCTGAATTGCAAAACTTGATTTTTCCATGAGTAGCACTGAATTCGATTATAGCATCTGTCACATCACAGCAGGTGCAGTCGATGTTTTGCTCTTCGCCTTTACATTTCAGAATCCCTGGGTCAGATTCGTGAGGGTGAGGGTGAGTGTAAGCGTACACAGCAGACACATTTTTTTTTTTTTTTATACTGCCACTGGGGACGCTCAGTCAGAATTTTTCAAATTAAATTTCTAAAACCTACATGTGCGAAACAAATAATAATAAACAGGGACGTCGTCATTGTGCATCTTTAGAAAAATACAGGCTATCCCACGCAGCTATGGACTGTCACTCCCAGATGCTTAAACTAAGGGTTCCTGCAAGGATCAGAGGGATCAAGATCTTTTCAATGCCACGTAGAATGACTTTTAACATCTGTTTTGTAATCTTACAAAGTTTTACGATGTAACACTGTTAGATACAATATGCCCTCAAATAATTCATTATTGTTCCTTTTTCTCATTACTCCCCAGCATTTTACATAACAATATTTTCTAAAGATGTAAATTAGTAAATTAGCACAAACTTGACCGAGATAAGCAGCATAAAGATCATTTAAGTGCTAAAATCAACACTTGCCGATTATGTGCCAACTCCAGGTTAAGACTTTAAAAGCTTCTAAGGCCTTTTTTTTTTTTTTTTTTTTTTTAAAGGAAACTCAATTCAGTGCCTGCAGATATCCTGAACCAGAATCTTTTTACTTGTTCAGTTTCACCTCTCAAACCAGATGCAGCCTAACATCTCATCAACAAACCAAGAGCGTAGATGTGTGAAGAACCTTTTTTTTTCAGTCTGAGATTTGCAACAAGAAAACCAGTCAGTTGTCGATCCACAGTCTAATGTAACCAGCTTTCATCTGTGATATTTTATAATATTTTAGTGCACGCTGTGATAACTTGATTTCCACGTTTTACATACTTTAACCATCACACAAAAACAGAAATAAATAGATGAGTCAACAGATAAAACTAATGAATAAATCATTTTAAATTTATTCATTAGTTTTATGTCATTAAAGCCCCTGAAAACTTGGTTTTAATCTTAACTATTTCTCTATAACATTAAATATTCATGACTAATCAACAACCAAAGTGAAAGCTAAAACAAATATACACAGGTATTATTTATTATGAGTTTAATGCTCAAAGACCCAGCCTCCAACTGCCATCAGATTCTGATTTACTGTAAATGTTGCCAACCTATGACTGGTGCACAGAAGTACATCACCTTTTCTCAACCACTTCAAACCAGGGAGAAGAGCACAGAAATCTGTCATGTGAAAAAACCAAAATGGTTTTTAATTTCGTCGCGGGAAGCTGACTGAGGAAACACATTTTCAGGGCCTAAACAACTACAGAGGCGACTCTGTTTCTGTTAAGTGCATCTTTCAGTTTGGGCAGCTGACCTTTGACATCAGTGAGACTGGCTTCTGACACTCCATCGCTGAGATCGATGAGCGTCCCCTCGGACTTGCAGCGAGGGAGAGAAGTGTTGTTGTTGTTGGTGGTGGCTCTGATTCGATGGGCGGCCATGTTCGGACCCGTCTCTGTGCACCGGCCGATGTGTTCAGGCTACTCTGCTGGCTGTCCTTTGAACTTCTGGCCAAGTCGGATGTCAACAGCCTCCCATGGTCTCTGAAATACACACGAAGTAATAAAAATAAAAAAATTTAAGTGTTTCTTTCTTTCCTTCTTGTCATTATTTAAGATGTACAGCGTTGTGTGTGTGAAACAACATACTCAAACGACTCCCCGTCCTCTCGCCTTTTGAAATTTGTCTTGTTGATGTTGATCCTGCTCATTGCCCTGTTACTGTGGTTTTCAACCCCCGTTGAACAGTTTGTTTTTTTTCTGTTTGTTGCCTATAAGCTTTTAACATGCTACAAATCGACATAAACTAAGCAATAATTTCCAGTACAAAGTGGATGTGAATAAATATACGTGCGATTAAAGTCCTGTAAGTAACTTTGATCCTCCAGCCTCCGCTTCGGAGTCTGGATCTTCATGTCCAGAATCAGACCAAGAGGAGAATCAGAAAATAAACATGAGCTGAATAACAAATTATATCACGCAGAGTTTCGGCTGTCTGACTCATAAATGCAGATGTTTGATTAATGTTCGTAGACATCAGTTTATTTATTTATACCAATTTAGCCCATACTGATAAATGATTTAATGGATCATTAACACACTGATAAACTGAGTGGAAAATGAATATTTAAAAATCTGTAGTTTGTTTCATTATTTAGAAAATGTACAGTGGTTTTCAAAGCATAGTAGGAAAAACTGACTGCAGTATGTGCTGCCACATGTGATGAAATGACTCATTAGCCATATGTTAACTTCATTGGTAAGATATTTTGAAAATGTGCCCAAACATAAATAATTGCAAAGCTGTTTTACAGTACTGGCCAAAACATATTTTCTCTCCTTTGGATTGTGTAGCAGTACTTACACTGCTGCTAACTCTCAACTGTTTGCTTCAAATGAATACAGCTACAAAACAAAAACATAGCACATTATCAGCGCATCCTCCATAGAAGTTACTATTAACCCATTAAAGGGTAAGTTTGGCGGTATTCTATATTTTCCTTACTGTCAATAAATCCCATGAAAAGACCAAAACCGACACTTGTCAGTTCATCTGTCAGCACTTTGACAGCCCTACCATAGCTGTAGCTCACAGCTCCAAACCCCATGAGTCCTACTGAAGATGGAAATCTTTAAAAACAACTCACAAATATATAGTTTCATCTTTAAAACAGCCGCTCACTTTAGTTTTTATCAAACAAACAGGAGGAAAAAGTGCATTTGCTGGGGACTATTTTCAGCGGCGGACCGATCCACAGTAGTGAGTATCTGTGGCGGCAGGACGGTGTTTGTGGAACTGTGTCTAAATAAACTGCAGTGTGTGTGTGTGTGTGTGTGTGTGTTGACGGTGATGAAGGAACATGTCACCCAGTGCAACAAGTGTGACTCACTGATGCGTTTTTAATAGTTTCTGGAAACAGTGGCGCTCTGAGGCTCAGAGGAGTAACATTCATCAGGCTGTGATACACACACAGTTCGAGTCAGTAGGGGATATTCATTGCTGTTGACTTTTAATGAGACTTGTTGACGATTAGAAAAATACGGAATAAGACACAAACTTATCCTCAACCTTCAATGTTTAACACCTTTAACCTTTTGACAGTTTTCACAGGGACTCTTCCTACTGTAAAAAGTAGTTTCTATAAAAGCAGTTGAAAATTTAGTGTCATCCATAGGGTCAAACTCTTTAAATATATGTGAATACACCTGTAATTTATATTTTCAAAAATGACTTAAGTAACCTTTATCTTTGATAATATTTTTTCATGCCTGACAACAAGCTATGTCATGATTATATTGAATTTAATTACAGTACACTGAATTGTGGACCGCATCATTACATCAAATGCAATTAAGATGGACGTCTTGTGCATAATTTAACACGCTGTAATTGTGCTTTTACTTTCAGAAACTTCATGATTCGGCCTAGTGTGTCATATTCTGGGCACACCAGGAAGTGGCAAAGCGAATCTCACCTCTGTCCTGGCAAAATATGTGGATTTTAGAGTCTTGGTGGTGTAACGATTACTCTGTAGCAGGCTAGCTAACCGTTAGCTAGCTAGCACTAGCTTCTCTCTGTTTTCTCTGCATGTCTACTCCACCCAGCATTTTGCTCTCAGGATTATATATTATCTTATTTTATATCAACCAAAGGATTCGCCGAAGGACAAGAAAAGCTCTTGCTAACTTATAGTTGGCAAGCTTGTTAGCTTGGTCGCTAACAGGGTAATGAATTCACACAGTTCATTGAAAAGACGTATTCGCACCATCGCCTCCTGTCTAAGAGCTGTCTGAAAACCATTCCTCTCTTGTGGAGCAGTTCGTACTCCAACAGAGAATTTTTAGTTTAATTTATTAAATGTTTTGTCAGGACCCATGTACAAAAAAACATTAATTTCATACAAATAGAAGAGAAGAATTGTGCCAGATTTAGCTACTAGCTCCATCTGAGACCCTGGGCAGGTAAATGGACAGTGAATCCGCTATTTTGCAGTGATTCCATTGAAATGGACTGTTTCCTCTGCAAAATCTCGCCATTTTAAATGCTGGTGTGACGGGGCCTTTAGTCTGAATGATGTTTAGTTGCTCAACATACCATTGTAATAAAATGTCCCACAGTAACCAAGCTCTGTTTGTTGGAATTCACACTGGAAACATTATGGTTTGTCATTTGTTTTCAGTCAGCACATTTTGCAAATCCATTGCATTTCCAGCAGATTATAGAGGGGAAAGTTTAACACTGAACAGTTCTGTTTCAGCTGATAATGCTTAATTTTAACTAACTACAAAAAAATATCTACGCCACTGTTGTTTAAAAAAGGGTGAAAAACCACAAACAGCAGATGTGGGTCAGTGGAACACACACTGGTTTGAGACACACCAGGCTTTTTAGTTGAATCCATAATTCATAACAGTGTCAGCTCAGGGACGACGCGTTGCCCAGAGAGGAGGAGGCTGATGATAATTTACTACTGACACGCTCCCACGGCAGAAGACATTCAGCTGGAACAGTTCTGAGGAGAACTCTGCCAGCAAAGGCCAAAAAACTGCTCCACTCATTTAACACCGTTTTATATGTTTGTGTTATACAGTATACTGATGCACATATTTTGATTTCACCTGCAGAGAAATCTGCCTCACCAAGCTTCAATAAACATGGTTCAGTGGAGAGTTTCAGTATCCTGGATTGAGATGATTGGAAAAATACAGGAATCTCTAGTGGGAGAATCCACTGCTGATGAATTTGTTTTGCTAGTTTAATTTATTTTACCGATTTCACCTACTGCCTCCTCGGGCACTCTGGGTTTTAGCTGTTAGGTGAAACGGCCTTTTTCACGGCAGACTTTTGGATTTGTCACAGTCAGAGAAGCACAGGTGTTCGCTGATAACATTAATGATTGCTCTGTCTTAATCCAGCGTCCCAGTGAGCTGCGGTAGTGGGCCAGCATGCACAGGACCAGGACCAGGACCAGGACCAGGACCCTGAAACCGAAGCAGCTAAATGGAATTCATATCACATTCATTCCCATAGTTCTATTACTTGAGTATATATCTGAGCATCCTGTAATCAAGTTTTTTCTGTGGTAATGTTGGTCTGTTGGTGGGTTGGTTCAGTTGGTCCAGCACTTTAGGCCAGGCTGAAATTTCTCAACAACTTTTACATGAACGGCCTTGACATGTTGTACTGACGATCATGTTCCCCTCAGGATGAATCACAGTAACTCTGGCGGTGCTTTAACTTTTCATCCAGTGCCATAATTAAGTCAAAACTTTCAATCTGTCCAGTATCTTGGTTTATCCGATCTTTGCACTTAGTGCTAAAGATCAAACCTTATCACGCAAACATGCTGAACTAAGATGGTGAGCACGGAAAACATTATACCTGCAAAACATCAGCACGTTAGCATTGTCATTGTGAGCACGTTAGCATGCAGCTGTCAGACTCTGTTTAACTGCCGTGCCTAAGGGCAGCCTCACAGAGCTGCTAGCGCGGTTGTTCATGCTCTGTCAGAACCAGTTTGAGAGATGTGCTCTATGACCACATCTCAAAAGTGTTCATACCTGACCCAAATGGCCGCACTGGAAGGCAGAGAGAGTCATAGAGCAGGGTGAGAAGCCCTAGCATATTAGATTCTTTAAGAAATATTCTTAATAATATCATGATATTGATTTAACCAGATCAGCCAGCTCATGTTTAAATAAATCAAATTCAGATTTATTTCTTGCTTTCAGTGACGCTCACGGAAACCAGTTTGTTTCAACATCTAGAAAGGAAAACAATGTGATGTGGGCGTCACACTTACAGTTGGCACCGTTGTTCCTCTTGCTACATGTAAAACATCCACATGTGCAGCACACTGGCCTGAGACAGAGGGAGCACTGAGGTTGAAACGAGTGGTCAAGCAGTGACTCTGCTTTTAGTTCTGCCCCTAAAGTGTTTGTTTTCAGCTGCAAAACAAGAAGTGACCATGTAACAACTTCCCACTGTCTTCTGCTGACATTTAGGAGGAAATATTCCAGTAGGCTTTTAAAACCGTTACTAGACCGTTCACTGAGGCTGAATTATTATTTTAATGTTTAAAACCTGCAAGGTCAGCTACTTTACAGCTGCATCGCAGTCTGCTATACCAGCCGACACGTGGATAGTGCATGAGCCTGATTAGACTGGACAATACAAGGCTACACTACCGACTGATATAAGCCCAATGAGAAATCTGTATCCACTAATATGTGGGAAGAAACGTGACAAATCGTTTGTAGCTAGTTTTATTTTCAGTTTTAACTCTTTTAATAACCACATTTGTACAATTCCTACCAAAAACATGATCATCAGCCAATATATTATCCAACATTTATCACTGGCTCACATCAGTATCCGGGACTTCCCACACTGTTCCCACAGCAGAGGTGGCCAAAAATAATAAATTATTATCAACTAAAACATTACCCTTCTGTGAGAAAGAGCGGGGGGTAATATTTCATGCAGCAAATGCCATATATTTACTAAGTGTTCCTATTGTTCCGTGCATAGTGCTACAGTAAAAATTGATCATGAGATAGGATGTGTTCAGGATCTGGGTGGTGTACCACCTCTGCTCAACGATTTCCCGGGCGTGAAAAATCCAATATCAGTCAGGCTCTTCCAGAAAGTGTAAAAAAAAAGCTTAGTTCCCCAAAACACGATGGAACTAAGCCTGTAACTAACAAATGTATGAATTATCAGCCAAATGATCATTTTTCAGATTAATTTTGCCTGTAAAATGTCAGAAAAGCCCATAACCATGTCCTAATGTAAGTACTTGTTTTGTCTGACCAACAGTCCAAAACACAATTAATATTCAATTAAGATTAAAAAAGATGGAACCAGAGGTTTGACGTTTCTGCCTGATGAATGACTTTAGAGTAGCTTTAATCAATATTTTTATAATAAAAATGATCAAATAAAATAAGGAAATCAAGATTCAGGAGTCTGTGGTAGTGATGAAGCTACATTATCAGCTGAATCTGCAGCTCCCCTCTGCTTTACTGAGCGTTACAGTGAGTCTCAGCTCATTGTTTCGCTGTCCGGACCACGACTTTACTGCTCTGGTTCACTCTCACTGCCCTCATGCCGCCTTTTTTACGCCTCAGCAGGCAGATGTTTTCAGAGAAACATCTCTAAAAAGCCACTGTCCACTACCTGCTCAGCAGCAAACAGCAGACAGACCCAGTCAGAGACCAGCTGGTGAACGTAGTGGAGCATTTAGCAGCTAAAGAGCCTGATGTTTCCCTCAGGAGCTGGTGGAGTCCAAAACCAGAGTTAAAAGAGAGGGAGTACTGGTCTTAGACTCATCAGGTGACACTAGACTGACTCAACGGATGTAGACTTTTTTGTGACTTTTTTGTGCTGTTTTCTTTGCGGGGAATTAGCCATTTTAATGACACTGAACACCTCCCCAAGTGCAAATGTTCCCCCAAAACAAGTCCCCCTCCATTATGAAAAATAACACACTTCGTGTTGGCAGGTTATTTTTCAATAACTGTACAGCTTGATATAGATTATAAATTACACACATTGCACCAATTTTCAAGTTTTTGCACTGATTGTCTGTCAGTATTCGTACTGGTTTTAAATGTATTTTACTTGTTTACAAAGGACTACATGGTCGTACACCAACATACATGCCTGAAATGTTTCTGCTGGAGGAACCAGATGGCCCGTCGGGTCCTCTGAAGGAGCCTTTTAGTTGTTCCAAAGTGCAGGACAAAAATTTTACTTGAGACAGATTTTAGCTCTGTGTTGTTGTAACAGCCTGACAAGGATGTGAGAGGAGCGGAAAGTGTTGACAGCTTTATGCATTAATTTAAAACTCATTATTTTTGCCAGGCTTTTGTTTATAACAATTTATATTTCTTCACATTTGAATCTTCTAAGATCTTCTAGTACTTTGACCGTTGTTTTACTGTTTTTATTTCTACTGTCTTATTGGTTTTTCGCTTTGACCTGCACTGGTTTGTATAAAAGGTGCAGTACAAATACTTAGCTATCAGCAACTTTGACCTAAAAATATTAGTATCCCACTCAATAACCCATGCTTGTCAGACCCTGAAGGCAACTCTGTCATTGCTAATTCCACCTTAATGTTAACGTGCTCTGCAACCTCGACGACATGACGTCTGGATCTCATCTCTTTGAAGCAGGGGGAGGTGGGGAAGGTGTGGGGGAGAGGGAGGTGGCGTGAGGTCAGACGTAAACTCTGGGTGGTCTGCAGCAGCAGCTATCTAAACCTATGGCCTGACCACCCTGCACTGTTTAGCTCCCACCACAGAACAATTGTGGGTGGGGACGGCTCAGCATGTAAATCTGAGAAAGGACGGCTACAAGAAAACTCTGCCATGCAAATCACCACATGTTGCCTGGTAATAAGGCGCTTGGAGAGGCCGTAATGAGGCTCAGCCAGCTTCTCTGCTGTCAGCGTGTCAAAAACTCTCCCTCTGGACCGCTCTAATAACATTTCTGCGGAGTTTAACCACTCGGCCTTTAGCACAGACTTCCATAATGTGTGGAATTAACATTTTACAATATTCCATGTCTCCTTGGGGGATTTTGTCAAGAAGGAAAGTCCTTGGCTGTAATGCCGGTACTTTCCTCAGAACCTAAACAACACAGAAACAAGATCCAACTGCTGATTCAGTGTATAAAGTTAATGTTGGTGTATCGGTCTACGAAACCAGTCTTTGCGGACGTTGGGGTGGAACTTAACATTTGGAGACAGTAAAAAGTCGATTTTAGAAGTAATCCGAGATCATCACGGAAACTCCTTCACTCTAGGTTTGTCTGTTATGTTAGATTTTATGTACAGACCTGGATCTCAAAAGAACTTAATCAGTGGTCACTGATCATCAGTGATGTAAAATCACGACAGACATCCAACTTAACTTTTCTCTGTTTTGCTTAAGTGAGAGTTTGGCTGCATTTACCTCGGTATTAACATCCACATCAACACCATCTCCACCTAATCCGTCTCTCTGGTAAAGGCGCATGATCATGTTCTTTCAGGATCTGGGGAGTTGCTTAGCTTCATTACTCTAAACAGAGTCCCCTGTGGCTCAGTGTGCTGTCCTCTGTATTGGCAGAGTTGTCCAAAATGTGCTTCCGTCTGAACCTCATGAGAAAAACTGTTTATAGGAACAGAACAGGCTGTTGTGTTGGGTGTCTGGTCACTGTAGCTCCTAAAAATCCTCAGGTCTGTTACCGCACAGTTAGTCCTTTTTCGTAGATGAAGGTGAGCACCTGCTGCGGCCTAGAAGCCGATCGACGACGCTTTGTGTTTTCCCCGTGAATCTGTACTGAAAAACCGATTTGGCACCAGCCTTTTCCTGGGGGACATCCACTCCACAGGAACTGAACTGCTGGATAAAAGAAGTGGCACGGATGACAGCTTCATAGAGCACTTCCTCTGAGGGAAAAGCTGAATGATTATATATTTTTTTTATAGACGGACTATTCTCCCACGGCCGCTGCAGTGAACTGAACTGTGGAAATCAGCCTACGGCGCCTTGGCAGGGTCTACGCGTTGATGCTCCTCCTGCCCACTGACAATGACCACCCCACAGCCCAGACAGGAAATGAGAGCAGAGGTCGGCGAAGTTCAGACGTGATTATAATTTCTTATTCATAGCTTTGGTTTGTGTTGGGAAAGTCCTATCAGTCTGAAGGAGCAGTTAACACAACAGAGCCTCCCTCCTCCTCTTCCTGCTGCAGACAGTTGGAGGGACAGACCAGCAGGTCCCGAGGCTGTCTGAGCTTTAACAGGGCTCACAGTGTATCAGTGCCGTAAACAACTCTGAAGAGCAGGGCAACAAACACAAGATATGACCAAATTATCTTCTCCCAGCCTGCAGAAAAGTCCACTGCACCCACGTTTACTGGACAATCTGGAGCCTGTTAAATGACTTGTGTAAATAATTTAGTTGTATTGCTTCCTTCTCCAACTGGAGAGATGTATTCGATGTGTTAGGTGGGATTAAAGTCAGAGGGCAAACAGTAGTAGGAACAATTAGTCCTTTCTGGACCATGTACAGGTATGGTCACTGAAATATGAAGAGTGGATATATTCACTTTACAGATGAAAAATCCTGTTTTCTCCTTTGCATCACTTTAGTTTCAGTGTTTGAGGAGTGCAGATCTTCATTAAGCTCTATGATGTTCACACTGAGGGAAATATTTAAGACTCACGACTCCCTGTTTTTAACGGCCACGCTGTTCCATCAAACAGAAATATTCTAGACGTCCCGAGCATTATTTTAGACACATTTCCCCACAACTCAGCCTGGCATTTGGCATCTTTGGAAACTTTGGGTTCTCCACTAGACTCTAGAATAATTGTGTGTACGTCTTCCGTACAGACTATTGGTCTGTTAGTGGATTAATCAATCGACAGATTCTGATTTTATTTTGATGATCATTTCCTCAATGATTCAGTAATTTTTCAAGCAAAACTTGTGAAAAAAATTACAAACATTTTCTGGTTCCAGCTTCTCAAATGAGATAATTTGCTGTTTTGCTTGTCATATCATTGTAAACTGAATAATTTGGGGCTGTTTGTTGGACCAAACCTACATTTGAAGGCATCATATTGAACTGTGAAAAACTGGGATGGACATTTTTTGACATTTCACAGACTGAACTATTCACCAATGAGTCGAAATAATCCTCACCTCATTAATCAATAATGAAAAGGACTCTTGGCTGCAGCCCTAAACGTTACAGCCTTAACACAATATAACGAACGCTACTGGCATCAGATCACAAAAGTGTTTTCAATATTAGAAGCCCAATAAGCAGTTTCTGACCATATCTAAGTATATGAAGAGTTCAAGTTTTTACATGAAACCTTTGTATTGTGTTGATCGATTGATCATAGCTGAAAAAAATGTATTTTTACAAATAACAAATATTTATTTGTTTAACAAATATTTACCAGCATCAGAAAACATAAATGAGTCCGATTTAGTTATTGTCTTGTATTAGTACCTGTGTTTACATTACAACCCATCGTGTTTCTTACATTAATTAATTATCCGTACATAGGAAACAGATCATTAGTGAGGCCTGAGCTATAAAACGGATCACTGTCAAAGGTCAAAGATACGACTTTCACCCCGCAGCAATAAAAGCATCCTGATGACCAACAGCCTGGCTCCGCGTTATCCCCAAGTTTGGGCCGAGTCTCTGCTGTGAGTTTAAGGACGAGTGCTCCTGAGCAGGAAGTGGCTGAGGAGGAAATGCCTTTGTGATGAGAGGCAGCCAGATCTCTGCTGACTCTCCCAGCCTGCCACAGTTTCTTCAAAGCACCACCTTCAACGCATTGTTCTCATCTGCTCACTCACAGTCCAGAAGGATGTTTGAGAGGCGAGGGCAAAAAAAATATCAGATTGTACGTATGGACACCATCTCCACACAGGAAGGAACGTAAAGAATAAAATGCAGACTGCCTTCTAAACATGACTTTAGTCCGTCTGGCACCCTGTTACGTAATGGACAAAAAGCGAAAAAGAAAAAAAAAAGAATCCATACCGCTGTGAAAACAATATCTGTGTTTTTGCAGTGATACTACAGGAATTTTACGGTTTATCAATGGGCGATACATGACGCCCGTCGGTGCCGTCACGGCGGGACTTCTGTGAACCCCCTGCGTAAAGTATAAATCCAAATGAAAGAGCAATGAAACGCAGTTAAGACGTTCGTTAGGACAAATGCGATGTATTCTTTAGATATCACTTAATGCTCTGACAACGACACCAACCACAGAAATTAATATTACTGCACAATATGGACAGACACAGCCCATATTCTACAAAGTGTAGACCATGACAGCGGAGGGAGAAAGGCTAGAGGTATGACTCTCGCAAAACCACAGCTCAGATGACCACGGTCTCATGTTCTAAAATGCACTGAATTACTTCTGTTGAATCTATGAATTCTTTAAATAACAAGGAGCAGAGAGGATACAAGGGAAGCTGTATTTAAGGTGAAGTGCTACAACATCCGGAGTTTATTATCTGAAACGAAGGCAACAAAGCAAACTTTTCATCACACGTTTTCTCACCACATGTGGACCGAACAGAAGTTAGGCTGATCCCAGCCCTGCCTCGCATTTAGAACCACAAACACGCAGAGCCGGCTGGTTTTATTTCCAGCGAGGGAGACCGTAGCGGCTGACGAGCGTCGGCTGAACGAGCTCGCTGCCCCCGAATTAGCTCATCGGATAACGAGAGAAACCCAGGTGCAGCGTTCTCAGGCAGCAGCTCGGAGAGAGCAGCAAGAACACAAACACTGATACTGAGTCAACACGGCTGAGGCCTTGAGTGTTGGGAAAAAAAGCCCCAGTCCCTCACGTCCTGGAGCGAGGCGGAGCCACTCTGCGGAGCACACCACACGGTGACTGTCAGAGAGACATGTTTCCCACTTCAACGTCACAACCACGCCTTAAAACATTATCGCTGAAATAAAATGAATATTTGGAGGTGCCCTGTTGAGTCTTCTCGTAAACAAACGAACGTTACATTTGCACGCATTGTGTCTGTCCCCGAGCTCTAACAGAAGTGCAGAATGCATTTCCTTCCTCATAAAGCACTAGCAAAGCCAATCTTTGGACATTTCGAAACCTGTATTTCCTTTGACCTGTATTGTTTAAATCCACGTTTACTTGCCAGCAGTCTTTTTCTTCCCCGCATCTGTCGGCACATTGATTGTGGCCGTCTTTGTTTGCGACAAAAGAAGGAGGTCAAAAACTGCGACGGTTAGCTTGAATCGCAGGTTAACGACTCAGTCCGCTATTGAGGGAATCTGTCTATTGTATACGTTGAATGGCGCACTTTGACAAACGGCCCAAAGCCCGAGTGTATTCAGTTTACAGTTAGCTGGTTTCCACCGCAGGGACCTTTCCAGTAATCAGGGGAACTATGTCTGAAACTCTGAAACTTTATCTGCATAAAGAGCCGTGAGTTCAAAGGAAGAAGAGGGTTTTCTGTTCTCTCACAGGCCGCGTGGCATCAATCCGTCTCTCTCTGTGCATATTTTGCCCTGCGCTGCTGCAGCCTTTACGTTAACCTGACACCATACGGCTCGGACTTGTGTCGTGTCGATATGGAAATGCTACTAGGTCCGACCCAATAAGATCAGCCGTCTCGCTTAATCGGACACGAGTCCGACACGTTAAGCTACCATCAGATTAATGTAACGGTTTGCATGTCTGGAAGGGCCTTTACTTCCTATTGCCATTAAAGTCCCAAACACAAATTCGAGGCTACTACAGCTTTCGTACAGCTTCAGTCTCACGGCGAGCAGCGACGAGAGCCACTAGGGACGGAGATTTCTTGTGACGCTTACTGAAGACAACAGACTCGTGTTGTCGGCTTCTCGACGAGTCTAAAAAGAGCGAGATACCAAGAGCGTACGTGAAGAAGCGAGACTGGCAACTAGGACAGATAAGCAAAGGGACAATGAGACAAACAATATTCTTAATATTCTGTTCTTCTCATTGCGGATACTTTCTAACGCAGAAGTGAATCACCATAAAACACACAGCAGATTGCCACCGCTTTGGAGTCCCCACCTCTGCATGTCCCCTTTTATTCAAACATCAGCTCGATGCCAAAGTAAACACAAAGGACAACACGATGACTGTGTCGTCTCATCCTCACACGTGGAAATGACATCAATCCATCATCAGCCAATTTTCCTAATCTTCACAGTTCTTTAGATGTGGTGAAAATGGAAACAGGAATGGGATGCGGGACTTTTAGTTTCTGTAGCTCCACAGTTCCTGGAGCTGCTTGGCTGAAGACGAGCCAATTACATAAAATCAAGGAAAAGGCAGCAAATCCTCGCTGTTGAGAAGCCGAAAGCAGCAAAAAATAAATACTCAAAAACATGTTAGCGGTGTAGTAAAAAAAGTTCCACCTCCTTTACACAAAGTCTTCCAGCTAGAAAATAAAAACCAAACCCTTCTGACTCTGTGTGATCTGCCAGCTTCACTGAGAGGACGTATCACATCCCAGCTTCGCTCCTTTTTACCAACCACATTCATTATTTCACGCTTTTCTCGCTGTCGGAGCCGTTGGGGAGTCTGCAGCCAGAACTCCTGATAGCCTGGGGTCCGGACAGCCTGAAAACCGACTGCCCGATCTGAGACAAAGCCGCAGACATGTAGACTAAGAATTTTCAGAGCAGTTTTGGCTTTTTTAAGGCGCACGGTGTCTGTGTTTGTAGATTAACAAACTTTCCAGGGAGTAGTATGCTGCTGGCTGGGGGCAAATAAACACTGCACGTGAAAATATTTGGGCTGCAAACACTGGCAAACATTTGCTTAAGTGCATATTTACATATGTTTATGCTACATATTCTGCAGCTGGAGCCATTTTAGTTAGTTTGTTTTCCTCTTCTGAACTGTATTCAGTGCAGTTCTGTCAGTGCTGCAGCAGCTGCAGCCATCATTCATCCCTCCGCACAATATAAACATACCAAGGTGGAGTGGCTGCAGGGATAAAGTGAGGAGGAATGTGAGGAATGCCGAGCTCCAAATGAAATCATGCATTATTCAAGTGAAGGAGGAGAAAAAACCGGAGAACTTATCGTTCTTTAGACGACAAAGAGAAGGTTAGAGATCGTGTTCAGCTGTCATTCTGGGCTTTTATCAGGAAACTCATTGGGCCGCTTTCCTTGTTGCCAGTCTTGTCACGCACCTGAAAACAATGCCTTTACACACACGCCCCTAACCCCCGACAACACCACCCATCCTAGAGACACACACACACTCAGACTCCCTTCTTCAACAAGACTATTTTGTGGCCATACTGGCGGTCAGAAGTTAAGGCCCGGTCCGAGGCCTTGAACATGGGTTATCTGCTGATACCCAGTCTGCTCTGAATTAGTGCCAGAAACCTCATACTCCACTGGACCAGACCACGATTCCCAAGTAGAGTACAAACGCAGAGTTTCTGTCCTGATTACAGGTAGAGACGACTCGCAGGCAACGGGAACACTCACCCTGGGCTCCAGCTGACACCAAGCATGACGGAGGCTGGGGGGGTTGTTAGGGAAAGACTTAGCTCAAGGATGACTCACCCCTGCTATAATGGCTGGCTTCAGTCCCTGACAAGTAAAGCTGACAGGGGTGGCCCTGGGCTGGGGGCAAGAACGAGGGGGGTGGGACAGAGGGTGGGGACCAGCTGCCAACCACAGCCGTGCCCTCGCTGTCACCACTCGTGCTGTAATCAGCTGGAGCTGAGCTTCGGCGACACCGGGAGACGCACGTTCACCCCTGGAGGGGAGGAGGTGGGGGGACGCTTATCTGGAATCACATGCATTCATTCAAACAATGAGGTCTATTGAGGTCCAGCTGCAACCAAAGATCTGGTCCTCAATGATGGAGGGATGGTTTTGCCCAGAAAGCGATAAAATCTCCAGAAACTGTTTCCACAAACAGATTCATACACTGAGGTATTCTGGGTAAATTCTCACAGTCCAGCAGGTACGATTTCCACGCTCCCACCATTCACGTTGGAGGTTGATCACATCTCGACTGTAATCCAAAATGTTTCTGTTGTGGGTTTATTCACAGCAGAGTGAATAAGAACATCTGGTAAACCCTTCAGAGAAGAGCAAACAGGACTGAGGAGGAGACGCTTGTCTTCTTAGACGAAGCTGACAAACGAAAGCTCCAAAGCAAACATGGTTTGAACACATCAGCCAATCTGAAGTAAGAAGACATAAAGGACAAGATAAGATCTCGACAGTAACTCCTGTTTTTACCCTTTTGTCAAGATACTAGTCGCACTGTTTTCTATGTTTGTTGCTACGGATGTTTGCAAAACCGAAAACTTATATCAAGACATTTCTTGGAGTCTTACACTGATTTTGAGGACACTACCTTTGCTATTTACGGACATTTCCGTCAGACACAACGTCAAGGACAAGTCTCATGATATTATTATTTTTTTTCTTATTGGCATCAAATCCTGTGAAAAGATGAAAACCGTCAATAAACCGATTCTACTAACGTATGATGTGTGTATCACAATCTGTGACACAGAGCTCCGTTGTTGTTCAACAACTATTTAAACACGCGAGACACGTTCCTTCATCCCCATCAACACACACACTGTAGTTTATTTTGACTCAGTCCCACACACACACACACACACACACACCGTCCTGCTTCCCCCGAATACTCACTACAGCACAGGATGTGGATTAATCCGCCGCTGAAAGTAGGCCCTAAGAAAATGCACCATTTGATCCTGTTCAGCAATGTTTGTTAAAAACTACAGCGATCAGCTTTTTGGGGAAATGACTGATCCTTCTTGAAATGAATCTATATGTTTGCGTTCCTACTGAAGCCCTAATGACGATGATTTACATATTCAGTAGGAACCGATGGGCTTGGAGCTGAGAGCCGCACACAGAGGAGGGAAGTCAGAAATTACTGAGAGACCGACCAACACGCTTTTGGTCTTTTCATTTGAGTTGCTGACTATAACAAAAATCTAAAATACTGCCAAAACTACGCCCCATGGCAACCGAGCAAAGTTTCATCCACTCTGGAAAACTGCGAGATCTGGTTGAAAGCTCCGGGGAAAGAGAGAAGAGAGTCTGTGGCCCTTGAGTTAGGACTTCCTTGTCTGTCTAGTGCTTCAAAGGTCAAGAATGAACTACTATGGTCTATTTATGGTATGTTATCAACTGAGCTGCAGACACAATGGTCACTGTGATGGATTATCTCAGTCAAATTTGAATAGATTTTCATAGTGTCAACAATGAATGGAAACCGGACTTAATAATGTAAAACAATGTGTAAAACACTGTGTGTGCTTTGGTCTGCAACTAACTGTTATTTGGTTTATTAATTAATCTGTCCGTTTTTGGTTTTTTTGATTAATCATTTTGTCTATAAAATGACAGTAAGACCTGAGAAATGCCTGTAATCATTTTCCACAGACCAAGGTGATGGCTACTACTGTCTTGTTTTTTCTGACCAACAGTCCAGAACCCAACGATGTTCAGTTTACTCTCATGAGTGACAAAGAAAAGCATCAAATCCTCACATTTTAGAGGCTTCAACCAGCAGAAATGTGAGCTTTTGTTGCTTAAAAAGTGACTAAAATAACTTCCTCATCATCGAAATAGCTGCAGATTCATTTCCCGTCTGTAATGTACATGTGAGTTATAGCAACATTCGGAAAAACTGGTGTGGTGCCTTTTTAGTCTCCTAAAAAAAGTGTTATTCAAAGTCAATAAAAGTAATAAAATGTCTATAAAATTAAATCTTTTGTAATGATACCAGAGCTGTGATACTGTTACCAGTTTTAATGTTGATTGGTGTATCTAATGTATAAACAACAGCAGGGGACACCACCCTTTAATCAATCTGGGTCATTGCAAACAGCATGTAACATTTGGTGCCATTAATTATCTGAAAATACATTATTTAATTAAAAAAATGTATTTTTTTTAAAAAAATAAAGGAAACATTCATGTGTTATTACTGCTAATGTAACTGTTTTTAAATTAAATATAAATGGATCATTAGATGAGCACGAAAAGAGCTAGTTTAAATTGAAACACAGACAGACAGAAAGTCAGAGGCCGAAATGAAGGTTTATCTGTTATTTTCCTCACCCTCCTTTCTCTCTCAACCCTCAGTGTTTGTGTTCAGCTGTGTGTTGGCTCCTTTCATGTGAACAGGTAAACTGAGTGAGTCACAATGTCACAGTGTCTGGTCCAGCGCTCTGGAAATGTGCACATCTTCCCCGCCTGCTGCAGCAGCGTGAGGCACTTCTGAATCAAAAGGTTCATGTATTATTCAATACGAAAATTATATGACGAGTAAATAACAGTCTGTGATTATGATGCCACATGCAGGTTAAATCCAATTAATGAGAAACTGGCTGCTGTAGTTCAGCAAGCTGGGAAATCACCCAGTTTATGACTTTTCACATTGTTTCTGCAGCAGTAGAAACTATCACATCTTCTTCTCATGTCAAACTAGCTTTGCTGCCAGACAAACAAATGTGCTTTTCCTTCAGCAATGATCGGTTTCTATTTATTTCAGTACAATCTGAACATCAACTTGCAGACGGCTGATGCTTGCCGAAAATGACAGACATCACATCTCTTGTTTTAAGTGGGTTGTGTTTGTTGTGGAGTCCATGAGTTGTGATGTAAAAATTTTCAATGACCCTAGACGTTAGCGTTTTATTCTTTCTCTCCATCCGTGGTTGTCATTCCTCAACATGAGATAAGAAATGATTCACCGTTCTGAAAACAAGATTGTTGACAGTTATCCCCCACTAGCGACGTGCTCATGAGTTAAACTGCCTGGATGCCATGCGTGGGTACTAGACTTAGCGTGCGGGCACATGGCTACTATAGTCATGCTAGCAGCTCAGTGGTACTTTGAGCTAAATGCTAATGCTCACACATTCACAATGATGCTAACGTGGCGACGTTTAGCACGCGTAATGTTACCATGTTCATTATCTTGGTTTAGCGTGTTAGCATGCTAATATTTGCTAATTAGCACAAAACGCCGACGGGAATGTCACTAGTTTTGCAGATATTTGGTCAAAAACCAAACTATTGGACAAATTAAGTCTGTAAATGAGAAGACAGAGGGTGATTAAAAGTTATCACAGTTCATCCTGAGGGGAACGTGAATGCGATGTCAGGGTAAAACGGACAGATACTGCCATCCCTGGATCCACGCCGTGAGCAAGACTAAAACATCTGACTTCGTTACTGAGTGGAGAGCAGCACGACTCCAACGAAGCAGGGACTCAAGCGGTCGGACCGTCAGACAGGTTGTAAACAAGCTCCCAGTTCAACCTGACGTGTGCGTAATAATCCCTCACGGCACAGGAAAACTGTGTACGGCGAGTACAGCGGGTCAAGACTGAAGCAGGAAGTCGGTCTGCGACGGATGATGGATGTTCACAGAAGACTTATTTTCAAACTCTAACCTTCACCTTCGCCTTCTCTTACAAATCACTTGGTTTTAGCTCAAAGGCCCGAACACCGTTTTCATCCTGACTGTCTGAATAACAATCCCAATGGTGTCACAACATCCTCGGAGCCAGGGTATTTTTCTAAACTGGTGTGATTTTCCCCCAAAAGTGGCCTGAAAGCGCCAACTTTACGGAGTGGAACAAACCCAGCGGGTTGCTGTCAGATGTGGACTAAGCCACTTAACGTGGTATGTGTGGAGAACAGCGGGTCAGCTTAGAGAATGAGAGGGAGAAAGTCAGGAGACCGGGCCTCGGCGTGTTTACGGCTTCTCTGTCCACTGCTGCCGGGAAACCCACGGCCGAAGCATGAGAAGCAACTGACGATGATGCTTCACGTCACCTAATCCCGAAACCGCCCGACGACGAGGACGCTTTCAGACGATCGGGTTCAGGGTTCACGTGCTACGGGACCCTCGGTGGCCTCTGTGTAACGGATGGAGACCTGACACGAGTCTGTTATCAGAGTTAGGATACAGAGTCAGAATCATGAGATACTCTGCCTTTGCTTTGACTCAGTCTCGACCATCAGACATTCAGCAGAGCCCGACTCATGTATCTGGAGGCCAACTTTAATGTAATATATGCTTTATTATGCTCATTTCTCTTCATTCTCATGACGTGGTTTGACTGATAACTGCAGAGCAACTGTATTTATTGTCTGTTATCTTTGTTTAAACTCTATTCCATTCATCTTATGTACATTTTAATAAATTCACTGTCACTCTTTCTGTATTTTTAATGCTCAAATGCATAAAGCCCTTCCAGTTGCCTCGGTGTTGATGCTGCTGATAAACAAAGAAACTTGCGTCTCCGCGCCTTAATTCAACTTTAACATTGTTCCTGTGTCTGTGTTTTCACTCGGAGTTGATGTTGCTGTAAGTCCGTTTCCGGTGACGCTTTATTTTAGGCAACTTTCCGTCGCTGACTTTTAACTTGAGGCTCCTGCTCGACCGTGACAGGATGCATCGCCCCGGCACGCAGACCTTTAGTAACCCACCTCCGGGGGAGACTCGATCGGACCCTCACCTTACCTACGGATCGACGCGGAGTCTTACCGAATAATCGACGACTCGGTCTGCAGACTGCGACGTCTTCAGACGTCCGGTTTACTGTCGCCGAAGATCGTCATCATTCGTGAAGATGGCACCATAAAAAAAAAAAAGAAATGCAGTGCCAATCCATTTTCCGTTAATCGACTAATCCGCGAACCGATCGCTTCACCTCTACCGGTCCCCCTCTTCTTCCTTCGTGTGTTTACTTTGGCTCCTGGCGTCCTGAGCTCCTGGTAAAACACAGTTCAGACTGAACCGGGTCCTGCGGCCTGAAACCTCTGTGGCCCTGCTCTTCCCTGACCACGGCCGGAAAGGTGATGAAGATGATGGCGGTGTCAAATCCTCACCTGTAATCGGGGGGGGGGGGGGGTTGTGTTATCCGACGCCATGGCAACCGGCGTCGCCCGCGGTCCCGCCTCGGCTACACCCGGACCCCCGTCGCACCGCGTTCAGCGGCACCGCGGCGAGACCTAACGGACCGTGGGCTCCGAGCGCCGCTAGGGCTCTAGGGGGGGCTCCGGTCGTCCTTCGGGCGGGTTTCACACTTAAAACGGATTTGGAAAGGACTTGGGATAACGTGAGCGTGGCGGAGAAACAGGCGTCGGTGTAGTTTCACCGCAGGTACGACACAGTTACACCCTGGGACAGGCTTTCTGGGACTTAGACCGGTCCAACGAACGGGGGGGGGCGGGAGAAAAGAGTCTCTGAGCACGTTCCAGACTCGGAGCAGACCGGCTCGGTGTCGATTAACCGTCGTTTTCTGACCCGCGGCCCCGGAACGCGTTACGCCGAGGCCAGAAAGTAAAAAGTTGCAGGCGTCGGGACGAAACCAGTCGCTTCCAGGTGGAAGCGGCTCTAACACTTTTCCATGTTGGGGGGGGGCTCAGAGCAGGATGAAGACGAGGGGAAGGTGGCGGCTTACCTGGCGGAGCTCAAGTCTCGTTTCGTCCCATGAAGAAGGCGATAACAGCCGAGCAGGCGCGGTTCCCGTCGAGCTCCCTCCCCGGCCGTCGTGCTGGTCGCGTATGCGCGGATCCACCGAGTCCTCCTGGAGGAGAGCAGCCGAGCTCCGGCTGATGTCACCGGGACAGGGAGGGGCCTCACCGGGACACATTTCCATAAGGACGTGATGTCACTTCTCTGGTTCAAATGACTCCGACTCCGCGCAGATGTGGTGCGGACACAGGGAGAAGTGCGCTGCCAGCGCGGACCGGGGTTGGAGGACTAGTGGGACCAGACTCTCACACAAGGCAACAGCTCCCCCACAAAACTACAACATCAAGCACACAGTGATAGTTTGGATCAGGAGAGACTGCCAGAGGCTGCACGCGGCGCTGGGAAGTAACTGAGTACATTTACTCAGGTACAGTTTAGGGGGAGAGTGCGTTGACTTTCATGTTGTCATGTTTCCACTTCACAACGTTTCAGAGGGAAATTCTCTCACTTCTCAGATTTGACATCGAAACTAGCAACAAAAAAAAAACGCAGGGTCTAGTCCGGATCCCTAATCACGTCTCAGACGTCTGGTGGTTCATGCAGGTTATATGATCCAGTATTTCACAATAAAAAGCCAAATATACGTTTTTATAGCAAACCTGTGTTTCTTCTTCTGTCCTCTCCCATGAATCACCCGATGACCCCGCAGGTTCACCTGGTGGCCCTCTGGAGGGGGCCCGACCCCCGGGTTGGGAACCGGTGGACTGAACTCTCTCCCTGTCTCTGACGTAGCTAAAAGCAGCTCCACCTGGAGCAGCTCCAGCTCTAAAACGCTGCCGAAGCCTCCGGGACCCATGATCCATGATCCATTAGAATCAGACCAGTCACCGGAGACACTTTACGGCTCCATGAGAACTCACATCACTTACACTTGATACTCTTAAGTACATTTTGTGGATAATACTTTTGTCCCTCTACTGAAGTGGGACTTTGAGAGCAGGAACTTTACTTTCAACGGAGTATTTAACGTGAATGTATCTGTACTTTTACTTCAGCAGAGGATCTAAGTCCTTCCTCCTCCGCTGTTTACGCGCATTACAATATGTAACTAATATAACAGTCGTAGGTAATGAGAGGTAGAAAGTAAAGTAGTACATTTACTCAAGTCCTCCGAAGTACAACTTTGAGGTAATTGTACTTTACTTGAGTATTTCCATTTTCTCTCCTTTTAAATTTATAGGCAAAATTTGTTCTTTATACTCCCCTTCATTTATTCACATTATTACTAGTTACTTTGCAGATTAGGATTTTTACATGCAGTTCCACGACACATTGTCGTAGACCAACCCGGCGGTGCAAAGTGTAAATACGCAATTGTTTAAATTAGCTCCACTTGGACCACCACCCGGCATTAAAGGGGGTGGGGGGGTCAGAGAGATGTCAGCATCTACGCGTGTGATCAGAGACACGGTCGGATCCTCCCGGGTTTGACCACTAGCGCCGAACGTTGTGAGACTCGAAATTTACACCGAATTTAAAGAGGCTCTGGCGCTAAAAACAGGCCGACATGGACGGCCACTCCCGGCCGACGGTACGGGGCTGACTCACGCTTTAAACCGTCTGACAGAATCATTTATGATCTGCGCTGGAAATTGCAGGAACAGAATCTCAAATTTAGCCTCAAGCTCCACAGAGACTCCACATCTGAGATAAGAGGCTCCATCCCTCCATGACGGTGGCAGTCTTTGCAAGAGTCCGTTAAAATCTGCGGGACCACGACATTCTTTGTTTTAGCTGAATTCTGTTACACTGTCCGTCACCGAGACGAATCGTGTCCCGTCAGTATAAACTGCCGCTACGAGTAAAAGTCAGAGGATTGGGCGGCTGAAGCAGCCACTGCCCCCCCCCAGAGGGGCCCATAACCCACGCCTGCCACTGGTCAAGCGCCTGCCTGTGTGACACGCGCCCCCCCCCCCGTTGAGAAAAGACAAGCGCCTGGAGATTTATCAGAGCTCACTGGGACACTAACGCGGACGTGGCTCTTCTGCTGCATCGCGCACGCAAGGACAAAGTTTCATTTCATTCCCGCATAATGAATAAATAAGCAGGATCGGCCACACGGCATCACAGCACTGGACACACACACAAACACACACACACACACACACACACAAGTTCAGGAGCTCAGGGGATTAACACAATTAATAAGGCAGTTAAATCAAGTTAAAAGCCCGTAGCCCTGCTGTACATAAGAGACATGTCACGCATTATTCTGAAGGTTTTCCAACTGATAAATTTTCAATATAAAAGCATATGAGAGCTGATATTTACTGCATGTTGACGATGCAGTGTCAGATATGAGACATTCTTATCGGTCTCATTAGGAAGAACCGATATCAACTCATGACCATCCTTGGGGGTTCTGCCATTACTGCATAGTGTTGGCATATTAATAATAATATTCACACTGAATCCGGCTCGAAACAAACTTCAGCTGCTTCGACTTTATTGATTATTGTCGGGAACGGCGACAGCCCATAGGCAAACTATCTACGGGACTGGGGTGGAGAAGTAGGCCGTGGTGAGTTGTGGGACGCACCAGTGTGCGTCCAGTGTGGGCTGAGCCTACCGAGCGTCGGCATTTCTCTGATGTGCGAAAAGTTTACCTGCCGCCTGGTGCCACGTGATTGCACATATACACCGAGAGCGCTGGAGACTGCGAGTAGGGGACAGCAGACGCTGGCGAGGACAGCAGACGCTGGTGGGGACAGCAGACGCTGGCGAGGACAGCAGACGCTGAAGGCAACAGCCTCCCTGGGGGCGACAGCCACGCTGGCAGCTCTGAGAGGCCTCACCTCAGTGCAGCGGGGCATTCAGCTAGTTCACGCTAATGTCGTCATCCTGCTAGCGCAACGTGACGCATGTGGGCTCAGCTAGAGGCTGCCGATGGCCATAAGCGACCCCTCGACCCTGCGTTGTGTTGTGCTGGGCAGAGGGATGATGGGAGGGCGGTCTGTTCGTGTGCTGCCTGTTTATTGTCTGGATAGGAACAGAATAGATCCACTGCACTCGGACGCAGCATTCGGCAGACGCTTTGAACCTCAGGGTTCAGACACTTCGGCGCAGGGAGGGGAGGAGCCGGGGATCGAACCGCCCCCACTGCGATTAGCGGGCAACCCGCTCTACCACCTTTAGAGAGGGGGGGCGCTCACGCACCGCTAAACCTACGCTACTGGATACATGGCAACTGGAATCCAAACCCTGTACTAACGTGTACGCTAACATGCTGATCTTGACCAGGTTTAATATGTAACACGTTTACCGTCTTACTTTAGCACGGTAGCACGCTAACATTTGTCGATGCCCCAAACAGAAAGGACAGGTGATGCTGATGGGAATGTTTGAATGCTGTTAAGGCATCACCGGAGTTATTACAGCTGGTTAGGGCGACACGTGAGTCTGTACCAGATTTCATGGCTACTTATCCAGTAATTGTTTTCGAGACATTTTACCCAGTAAAACCACAAAATGTCAACCTCATGGAGGCAATAGGGGGAAAGTGATCAACAAACGCTCATTGCCATACATCCAACAGTTGTTAAGATGTTTCAGTCTGCCACCGCCAGCCACTAGCATGGCTGAAAACAAACACGTACAAAGAGAGAAAAAGCAGAATCCGATTGATTGATGGTCTCGAGCGTCGTCATTATCCCGCTGATGAATGAAAAGGTGGAGATGTAGGAATTGATCGACTCTGAAGCTCCTGCCTGTCTGCAGCAAATCAGATCCTGAGTCCATAACATATCTGCAGCTAATGTCCACTGTGTAACCACCCAGAACACCTAGCAAATTGTTTGATGTTTCATGCTCCAAAAAGTAAGAAAGAGAGAGGAAAAAAAACACAAAAGAACAGACAATGAGCAGCCAGAAGAATAATCTCGATTCATATTCAGTGGAAGACATGGATGAAATGTACTGGCTTACACATATACTGTCTATACCTATATAAAAAAAGACGGTGGTGAAATATTAAGGCCATTGTTACAGAAAATTCCACCACGTACGGTAAAATGCACTGATGGCTTCTGGGTAGACTGAGCAGCTGTGAGGACTGTGTACACATCTGACTTCACGGACAAAAACTCGTAAGTCATCGCTGGAGGTTTAGTTTCTTTCCGGAGAGTTCATTTCATGGCCAAAAGTATACGGACACCCAAATGCAGTATGTGGACGCATGAACTTTCCAGGCATTAATCTGCTGCTGTAACGGCCTCCACTCCTCTGGTCTCAGTCTTTCCACCAGATGTTGGACCTGATGCGGGGATTTGCTCAAACACCAGAGCATCAGTGAGGTCCAGCATCGACGCCGGGTGACACGGTCTGGCTCGCAGTCGGTGTTCCGGTTCATCCCAAAGGTGTCGCGTGGGGTTGAGGTCAAGTTCTTCACAACCAAACTGGGAAAATTTATTTTTAGGGCAGGTTTTGTGAACAGGGGGACTGTGTGTACTGAAACAATGAAGAGACAAACACAACCTGTTGACCCTAAGCTGGAGGACTACTATTGTCTAAAATATCGCATTAAGGTTTCCCTCCAGGGGAACTAAGGAGCGTTAGTGTGAATGTTAAAGGTGAAATAAAGCGACAATTGTTATGCCCTCAACTTTGCAGCCTAATTTTCCAGCTAGAACGCTAAAGGATTACTCCAAAATAAAAGACTGCGAAACAATAAAAATAGGAGAAAAAATTACTTCAAATAAATTCCGGGGGGGGGCCTTGTGAAATTTTCTCATGGGCAAGATCTTGGGCCTCGTTTATCAACCTTTCACACACTCATTTCTACGCATACGATCAAATTGATCAGGTATGAAAACGTGTGTACATTCAGACCCTCTCCTGACCAGGCGTACCATCAAAACCCCCAGAGGTGTGCGGGTATAATAAGGGACAAACCCATTGCTAATGGATGTAGTGTAAACTATCCCTCCTGCACACGTTTGTCAGGGAAATGATGCCAATAGTGTCATTTTGTCTTGTTTCTGGAGTACTGCACCGCTGAGCACCTGTGGCTTCATACAAGCAATCCAGCAGATCTGTTAACGATACTCAGTGCAAATCATCAACCTGCTTTTATATCACAAATTTTGAAGGAGAGATATTTGCTGTCAGGAACATGTTTGATTTTGAATTAGCAAATATACCCGTGAATTAAAATTACTGATAGCAAAAAGTAACTTGTAAAGTAAAACTAAGTGTTATGAATATTACTCTGTAACCTGTTTTTGAAAAGTACGGTGTTGTAATTGACCTGTTTACGGAGATACCAACGTACCAGTAGCATAATCTGAAACTTCAGTACTGATCCCAGAGCTCTACCTGCCGAGTTAGTTCAAACACCTCTACCCTCATATAAAACGACAGCAGGATACACAGATCAGATCAGTGCGGGTTCTTTGTTGGTTTTGGCTTCATCAGAAAAACTCCTGATGATAAAAAATAACATAAAAAAAAAAAAAAAGATAAAATGCCTCCACTGTTGTCTTATCTTATCTAACAGATAATTAGCTGAAGGGAAAACATGCAGAGCCAGAACGAACGTTCTGGAACAGTGATGGTACAAACACACTGTCTCCGTGAGCAAATTAACCAGCAGCGGTTTAGTGAAGCCCAGTTAAGCATAGAAAAGCATGACTCAGCCCCCGGCCTGCGGGAGATGTCAGCCCCAGCTGTTCCTCTGAAAGAAATGCTGGAAGTAGCCAAACAAAGGAAGGAACACCAACCTCTGAGCGGCTATTGACAGGACAAACACTTTGTTTCCCTGAACTTCCACCACGGCCACAGTTCTACATTTTTTATCAAGAAGTCGACTCATGTCCAGCTTTTCATTGGTACCGGCAGCACAGAGTGTTCAAGCAGTTTTCCACCAAATTGACTTCGTGACAATATTGTGTATAATCCATTTATATTTACTGCAAAGTTCACGCAGGTCAGTGTTTGGCCAGTAAATGAAGACTGGGGGGGGACAAGTGTTTGTCTGGAACCCACACATCCCACATTCACATTCTGTCTTAGTCTCGGTCAGTGTTGACATTTTCATTGTCCAACCACGACTATTGTCTTTCGCTTGACTTAAGTAGGTGGGCTTATCTGCGTAAACATTAAGAGCCACACCAGTGTCTGCGGTGCGCGTGTCCCTCGCCCGTTTTAGATTTTTGGATGTATTATTCCCACAGTGCATTTCCATCCAGCCGTCGGTCTCCATTCATTTCTGTATGGAAATCTATTAGCAGACACTTAATGTTACCTTGAGCCGTGTTTTGTGACGCAGCGGTTGCCGTTATGTTTTTAAACCAGGGCACCCCTTCAGCTTTCACTCTAGGTTTCCAAGGACAAAAACCTTTTTTTTTTTTTCCCCGCTCTCACTTGGTGAGGGAGTATTCATTATCTTTGCTGATGTCTCTTGAGCTTGCTTGTCATTATTACTGTGTTTAACAGTTTTTCCTGCAGAGGAGTCATTCTGGCTTCCCTTTCTTCCTGAAGAGCGGTAAGCGCACTAGCTTTCACTGTGATTCGAGTTCTTTTGCTCGGCTCAGGTTCAGGTTCAGTGGCCTCAGACTGTGTTGGACCTGAGGAGTGAGCAGCAGCACATTTCCATCGCCTGCTCTGCGTGTCGCATTGCCATCATAACCGATTAATGTGAGTTGTCCTCAGCAGTCTTAAAGCAGCAAAATGCATATTTAGTTCTGATTTTTATTCCTGATTTCCGATTCAACATAAATATAAAAATGTAGTAAATGTAAATTTTAAGTAGTTAAACATTATTAAAATGTGCAGTAAAATGGAAATGAATCCCCCCTTACGCTTGGCCGGGACCTTAATGCACCCCTGGGTGCCACGGCACCACCTTGGTCTCACTCGGTGAACTTCGGTTCTGCATTATTTTTGTTACCGTCGTCGCTGAGGGGTTGTTACTGAGCAGTTTCAGTGCACATTCATTTGAAAAACATGCACTGCGTTATTTCAAAGTGATACTTTGAGTTTGACGCGACGCAGGCCTGTGGTTTTCTCCGATGGATAACACATTTCAACCATCATCAATAGATTTAAAATACTACTTGTTTTTCTACCAAAAAATAAGTAGAAACCAAATTGCTGTCTGGAACAGTAAAGAAAAAGCATCTTGACATGTCTAAAGAACATGGAAGACCACACTACATCAATCCTTTAACCAGCCTCCGGAAAATGTTTTGCCGTCACGTACGACACGAACTTCCTGTCTGATAAAACATGTTAATCTCATTTCATATCAGCGTTATTTGTAGGAGGAGACGAGCTCGGTATCTGCAGAGTGGTGATGATGGTAACCGGTGCTGGGTGTGACGAGATGATCTCAGCTTTTCCCAGTAACGCAGTTGTGTTTCGATACAGGGGCGTGGTGGGGACATGGAGCAAGATATTACACACAGGAGGAGAAAACTTCTGGGACGTCCCGGGAAAATTTTTGAATGATCCTCCCAAGATGTACTTTGCTTTTGGTCCTCCTACAGCAACAACACTTATGTCCTTCAGAATAAAAGCATCATCTTCACAATACTCCACAAACCTATACTTGATCCACACACCTTCACTTAATCTGTAGGCACATCCGAAAACTATTTTAAAACCTGGAAGTCCCGCTGGTAGAACGGATTCAATTTCCTTGTTATTCTATGTGAAAAAAAAAGTGACTTTCAGGGCTCTGTTGTTTTTCAAACGTCTGTCGGTTTTATCTCTCAATAAAAGAATTAAAGTAGCAAAAGAAGAGCAGCAGTGGTGGAAAAATAAACTAAGAACATTTCCTCAAGTACTGTACTTAAATACAATTTCTAAATACCTGTACTCTACGTGAGTATTTCCCTTTTATGCTACTTTATGCATCTACTTCACTACATTTATCTGACAGCTGTAGTTACTAGTTGCTTTTCAGATTTTTTACTCTGAATGTCAATGAGTTGTCATCAGTTCTACAAAGAGATTCCCCCTCTAAACTTATCTGATGGAAACCCAAAGAGGTAACTGTAACAATATTTCACAAAAAAGAGCAGATTAGAGAAAAGTCCAAAAACTGAAACCAGCTTTCGGTGTCAAACCAGTGTTTCTTCTTCTGTCCTCTCCCATGAATCACCCGAAGACCCCTCAGGTTCACCTGGTGACCCTCTGGGGGGGTCCCGACCCCCAGGTTGGGAACCAGTGGACTGAACTCTCTCCCTGTCTGTGACGTAGCTAAAAGCAGCTCCACCTGGAGCAGCTCCACCAGTAAAATGCTGCTGAAGCCTCCGTGACTCAGGAACAATGATCTGATCACGTCAGAGAGAATCAGAGACCAGTCACAGGAAAGTGAGAACTTTTGCTTTTGATACTTTAAGCACATTTTGTTGAAAATAATAATTTTATTCTTTTTACTTAAGATTTTGAATGCAAGACTTTGTATTTTTACATAGTTGTATTGGTATTGTAATGTTATTGATTTTTAGTGGAGTAAATGATCTGAGTACTTCTTCCACCGCTGCAGAACAGTTTCTAGTTTCCAGGCTTGAAGAAGGTACGTGAAAGAACAACGTGGTGAGGGAAGATTCGACGATAAGGGAAGGAACTTTCATTATTTTGAATTTCCTCCACCAAAGATAAGAAAATTACCGCAGAATTGTATTTGTGTCTTAACAGCAAACCCATGAAGCGATCTGCAGAAGCACCTAATCAGAAAACAATCCCTCTGTAAAAAAAAAAATCTCATCCTGCCGACAGAAACCACTCAGAACGTCCCAGCTCCTGATAAACAGAGCAGATTTCAACTGGCCGCTGCCTGATGGGTGGAAGGATGAATGTATAGTTAGAGAGACGGCGGTTAGAAAGTTCGTCGGTAATGAATAGCAGCCTGGTAGAATTTCAGCAGAGTAAGACGTCATTATTCTGTGAGCCGGCTTTCAAACAGTGATGTTAACTGACTTCAGGGCATCATAACATACAAGAGCATGAGTTCAGAATCACATACTGTCTGTGTCTAAACTTAGCAAAAGGCAAACCAGCACGGCTGCAGGACAGACGAGTCTGAGTAGATGCTCTCGATCAAAGTGATGATTCCTGTGCGGAATAACTTTGACTGTAATAACCCTGTGGTTGTGAGGCGGCGTAAAAACTGCACCGGCGAAGTTGTCAGCACAGCGGCGAGTGCAACTCAAGTGCCTGAGAGGAAATCTGCTGAAAAAACATCATCAAATATTTATCACAAGCAGCCCCTCAGCAGTCAGTCGCGCTGTTGTTGGGAAAAGGAAGCTCGCTAAACACCAATGTTTGGCTTCACATCGACCAACCACTCAAACTGATCACAGGATCAAAACAGCTTTCTCACAGACGACATCCTGACTTGTTGAGCGCAGGTGAAACTATAACACAATAATCGCCCCCTACAGGATCTCGAAGATTTTTTTTCTTGTGATCACTGAGGCCAAAAACGCATGAATTTGCTTCTCAAACAACCAAAGCGCTGAAATTTATAACCACTGATTTTTAAAAGTTGCAGGTAAGAAAGAAACAAACCTGTGACTGAAGTTACTGATAATCATGGTCTGGAAATGAGTTCCAGTAAGAGTACATCTTTAGTTCCCCTGGCATCTGAGAAATAACCTGTTTGTGGGCATTTCCGTCAGCAACCGCAGCCTGTGTAGTTAGGTCTGCAGGAAGGCGGAGACGCTTCTCTAACCGTTCCCCTCCCTGAACTGAGTTAATACATTTGCTTTAGTCTTTCCTTACATGGCAGGTAGCGCAAACAAGCTCTGTGACCAACCATTTGTACCTTTAATGTGTTACATTTTTGTGTTTCAGCAACTTTAAAAAGGGTCAGTGCTGCCTGACAATACAACTTTTAGGGAAGCGAACCCCCCCCTCTGTGGTTACAGAGTTTGTGAAGATTGGTGCCTGATTTTTATTTGACTGTACCTCATAGAAGGAGTTCTGATTGGATTATATTTATGTGGAAAAGTTGGCAAGCATTCCTACGGGTTGAAAAAACTGCAAGATTGAAGAAGTATTGCAAGGCTCGGTTGAATTTGTGATGATTCTTTATGATTGCAAGACTGCAAATTCACAGAGGAACGGCGTAATGACTGCTCCTTTTGAGGGTTCCAGTTCGCGGACCCTGGTGCTGTGCAGGCTGGCCCGCAATCTTGACTGACCAGGCTGGTTCCGGGCCTTTGACCTGCCGCCCTACTGACGGCACAGTCAAAGAGTCAACCAACCAAATCTTTGCTACATAGCTAACTGGTCAGAAAAATTGCCACAAAAATAGCGACGGGCGCGAGCGAGATCGATGCAACTGTGCGGATGGTTGTACGTAGGTTTGCAGAAATAACATTAACTCTTAAACTGACTGGCGATTGGTTAGTTTGTCCGAGCAACCGCTACCAAACTGACCACAGATTTTTCTTCTGTTCCACAGAAAAGATTTATGAGAACTGCTTGCATGTGGATTGCAAATGGTGGCAGCATCCCATGTCTCAAGTGCTGGTACGTCTTTGCAGGTCCTACAGAACCCTCACATTCTCATGCCTGGGTCATGTATGGTGTTTGTTTCAATCAGTGAAACGGGTCAAAATAAGCACCAGAGGAAAATGTCTTGTTGCAAAATCACCGCTTGCGTGTTGCAGATTTGCTGAAACGGGACGCAGCAAGTCCAGTTGGAGTAACAGATCCTTGGGTCCGAAGCCTTATTAGATGCCAGGACACTTTGGGGCGGTGTTCGGTTTCAGGAGGACATGGCCTCGCTCATGACAGGCGTTTTGACTTGTCATGGCAGAGGTGTAACTAGTAACATTAAGAGCTAGTGATCCCACAGGGGCAACACCGGCCCCCGGCACCTGAGAGGAAAGCAGCCATTACAGACGTGATTAGCTACGCTTGTTTTTAAAACTTGAGAGTGTCTGCGTGAGGTGAGGTCTCAAGCGTTGAAAGGTTTCCCTTCGGTCACGCCGCTCCACGTCGTCTCTGCTCTTCTGTGTTGTACAAAGATAATGAGATAAGAGATTCCCCCACGTTGGATTGTCTCTCAAAGGTCAACGCGCACAAGACATAATCTCAGCTGTCAGAGTTCTTCCCTTCACGAGCCCTCAGGCTTAAAATTACAGCCTCACATTATTATGGTAATTAGGATTACGTGGTTTCCAGAGGTCCAGCCCTATCATCGTCTCAGTGGAGCTTTTTCGTTAAGCATGAAGTGATGCTGGCGTTAACACAAGTGCCCGGCCGTGTCTTTCAAAGATTTCCGAGGCTTTAAAAAAAGGTGCTCACGGCACACCCCTGTAACATATCAAGAGCAACAATTAGGCATGCGCAGGTTCCTGGCTGCCAAGTGGTTGTGAAACACAGAGCTAAGGACTCGTTTTAAAAACACTGATAAAGTTCAGTTGTGAAGGCAAATCCGGCTTAACCTTCTATTTAAGTTAGGGAGTGATACAGACAAATATAACATGTTCATTTCTTCCTCTTACGGGCCCGATGCTGCGCGTAACAACACGTGTCGTTGCTCAACACACGTTAGGCCTCAGGCAGGAACCAATGGCAAAAGACAGATTTGTTTGTACGAGTGACTTAAGAGAATTTGTCACACTCACCAATTAATATCAAGCATTTAGTATTTATGAACAAAGAGAGGTTTCTCAGGGGTCCAGTTGCATGAGTCAGATAGTCCAGATAGTCTCTCTCCACAGGGATAAAAAGAACCATGATGTCTCAATCTGAATGAATTGGGAGTTTAATCAGTCACGACCCCTTTCATTTGAAAACACGTCAGTTAGCATTTAACTTTATGTCTCTTAAGTCTGTGATGCTGTGATGACGCAGCCGTACAAATAGTTTCTAGTTGTTTCAGGTCCTCTAACACGGCTAGCGCTGCTAAACCTGTTGCGTTTTCGCTGGCTGATTTCCGACAGCTCTGCAGTGTGAGATGCTTGTTTCTAACCTCTGTGGATTATGAATGAAACTCGCCTGCAAACGGACCAGAACAGGCGGGTTTAATTACGCCAACGGTCAAATCTCCTGAACGCGTACGTCCACATAAACGGGTGTCACCCATCAGGCTGAAAAAAGAGAGTTTGGTGAATCCAACTGGGAAGACTCGTACGAGAAGAAAGGTTCAGGATGTGATGAGAAAAATGTCCCTTGTACATTTTCATCTCCTCAGAGAGATCAGAGCTGAGGTTCAGTACTTCAGCAATGAGGATGAAGTTTCTACGATCCTCTCTCTCCCTGGCTCTCGCCTTCTTCTCTTCGTAATCTCTCTCTTCTTTTTTTTTTTATTTCCCAAGCTTGGAACCCACACAGACAACATTAACCCACCTGGTGCGGCTCATCAAACACGCCGCTTTGCTCCTCGGCCACATGACCGATATTCTCTGCCGGCCGTCACACGGAAGACGGAGAGCACCCGCTGCTTACTAGCCGAACACCCCCCCCCCTCTGAAAAAGCAGCAAACGTTTCTCACGCTAGGCGTCCGCTTCCAGTCGTCATCTGTCAGCAGCGGCAGCGAACTCACAGCTCCTCGAAGAGAGCGGCAGCAGGCTTCATTATTTCATTTATAGATAAAATAACAGTTAACCCCTCAACATCCAGTTCACCCCTTTTGTTTCGCTTCCCCTGGAGTAGCTTTAAGGTGAGAGAAATCCTCTCATTCCACACTGTCTGACAGCATCGTGCTGTAAAGCCACGTTTCTTTACTTCCGCGCCAGTCCGTCAGATAGAAATACTCCACACGTCTCGTGCATCATTTTGTGCACATTTCCTCAAAGCTCAGCCTGACAGGTTTGGGATTATTGGAAACCTTGGAATCTTCACTCACCGGCATTTCAAATAAACTTCTGTGTGTTTTAAATGACGCTTTGAGCAACTGACCCACCGGCTGGCAGCTGTTATGGTGAAATGAAATACAATGTCATAATATGCAGCACTATGTAAGAACCACAGCATTAAAAGGAGGTAAACGTAATTAAGACACAAAGACATAAAATGACATGTAGGTTGCGTTCTTCAGCGCTCACTTTTTCTTTCATTAGTGTTTTTACCAATGTAATCCAAAATGAAGGACAGGTAAACTTTTCATGCCAACTTCCTGCAATATAAATACCGGGAAGACATTCTATTTATCAGAAGCCTTCGCTGCAGCGTCGGAACAAGAATGGTGACGGCAGGGAACGAAAAAAATCTTTAAAAAAGAGAAGAATTCAAATCACAGTCGTCATTGGCAGGTGTGAAGGTAGTGGTCTGAGGTGAGACCGCATATCTCACTCTAGCATCAATACCACGTGTCTGGTTCGTGATTTTCTCCCCGGCTGCACAAAGGAAACCGACACATCATCCATCTGAAAGGCTGGGGTACAAATCCCGGGGAGCTGAATCCCATTTTCGTTACATTAACGCAGTCCAACATACCGCTCAGGCTTATCAAATTTACATGAGATAGGAGCTGAATTACAGATTCAATCAGCTTTGCTTATGGGATCAGAAAGATAATAAATATTTGATTAAAGAGGAGATTAATGAGGAGATCCACTGTATTCATGCAGGGTTTGAGTGCAATACAGCCAGTGGCATTTAAATGTCACGAAGACGCGCTGTCTTCTGTTCCCATCAGAAATGCACTTCAGCGAGGGCTGCGATGTAAAATCTCACTCTGATTTGGAAGGAATTGCCTCTATCGCGTCCTCGTTACCGCCCACCGCCTCCACAGAGGCACTTCATTCTCCACTCATAAAGCACGGTGAATGGCGATGTGACGCACCACCCCTCCAGGAGCCGGGCCACGGGCCGTTAAAGCTGGCGGAGCGTCCCAGAGGAAACCGGAGTTCAGGTGCTCTTTCTGGAGCGTGACGTCCCACCCGGACTCTTTGTGACTATTTCCTGTTTTATTTTGTAACTTATCTCATGCGTCTGTGGTTGTTTTTCTTCCGGCCTTTGTGGTTTTTTTTTTTTTTCCCCCACCAGTTTGTGTTCACTTGCATCTCATTAGCCAATCAGTCCTCTGTGTATATGTCGTCCAGCCTCTCCCCCTTTCGGTTGCCAGACTGTCTTCGTACTATCTGTCCGTCAAGCTTTGCAGCCGTTCCTGTTCCTAGTTCGTATTCTCCGTGTGTCACCTTGTGCCTGTGCCTTTTTTTTTTACTACGCTGGCTGACATCCAGTGTGTGACCTAAGGTGTGTTCATCTGTCTCTCAGACACTTCTGTTGTGTTGTGTACAACTTGCAGCATTTCTGTATTTACAGTCAATATCTGTTTGCTGCAGGTGTTTTTTTTTTTTTTTTTTGGCCACCTGTTTTCAGTGGAAAAAATTTGTGAACATAACACTGACATATTGTCACCTTTCAAGTTGATGTGATGAACTTACCAAACAGTTTTTTATCTCCACATCCAGCAGTTACAGAGCAACATGATCCTTCATCTGGATCTGGTGTCTGAGTCCACCTGATGGATCTAATCTCCAGTGTTCCCTCTCTTTTAGCTCTGGTTTTGGTCTCCACCAGCTCCACTATGTTCGCCAGCTGGTCTCTGACTGGGTCTGTCTGCTGTTTGCTGTTTGCTGCTGAGCAGGTGGTGGACAGTGGCTTTTTACAGCTTTTACAGCTGCCTGCTGCAGCTGAAAACAACAAATGCATCCTGATGCAACCTGCATCAAAAATATCCCTTAAGTAAAATTACAAAAGCGTCAAAATATATTTAAAGTGCCAAAAGTAAAAGTACTAATTTTGCAGAATGGCCCATTTCATAATAATGTATATATCATGATTAAGTATATGATATTATTGGACTGCAGTTATTTGTACGCTGCTGGGTAGCTTGTGAATTTTCAATAAAGTCTCGACTTGAAATTTAGTGGATTAGAATTATGAAGCATCAGAAAATGGAAATACTCTAGTAGAAGTACTTGTACCTGTAAGTGTACTTAGTTACTTTCCCCCACCGCGGAGGTGCTATTCCTGAAAAGGTTGAACAAAAGCCAATTTAACGTTTACTCAACACGTACTCCCAACATCGTTTCACATTACCATTAATGTCGGGCTAGAATTAAAGTTCTGTGAAGATAGATGTAAACCTTTGCAGATCTACACCGGGAAGGGTGTTATGGGTAATTGTAGAGGCAGGCCTCCGTAATCTCAACATGGACCTGGTGTGGTTCAACAGGCTGACTGGTTCATCCAACTTTCTGGCCCGAGGCGGATTCGAAGAACGACACCTACGCACGTTTTGTTTACGTGCTCAGAGAAGCATTGAGGTGAGGTTAAATTTGGGAGAATTTTTATTTGGCCTGTTTATGATGTCTGTGGTGTGTTTATGGTTCTAAGACTGTTTTTATGTCGCCCTCTTTGTGTCTTTAAAAAGAGAATTTAATCTAATTTAGATGGTAAGTGATTGGATAGAGATAAGGTTAAGGTTTTCATACGAATTGTGACAAAACATGTAGTTTGTTTTTGTGCAAAAATTTTCCATGAGATCAGGTTCAACACTTGCACTGTCTCCATCCTATTTTACCCTAATGGGTGTCATTTCTATGCTGCTGCACCTCTCGTTTATCACCAATAGGGATTAAGTTTGGGTGATGAAACAAACACAGTTAATAACGTTCCCATTCAGCAGCAAACTAAATGACTGTATTCACAATCCAATTATTATGATCCTCGGTGTGGCGAGACCTCTTCCTCCCTTTCAGTTTGATGGGATTAGTCACGCCATCAGCCAAAATAAAGCGCAGACGCACTGAGTGTCAACGACGAGACAGACTCTTCATTCACATCTGAACAGACAGATTAATGAGCGGCGGGCGGCCGGTTCTCTGAAGGCATTAAAACTCCTTTTCCTAACACATTGGTCATCAGATGTTTTCTACGCTGACAGGTATTTAAATTTCCTCCGCTCTCTCATGTCAAAACCACCACCCTGCAGCAGCATAGTAATAAAAGAAGTTAACAAACTGGAGCTCAGGACTGTTTATGATCGTCAGGGATCAGGTTATTGTTTGGGGAGAGAAAGGAGGGGGGGTAGAAGCAGCATACGCCTCTCAGTATAATGCAACAATCCAATACAACAACACCTCTAGCTACAGCTGTAAAAATGACCATAAAGGTCTTCTTAACCCCTCTCAGACATTACAAGCTTCACAAAGATAAGATTTACTGCAGAGCTGCTGTACCGGATTGGATTAGATGGTGCATTTGTTCCTGATAGATTTCTAACTCTGTGTTTATTTGAGAAAAATGCATTCATAAAATTATATGTGGACCCCTGAATATTCCAGTATGTGATAGCTGAACATGTCTCTCTGAAACCAGGGGAAGTTCTCCGCTGCTCTAACGGCTCTGGGCTCCTCTGGTCTCAGTCTTTCCACCAGATGTTGAACCTGCTGCAGGGATTCGCTCCCATTCAGACACAAGAGCATCAGTGAGGTCCAGCACCGATGCTGGCTCTGATTCACAGGTGGTGTTCCAGTTAGTCCCAAAGGTGTAGGAGGGGGGTTGAGGTCAGGGTTCTGTGCAGACCTGACAAGTTCTTCATCACCAAAACTGAGAGAGCCAGTGACATATATGTCACATTGTCATATTGGTTTGGTTTCATGTCGAAACAGGAAAGGGACAAATACAAACTTCCCAAGCCAAAAGTGTCCACATACTTTTGACAGTATGTTACTGAAAATTTCAATTTGGTTGGATGAATGTCACTTCGTGTTTGAAAGATAATGAAATAACAAAGGTAAAGATGAAGGAGGTGGTTTAAGTTGTGACGCTCGACACCCCTGACGTATTAAAATATTGACCTGATGATGGCGCTAGAGGAAAAGTCAGAGGATCACCAAATGTCTGAACCACATTTCATGGGAAAATCATCCAATAACTGTTGAGTTATTCCACTAAAAAGCAAAAATTTCAATCGATTGGTGGGGCTAGAGAAAAAGTCAGAGGATCATCAAATATCTAGGCTTCATCCTCTGGGGAACATAAGAGTCTGTCCAGAATTTCAGGGCAAGCCATCTGATAGCTGTGGTACCTTATATATAATGATACATTATTTCAGTCGGGACCAAACAAACATTGCAATCCCTAATATATGGTATATTTATATATTTATTTTGTATTTATAATATATATATAAGGTGTGGTATACAATTTCATATTGCATCTACATTTTAGTCATTAAATTCCATTTAATATGATTTTTAAACTAACAGGTAGGATGGTACCTTTTGCTGGTAGGTCCCCGGAGTTGCTGCTCCAGTTAGCACCAGTTTATTCCAAACCAGTAAAACTACACATGTAGCCAAGCTTGGATTTCATGTTTTTGTTTTTTATTTTGACAGTCATTTGACCTCAGGGCACCTCTGTACTACAAACTAGTTTTTTTTCTGACCTTGAGTGCAAAGTGCCACATAATTATGGATGTTCTTAATCCAGTCAAATGGCAGGCTGGCTAGACCTTCATGAAGGGAACATCAAGCAGGGCTGCAGACACACACCGAACAGCCACAACATTACAGCCAGTTACTGGTTTTAATGTTTTGGCTGATGGGTGTATGCCTATGTTAGTATTTTTCCCAAGCTGTATCCCTGTACCCCTATTTGTCGCTGCAATAGCCTTATTTCCACACTGGCTCAGTAAAATCAATCAACACTTCAGATGCAAATCTGCCAAGACATACAGTAAACAGAAGATTTTTAAAAGACTGACCTGAGGCTCAGCCTTTTTATCGGGGCCCTGCCACTTTGAATTGATTGAGTTGGCAAAGGTGACGCCTTCTCCAGCTTCACAGGCCTGCGTCTGCTCGCAAACACTGTCAATCAAAATTATAGTCTTCATTATAATGAGAACTGTTGGATGGCGACATTCTGCCGAGTCAGGTAGATGTCTGTTACACTAACAGATGAATGACAGTCTGCTTATAGTGAAAGAAATCATGTTTAAATCCGATAAATGGGCTAATTATGAGCTTTAGTTAAACCAGGGTCTCAGGTAGATGGATCCAGATGTCAGAGAAACGGACTGATCAGGTGAGTTCCAGGTGAAAGTCATTATCAGCAAAGGAAACATTTCTGCTATCACAACTCTTGTGATTATAACTCAGAGATATCGCAAAATCATAAATGGAAACACAGAACACAAAAGATTGTACAGACTGTCCTTTAGTGCCTCCCAGTGCCAGAACAAAGAAACAAAAAAAAAAAGCACAATCAGATTAAACTGAAAGATGCCATAATCACATACAACTTCTTCACCTGCAACAACTGATATTTTGGCCAGTTGGGGGCGGCGGAAACAAGCTGTTAACACAACAACTGACAAATTATCACTTTTTAAGTTGATATGTTGAACTTGTTGGCCAAAAGTTTTATCAGTTACAGAGCAACATGATCCTTCATCTGGATGTGGTGTGTGTGTCACCTGATGAATCCAAGTCCAGTATTCCCTCTCTTTTAGCTCCGGTTTTGGTCTCCACCAGCTCCTGAGGCAAACATCTGGCTCTTTAGCTGCTAAATGCTCCACTATGTTCAGCAGCTGCTCTCTGTTTGCTCTGTTTGCTGTCTGCTGTTTGCTGTTGAGCAGGTAGTGGACAGTCAAGAGTGGACTATTGACTACTGCAGCTTTAAACTTTCTGTTAAAAAAATTACATCACTGCGACATCATCGGGTTACTCTGTCAGACTTGACAAAACTCCCCAGAGCCACAGACGACATTTTACAACTGTTTTCACAATATAAACAGTGCCTTTCACAAGGAGTAAAGTAATCTTCACGAGGAAAAATTAGTTGATTGACCCGTTAAAAATTACCCCTGGGTGTCCTTTTTATCCCAGTGCATAAAATGTAAACACAATTCCCGCCGGTTTGGCTTCAGCCAACGAGCTTTGTTGCCTGTTCTCCCCACGTTTCTGTCTCGACTGTTTGCTGTCAAGCAAAGACAAACCGCAGAGAAATAAAATAAGATAAAATGTCAACGTGTTGTTGATCAAATATACTATTATTGCTCATCAATAATGATTGCTGTTCATCTTAATTAAAGTTATCTTCACATCAGGACGTGTTTGGAGTAACAGCTGCGTCACAGGTCTGGGTTGAAGAGCGCCGCGTGTTGTTTCGGTCTTTTCTTGTGTCGCTGCTGCAGCTGCTGCTGCTGCTGCTGCTGCAGCCGCTGCCGTTAATCAGGAGCTGATTGACTGTGACTGAAGACACTTGTAGTTTCTCTGAACTGGACCAATCAGTGGAGCAGCAGCAGAGTGTGTCAGTGCAAAAACAAACCGCTTTGGATTCTTTCATTTGGAGATAACAAAGACAATCCATAATAAGGAAATAATAGAATGTCATCTCCTGCATTCAGTCATAACATATGAGGTTTCTTCCATTTTCACCCCATTAATGGGTTTTTTCCATGATCTGAATCGGGGGTCTAAGGATAGGGAGGGGGGTGATTTGTGATTTTGGGCTTCATAAAACAGAGTCTGCTTGACTTGATTATCTAAACTAAATTCAAAATAATATTTTTTTGGTAACTGCTTTCAGCGGGTCATTTAATGCACAGACTGACAGCAGACAACAAATCAATCAAACTTATTCATCCTCTTTAAAAACCTAAAGGTTTGTTTACATTAGCAATGTGTGTAAACAAGCTTATATTTGCAATTATGATCGGCTGCAAGACTCAAAAATGCTTTTTTTGCTTCCATGTCACAAATTTTTTGATAAGGCTGCAACAAATTATTCTTTCCTAGTCAATTAATCTGCCGACTATTTTCTCAATTATTTGTTTAGTCTGGGAAATGTCAACAAGAAGTGAAAAATACCCGTTCAGACTTCCCACGCCTTCATTTGTCTGTCCCTCAGTCCCAAACTAGAAGGTGTTTCATAAACTATTCGACAAAAAAAAGCAGCAAATTCTCCCATTTGGGAAGAAATTTGACAAAACAAGCTTTAAAAAATCAAATAAACTGAGTGGAAGTGAAAACGTGTTAAACTGCATCTGTTTGTATCTAATTTTAATCATCTGCTGCTCTCTGCTGGTGTGTATGTACAGTGCAGCCTCAGCATGAGACAACGCAGTCACTCCATGATCAACACTCCCGGAGAAAACCAACTGCTAGAAAGCATCTTAAAATCTCTGTGATACTGTCAGTTGGTCCGCGTACTTCCAATACTTAGAAACCTAAAAACCAGGAACACAGCGACCCGATACATCCTAGGCCTCTTCTGATACCATTTTATTCAGGTGTCTTTCGATCCAAATTTTGGGGATAATATTCCACAACATAAAACAATAAAACTATTTTACCTGAATTTGTTTACTCACGTGCCCTACGTCAACAGTGTGGACGAGTCCGCCTTACGACACTTGCTTTTAGGTCCTCAGCTGATTCTACTGCACCTTCACCAGCTGGTTTTTATACTTTCAGACACTTCAGTTGGAAACTCCATACTTCTTTTGCCAGTTTTGTTACTTGCCATCCTGCTCAAAGAGAGGTATTTCTATATCTATATACAGATATATAGATATAGAAATCTATATCTATACTGTAGATATTATATATGAACGACCTACTCAATGAATAAACGCTTCTACCAAGTCATTAGTTTCTTTTATGATTTGTAGTTGATGTGTTATACAGGCAACAGGCTTATAAACAGTTCCACGGATACAGTAAATAAGTTATTTAAAGTGATTTAAAATGAATTCATGAACCTTTTCAGCACATGTTGGGAAATCCGCTTCTCCTCAGCTCACTTTCTTGACTGAGGTGAAAGGATGGATCTGAGAGTCCTGTCAATCATCTCATGTAAGAAAGTGGACACGTATTTGCCAAAATGTCACACTGTTCCTTTAAGTGCTGCGGGGGTTTAGATTTACAAAAGGTAAATCTGAGTGTGGTTATCGATCTGAGGTTTCTCCGCCCTCCCATCCGACTGCCGCTCACTGCCGGTCCCAACAACAGACCCCCCCCCCTCCCACGGGGACTTTTTAAAATGTTGTGTAAGAGATGACCTTTGACCGCACAGGCAGGAAATAAAATGATGCCAGGAAGGGACTGGGGTTCTGAATGTTTAATACAATAATACAGAAAAACAGCTGTACAGTATACATTACACACGCACGCACACACACACACGCACGCACACACACACACACACACACACACACACACACTCAAAATCTCACTCACACACGCACACAGAGCCAAAGAGCATACGATGACTGTAGCACACATTGCATTAACAAACACAGTGCCCAGAGGATCGAAAGAGTTTTCACTGTCGGCCATCAGCTAGTTGGCCGTTGCTATAGAAACTGGTGTTTTCCGTTGCCTTCGTCACCATGGTGATATTATGGAGGGCACTATTGTTTATTCACAGTCAGGAGAAGTGACAGTTTGACAACCGAGAACAGGAACAACAGAAGCTGCCTGAACTCTGAGCTCCTGCCCGTTTGAACGTGTTCTCTGACGACCGCAATTCCTCGGCCTCACCCGCTTCCATCCCGGTGCCCGTGTCCGCGGTTTCTACGACGACGGCGGAGAGTGAAATGTTATGCCAACCTACGGGTATTTTGGCCAAAAAGTACAACAAGGCGACCCACGGTCAGAGACACGCTGCTGCTCTGCTCTCTGTAGGTTCAAACTGTCAAACGTGCCCGACCTCTGACCGCGTAAGGTTTATTCCAGAGATTCCTCTCCCGGGACAAGCCCTGCCTGAGGCATGGTTTTTCTCCCAGTCAGACAGGAGTCAATAGGTGTGTCTCCATCCACCTGTTTTTATAAGACTTTTCAATTTACACACACAAAAAAAAACTTGAGCGGAAAAGACAAAAAACTCAGGAGCAATGGAAACGGACGAAGTGACTAAACGCTGACGTAGATGAATCATGGAGAGAGGAAAGCATCAGATCAGTGAGGAGCCATGAGGAGACTGGAACCTTCATCACATTGACACATGGAACCAACAGAAACGTCAGATTTCCATCACGTTCTCCACGTGGTTTCCCGTCGTCTGAGCTCTGACTGATCAGCTCTTTTAACCACCTCGTCTCGCCGCGTCCTCTTCTTCTGTGGTGGTTTAACGACTGGAGGAAAAAAATAAATAAAAGTGCCAGCCTTTCCCTACTATCCCAGGAAACAAATTATCACCAACAACTCAAGTAACAACATTGAGAGGGAACAGTCATGCTTGCATCTGTGTGAGGCTACTCGAGCCCAGCTGTGCCTTGAGCTAAATGTTAACATCAGCATGCTAACGTGCTCACAGTAGCACTGATGCCAAGATGCTGATGTTTAGTAGGTATAATGTTTACCTCCATCTTAGTTTAGCATTTTAGCATGCTAACATTTGCTAATTAGCACTAAACACAAAGTAGTCAAGCTGAGGCTGATGGGAATGACATTATTTATCCTGAACCAAACTTAATGGCTATCCGTCGAAGAGTTGTTGAGTTATTTGAGTCTAGACCGAGGTGGTGGACCTCTAGTGCGGTTTGGGTCCGGGAGGCAGACGCCAGGTTTAAGAGTAGGCTTAAAGCCTTCCTTCTTGGTAAAGCTCATAGGTGAGGCTGGCTCAGACTTGGCTTGAACCATCCGGAAGTTACGCTCCATGATGCACCGAGCTCCTCTCCGTCTCCATCTGTACACATCCCCCCCCAGGTTTCTACCTGTCGCCAAGTGCTGGAGGAATGTTGGGTGTCTGTAAATATAACTATAAAGAGTCCGGTCTAGACCTGCAATGTATGAAAAGTGCCCTGAGATAACCTCTGTTATGGTTTTGGCACTAAATAAATAAAAACCGGCTTGACTTGACTTGACTTGACTTTAAACAGCAACAATATCCTGAAGATATCGATCGACTATTGTTCTGTAGCTCTGACAGCTGGGGTGAAGCCAGAAGCACGACATGCTTAACAATTTGAACACAGAACAGAGAGAAGGGCAGAAATCACTCTTTACAGGTCAATGTATAAGAACACGTGTGTCGCTGTGATGAGCTTCATTCACAAAACCTCCACGTCTGCTTTTCAACAGCTCCATGACTCAGTCCTCCAGATGGAGAACATTTAGCCTGCCTTAGCCACAAACAGGAATTTTTCAGTCGCTGTGCGCGCTTTGATTTTCACCTGTCGCTCTTTATTTTGATTTAAATTTTGATATTTCCAATTATTTCAAAGACAACGTTCCTCTGAGGCTCTTATACAATCACAAAACACTTTCACCACTGTGGACGGACCATGAAGCTGCTAAGAAGCTGTTGTCTGATGAATGCTGTCACATTGAATGTGATGTTTTCATGGTCGGTTGTAAACATAAGGTCCGGTGGCCTTTCGGGGTCCACCGAGGGGCCACTGAGAACGGACGAGTCCGAACTCTTGTTGTCACTGCACCGCGCCACCCGTCGCCATGGTGATCGGCCACGGCCAGATACAGTGGTGAGTTTGCCGCGGCTTGTCATCAGGCGTTTTCAGGCACTTCGTCATCGTCCTCCTCCTTGTCCTCGCCAGGCCCTGCCCCTGCAGCAGTCACCACAGCAACAGGTCAGCTCATTGAGAGCGTAAGTTTTGGAAAAGTTTACATACATATAGACATCGGGTGCATATCTCAAAAAACTGACAAACAACCATTAGCTTTTCTAACGCTACGATGAACTATTCAAGTCATCGGTAATTTTTAAATGAACAGCTCTGCCCTGGTCACTGTAGCTGACTTTATGTGCCGTCAGTAAATCCTGTATCGTGACGGTGTTTTTACGTATCACGGCTCATGGGCTGCTCTCATGTGTTGTTTTCTGCGCCCGGACGCAACTGTTCTGCGTGGACTTTCAGTCAGATCAGCGGCGACCAGCTGCTGGAGCTGCTTCTTAACGTCGGCCACAAAAACGAGATTTTGGACTAGAACGAACGTAAGAAACACCCCCCTCAGTTTTCCACACAATCAATCAAAAAGTTAGGTGAATATCCTGAACTAAAGCTGTCCATCCATCCATCTGTCCATCCATCTATCTACATGAGTTCATTTTAAATATTATACGATAGAAACGTTACGATTACTATCTACAACAGATAAAGTATTTTGGTATGAAAACTTACAAGTATCCTGTATCATAAATACACGTCTGACATTAGTTACAAGCCAAACTGAAAATTCAGTGAGTTGTGATGATATTTATTGTGGATTGACCTCCTGCCTCGACGGACGTACATGCATTAGGAGGGGCCTCGCTGACGCGTTGCCGCGGTGAACGGCAGCGAGCGGTGATGTGTCAGTGTCTATGTATGACACTGTGTCTGTGAAAGGTTTGCAGGGATTTTCATGTTTTATACCATTCCAGGTCAGGTGCTCTGCAGGCACGTGGTCAGGTGACTCGTCGTCGTGGGTCTCATCAGGTGGGGAGCTGTCTGAGTTCTGTGAGTGGTCGGAGGTGTGTCCATCAGGGATGCTGTGGTTGGGTGAGGCGTGCGACTGGATGTCCGGGTTGATGTTGGACTCCACCCTCTCTTGTTCCTCTTGCTCCTTACTGGCCAGCTCTACGCACGATAGACACACGGGAAGATTTGAGTTACAGGAAATTTGCCAAAGGATCACATTTCCTCCAAATCTGTAAGAGGGAAAACGTGTGATGTACTGACCAAGGCTTTTAAAGTTAGGGTGCAGTCAGACCAGAGTCCGCCCGGTGAAATTTAGTCACGGGGTTTGACAAAAAGCAGGAGGGGACAGAAAATAGCGAGGTTACGGTTGTAAACAACCTGCAGGAGCTAGCATGGCCAGTGGGCTAACAACAGCAGCCCACAAAGGTGTAAAACACGCAGCGTTTTATTGTCGTTCAACCTCCGTCACCGTCCTTCACTCACTGTTGCCTGGCGGCATCCCTTCGTCCTCTGCCGCCTGTAAACAAACCTCCGGTGACTGGAGAAATTCAATTCACGCGGGACCAAATTATTTTTCGCTCGAACAGAGGGGTGATGTTTGTTCAGTAGGGTTATGAATTCCTAAAAGCTTTCCCTGCCGTGCAGCCGCACTCCGATGTTGTCATCCAAAAGTCGGAGGTAAAAAGTTCGTCGAGCACCTCTCGCTCTCGTGAAGGTTCGCGTGGGACGGCGCATACCTGTGTCCCATTGCCACACCCTCTACCTGTAGGTACTGTTGGTTATCCAATTCAAAGTCATTGTGTTTGAAACATATTTCTAGTAATTGGAAGATTTTAGTGTTAGGTTTAGGTTAGGGTAAGGTTAGCGGTTAGGGAATGCATTATGTCATTGAGTGCCCTCACAACTAATTTAAGATTAGTGTGTGTGTGTGTGTGTGTGTGTGTGTGTGTGTGTGTGTGTGTGTGTGTGTGTGTGTGTGTGTGTGTGTGTGTGTGTGTGTGTGTGTGTACCCTGCACAGACAGCTCTTTCCAGCGGTCCTTGTTGCTGGCGATGACGCCGGATAGGTGGAGCCTCAGAGCCGGCAGGTCGATGGCGGTCAGAGAAAAGTCCATCTGTCCATCGTCACTGTTTCCCTGGCGACCGCTACTATGTCTCTGCACCGACTCCACGGTAACGGAGCCACTTCCTGTTAAACTGGAACAGAGCAGGGTTATGGACCAGGAGGAACCACATACCGAGGGTCCGAACCAGTGGGGCCTCATGTTACAGTTAAAGTCACACGTTCTGTTTTTTGTCCAATTGTATAAGAACACGACCTCGTCTCCAGCAACTAAAAGGCTCATATACTATGTAACCTGATTTAGTGAAAGTGAACCACATCAGGTTTCAGGTTTTCATCAGGTTTCTACCAGCGGGAACCACCAGGGCCCTTTAAGCCCTTGGAGGGAGACTAAGATGAATGAATCAGTTTATATTTACTCGTACTCTAAAAATCATTTAGCATAAAATCAAAATGTTTTTCAAGTCAAAAATTGCCAGGAAACACTGCAATTTTTGTGTATTGGGCAAATTAAAAACAGAAATGAATACAAATCCCCCTGTTTGCCGCCCAAACAGAATCTCCCCTTGGCTAGTTACCAGGTAAAAGACACGTCACTCAGCTCTGTGATTGACGGTTCCTCTGTGACTTTGTAGACGACCTTGCCAATTGACCTTATGCGGCCCGTCCATTTTTAGGTTTGGTCCTTTTCCAGGTTTGTCTTTTAACTTCCGCTTGCGATTGTTGGCTTTAGTAAACTCAAGTCAAAAAAAGGTCCTCGCAGCGCACCATAAATTGCTAAAAGTTGGTAAGGCACGTCCAAATTTGTGAGGAGGAGGTCATGAGCTGACCACGCCACATCCACCGCAGATATCGGATTAAACTAAATTTGGTTGTTGTTATATTATTAATATCATTTGCAGTCTTCACAAACGATCGGCGAACCGGCTGATTTTTACCTCGTTGGTCTGGAATCTGATTTATCAACACCAATTTAAATGATGACGTAACATTTCACTGATGATATACAGTCATTTGGAATAGAAATAGCATGTTACACAAGAGTAAGCCCGTTTCATGGAGAATGGACGGTGTGCCGTAGTGTAACCAGATGAGTCTCCATTGTGACTCTGTGTCTTGGACGAGGAAACCTATTAGCACATGTTTTGAACAGCCACTCAGACAGCTTCTGTTATGGAATCAGGGGAGAGGTTAAAATATAAAACGAAAAATATATATAAAATATAAAAATGGTTTTTTTAGAGGGCCTTAGCACTAGCGCTAGCTGGGCCGTAGCTTCAGCTCCACGTTAGCAGCGTTCACGGCAGAGTTTTTAAGTCTGTGACTGAGTGTGTGTTAGGTTGCATTTAGCCTCTCATGGCAACTTGCATGATAACTGCTGTGCAGTGTTGTGGCGTATGAGACTCCTTCCGATTCACAGATCTGTTAATCAAACTGGACTTCCTGGATTTTAACTCCACGTCCCACCGGTACCCGAGGCAACACGCCCCCACCACAACACAAACCCCTGACCTGTCCTACGGCAGGGTTGAGCTCAGTCTGAACATCCGCTTGCTGGAATACACCATGGGAGGTGGAGCTGACTCCTCTCCTTCCATTCTTATGTCCAGAGGGCTCTGCCTTTGTCTTTTCATCACAGAACCAGATATTTTCTAATGCTGTTTTGTACTGATGATTACACCGGGAGAGTTTCATATCTATCCAAGGCCCAAAGACCTTACATAAGGTGGTGGTGGTGGTAGTAGTAGTAGTAGTAGTAGTAGTAGTAGTACCTGGACCTCCTGTTTCCAGTCTCTCTGGCCTTCCTGTCCTCTTCTATCAGAGGACCAATCACCTTCTCTGTTGTGTCGATCAGAACACTGAAGGTCGGCTCCACGATGAAGTCTATGAAACCTGCAGCCAGACAGAGCGACGGGCAGACGGGATAGAGAGAAGGGAAAGGTGTAGAAGGGGGGAAAGGTAGATGGTCGATATGGCAGACAAACATCGGTGCCTCCTCTTTTTAAAATACAATAGTCAGACTCATCTGAGATCCGTTTTTCAAACCACCAGCAGGTGTCACAGTTGGACCAAAGTTAATAAGCACTGACAGCCCCCTGTCATAGTCCCAGTGCCTGCTACCAGTCAACGGCACTCCTCGCCTGCCCGCGGTTGGTCGATGGTTGCTCTTACCTATCTGTGATTGGGCGATCATGGTAGCCTTGCGGTCACAGAGAGGAGAAAAAGGAAGGCCGAGTTCCACCTCTTTATCTCCCTGGAAAAGATACAGTCACTAAGGCAACATGAACATGTGTGTCTGGGGTTTTTTTAACTACTCACATCAACTCTGTGTGGTATTTGCATCCACTTTCTGCCACCTGAGCACAGCAGAGCAGTGTGAATGAAAACAAGGACGGGGGTGGGAGAGAAACCGGCAACCTGACCCCCCAACGAACATTTCCTATAGCAGGTTCACATGCTACACTGAGAGGATAAGGCTGATGGATAGCAAGCTGTTTCACTGACACACAGTCAGTCCAGACTCCCACGACCATCTCAGAGGATCAATACTCGATCGATAAGTAATAAGTGAATTCAAGATTCAATACAATGCCATTTCAACATAGCGGACAGGAATTTCCTTGGGTTATCTCATGTAAAACAAAAACGGCAAAAACCTCAGGACAGACCGGTAAAGTTGAGAGGATTATATCTCAGAGCAGGCAGCGTGTGAAGGAATCATAAATTTTTCCACTGGTCTGGGTCGGTCCAGTTACGCTGTCACTGCCTGGTTGTTGGCTGTTAGCTACGACTCGCTTTTCAGTGTTTTTCGACTGACTCGTTTTAAAACCATATAACCAAAGGAGTGCTGAATATTCATGTACTTGGTGGCCGCAAACATAAGGTTGTGCTAAAACCACTGAGGCTAAAGCTGCATGTCCCAGGCGAAAAAGTCAGCATCCTCAACCGGTCAAATGAAGAAACAGCATTGTTTTCGTATTGCAGCGTAGAGCAGATCAGACTGTTATTACGTCCTAGTGTAACCCTGCTTGGCTGCTTAGCTGACATACTAACAAACAACGTGTCTGGCTAACGTAATGCTACCTTGGCGTATTGTTGGCTGTCGACTGAAGCTCACGTTAGAGCAGATAAACACATAGTTTAGTTCAGTCAGCTACACTTTTGCTCGTGTTTTTGGTTTTTTGGAAAGGCTGGAAGAAAGGTGCCTCCCTCCAAACTCTTTAAATGTGGAACCTGGCTCTCACTACGGCCCCATATACACCACTGCAACATGTGGAGGGAGCACAACACACTCGCTGACATTTGACGCGTGTGTTACATTGATGTATTGGTTCCCACCTCTCTTCTTTTAACAGTCTTTCCAGATGGAGTAATATTTGGCAGAGTGGTCTTTTCCCAAATATTGTGTGTGTGCGTGTGTGTGCGTGTGTGTGTGTGTGTGTGTGTGTGTGTGTGTGTGTGTGTGTGTACACCTGTCTAAAGAACTCCTCCATCAGACTGTGAGTCCAGCGGTAGTGCAGCGGCCAGGCTTTGGCCGGATGACTGATGTCTGCAGCGTGAAGCATCAGAGACAAAACCTTCACTTTGTCTATGCTGGAGAGAGAGAGGGAGAGAACAAAACCTCAATCAAACTTCTTCCAATAATAAACTGTGACTATGTAAAGTCAGGAAAACAACACTCAGGGGTGTCTCAGGACTGCTCTCCTACGGTCTACTGTATGAAAGGTGAGCAGTGTTGTGTCTTTTATTTTGGGTTTTGATCATCGCGTGCAGAGTGCGGGTCTCCAGCCAGACGCTGCAGCGGCGCCAGCAGGACCAGCATGTCGACAGGCCGATGGCGGCGTCTTCCCCCAAATCTCATCCGAGTGGGAGCTGGCGAGCGTGACAGCTCCAGCCTCATGTTTCTCTTTGGCACACAGTCACATTAAAGGGAATCATTTGAGGCTTTGAGGGTGTCAGTCTGGGCTCTGGGGGATTGTGACGGGAATTTCTCATCACGTCCTGACTTTGTTCAGGCCGAACCAAATCAGACAATCGTCAGTTGCAGCTTTGTTTGAGACAGTTTTTTGTCTCTTAACCAACTTCAAGGGTAAAGTTCTGCTCACACATTGATGCATAACAGGAATAAACAGGAAAAAAAAGGCACGGAGTACTTTTACTTCTGATACTTTCAGTACTTTTGCTGATAATACTTACATACTTTTCAATAAAGGACTTTTACTTGTAATGGGGTATTTTGACAGTGTGGTATTATTACTTTTACTTAAGTAAAGGATCTGAGTGCTTCTTCCAACACTGACGCTGACGACCTTTAAGTCCAGGTTGAAAACTTCTCCACTGCCTTTTGGCTGAACCTGAAGCACTCAGTATTATCCACCCTGCAATTACACCTTGAACTACCTGCTAATTCTCCCCGATTATAGAAAATTCATTCAAAACTGGCTTCTATTCTTTCCACTTGTGTTTTAAGACAAGAGGTCAGAGGTCACGTTGGCAGAACTGACCTGTGTGTCTGTGTCAGGGCGTTCCTCATGGTCTTGATCTGCTGGAAGTGACAGGACATGTCTGTGGACATCACCATCTCTATCACCAGAGACCTCAGCTCCCTGCCAATAATCAGTACACACAGTCGGTGATCGATCAGCATGACGGGGCCCTCAGCTCTTCATGTACACAAGTATTAACTCATCAGCGATCGGTGTGTGTGTGTGTGTGTGAGTGTGTTTGTGTGTGTGTGTGAGTGTGAGAACCTCCAGTCGTCCTTGTTCAGGTTGACCAGGATGTTCATGTCCTCCTCTGCCATCAGCCTGTAGGCAGCGCTGACGTGATGGTTCTCCAGCACCGACCTGTCGTTGTACAGAATGGCCACCTCCGACCTGACAGACAGACACAGCATCCAATCAGACGCTGACGACTGCTGTCGCCTTATATATAGATGTACATCGAGAACCCCCAACAACCGTCTAAAAGAGTCAATCTCATATTTTTGAACAATTTTTTAGCATTTCCAGCCACCTCAGCTTCTCGGCTGACTTGTCCTCTAGCATCACATTGAGGTTGACACTTGTGATCTTTAATGAAATGTCACAACTATTGGAGAGATTGCTGTAAAATTAGGTTCGGGCATTCATGCTCTGGTGAACCCTTAACTTTCCATCTAGTGCCATCACGGTCTAGTCAAAAATCCAATTTGTTTCATATCTTTGCTTTATGATGGGGTGAGAGACGCCGCAAAATCTGGTTTCGATCCGATCCCAACTAATACCAGTGCCAGGATCACCGATACCAATACTGATATCGATACTTTTTGTTGTTAAAAGCAGCTGACGTACCCTCATGTGAGGGAGAGAAATAATGTAGTGTCGTGATTCATGAGGTGAATGCATCGTTAAAGGGCTTTCAAACGCAGTTCTTTAACCACCACACACACATATTGCAGCACTGTGTTCGTGTGCCCACAAGACTCTGACTGTGTCTCATTTCGCGCTCTATCTTGAGTGCATAAGTGCGGTGCACTATGAGCACCCGGTCGTAACGGTCAAAAAGTTGAGTGTGAAACGCCTTCTCCCCCTCAATGGTCGCCATCTTGGCTACAAGCTGCTGGCATGGCTGTAGACTCTTGTTTCTTTGTTATCAGTTGGTATTTGAGTGTCTCCTCAAAGTTAAACTAAAGACCCGAATCCCAAAGGGGGTCACCGTCCTTGTTCGATCAGATCCCACAGATTCTCCGATCGTCTTTATAGAACATGGTATAATCTGATTGTGTAACTGTCTGCGTCACCTGGTGTGGATGTGGAAGTTGTTGGTGGTTCCAGTGTGTTCGAAGTCGTGAATCGCTGCAGCGAAAACCATCGCGAGAATCTCCAGTTCGCTGAGCCAGTGCTGACCAGACACACACACACACACACACACACACACACACACACACACGAATTTATGCGGACAAAAATCTTTTCATGTCCTGTCTGCACCATGTAAATTATTAAATTTTAGAGTGAAGACTTTAAGTTTAGGGTAAGAGTTAGGCTAGTGGTTACGGTAAGGGTGTGTGTGTGTGTGTGTGTGTGTGTGTGTGTGTGTGTGTGTGTTACCATGAGTCCAGTGTGTAGCATAAGGAAGTGGGCGGTCTGAGTGACATCAGCGGCGTGGATGAGGTTGTGGTAGGGGTTCCTGTGTTTGCTGTAGCCAGTCTCCAGGGCTTCGACAAACTGCACCAGAGCCTGCACTGGGATCTGAACGCAGGTGACACAGGTGACACAGGTTGGGGATACAGGCGGTATGAGTACTACACTGGTTTTGTTTATTCATCTGTACATACAGTAAACCAGCCAGTTGGTGATTTGTTTGTAAGTGAAGATGCAGTCAACCAGGTCAAACCTTGAATCCAAAACAAGTTCTCATCTTCGCAGAGGGTTAAACTTTGAGGCAGACGGAGCATCGTTCTGTTTGATGGAAGTGCATTCGAGGGGTTTACTTGTAACTATGACTTCACTCTCTTGTATTTATTACAGCATCTCGTTAGCGAACAAAAAATGTGTGTGTTGTGATAAAAAGATCATTAATGTAAAGTAAAGCAAAGAAAAGTAATGCGCTAATGACCTGTTTGCCCAATAAGAAGAAATCTCTTCAGACAGCTACATGTTGTGGTTTTAAGGAAGGTTATGTGCAGGACTGTTTCTTGGCTGGGCGAAGTAACTTCCTGGAAACAGTTTGGCACACAACCCCCGCCCCAATAAAACTACAACTTCACTTTTTTGTGCGGAACAAACAAGATACAGTGCAATGTGTTAATTAGTGAGCTGGGGAGGTGCTGGTTAGTGGACGCAGAGAAAGCCAGCCCACCTCCAACCCGGCGTTTGTGCTAAGCTAAGCTAATCGGCTTCTGGCTGTAGCTTCACATTTGTGTCTTCAGAGGAATGAAACTGATTAACCTGCAGCCTCGAACAAAATCAGCCCAGCCCACTCAGTACACTTAGCCCCACCCATCCTGACATTAGGCCCCACCCACCCCACAGCAGAGGTCCTCGGGGGTCCCTGTGGTTCTGAGGAACCTGGACCTGAGCCAGGATCCGAGTCGAGCCAGGTCCAAATTCTACTCGTTCTAATCAGGTCGGCTGGGATCTCGTTTTACTGCCACGGGTCTTGGATCCAAAATAGCGGACCCGCAGAGACCCCAGTGCGCCCGGTATCGGCGCTGATCACATGGCGCGTGACGCATTGTGACAATCACTACCACTAAAGTGAACTGAGGGTTTATGGGACTTTGAGTCACAGATATTTGGTAGGTCAGAGCGCTACTGCCGATCTATCAGTCAGCTGGCAGCAGAATCTTTTATTGTTGGTGCAGGAGGTGGAAATAAGACTTTCAGTTACTTCTATCAATTCACCCATCAAACATATGAACAGATTATTTTAGTTTCTGTGATTTTGCTTTCGTTGTCAGGACATCATCATCATCATTGCTATTATTATTATTGTTATTATTACAGTGCGTCTCTTTATACTGCAGCTGCTTGTTAATTGCTGGAATGAGCTGATAGTGTTTGATGCTGCTGCCGGTGTTTGCGCTCTTTCTCTGTTCGGGTCCACCGCATTGTAGATCGGATCTATTGAGCCCCGGGTCTTTTCGGGTCTGGCCGGGACCGGATCCGCCTCAGATCCGGTCTCTCTTATCTGAAAATCAATTCACGCACGTGGTGTCGGGGTAGGTTTTTCTCCACAGGTGTTAATGATATGAAGTTGTTATGTGTACCCTGAACCTGTTGATGAGGTCATAGCGGGTCAGCAGGTCGTAGACCAGGAACTTGAGGGCGTGGTCTGCGGTGGCCTCGTGGAAGGAAAAAACATCAAACGACCACTGGTCCACTTCCTGGAAAACAACCAGCAAAACGTCACCATCTCATACGCTGAACAAACATCTAATATCAAGTGACATCAAGCCGAGTGGCTCCGCTCATCCAGCCTCCATCCAGGGTAATGTAGGATGTTTGCCAGTAGAGGGCAGTGTGAGAAAGATGTTTGCTCACACTGGGAGGCGTTGGACCATCACACCCACTTACATTAATGATTATAATTGTGCATTAGATGACAGTTATCATTAGAGGTTGGTTACGTTACAGTTAATACAGAGCTGTTTTCCAACCTCTAAACACAATTTGTATTGTTTCTACTTGTTTTATGTCACGAGAGAAGCAGGAATGTGAAACGGCTGCAGAACAGTTGCCTTTGTACAGGAAGCTCATGTCATTTTTCTTTCCCTCTACCCTCTCCTGTCGTACGCCATCTCTTCACTCCTCTCCCTACCTCACTCTTCCCTCTTTTCATCATTGCCTCCAACTTTCCTTCCCTACCTCCTTCTTTCCTTCCTTCCCTCCGTTTCCTTCTTCACTTCCTTCATTCCTCTCCCTACCTCACTCTTCCCTCTTTTCATCAGTGCCTCCAACTTTCCTTCCCTACCTCCTTCTTTCCTTCCTTCCCTCCGTTTCCTTCTTCACTTCCTTCCCTCCGTTTCCTTCTTCACTTCCTTCATTCCTCTCCCTACCTCATTCTTCCCCTTTTTCATCATTGCCTCCAACTTTCCTTCCCTACCTCCTTCTTTCCTTCCTTCCCTCCGTGTCCTTCTTCACTTCCTTCATTCCTCTCCCTACCTCACTCTTCCCTCTTTTCATCATTGCCTCCAACTTTCCTTCCCTACCTCCTTCTTTCCTCCTTACCTCCGTGTCCTTCTTCACTTCCTTCATTCCTTACTTCCTCCTCCTTTCTTTTCCTTACCACTTCCCTTTCTTCTCTTGCCCTTCCATCGTTTTAATCCCCACCTCCTTGTTTTTCATACCTCTGCCCTTCCCCTCTTTACCTCCTCCTTTCCTTTTGCCACCTCATGCATTCCTTCCCTTCATCCTCCTTTTTTTAGCCTTCCCTTCTCTACGTCCTCTTTTCTCGCTGCAGTGCTTCCCCCTCCGCTCCTTCTCTACTTCTTCCTTTAGTTTCCTCCTTTCTTTCCTTAAGTCTCCTTTCCCTCTTTACTTCACTTTCCTTGCCTACCTCTTTCTTCCTTCCCTCCTCTTTTCCTTCTTAAGTTAATGGAACTCATCAGGGCTTTTCCAACCTTGTGAACTGGTGCTTGGGAAAACAAAACTGTGCTGACTCTGATCTAACTGGAGTTTTTCAACTTCTACTGAACCGCAGGGTAAATACAGTAGGACGATGTCACTTCCTGCCGGTGGGAGCGCAGCAACAAAACAGTCTTTACCTTCAGAGCTGTCAAAGCGGTGGGAGGATAGGTCAGACCGGCCATGTTGGATGTCCGTCTGTACATCCTGATGTGACACAGACACACACAAACACACAGATAAAAATATCATGCGCAAATCTCGCACATGGATACGGACGGGTGTAGGCACAGACGCAGTCCTCACATGGACCCACTCCAGCCACCCTCCTCCACAGTTTGTGACCAGGATGGATTGTTTGTCGCCATGGTGACCGTCGTCTAAACACAAACACACACACACACACGGCGAGCGCTGCCTTGGTGCAGCAGATATTTTTTGATTTCATGCGTCATTAAGCTGCTGAAGATGAACTGATATCATTCTACCACTATGAGTCATTTACACTGTAATGATGTTGCACCTCGTGGCTTCCCTATATGTGATCTGCATCTCCAGCTCACTCACACGCTAACATCATTACACCTCATGTCCGACCCGCTAATCGAATCTGCGGCGAAGTCGGCCGGATGCTTTCTGATGTGCGTTTTGAAGAAGTCGTTGATTGTTTTCTGCCTTTTCTTCAGATGCTGAAGACAAAAATAGCCGACTTCAGTCTGAGACAATCACCTGACTGGACCTTCACTTGTTATTAGTCTAAATCGCTACCTGGACAAATATATATCTATATAGATAGATATAGATGGATGTCGGACATCTTATTCCATTGACGTGCTGCTCTAACAGCTTCCTCTCCTCTGGTTTCAGCCTTTCCTCCCATTCAGACACAGCGAGCGTTAGTGAGGTCCAGGTCTTGTTGGGTAACAAGGTCTGATTTAGTCTGCGTTCCGCTTCAGGTTTAGGTCGGGGCTCTGGCCAGACCAGTCAACTTCTTCCACACCAAACTGGGACAACCAGTTTCGTGCACTGGGGGTATTACCGCGTTGAAACAGGAAAGGGACAAACACAAACGGCTGCCACAAAGTTGGAAGAACCTTATTGTCTAAAATGTCATTGTCGGCCATTTTTTTAAAATCATTTTTTCCCTTTTTCTTCATTCTGACATTTATTTTGTTTATTGTGTTGCTTGTTTAGTTGCTATTTTTACTTCGTGGTAATTTTGTTCTGTTTAAAAGTGAAAATGTGCAGCGCTTGACGATGCATGATGAAGGACCATAATGTAATAAAACAATGGGCGAGGCGCAGGTGAGACCATTGTTTTCCACATCAGCGCCCCTGGAAGAGCAAAAGGGAACAAAGACAGGCTGTTTAAATCCTCCTCCGTGATTTAGGGCGTGTTTGTGGTTTAATCCGTGGTGCGGTTAGTTTCACTAGTCAGTTAACTGCAGTACTGCTGCTACGGTTACCTACAGTTTTACAGTATATATGCTGAACACTGATTCAGTAAACTGTGGACCAGTCCTGTGTACGTGATTACACCTTCTGCAGACACCATTTGGTGGCCATTAGTACCAGCTAGAGTGAGAGTGTGAAGGCTGGTGTTCCCCAAAATTCACTCCACAAAAACCTGTGGAAACATCTGCTGCAGACCTCCGGAGAAATGATCTCCATTGCACCGTCACCTGACAGGAGCAGCGTTTACCTCTCTACGAAGATCCCGGCCTGCACTGCGTGGACAATGCTCCTGAATCTCGGCTTCTCCTCGGGACGACGCTTGGCCAAGCCCATCCTCCTGCTGAAGGTACATGCCAGCCAATCGCGTACCTCGCTGGGCACCGACTCTGCCTGCAAGTCGCTGAGCTCGTCCTCCGTGTCCAACAGACGCCTGCCGGGCAGAAAACAAACAGCCGTCAGTGTCACGGCTTGGATAACTGGGCGCAGAGATTTCTTTTCCGCACACCCGCCTGCCCTTCCTGCCTTCACTCCTTTCTTACTTCCGTCCATCGCACCTGGTCTCATCGGTGTAAACAGCGTCCAACATGGCAGCAGCGAGCTCCAGGTTCCTGCGGAGCTCCTGCAGGTCCACGATGCCGCGGTCCATCTGCTCCAGGACCCCCTTCAGCCTGACAACGCAAACACACACAGCGCACTCATGAGCTCAGTTACTAGAATATACATGAGAGGACAGATTACACAATACTGTATGTTAGAGCCATTTACAAAGTTTAATGTCTCCCGATCGCTAAATTAGCAACATAATAATGTAAATGATTCGGCTCGTGAATTAATAACTATTTTATTTTCTGAGCAGTTATTCTTGGATCTAATTTAGTTCATTGGAGGATGACGATAAACTGTTGTTGATGGCTGGGACGGATTTCAGCCTTTGACCTCACGTCAGACTCAGCAGCGTTGCCAGGTTTTTTCTTCGTTAAAAGTGGGAATAAAAAAGGAATCAGCTGAAATGAAGGCAGCAGTATCTGCGACTGTGGTGCTGCTTCACGTGTGAGTCAAGAGGCAAGAGCCCCCGTAACGATGGCCACAGAAGATGAAGTAGACAACACAAAAATCTCTTACAGCTACACAATCAACCACTCAGTTATTCACCGAACTGTTATTTTTATCACGGTGGCAATACATTTGTGGGCTGGTGTGATTGTTCACTCTTACATCTTCCTCGGGGGCAAAGTTAGGAGAGTTTTGGTTATTTCATCTCATAGATTTCTGTGTTTCCGTCTTCACTTTTCTCACTCGTTTGACGTGACGAGCGTTTGAACATCTGCACCAACATCTGATGACGGCCGTGCGGCTGTTTGCTTGTTTCCAGGCCACCGTCGCACACACAGTCCTGATGAGGCGGAGCGCTTGAGAGTTAGACAATGTTAGCAATGTTTTCTCTCTACTTTTTGTTGTCATGAATTTCTTTCTCTTACAGAGAAACATTGCAGGTTTGACATTAATGGCTTTAATGTTTTAAAGGTGAATGAAATGGCAGGAGACAGAGGTCAGAGCTCATCCAACAACATCTAATGGCAACTCAGGCCTGCTGCTTCACCTTCCGGTGGAACTCACACCGTCGCCGCTCCTCGGACTCTGCCGCTCGCCATCAGGCTACGGTGTCGCTCTCCGCCTCTGCTGCCGCCGCTGTTCGTAGGGCAGCTCGTACAGCTTTCAAAAGCCCCGCCTCCACCTGAGTCTGACGCTCCTTGTTCATCGAGTGCAGGTTCTGTTGTATACTGCAACGTCCTCTGTTGCGGTGCACGGTCCTCTACTCAGCCCAGCACCATGACAGTCCTCAGAAATCCTGCCCGCAGGCTTCGCACACCTGCTAACCGACACAGCTGCTGTCCTGTTCCCAGCGCACGACCGGAACGTGACGATCTGTTCCCTCCAGATGGACACGTGATGGTCTGCCTCCTGTCAATCAGCTGACACCCACAGTTAGTAGCGGGAGTCTCCTCCAGGAAATAAACGCGTCGTCTCATAAACTTCATCCTCACCGTGTCTCCGTCAGCCAGGACAGCAACTCATCTCGGTTTGAAGACAAAATGTCGTAGCACACTACGCTAAGGTAGACATGGCTCTATCTTTGAAGCCGCATCCAGACTGGGTTCATTTCTCTTAATTTTAACTTCAGCCGTTTTAATCCGGTCCAAAGCAGGCATGTGGGTAGTTTTTCAACCCCGTCCCAGTAATAATTAAATCTGCAACGTCCCACTGGTCTGTCCAGCGAATACAAGCGGGTCTATTTGGGATCTAACGGGACGACAGACAAAATGAAAACCATCAGTAGAGCGAGAGCCGACCAGACGTGCTGTTGTAATGCCAGCGTCAGGTGGGTGCTGCCCTTCTCTTTTTGGCCCGTGTTTGTTTACACTTCTGGCAAAGGGTCTCCGTGAAAAGCCGCTGAACCAGCTGTGATCAGCTCCTGTCAGCAGTGAACCCATGGATGTCCAGACAACCACCACTGGATCACTGTGACACTGAAGAAAACTTGATTTCTATCAGATTTATGGAGGTTTACTCTGGGTGGACATCAGAGATGATGATGTCCTCGGGAAGCGTAAGCCGCACCGAATCGTATCGATGTGTGTTTCATGTCTGTGTGTTCAGAGTTAGGACTCGGAGAAGGAGGATCATTTTTGATCTTTGCCTCCGCTTCAGCTCCCCCTCATCCCACTGAGCAGGCTTTTGTCTTTCTCTTTCGTCTTTGTCCCTGCTGAATGTCCACGTCTACGTCCTGGTTTCCCGCTGGTTAAAATGCCGTCCGGAGAGACGACTGGAACTTGACTTCGCTGAGCACAGTGAATACTTTATTCCTCGCCTGAGCTTTCCCACCACACTGTTACTGTTCCTTTAAAAGGTTTTTCTGAGAAAAAAAGAGTGAGGAGGGGGCACGAGGCCACATTTTGTGCCCCGACGAGGGCTCATGCTGTGCATTCAGCCAGCTTCCACCATGCAGCCCTGGTATCCAGACTGAGGACGGCGGGACGGGTCAAGGGACCGATGGGTGGATGCGAAGTCTTTTCCCACTGCAGGACGGAGGGACGGCGACGGGGAGACATAAAGACTCGGCATCCTGCCGTCGTCATGGTGACCAAACACCGTTTTTCGTAAACTGGGTGAAATCTGTTTTAGTTGTCATGGCTACAGCTGGAGTCAGCATGGGAGACGGGGCGAGAGAGAACTAAAGTTCAGGACTGCAGAGATTCAAGCGTTTCACTTTCATCTAAAATCCTCTCGTTATCATTATTATTACTATTAGTACTAATAGTGGTAGTAGCAGAGGTGAAATGTAACTAAGTACATTTACTCAAGTACTGTTCATCGGTACAGTTTTGAGGGACTTGTACTTTACTTGAGAATTTCCTGCTTGTGTTACGTCATACGTCTACTCCACTACATGTGTCAGACACATGTAGTTACTAGTTACTCTGCAGATGTAGATTTTACCCACTGACAAGATGTGATGCACTGTTACAGATTAAACTGCCGGAAAAATACGACTCCGGCACCTGCAACATGACAATGCTCCATAAACATCTGTTCTACAAATCCAATAATAACTGATCTTATAATGCAACATGGAGACCTTTGGTTCTCGAAGTACATTTTGTTGTCAGTACCTATGTATTTTTACGTAAGTAACATTTTGAATTCGGGACTTTTACCTGTATGTGGCATGAAAGGTCAAGTATAACTTCAAATGTGTACTAAAGTAGAGAAGTGTAGAGTACCGGAGTAAATGTCTTAGTTACACTCCGGCAGCGCCGCTTGACGACTCTCTCGTCTTGAATCTTGACGGCTCGGGGCGACAGTGGGCGACAGCCTGTCAGCGTCTGAGCCTGTGGGCGTGAACGGGAGAGTCAGTCTTCGTCTCGCCCTCTGCGGTTCGACGCCTCCGCGTTTTCTCCGGTTGACGGAGGAGCGCGGGGAAGGGGAGCGTGTGATGGAGCGTCTGTTTAATGAGTGGTCGAAACAGCAACACAACCCCTGTCGCCGAGCAACAGGCGGACACGGCGTCACACCAAAAACCCGCATATGTATACGGTCAGACAAACAGTGAAGACAGTGTGGAAGGGGCTGTCTGTACAAAAATAGAGACAAAAAGACAGGTGGGAAGACAGACAGGCCGTCCAGGTGTGTGTAGGAGGACCGAGAGCCTCTTCAGTCCTGTAATTCAGCCTGAGAGCTTCCTCTTTGTGTGTGTGTGTGTGTGTGTGTGTGTGTGTGTGTGTGTGTGCGTGTGTGTGTGTGTGTGTCTTACCTCTGCGATGCACTTTTATATTTCTGCCTGTAAACAGAAACAAAAAAAAGCAGAGTCAGTCAAATGAGCCAATCACACGCTGCCATCGGACAGTCCTCATCATACGCTGATGAAGTCATAAACTGTCCGTGTGGTGTGTGTGTGTGTGTGTGTGTGTGTGTGTGTGTGTTCAGGTGGTCAAGGCCGAGCTTCCAGGAACATTTTTGAACAGCGGCCACATTGCAGACGCCACTTAGCAACACAGCCAGCAGCTGCAGCGGCGGTGGCTGCGACACGCAGCTCGTCGAGGCTCCTCAGGCTGCATCAAAATTCGCATTCCTTCTCAGAGTTGCCCAACTCAGTCAAATCTGAACACAGAGACTTGATACACATTCTTTTAGACCTCACGTGACTTACACTTCCTGTGGATATTGTTGTTTCCAATATTAATCACGGATAAATGTCCGTAATCCACTTTAAAAAGAGAGAAAACAAGAGGCTCCTTGTCACTGCAGAACCTGCCTGAGAACCTTCATGTTTTTAAGTTTTCTTCAGTGTCACATTGTTCCAGCGATAGTGGTCAGTTCATCCAGTGGCAAACACGGACGCCTAATCGCCCATTCAGGACCTTTAATGTCGCCCATTTGCCGAAATGTAAACAAAATCGGGCTAAAGGAGCGCATCGTAACTCACTGACACTATGGCGATGTTATACTTCACGTTTACATTCCCCGGAGCATTATGGGAAATGCAGTTCCACAACTTATTTGCCGCAGCATTTGTCTCAGTTCTGTCTGGCAGACGCACAGTGTCAGCCTTTGAAATCCTCTTTTCCTTGGCTGGATGTGCAAACTGTCCAGCGTCTGTTCTCCAAACACGCTCCTGGTGTTGCACCTTATTTCTGACTCCAGTCTTTCCGGTGGAGTCATCTGGACATCACGGCTGATGCTGAACTCACTGCCTCGAGCACAGCATTTGAATCCACGTGGGATGATGATTCCCGCGTTATGCTGAAGGGGACGTTGACGTTTGCCTGACCGAGACCTCCGAGGTCGAAAAAAGTTGCACCAGTAACATTTTGGAAGCTTGCAAATTTCAGTGTGAGGGGAAGCGCTCCTCTACCCAGAAACACAGACGCCGACCTGTGCCACTTCCACCTACCCTAATGTTCGGTTTGGGGGGCTGGAGAGCCCCGGGTCCCGTTGTGCGACGGTCTTGTGTTGATGTAAGCGGTCGGTGGAGGAGAGTGTAGCCACAAAGCGCAAAAAAGAACTTCGCCAGTGGCTGAACACGACTTGTGTGCTGCGACAAAGATGGAGGACAAATGAATGAGGAGCATTTCTAAATATCGAAACATCGCGATCGTATTAACTAAAACTAAAAACATTTGCTGGGCAAAATATCAGCTTTAAGTTGCTTCAACTGCAGCGGTGGCCCAGAGGTTAGCGAAGCTGTCCGATGCAAACCCCCAGACCAGCAGGACAACTCTGGGCCAGCTCGTCTTCTCTCAGTGGAACGTCCCTGAATAAACGAAGCAGCAGTTTTCTGTTGAAGCTGCACGAGGACGGGACGCTGTCCAGGCACGTACGTACTGGAGAAATGGACGCATGCAGTTTCCTTTGGAGCTCATTGAAAGAAGATCTCTCTGTCCGTGCTGTCACCTGTTGCTATGTTACAATCACCACGTGATTTATTGTGGTTTCTGTAATGAATGTACCTTTTATGTCCGTGCTTCCGCTCTTCATGTTTCCATTAGGGTCTAATAAAGCAGCATAATGTCGTCTCATTTAGTTAAAGCTTAATATTCAGCATTTCATTGCTCTGCCTTGTATTTTGTGCTTCTGTGTCGCATGATCTAAATAGGACCTGACCGTGTCCGGTATCGGGTCATGTCAGCCGACGCTCCCCGCCGTGTGAGCGCAGCTTTAGCATGGTTTTTGAACCGATGACATGTCGGAGACGTCCGCTACACAAAGTGAGGCTCTACTTCTGCAAATCGTGGGTGAATACAATGGATTTTCGGCTGCTCTGTATCTACGCTTGGTGTCGGCTGCGCTGCTGCTCCACATGTGAGGTTTCACGGAACATAACAAACAAAACAGAAAAAAAAAAAAGAGACACAATTTGGTGTTGTAGCAACGCTCGCTGCTCACTTCCATATTTTGTCACCTTCATTAAATGTTCTAGCCCAGTTTGTGACAAAGTGAATCTTCATTACTTTTCTCCTTCTTTGGTTCTAATAAGGTCAGAAGAAAAGAAAATATACATATATAGATTTTTCTATTACTGTTATTAGATGTACGGCTACTGTTGAACTGTGGGACAGTGAGAAAATGTCAAGAAAACACAGGAGTTCATAAATTCATGGTCGATGCTCACTGGTGAATCCGTGACATGAAGTGGACCATTGATGAAGCCCCCCCCCCCAGGGATATAAATATGTGCACCAGATATAAAGTCCACATGTTGATGTGGAGCATTTGGCCTGAAATTAGCCAATGGCAGCTCTGGGATCCGACCCCGACTGCTAATCAGGGCTTTGACGCGTCTCGGCTTTGAAATGTGACAGCGGGGACCTGTTATTTCACGGCCGACTGGTAATTGAGCACTGGCCTGCGTGGGCAGATCAGCGCTGAATTACAAAGCAGGGTACGGCAGCGGAGAGCAGCGCAGAGCGGGCTGCTGCAGTGTGTTTCCAGAAGTCGAGAAACAAAAGCCTGCTGCAGAGGCAGCGCTGACAGGTGAGGACGGAGAGAGTTTCTGGAGAATGAGTCACCTCTCTGACAGAACATGGATTTTTTTTTCTTCCTCATATGAATTTGCCCTCTCTGATTTTCTGTCCTGATGAGCACGTGTTTCGTACTTTCACCTCACACGCTTTCTTCCCTGCAGAATCACCGCTGAGCGTGTGAAGTGTATTTTGCTCCTACGTGCATTGCTTCTCCGCACGACTCCGTTTGTGATGCGTTTCTCGCTTTCTTAGTGGTTAACTCCATGCACACCGCCTACGTCAAGGCCGAGCGCCCCAGCGTGAGGGAAAAGCAGAACATCCATTAATGCTGCTTTGGAGTCACACCAGTGGTTAAATAGGAGCGAGAACGCAGAGCAAGAATCGCATTCTGGTTCCTACTGAGTTTCGGCCGCTTTCTGGAGGCATTAAACTGGTTTCTGCTGCTTCTTCGGTGACTGAACTGGACAGACTGGTTTGGGGATTTTAAAGTGACTGGACATGAAAAAACTATTTATCCTGGCTTTTTTCATCCTGTTTTTATTGCCGTGACTGAAACCGCTTCAACTGAGTTCTCTTCTATTTAATGGTTCACAGAACAACCTGATGCACTCACATCCTCTCTTTTCTCTCTCAAAGCGTATCAATAAAAAAGGAAGGTTAAGTAAAAGGAATACAATTAATACAAAATGAATTAGATAAAATATGAATCACAATATGTAAAGATCAAGGAATCCAAAATAAAAAGCCGTGCTGTTCTCTTTCTTTCTCTTTCTCTTCTGCGGAGAGTTTGCTGCATCAAAATGCTCTGCTGTTACCATGGAAACTAGGGAGGACGACAAAAAGGAGAAAAAAAACACAAATCTACTTATTTGTTTTCCCTCCAAACAGCACAGACATTTGCTGTTTGTTGATCTGAAGATACGGTTTTTATCTATAGACCTATCAGTTGAGATCACAGTTTGATTCCACTGCCCCGAAGTGGCCGAAAAATCTGTTACAGAGGTTTAAAAGAAAAATACAACAAAAAAAACCCCACAAAACATGTTTGTGTTCCCCAAACGGACGTATCAAACAGAGTACTGTTTCGATATCGGTACTGGTCGCTAAGTATTGTAGTGTCGCTGATATAGAAAATGTGCCAGAGGAGGCAACGTCAACATATCTACTCCTGCGACTCCGGGGCGCTCCGCTGCTTGCGTGAAAACGGCAGTTTAAAGCCTGAGGTGTCTCCAGACGGGGCTGTGTGGAGCCTGATAAATCACCTGAGTCGGCGTCGGGCGGGTCTGGAGACCACGAGTCTGAAAAGTAATAAAGTGCGGGGGTGTGGATTTAGAAAGAGGTGAGTTCTGCTCAATTTCAACGGGAGCAGAGAAGAAAGAAAAAAAAGAGGTTTTAACAGAGGCCTTCTGTTATAAATTCATAGGCTCCAAGCACATGTGGGAGGGAAGGTAACGATGGGAACGGTTCCCATGTTCACGACCCGCAAACGTCATCAGACGACACAAGATGGCCGCCGGCGCTCTCTTTATGCTGCTGCCTCTCACTCGTTACTGGAGACTCCAGCTGTCTTCGCCAGTACACACAAACGCTGCAGCCACATTTCTGCTGAGTAACGCTATCAACGGCGACTGTACGGGAGTGTCATTTATGTGCACCAACGCCGAGTGGCGGTTGTTCTTCTTCAGAGTTGGACTGTGTTTGTTCAATTCAGCACCATAGCTGTTAAATTTCAGCATTTAATTACCTTTAACAACAGACTTCCCCCCTTTTGTCTTAGCACCACGTCAGACGTATCGTAGCCTTCAGAGAAATACGACTTCGATGCTGTTGATTTACAAGTGGAAACCTGGTAATTGTGGGAACTCCGACATGACTTGAACGCAGCATGAGATAACCCTGATGAACTCACTATTACATCGTCTGGGTTGTTTTTGCAGGTTTGACAAAGCTCCTCTAAAACTAACTGAATAGGATGGTCTCGCTCCTTACGGCTGAGTTTCAGGTTACAAGATGAGCTTCCGTGGTGAATTCTGCTTTTTTATTTTTACACCTTCAGTGTTTCTCTCTCATCGAACCACTGCAGACGGACACATCCACATGCCAATGTTTATTACAGGATCTGGCTAAAATGAAACACGTCCACTTCTTCAACCAGCACACCAACTTCTGCTGGTAAAAAAAAGAAGAAGAGTTGGCAAAGGGAACACATTTGCCTGTGTGCGTTTGATGGAAATGATACCAGGAACATTTCATTTCACCGCTGCCGCCGATACGGGGAACGTTCCTTAGACCAAACATCGCTGGTGACCTGCAGCTAAATCCTTTACTTAAATAAAAGTATCAGCACCACAGTGTGAAAATGCTGCGTTACAAGTGAAAGTCCTGCACTGAAAATGTTATTTAAGTGGGAATACACGGCTGGTAAGCAGCATTTTGATGGTAGCTGATCGAAGTGGAGCTGATTTTAACTATTTTATTTGATGATCCTGTTGTATTTTGCACTGCAAAATCTCTGCCCTACAAAGCAATTATTACTGAGATATTGAGTCTGTTTTTCTCCTTCAAAGAAGTGAATTATTTCAGTGTGAGAATCCTGATAGCAGACAGAATAAGGGATCGCTGCTCCAGAATAAAGAAGACCGTCACCTTATTCTGCAGAATTAAAAACTACTTGACCTCTGTTAAAGCAGATGGAAATTATTTAAGCGCAATGTCCAATTTCTTCACTTTTTAAGAAAATAAGACTTTTATGAATCAGCAATAGACACAAGTCACTTGAAAGATGAAGACTTTTGCGGTGAAGCAAATAAATGTAGTCTTTAACGAGTATAAGTATAAAGCCTGAAGTAGAAAACCGTAGTTGGATTTAGTGCTTGAGTAAATGCATTAGTTACGTTCCACCACTGGTCATAACAAGCACTGTGGCCGCCGCATGTTGAGGGTCCTCCCAGAAATGTACAGCTTTTATACCGACTGGTCTGAGGTCTGAGGAGGACTGAGGTCTGCGGGCAGAGGAGTCGCGGTTCAGCGACAAATAAAGCGCATGTTAAATTCATGCGCTCACGGGGGAAATATTACACATCAGGACTGAAATACACCGTACGGTGACATGAAGGTGGACACACAAATACTCATAGTTGAGTGTCTTACTCCAAGACCAAAGTTGGAAGGGTGGATGATAACTGGTCGCGTTTATGTGAAGCTTTTTAATCCAAAGCGTTTTGCAATTAGCCTCTTATTCACCTGTTCACACACATCTGCACGGACGCTCGCTATTTTCTAAAATATCAGGACATGTTGCAGCATTAAAAGAGCAACCCACCAATTTGGCACTGAGCTCCTGTCGGATCCACAATGGACAGTTTAAAAGAAAAAGAAGAAAAAAAGCAGCCGAACCAGAGACATCGTCTCTTTGCCTTGTCAAAACCTGGCGCCTACGTTACCCACAATGCAACTCGACCACTGACAGATCGGTTGAGGATCCAGGTGTGTTACAGTGTGTCAGTAGCGGTTAATGTAGCCCGGAGCCTGCAGCCTGGAGCAGAGATGGGGGGGGGGCTACAGATGTCTGAAAAACTCAGCTCCTAAAACTCCACATCCCCGGATTTTTTAACTTTTCAAACCTGTGTTTTCATGGTAAGAACTCAGCCATTTTGCTGTGGATAGATTCAAAATGACTCTGCAGAAATTATCCAAATAATAGTCTGTGTATCCTCTGTGACGTTGGTTCCCACCCTGGGGTTTGGGACCCATCAAAGGGTCGCAGGATAAATGCGATGGGTCACAAGATGAGTCATGGGACAGGAAAGAAGGAAGGACCACGTTCATCTACACAAAACTAGTTCCCCTTCCTTCTGACTTTGCTCTGACACTTGCTTTTTCTTGCGATTTGCAGGAGAGTTTTTACAGTTTCAGGCCGCTAACGGTTGGTCGTGAGGTTAGAACGCAAATCTAATGGCAAGTGCAAGTTGTGACAAGGGGGAAGCAGGTAGACGTTTCGTTCGATTTAGGACGTCGTGGCCGTAAAGGCCGAGAAAAGTCAAAGGAACAACTCAACGTATTCACATACCACCAGCAGCCAGTTCACTTAGCATAAAGACTGTGGGGGCGTGGATAAATGCAGTCGTACAAAAACCGAAGCGTAAAAATGACAATATGTGTTTTAGGGGGGTTAGCTGTTAGCTGCCCGTTTCCCCCTGTTTCCGGTCTTGGTGCTAAGCTAAGCTAACCGGCTGCTGGTGGTAGCTTCATTCTTAACTGAGCCAGTTGAGAGTGGCATCGACCTTCTCGTCGTCAACTCTCGCGAATGAGCGTATTTCCAAAAAAAATGTCCGGCTCTTTCTTAACTTTCGCGATCAGCTGCGATGCTGTTTCCTCGCCAGGACTCCATTGAAGACGTGTATGTGCTCGGTGCGTGTGGTGACCATGTGATGAGGCTTTGGTGAGGAAGTAAAAATACATGTGAAGCATCAACAGGAAGTTAAATCGAACATTTACATCTTCCCCTCCTTTTTTCTCCTCTTCATCCACCGTGTTTCACTGCCCTGCCTTTATCTCTCTCTCTCTCTCTCTCTCCCTCTCTTTCTCTCTGTCTCTCTCCCGATCTGTCTTTCTTTGCAGCATCGCAACGCTCTGCCATTACCATGGAAACTATGGAGAACGGAGAGACATGCTGTTTTTTACATGTGCTGCCGTAGCCCCGGGTTCAGACGGATGCGGTGATGTTCTCCCTGCTGCGACGTTCGCTCGTTATCTGACAGACGTGTCATCTCATCAAACACACACACACACACACACACACACACACACTCTCTCTCTCTCTCTTTTATGTTCAGTCATGTTGGACGCCCAGTGTCTTCCACTTATTTTCCGTCACCCCTCTTCCCTCCGTCCTCGGTCCGTGCCATCACCCCCGAGGCTGTCGCTCCGATTCCAAAACTAACGGTGATCAACTGATCCTGGCAACGCAGTCACCAATTATGACCTCATCATCATCATCATCATCAGCATTGCGTCATCAGCCAGCTGACCGTGTGGTGTGTGTTTACTCACATTCCTCTCAGTCGAATCAGGACCTGGTTGTTGTGGTTCTGCTCCAGAACATCCAGCAAGTCCTGCACCTCCTCACTCTGCCGCTGCTGCTCCTCCTCAGACTCCTGGTCAGTCCGCTGCGGCACCTCCTTCGTCTGCTGTTCCTCAGTCTGTGACATCTCCTCAGTCAGCGCCTCCTCCCACTGCTGCAGCTCCTCAGCCTGCTGCTCCTCCTCTGCTTGCTCCTGTTCACTCTGCTGCACCTCTTCCTGCTTTTGTTGCATCCCCTCCTCCTGCTGCACCTCCCCAGTTTGCTGCACCTCCACCTGCTCCTGTCGCACCTGTCCCTCATGTTGCACCTCCTCTTCCTGTTGCATCTCCTCAAAGTCCGCCTCCTCCTCCTGCTCCCTCTGTTGGTGCTGCAAATCCTCCTGCTGCACCCGCTCCTCCTCTTTCTGTAGCGCCTCCTCCGCCTGCTGCTCCTCCTCAGACTGTCTTTCCTCCTGTTTCTGCTGCTCCTCAACCTCCATCTCCTCATCCTGCTGCATCTCCTCTTCCTCTGGCTTTCCTGCCTGTTGCATCTCTTGTTGCTGCACCTGCTCCTCCTCCTGCTGCCCCTGCTCCTGCTCCTGCTCCTGCTCGGGCATCTGCGACTCCTCCGCCTCCTCGTTCATCTCGGCGCGGGTGAGGAGGAGAAGGAGGTGGCGGGGTTATGTTAGGCGTTTGTAGAGTCGCTGTGTTCACGGAGCAGAGTTCGGTCTCTGAGAAGCGTCCGGACGTCTCTCAGACTGACAGAGTCGTGAAAACATCGACGCCGATCAAAGCCCTTTTGGTTCTGTGAAACTTCACCCAACTTCCTGTGATGTCACATTTCGCCCCGGCCAATCCAAAACAGCGATCTTTGATGTGGTCCGTAAGGGAAGCAGAAGTGTTAAAGGTCGCAAGAAAGTGTAGGTTATTTTTTTTACAAAGTTGAAAAGCAGGAACAGACTGACGGCATCCTGACGACTTTCCTCAGTCCAGCTCTGCACTCCAGCACTGCGGCGGCAAAATGATCCAGCTGAACGTCCCAGAGCATCGCCGTAGCAACACACAGAGGAAGTCGACCAGCAATAAAGACAGGATGGAGTGAGAGGGAGGGGGGGGGGCAGCGATGGAGGAGGACAAAGGAGAAGCATAGAACATCGCAGAGCGTTTCCGTGGTAACTCAACAACGGTTGCTAAGAGTGATGGAATCCTGCAGCGGACAGACCTCCCTCCTCCTCCCTCCCAAATTCAAGCACACATAACTTTACACTCCGTTCAGATGCAAACAGCAAACAGGCATCGCAATCTGTCCTCCACTCGCTCATCCCCTGCATCTGAGAGTGTGTGTGTGTGTGTGTGTGTGTGTGTGTGTGTGTGTGTGTGTGTGTGTGTGTGTGTGTGTGCGCGTGGGTGGATTTTAGACAATGATGATGTAATGTTCCTGAAAATGAGAGTCACAAAATCTCTCGAGTCAAGTGGCAGACCCAGACAATCAGTGTAAGGTCCTGCTGGCGCCCCCTAGAGGCCACAGCAGTCATTACATCCACAGTATAAAAATGTTGGACAGGACTGCGCTTATTTTCAAACCGGCGCATTTCCCACAAACGTGGCTGTTGATGCTCTATGGGTCGCGCTAACTGTGCGCTCGCCACCTCCGTGGTAGAGATTTGGGTGAAAGAAGGATTTGAGACTCAAGCATAAGGAGCGAGGCGACTAGTGCGAGCCTGTAGAATAAACTTTCCAAATAAACATGGTTTTACATGAATCATTTCAAACACCTGTGTCTGAGTCTGACCGGACCTGAGCATAGAAAGTAGCCGTCTCTGACCCAATCACGCCTACACGCTCATCATCTGTGGTTTTACCGTCTCGTTCTGCTAAATGCAGCGGCAGATCATCCTGTGGAGCATTATGAGGATGAGTCATTTCACTTTGAGACACGCAGAAAGATAACGGAGCCTTCACAAAGACAACGCACCTCACACAGATGTGCCAACGGATAAGAGTGATTCCAGCTGTGCAACTACAGCAAACGAAGCTGCTGCGCTTGTCAACATCGTCCCCCTGGAGACCTTCCCCAAAATCAGCTGAAGAAAAGGTCGCGGCCGTCTGGACAAACACTCAGCTCCATACGACAAGAAAAAGCGATTACAACATGCAAAACACTATGTGAGGGATTAAAACACCAGCATCAGGTCATGTTCTGGGGACCCACTTTGATCTGACATTACGGGTTACAACCGTGTTGGATAATTAACCAGGCAAAAAATAGAAAGAATGCGACATCTCGGAGTAGTGTTTCAGTCAACTTGCAGAGCAATCAGTCACAACTGGAGTCTATCGTTCAGAGAGCTGCACGGTGTGTATGTCATTTTATTCTTGCAGGCGGTCGTTTGCTACTACTTCTCTATCAAAAGCACAGGCTAAATGGAAAGCTATCCACAGCCTCGCGTGTAAACAGTCTCCAAGTTGTTCCAGATTTAGATCCATACACAGTTAGCCATGAAGGCTGTTATGGCAAATACTCTGCGTTTACTTTGGGTCAGACTCGGAGACAAGAGTTTGTAAATATTGTGTTAATTTGGGAAGCTGTAGGAGGCTCACGCAGCTTTCCCTGATCTATGCTGTTCTAGTCCTCGTTTCCCAAAATCTCTAGAACGAAGGTGGTGAGTGCAAAGTTAGCGCAACCCAAAGAGCCACAACTGATACATTTATAGGCAATAGGTTGAAATAAACCAGAACTATCCCTTAAAATCCAATGGGTTTGTCCTCACGAGAGCAGGAATATTTGTCAGCCGTGTTGGAGTTTCTCCATTTGTTCAAAAGAATTGGTGCAAACAGTTTCTATTATGTCACAAGGGGTTTTTAGCGCTTTTTTCGCTTACATTTAATTTCTTTTCTTCACAAAATGTGCAAGCGAGAGGCTGAGCTTTCCCTCTGAGCAAGTGATGTTGTCAGACAATGTTGCGGGTTAAAAATCATCCAGCCACAACTAAAATGTTGTCAAGTCACAAACATGTTGATACTGAATGCCTCTGAACATAATCCAGTCGGCGATCATGTTGCCACCACAACGTAACTGAGAAAACAATTTAGGAATATATAAATTAATTTATTTCATTTCTCTGAGACAGGGTTCGAAATACACGTCATGTACAAGGAACGGAATAGACCAAAATAAAATGACAGTATGGAAAATGAGTCTCAGTCATCAGCTAAACTTCTACCCCCCATCTAAGCAAACACGCTGAACTTGTTTTAATCAGTTGCTGCCTCATTCCAAACATTGTAACTGCACACCTACAGTACAAACTCACATTTTTGCTGCACACACAATGTAATATGGCAGCCCCATTTAGAACCACAATTTGCTCGCACACAGATTGGAAATGTTTCACAACTGGTTATTGCTAATAAGTTGCAGATAAACCTCCAATTGGCAGGAAGACATTATCTCATTTTGCAAACTCCAACTTACATGTTGTAAATTTGGTGACAGGGGCCCCTGATGTGCCCAACTGTAACACTGGGCTTTTGATATTGTCATCGATAAGAGCCTCGTGCTATTGGAGTACCACTAGGCTCCATACTAGGGCCATGTTTATTTAGTTTGTACATCAATGATCTCCTGTCTGTCTGTGATGATTCAGAAATCCTGATGTACGCAGATGATCCAGATGAACAGTCGGCTCTGTTCACACATCAGCTCAAGCGGACATTACAGGGGACCCTGAGCTAGGGAGCCGGAAGGGTGAGGTCCGCTTAACGTCGGGTCCAACCAATATGGACATTTGAGTTCCCACATACAGCTCCTCCAGGTAATGTTTCGATAAGTTCAGCGTTGCAGGGTTGTATGTGTGAAAGCAGCTGCACACACTCATGGGAGAGATGTCGAACAAGTGGCTGCTAAACTGACTTTGGCGGGTCAGTGAGGGGGCTGATATTATACATATGCAGTATATGGCATAGTGTTGTGTTTAATGATTGAAATTTGTATGTGTTTGGATCTATGATTGAATTCACTTTTTTTATTGCATTTTGAAATAATATTTGTATTAACTGCATTTGTTATATTAGTGTTGGTGTTTACCTGCCCAGGAACTGCGGACCGGAAATTAGTTAGTAGCTAAATCTGGTACAATGCTTCTCTTTTCCTTGTTTGAGATTCATGTGTTTGTGCAAATAAACATAAAGAGCTAAACTAATCTAAACCAAACTAGAATTTGCACTTCTGTTGGAGAACAGACTTTTTTTTATTGTACAATTTTGTAACGTTTATGATATGTATTTTTATATCTAGTGATTTTCGTTCACCAGTTCTACTTCTACTGTTCTCCTGTTCTAACTCTTGCCTGCGGTCTGCAGATGGTAATCGGAGATGGCGAAAACCTAAGAATCTCATTCTACGGAGCAGCTTAAACGATAAAGATTTGAATCTTGAATCTGAAATTCTCTTACCAGGACTTGGGGCTTTTCACAGTGCAGTGATTGGTGGGTCCGCGGACACGCCTCCCGATGCTGCACCTGCTCCTGATTGGATGCTGCAGTCGACTCACTGTTTTGATTGGCTCCAAGGAGTCACCTGAGGGAGGGAGAGGTGGGAAAAGTTTGTTTTAACAACTGCAACCGAGTTTCACAGAAACTCAGTCCATTTTCAAAACTGTAGAGGGGAAATTAAAGGGACCCGCAGCAGCAACTGGAACAGACTGAAAAGAGGAAACACCAGGGAAACAGGAAACTTTGATGTGATGCTGGGAAGACTTCACGGGATTTTCTGTTCACATCTGTAGGAGAAAATTCAATGTTGTGCTCTGAGTAAAATTACAATAAATATGATTAGATGATCTCAATTTCAACATTTATACATTATCGTTAGAAAATACAGTCACTTCCTGTTGCTTCCTGTCTATTACTGGTCATTAGTTTTGACACGAGTAAGAATAAAAGCAGTTAAGAAATGACTGCAGAAAACAAAGAGAATGAAACAAGACGAGTGTGTGTGTGTGTGTGTGTGTGTGTGTGTGTGTGTGTGTGTGTGTGTGTGTGTGTGTGTGTGTGTGTGTGTGTGTGTTTCGTGTGAATTTGTCTCCCTCTGCTGGTCAGTCAGCTGTGTTACACCCGTATATGACTGGTTCACCTAGACAGATCAGTCTGGGTTCACATTGTCCCACATGGTTTATATGGTCTAATCCGGATCTGGATCTGGGTTAGTGTGGGTGATCCTGGGTTAATCTGTGCCCACATGGTTTAAACTGGTTCATTTAAAGGAGCTGCTTTAGTACATTTATGCTGCAGGTCAAACAACTAAAGAGACCAGAGGAGGCAGACCAGAGACTAACAGAGACCAGATCAGAGACTAACAGTCACTAGAAGACACCAAAAAAAGACTAAAGGAGTCCAGAACAGACTAGAGGAGATCCACCTTGAGACCAGAAGACCCAGAAAAGTGGCCAGAGAAGTCCAGAAGACACTAGAGAAGACCAGAAGAGATCAGACTGGAGACCAGAAGTTACCATGCTAGAGACCATAAGAGACTACATAAGGCCAGACCAGAGACCTTACGAGATCTTAAGAGACTATGAGAGACCTGAATCGACTAGAACGGGCCAGAAGTGTCAAGGACTGACACCTGATAAGACTAGAGGAGACCAGAGAGGGGTACAGAAGAAGACAGAAAAGACCAGAAAAGACCAAAAGAGACCAGGACAGAGACTGGAGGAGACTAGAAAAGACCAGACAAGAGACCAGAAGACACCTGAAGAGACCAGAGACCAAAGGAGACCCGGAGCTGCTTCTGTCTGTCTATTGAGAGGTTTTGTTGTGTCCCTTATGATAACAGACAACTGCAGACTTGTGAGGCAAGTTTAGCAGAGTGTGTTCATGTGTGTTGGTGTTTGATACAGTCCATGTGAGTCCACCATGTCCAACACAGCAGCTCTTGTGGTTATAAACAAACCCTCATGGCAACATACGGACCATCTGATTGGTCAGCTGGCAAATTGACTGCTAATTGGTTCTTCATAATCAGTACCAACACTTAGGAGACAATTAAAGATGACTGTGTGGGCGGCTGGAGGAGTGTGTGTTCGTGTGTGTGTGTGTGTGCGTGTGTGTGTGTGTGTTTTATTAATATATTCAGGTCTTTGTTTGTCAAAAGGCTGTTGAGGCAACAAGTAGCACAACACGGGCAGAGCTGAGGGACATGTTGTTTTTTTAAGCCTTCGTCTGACAGAAGCTCTAAAACAGTCTGGATTTTATGAAGCACGTCTTACAGGTCCCCTCGGGACATGTTTCGGGACATTTAAAATCCAGAAACTCAACACATGCAAATATTTTTTCATTTCACAAGTTGAACTGCCGGACACAAGATTTCTCCTACTCCACCGAAATGTTGGAGGTGCTACGGTGCGTTTCCACGTCACGCCTGTGTAAAGTGTTGGGCTGGGCTGTGATTTGGCCCCCACTAGTCGCGATGCTTTCCTAAATGCAGCAGGTGCTGCTTTTGAAAACTCGCGGATAAATGTGAAAACGAACAAATCAGTCTTTCACTATCACTTTAATGGAAAAATTCAAATAGGTTCATTTCCAGATCATTTTGAAAAGTGGAAAAGTGTCCAAACTTTGACCCAGTATTTCATTTCGCTTTATTTTACCTTAACCAGGACGTCTCTTGAGATGCAATGGTTCCTTTACAAGAAGACTTGGCCAAATGTCAGTATAAAATATCAACTGCAATATCGTCTTTGCACGTATAAACGGCTCATAAAACACCAAAACTGTCTGACGGCTACGTATTACATGGACAAACATCAAAATGATGAGGCGACGAATGACAATGAACATGGAAGACATTTAAAAAATTACAAAATCCACGTTCACTGCAAAAGTAAGTTTGCAAGTTTACATTAGAGAGAGCTCGGACAGGTGTGGAGAGGTAGAAAAAATGACCGCCTGACCTGTCACAATCTGAACCGGCGACTCCTCACGTGGCGTCACCGTCACCACCACCATCTTCCTGTCCAGAGCCGAGCAGAAGGAGCCCATCGTCAGCAGAAACCACGGGAGGAGCAGGAGGAAGGAGACTCCAAGCAGACGGAGGACTCTCTGTCTTTGTGTTTTTCTACCTGTTGGAGAGACATCTTCCCCCTGCTTTCATCCACATGCTGCTCAGCACAGCTCTCTCCCACGGTTGTCGTACTCTGGCTCTCTCCCTCCCTCTCTCAGACTCAGAAGTGTATTCAGGTCTCCTGCCCTTTTACGCAGGAGGTTGAAGCCAGGAAAGGACGGTCAGTTTTTGTGTGTGTGTCTCTGTACGTGTGTGTGTGTGTGTGTGTGTGTGTGTGTGTGTGTGTGTGTGTGTGTGTGTTAGATCAGATTTTTTTTTTCAATTTGAATTCCTACTGCAACAGCAGAATTTTACGCCAGTTAAAAGTTTCTAACTGGATTCAGATTGTTTCCAGTTCTAACACTGAATCTCTGCTCACATGTGAACTGACCATTAGCTAAGCCCCACCCTTCTTCTGCTGCTACACCTGTCGGGCTTTTCCCGATGCACTTTATACTGTTAATAGTAGCAGATTTACCATTGAAATTCACAGTCATTTTTAAACCTGAAACAGGATGGGACGCAACATTAATATATCGTTACCTTTTAAGTTGATTTGTTGAACTTGTTATAGGAACAGTTGCGTCTTTCAACGTCCAGCAGTTACAGAGCAACATGATCCTTCATCTGGATCTGGCGTCTGTGTCACCGGATGAATCTAAGTCCAGTTTACCTTCTCTTTTAGCTCTGGTTTTGGTCTCCACCAGCTCCTGAGGGAAACATCTGACTCTTCAGCTGCTAAATGCTCCGCTATGTTCACCAGCTGGTCTCTGACTGGGTCTGTCTGCTGTTTGTTGCTGAGCAGGTAGTGGACAGGGGCTTTTTACAGCTGTTCCTCTGAAAACATCTGCCTGCTGTGGCCGAAAACGACGGTATGAGAGCGGTGAGAGTGAACCAGAGCAGTAAAGCTGTGGTCCGGACGGATAAACAATGATCTGAAACTCATTATAATGCTCTGTGAAGCCGACGGGAGCTGCAGGTTCAGATGATGATTCTCTGTAGCTTCATCACTACCTCTCCTTTTTTTGTAGTCGGCGACCACTGATTTTGCCAACTGAAATGACAACTGACTTCAGCAGATTTTATCAAATGCAGCTGCCTAGTTAATTAAAGTAAAGTTAGCTTCAAGGGCTCTTTAATGTTCTCCAACGAGAATCCTGTAACAGGGTCTTAAATATGAACTAGATGACAACATACATACATGATATTACGCTGACAGATTGACGCTATTGCTACACGTCCAAGGCAAAAAGTGTCCATCCTCAACAGTTGATGATCCATGTAGTGGAAATGAAAACACAGTCTGTGGCTGAAGGAAAAAAAAAAAAGCTGGTTTCATACTTAAAGTAACTTCGGTGAAAAGTTACAGCAAACATTTCTGCTTCTGTCATTGCAGTTTTTATTGATTTTCACGTTTAGAAATAACATTCTGGAGTTTGTGACTGAAACAGTGAAGATGGGGCTAAATGCAGAGGATACATTTCCCCCACAGATATTAATCTAATTTAACAAAACACAGAGATAACTACGAGAACGACAGCACCAAAACACAAGGGAGACGTCATTAATAATAACACGCAAACAAGAGTGTCGTTTGAAGTCAATAATGCCACTTTGTCTCAAAATCTGGACACGTTCGATCAAATCTGCACAGGTACAGCAGCTCCTGCTAGAGGGAAGGAAGAAATGTACATATTTTTTTAATTTAGATGACAAATCCATCCTTTCATTCTAGCTTGTGGTATCTTGAGTCAAGCCTATTTTAAGGAGTCAAAGTGGTATTTCATATCAACCTCACATTCTGACATAATAGATTATTAAACCAAAACAGAACCAGACCCTTTCTTCTCAGTCCAAAAACAGATCCTACACTGTAAAAACCACTAAAAGTTGTTTACTACAATATTTTTTTTTAGTTCTCGGAAAGACTTAAAAATGTTCTTATTAAAATTAAACATATTTTTTTCTTTTACTGTCTAACCCCCATGAACAGTTTCTTTTGATCCTTTAGCATTTGGATCCGTTCATCGTCGGCATTTTGCAGCTCCTGAGTTGGTCAAGGAAGCCGGGGTTAGGTGAGGAGGCGGGTCGAGCTGATTTGACCAATGAGAGGGCTTCATCGAAGGACTGGCCGTCACATGACATCAGGTAGCCGATGACCACGGCCGGTGCCCGGGACACGCCGGCGTTGCAGTGGACCAACACCACTCCTTTCTGAGGGAGAAACAGATGTAAATGTTAATAACTAAAGCAGCATGAATTGGGGGTTTTCTTGGCCACATGAGGGCAGAAGAGCCCCACAAGAAGTTGAAAAACACAGTCCTAACATTATCGACTTATAAAGTTGTCCTGCCTAACGTGTTAGCAAACAGTTGGCTGTTAACATGTCCATCAGATACAGAGCAACGTCATCATCACATTGGAGATGTGTTGGTGTCTGATGCAAGTCCAGTGCTCCCTCTCTTTTAGCTCTGGTTTTGGTCTCCACCAGCTCCTGAGGGAAAACATCTGGCTCTTTAGCTGCTAAATGCTCCACTATGTTCACCAGCTGGTCTCTGACTGTGTCCGCCTGCTGGTTGCTGCTGACCAGGTAGTGGAATGTGGCTTTTTACAGCTGTTTCTCTGAAAACATCTGCCTGCTGCGGCCGATAATAGTGCTATGAGAGCGGTGAGAGTGAACCAAAAAAGTGCATGAGAGACCTGATCTCAACATCATGGAGTCAGTCTGGGACCACATGAAGAGACAGAAGACAGTGAGACAGACTGAATCCACAGAAGAAAGGGGGCAGGTTCTCCAAGATGCTGGAACAACCTACCTGACAAGAACCTGATAAACTGTGTGCAGGTGTACCGAGGAGAACCGGTGCTGGTCTAAAGGCAAAGGGGGTCACAGCGAATACTGATCGGATTTAGGTTTTTTCTCTTCACTACACTTTGTGTGAAGTTAATTGATAAATAAAATCTATTCATGGCATCATTTTTGAAAGCATCCTCACTTCACTCTCAGTGGCTGAAACTTTTCCACAGCTCTGTACATACTTGGAATATTATTGCAGACGCATTAACATGTATGCTGAATTTTAATGTTGTCAAATTTAATCCACAGTGCATCATATTTTATTATCTGATTATATGTTTTACTTGTAAAAAAGTAATTATTTCTTTTGCTGTTAAATAAGTGTCATTGAGTAAAAAATACAATATTTTTCTCTTAAATGTAGTCGAGTAGAAGTATAAAGTAGAATGAAAACAAAATATTCTAGTAAAGTAAAAGCACTTCAAATGTGTGCTTAGGTACAGCACTTTAGGACAAGTACTTAGTTACTTTCCGCCTCTGCTTTGAAACATTAACCTCAAGACACAACAATTTATACCAGGATGTAAACTAACTCGTGAAAAACTTGGCCATGTCCACAGATGCTAAAATTGGGTTCTGCAAATGTTAAAAGCAGGAACATCTCACACATATTTATTTACTTATTTACTTTGGAAATGTCTTTTTACAGACTGCTGTAAAAATCTGGATGTTTTGGAGATAATGACCCAGTTACCCAATGTGTCCATATATTTAAAAAAACAAAAAACAAAAAAAACCCCAACTAATTTACATATTGGCACAAAATATTCCTCAATAAAACATCCACAATTATCTTCCAGGCACCTCTTTCTTTTCTGCGTGCGCTTTTAGAACGATCTAGAATGAAGCACCCAACTTAAACAGGGTATCATTGTGCTTTTAGGAGTCAGCGAGAGGCCATACGAGGCTGTTGTGATACAAACGTAAGTTGCAGTGATGCTGTGCGAACACCAGAGGTCCCTACAGGCCGACGGAACTTCAGCCTGTCGAGCCGAGGTTAAAACCACAACAAGCTCCTCCACTGACGTGCTGTTTAGTTAATAGATGGCTTGTTTGTTGGTGTCTTTGGATCCCCATTAGCTTCTCCATTACAGCCTCTGTTTCCCTTCACGTGGAAGGTTTACACCACAAGCCGTGTCCCAGTTATCAGGCCAAACCACACAGCGGGGCTGCGTTCGCTGCAGCCGGCATCAAACATGTCAGCCTGCTCATCTGACCCCGGGCGGGAACAGAACACGAGAGTTTTTCCAAGAATGTCACAGTTTTCCATGAAGATGAGCAGTTAAAAGAGTCAGGTTTGGCCACTTTTGTAGTTTTTTCTTTTCAACAAAAGCTAAAGAAAAAAACCCGACCCCACACTTTTGTAAGCATTTGATGAGAATACGTGTACCGACAAGAACATTTGGGTGAAACCAAACTTGAAAAAACTGAGTGAAAACAAACCCAAAAAAAAGGTTAAAACCTGAAAATGTAGGTATAAATGGGAATAAAATTGAAAATCTTTTTTGATTTGGAGCTGACCCTAAACTTGGCATAAAAAAAGAAAAAATTGGACAGTAAGTGTATATTCGGATTTTTGCCAGAATCTTAACTTAGAGCTCAGGTTTAGCAAAAAATCCCTGATACGTTGTTTGAATATTCCGATTTACCTCGAATCAGTTCTGGGGTTTCTAGCAAAAGTTTTGGATCCACCTCTTTCTTTTCCGTCTGCATTTTTAGAATAATTTAGAATGATTTTCCTGAGAGATACTTACAAGATACCCCAACTTTGTGAAACCAAATATTGTGACAAAAACCCAACGTTAGGGTTTTGGCCGAAACGTTTGACTTTAAAGGACCCGGGAATTCAGAAAAAAAAAAAACCCTGAAAACTTGAGCAAGGCACGACTCAAAACTCTGAAAACTGAGTCACATGATGCTGTTGTGGTTGTTGCTGTTGTTGTCATGACAGCGTCCGTAGCCGATGCCAGATGGCCTGCTGGGTAATCTGACCTTCCATTTCAAAGTAAAAGCATCAGTTTGATTATCAGGGCTGGAATTTCCACATACACACATAGAACCATATCATACTGAACACACACACACTTCCTGTAATCATACACCCTTATTGGCTGCCAAATGACTTGCTGTCTGTGTGTGTGTGTGTGTGTGTGTGTGTGTGTGTGCGTGTGTGTGCGGTGTCATGTTAAGGTGAGCCGCGGGCTTTGCTGCTAAAAGCTTGTATGACACTGAGATCTGATCTGTGTGCAGTTTAATAAAACATGAGCAAAACTACACATCTATTATTTAAAACAGAGGAGAGGAGGGGAGGAAACAAGGAGAGGAGATGTCGAAACATGTGTCACATGTCAAGACCCTTACGTCTGTGTCCTCCTGCCTGTAATCCCTCGGCATTATGGGAACGTTTCTTGTTGTTTTACGTGATCCGCTCATTTGGTTTCACCTGAGCTACAGCAGCTCTCACCTTCATTATTTGTTTAGTTGTCAGTGGGTTTATTGCTACAGATCCTCTTTCCTGACAGTTGTGTTTATTTGTTAAGTAAATTTATATTTTTTTAAATATCAGGGGAAATATCAGAAATGCTCGGTGCCAGGAGCTTTGAGTGTTATTTTACCTCAGGATATACTGGGTCTGGAGTCTTTTTGATTTTTGGAGAATTGCATGTTGGCACCTTTCAGGCCACAAAGTTTGCGCAGCGGCCGAGCAGCTAACTAGCCCTCTACCCTGCAAACTGACGATGGCGGCGTAATTTTCCCCTCTGAAGGTCTGTTCGGAGGCTGCTTCAGCAAACTGGGGGCGCACACAAGACATGGTATTCATGTCTGTGTAGCAGGCTGTTGTCTGGCACAGTGTGCCTGTCAACAATGCTGACTTTACCGCTTTATGCAAATATGGTTTAAAAAGAAACCATTTGATTGGCTGTATCAAAAAAAATTCTCCGTCTATACATGTCTCTCTTGGTTTCTGTTTTTTTTTTTTTCCAACATCAGTTTCGAGACGTCTCTGTTGAACTCCATCACGACCTGTGACCGATAAGATTTTCTTGGAGCTGGGAAAACTCTCAGATACAGAGACAGGACAGGATGCCTCAGTTTTGATAAGCGATTGATGGTTTCAATAGCGATGCGTTACCTCCCTGCGAGCCTGCTGGATGAAGTCACAGCAGTCCTGGATGTGAAGCAGCAGATCGGCGTCGGGATGATCCAGAATGCTGACGGTCTTATAGATGAACAGGTCAGGGAACACGTTCTCCACACCGAAGGCCACGTTCAGGATGTGAGACACCTGAGGGCGAAGAGGAAGAGGAGGAAGAGAGTTCGTCTTGACAATCCCGCAGTGGCTTTACAGCCACCAAATCAGAATAACAAACAAACAGAATCCCATGGCAGCAACAGTAACATCCAGTCAGTTACACTCTGCTCAGCAGGGCCTTTAGAGGATTTATGTCCTGCTGTTCTTGCTCGGTTTTCACCCCCTTCATTTACAGGCTTACGACAAAGTCACTACATGTTGGAGACTATGTCCACATTAGGCCTTCTAAACTTCATTTTAATTTGATTTTTTCATGTGGAAAAAGCGTTTCTGGGCTGTTCTTCTTGAAACCCCTGAATAACGTGACGACGGCTGAGTCTCTTCTTCTACACCCTCTTTCCAGTTGACGCACGACAAAACTGCATCACAGCCGCCACCTGGTGAGGAGTGAGGCGGGCGGCCGGATGATCGAATCAAAACTCGCTGAGCTGATAAAATCCTTATTTTACAAATCATGGCGCCATCTGACCAAACCAGCGTGAACCCCAGTGAGTGCTTTTACAGATCTAACCGGCTAAATGCGGATGTACTATTAGCTCAGCACGCCATTGTTATTTTTAGAATAAAGTAGGCTTCCCAGAAAAACTACGAATCGGTATGTCACTTGTATTAAACATGTTCTAAACTTTAAAATTGATTGTCAGACTATTGGGGGTTTTTTTTCTTCCTTTTTCTCATTTCCTTTTAGGACAAATCTGATTGAGTTTTTTTTCCCCACCAGCTTTCCCATCATGCTCTAGTTGGTGTAAACAGGAGGTTTGATGTTTCTGTGGCGACAGTGTCTTAGCTAGTTAGGTTTACCTTGAGCCCCGTTTCTGGTGGTACTGCCTTTATTACTGCTTTTACAGTTCAGTAGATTAAAAAAAAAACTCACCTTGTGTTTTCGCAGAGTCCCGAAGTCATGTGCAGCATCTTGAGAACCTGCGCGCACCGAACACACACACACACACACACACACACACACACACACACACACACACACACACACTGTTAGTTACTGTAGTTCAGTATTTGTCTTTGAACTGCTTTGGCATGAGACACTGGACACGGGTTGGACCCAACCAACCCATCAACTCGAACTGCTGCTGGGTGGGTCCATTGTGTAAATTAGTTCAAAACCAATGAACTATGTGAACTAGGAGGGTCACTGTAGCATCACAAGCTAGCATAACTTGTCATTAATTTATTTCTGAACACATGGAGAAATCTTTGTTTCAGAGTTGGTAGTATTCATACAGTTTATAATGACTGGTAACTATTGATTATTCCAACCTAAATGGCCTATTCTACTCATTTAGCCACATATTATTGGAATAAAGTTTTGTTATTTGAGGTATGCTGTGATTTTTTTGTGAAATACAATTCAAAATCTTCAGTATTTACATCCTTATTATAACAGCTCTTATGAAGTTTCAGGTCAGATGTGTCCAGATCTTTCAGTTGAACCTGTAAATATTTAGCCACAACTAACCTCTTTGTAAGATCCAGTGTGTGTGACGCAACCTGCTTTAATTTAGTCATAGGTGAAACTAGGCTGAAGTCTGGAGTCACGAAACGCTGGTTCAACCCAACCACAGACTCAGCTGTGACGTTTCCAACAGAACCTATCTCCATTGGCAGTTTAGCTGTATAGAATCATAACTTCTAAAGGACAGACACAAATTTGGGATCGTTTTCCTGTTGTTGGTCTGGATGACTGCTGGGCCGATTGCAGAGCGGGATCCAGTCTGGGCCAGTTTTACAGCTGGAACTGGGACATCAACTCGTCAGGTGTGAGCTGGAGACACAATAACTCGGAAAAACCAAACAGCAAACAGCTTTCGAGCAGAACCGCAGAGCAGTTTGCTGTGAGTGACAGGTTTATTGCACAGTCCAGCTGAGGAGACGTTTACAAAATTCCCTCTCCTCCAGCTCTTCACAGTCCGTGTTAGAAAGGTCTCTCCATTCAGCCCAACTTGCTCTTTTCACCTGTTTCTTCACCTTTTATGGACAAACTGAATAAAAAATGACTGTAGACAATTTGCTTTTTGATGGAAGAACATTTCTGTTTGGGGGTGTTACCTGAGGAACAGGCCGGTTAGCATCGCTTAATTCTGCTTAACTGCGGTTTCTCTACTTCCGGTTGTTAACTGTCAACACGTGTCGCGTTCACTCACCCAGCAGCAGGTAGGGCTTGACGATGCCGACCCGTAGGTCCCAGGAGGTGTCGGGGACATATCCCAGCGTCTTCTCCGCGGGGGCAGGGTCTTCGACCACGGTGATCGTCGAACCCTTCCAGGTCTCGATGATGCGACGGCCGCTCAGTGAGGTCACACGGGTGCACTGCTTCCTCAGCCGCGTCCGAGAGAAACTCTGGATCTCCTCGGTCAGGGACTGCATGACCAGGCCGGACTGGTCTGAACTAGACTGGAGAGAACCTGGAAGACGAATGAGAGGTAGTTAGATGATGGTTGTGGTACATATCCAGTATGTTAGACGTGTGAGCAACGGTGCAGGATGAGGCGGGACTAAAAAAACGAGAGTTCGCAGCCGCGCTAGCAGCTCTGTGAGGCTGCACTTGTACTTGTACTGCACAGACTGATGCTAACATGCTGACGTTTAGCAGCTACAGTGTTTACCATAGTGTTTACCTTAGATTGGAGTGACAGCGTGCCAACATTTACTCGTTAGCACCAAACACTGCTGAGGCTGATGGAAACGTCATTAGTTTCTTTCGGCTATTTAGTCATAAACAGAAATACTGGACCAATAGAAATTTTGACCTGATGGTGGCGCTGGAGATGAAGTCAGAGGATCATCAAAATCAGAGGGATTCCTCCTCTGGGCAACACGAATGTCTGAACAACACTTCACGGCAATCCATCAAATAGTTTTTGAGATACGTCAGTTCGGAACAAAGTTGATCAACATCTTGATCCTTCAGTGCCCTGAAACTACAGGCCTATTACACAAACTGCCTTTAATGGCTTAGGTTTTGAAAAGAGCCGGTGCCAAACAAGCTGCCTTAGAGGAGCATGATATCCTCTATAAGTCTCAGTCTGGCTTCTGTCTGTTGCCCTTCAATGTAATGACTTCCTGATCCACGCCGACTGCTTCCTGCGCACAGGTGGCGGCCACAAGTTGGAACCACACTGGACATTTCCAACTCGACAGAGGAAAAATCGAGGTTCGTGTTAGTTTTCTCCAGCGTACTGTACGTCACAATCTGACTCTGAATCCGCTTTGTTGGCCAAGTTCTTTTATGTACAGAAAAGGAATTTGACAGTGATTTACAGTAGCTCAAAAAACGTGCACAAAAAAAGTACGTGAAAGAGATAGATACATATATAAATACCGTATATACTAAAACAAGAATATGCAACGACATCCAGGTCAAAATATGGCAGCTCTGACGAGATGACCGGCGAAACAGATATTCACTGTTCGTTTCACGCAGCTAGAACAACACAACAAGCACAGAAATGAGTTCACCAATGTGTCATCAAGTATCAGAAGGGTGATTAAAAAAAACCTGTTTCTTCAGGGGTTCAGCTTTGTGTCCGGTTTGGATCAGAGTGGCTCTGGTTCAGCTGATGGCGAATAGTCCGGTTTTAAACACCAGAAAACCAGATCAGCGTGGAGATCCAGCTCAGTTTTCAGAAAAGAAACACACTCCTCCCCTCACCATCTTCCCTTCCAGAGAAAAACACTGTGGTACAGACCATCCAGTCTGGTCCCGGTTAAGGGCTAAAGGCCAGCTGCTACTGCTGACCAAACCAGGTCCAGGACAACTCTGGTCTTCCCAGCTGTAGTCCTGTAGTCCGTCTTTGCTTCAGCGGAGTGGGTGAAGCGTGAACTGGACCAACTCCGCTGGAGGTGAGGCCGAACTGCTGCCGTGTAACAGGAAACCTGCCGTCCGTCTGCCTGTCACCAGTCCCCTGTAACAGCGACAAATCTACCAAGTACATAACTAATCACACAGACGCACACTAAAGCTGATTCATACAAAAAACAAGTTATTATCTAGCATGATTTAACTGAAAACACGGTTACTAGTAAACAAGCACAATGAGGAAAACATCAAATAACTAGGACACAGACAAACCAATTCTCAATTTGATGTTATCATAAATTAATAAAGTAACACTTTATAATACAGCCAACGATTTACAGTGTCTTTTTTTTGTATTAATGACATACTGACTGGTTCCTACTGGTACAGTGAAGAAAACAAGATTATGGGGAACAAGCGAGTAACAAACAGCAGTTTTCGAGGGAGGGACAGTGTCAGTAAATGCTGGGTACTTACAGGCACAGCAGTGGGAAACAAAATAAATGGCGTTAACAACCTTTTTCTTATTGTTTAATTAAAGAGGGGAAGAGAAAAAAGGCTGAGAACAGCCTCACACTGTATCACAGCCCACATACCTTGTTCTTCCCATGGAATCAAAAGAAGGAAAAAATATTCACAAGGCTCCACATTAAACATTAGCCATGTTTAATCCGCCTGCATCTATTCCATTCTCACAAACATTAGGTACAAAGGTACGTTTGTTTTTATCCAGCTGCTGCAGTGCTGCACCGACATTTACAATGAAGTAGAAGATAAACCCCATTTTATTTTGTATTTTCTCCTGAACGCTGCAATAACCGTTATTAATGAGTGAACCTACGACATGTATTTTACGTTACACAGTAAGAATAAGGTACGAGAGCTGTAATATCACGCGTCAGATGCCGTTAACACCTCAGTTTCCAAGCCTTATTTCTCCTGTAACTACATTTGAGTACCAGCAGGATCCTGTGAGTATTTTATCCGCACCTGATTCATGCATCATAAATTTACAATTAATAATAACGGCAGGGTGTTGACCAGGGTATTGGTGAGGAAACGGACAGGATATCAATGGGCTTATTGGTGATGGACGTAGTTCCCGGTGAGGTCCACTAGATGGAGCCGCATCCCTGCTTTTACGAGCCGTTGAAGACTTAAACTCAGGAGAAACTGTGTCTGACGAAGCTGATAAACCTCATATTTACTCACATTGGTAAATTTAGTGAATGATTGTATAAAAACAGAATGAAACGTTTCTCTCATTCTCATAATAATAATAAAGTTTATTTGTGTGGCACATGTGAAAACGTTCGTAATAACAGCTGTCTCTGGTGTGAAGTTTTCTGGTGTAACAATTTCTAATTCTGAAAACACACACACACACACACACACACACACACACAGGTGCAGCCCAGCGTGAGCATGAATGGCGTATGCCACAGTGTTCTGCTTTTGGAGGCTCCATCTCACCGCACATTCCTGCTCCACAGAGGATGAGCCCTTTGGATTTAACAGGCTCCGGTGCGAACGAAGTGTTCGTCGGAAGGTCGAACGTTGTCTGAAGCGACCGACAAGTCCCACCTTCACGACCTCTTCCCGCCACAACTGGCCAGGTGTGGCATGAAAGTTGGCAGGGTTTGCGTTTGTCTCTCAAGCTCCCTTTTTTCATTCTTTAAAGACCACTTCT